>NC_088393.1:52547500-53158000 GCF_037993035.2 Macaca fascicularis | reverse complement strand
GGCTCCACAATCCTTACTCTTAGCCAAACCCTTGACCTTTCCGTTCACGCCATGGTTTGGGGTACAGCTATCCCTCCCCCACCCTTTCCAAAGGAGGAAACTGAGGCGCAGGGAGATGGAGCACATGCCAAGGACACATATCACAGGCAGGCCCGACTTCAAAGTCCACCTCATCTGGCTGATGGACCCCGTGCCTCACCCAATAGTTTAAGGCATCCAATATCCTGACTCAAGCCAGGTACCTACCCACCAGCCTCACCACTGTCTCCTCTGTTCCAGCCTTGGTTTATTTCCTTCCAGACCCTTCTCTCGATCTGCAGTGGCACTGTTTGCTGGTTGGCCAACTTGTCTCCCACACCTCCCTCTCTCTGGACAGTAAGCCTGGAAGGCAGGGCTAGGTTTGTCTTGCCACTGCTGTGTCCCCAGTACAGGACTGGGCACTGAGCTCAATACTGGCTGAATGCATGCCTGAACCAGTAAGAAAACACAACCAATCCTGTGGTGGAGACTAATAACACCCCCAGAACACAAGTGCCCAAGAGTGTCCCCTAGCCCAGGACTTTCTGCTGGGATGTGCAGGGGGAATTAGGGGGGGTCCTCTGTGGCCTCCACAAGCCCCCAACTTGGAAGGAGCTTCCCAAAGGGATGTATACATCTGAGGACACTGGTGACTTTCTGCCTTGCAGTGTGAATGCACCTTTTGAAAATTTAATTTTTTACTTTTTGTGGAGATGAAAGGTCTCACTTGTTGCCCAGGGTGGTCTTGAACTCCTGGCCTCAAGCGATCCTCCTGCCTCGACTCCCAAAGTGCTGGAATTATAGGTGTGAGCCACTATGCCCAGCCTGTGAATGCACCTTCTAAATACATGAAACAGCAACCTAGTGAGGGCATGGCCTTTGCAGTCAGACCTTGTACTTGGGGGTGCCTATTTGGCGGTGTCTGCAGAGCCTCCTTCTCTAAAAACTGCCCTCCACCCCAACAAGTGTGGGCTGGCCCTCTACCGCCCATTTGACAGGGAGGATGTGGGGGTCCTAGCTAAGCTTGCATGAGCTGCCCGGGTCAGGGGGCTGGACTGGGGGATCCTGTTCCAGACACCAGGAGGGCTGGGCTTGTGTGGCCCATGGCCAGCCCAGTGGAAGAAGTTCTGAAGAGAGAAAGAGGAACAAGGAGTGCATGTGGTCCAGAGAGCAGGTGGCAGACCTGGTTCCTGCCGGCTTTCAGGATCCCTGGGAACAGGCAGAGGCCTGGCCTCCATCCAATGAACACCCTCATTTACCTCCTGTGGCCCCAAGTAGATTCTGGCCCTGATAACTGAACAGACTCCAACTGTCACGAGCAATGGCTCTCAACTCTTCATGGCTGAGTCTCCTCATCTGCAAAATGGAGCCAATGAGACTGAGACTGACACACAAAGCCTTCTCTAAAAGCAGCCACTGAGCTCTCTTGTGTAAAGCGTCTAGTGCTTTACAAGAGGCTGGCGCGTGGCAAACGGAAGTCCCTGTTATTGCAGGGCCCAACGCCTCAGCAGTGTCCGGGAGAGCAGGTGCTGGATGAGCAAAGAGCAAGCAGAGCCAGTTGCAGCCAGGGGCCCGCCAATCACCACCCCACCTGCTACCTCCACCTGCCCCCGGGCTCAGAAACAGTGGCCACACCCACTCCTGTCTGCCCTGAGACAAATATTTACCCAGGGCTGGGCACCTGAGGGTGCCGAAGTGAAGACCTGGGGATAAATAAGCACCAAGAGTGGTGAGGGGGCGGAGAGAACTCTCTGAGGGAGCTCGCAGGGTGGAGGGGAATGCAGACTCAGGGACAAAGGGAGCGACGGCCCAGGGCTGACCCTGCCTCCTCAAATCAGAGGCGGCACTGGGGCCAAGTAACTCTGTTCCTCCATCTACCCATTTCCAGCCTTGCCATGAAGAGTCAAGAGGACAGGAGGCAAAGCTCTCTGGATGCACGGTGCCTGCAGACAGGCTCTGTACCATTGTGCAGGGCAGGGGCTGGGCTCTGGCTGCCTAGGAGGGAAGTTCAGATTTGCCACTGACTAGCTGTGGGGAGCTGGATCTCTCCTTCATTGGTAAAATGGGGCAGCAATTCCATCTACCTCGTGGGATATGGATGGGATAAAACTAGCTGATGCACGGAGGGCTCAACGCCATGCGTGGCACCCAGTGGGCGTTCCACCAACGCTAGCTATTATGATTCCTGTTATGGATCTACGGGCCCACGGTGGCCCCTATACAGCCCTAAGTGCTCTGGGACTGCAGGAGAAGGCTGGCCTTTTCTACTTTTTTGTAAGGGTAATGCACATCTTCCTGCCCTTACCCGCTTCAGAAAAAACACGCCAACACTCGAGCTCCCAGAGGGCCGGGTGGGCCTCACATCAGCCCTGCACACTATGGAAGGGGTGTGTAGTTAGGCACTGACTCTTCTCTAAGCTGTCGAGGGCAGGAGCCGTGACCCCTCCCTCTGCCACAGAGCCCAGCACAGGTAAAGGAATCTTGGACACTCAGGCATTAGGGAAAGTATGAGGCTTTGGGCTCACATGGCCTTGGGGTTCAGATCCTGGATACTGGAATCCATTTCTTCCTCTTGATCCCAACTGCCTCAAGCTCAACAGTACCTGCTTCACCCAGCACCTGCTCTGTGCCCCGGGCAGGGTCACGCTGGAAACAGCGTCCAAGATAACCCTAACCCTGGCCTCTAGGGGTCCACACAGGGGTCCTAGTCCAGTCGGGAAGGCAGACTCATCCCCAGACAGTGACGAGCCAGAGTAGGCAGAGCTGGGGCAAAGGAAACCCTAACCCAGACTAGGGGTTGGGGCTTCCTGAAAGAGGGACCATCTAACACCACTGGCCACTGGAGGGCAGGGACTGTGAGTCTCGTTCGCACTGTCCCCTAGAACATAACTACACCAGGCACACAGCAGGCACTCCCCTAAGCAGGTGCTGAAAGACAGACAGCCAGGAAGGAGACTCTTGGAGAGTGAGCAGGAATCAGTCAGGCAAAAGGAGGTGAGAGCCATTTCAGAAAGACTGGCATTACCTTGAAAAGCCAAACATACTCATCAATTATGACCGGCAATTCTGCTTCTAGCTCCAGACTCTAGCGAAAGTCTTGCTCACGCCCCAGGTGAAATGTATCAGAAGGTAATGCCAGGCCTGTAATCCCAGCACCCCAGGTAAAATGTATCAGATGGAATCGATGCGTGTAATCCCAGCACTCTGGGAGGCCGAGGCGGGTGGATCACTTAAGATTGGGAGTTCGCAACCAGCCTGACCGACATGGTGAAACCCGTCTCTACTAAAAATACAAAAAAATTAGCCAGGCCTCGTGGCAGGAGCCTGTAATCCCAGCTACTCGGGAGGCTGAGGCAGGAGTATAGCCTGAATTCGGGATGCAGAGGTGCAGTGAGCAGAGATTGTGCCACGGCACTGTAGCCTGGGTGACAGAGCGAGACTGTCTCAAAAGAAAAAAAAAAAAAGAAAAAGCAAGACCCAGGAATTTACTCACAACACAATACCATGTTTATGAAACTCAAAAACAGGCAGAGCTAAACACCATGCTTTTCAGCATGCAGACATGGTTGATAAAACTCTTAAAAAGGCCACCTGATGACCCTTTCCCTTTTTACTAAACCTGATACACCTGTTCCCCTCCCCTCAAAAAATAAAACACACAGAATGACAATGACGACAGTCAGGACAGTGGGCTCCCTCTACCCACCCAGAGGCAGTGGTGAGTTAATGGCAATGTTCTCACTCTGAAATTGGGAAGAAGGCTCACAGGTCTTCAACATATTACACTTCAACAACTTACATGTACATTACATACACATTCCATATGCCAAGAAGATAAATGGGCCGGGCAAGGTGGCCCATGCCTGTAATCCCAGTACTTTGGGAGACTGAGGCAGGCGGATCACATGAGGTTAGCAGTTCGAGACCAGCCTGGCCAACAAGGCAAAACCCCATCTCTACTAAAAAAAATACAAAAGTCAGCCGGGCATGGTGGTGCGCACTTCTAATCCCAGCTACTCAGGAGGCTGTGGCAGGAGAATCACTTGAACCTGGGAGGCAGAAGTTGTGGTGAGCCGAGATTGCACTACTGTACTCCAGTCTGGACGACAGAGTGAGATTCTGTCTAAATTTAAAAAAAAAAAAAAAAAAAAAAAAAACATAATAATAATTAAAAAGCAGAAGGGAGGGAGAAGAGTGTTGCAACAGAGAGAACAGCATATGCAAAGGTTCAGAGGAGAAAGAGCCCTCGGAGCCTTGGGGAACTGAAGATCACTGTCAGGGTCAAATGAAGCAGGCAAGACAATCTGGCAGAGGACTCAGCAGAGCTGGGGGCATCAAGGTGCTTGACAAGGGTTTGCTGAGTCATTTAGTGGATCAACGCTTCCTAGCACTGCCACCCACCCAAGTCCTCAGTAGGTGACAGGGCCAGGCTGGGGAAAGGGGGCCTCTGAGGAAAGCCCAGTGCTCATCGGGAGACATTCAGTCCTGCCAGAACCAAGCAGGCTATTTCAGGCCACCTGCCTCAGGCTTCTGGTCATGGGTACCAGATGGCCATCTGAATTCAGAGGCTTTGGGAGTGCTTTAGTTTGGAATTTTATAAACTGTAAGCTGTTTACTGGTCCAGCAAAGCCTCCAGTGATGGAAATCAGGTGCTTGGGATTTCTTACTGCTCATCCTCACCTTCTTCATCCATAACAAGAGGGTAATGCCACCAACTCTCAGAGGTCTGTTTGGGAACTAATGAACACATTCATTCATTCTTTACGCAACAACCTGGGCTACGCAGACAGCCGTGAACAGAACAGGGCTGGTCCCTGCCCTCAAGGACTGACTGTGAGGAAGGCAAACAAATCACACAAAAATTTACCAGTTATAAGAAGAAAGCGTATATTACAGGGAAAAACAGAGGGGATACAAATTCAGATTTGGAGGAATAGTTAGAAAAGACCCATAAGAGAAAGGAACATTTCAACTGAGACCTAAAAGCTGAGTAAAAGTAAGAAATGTGGCCAGATGGGATGGCTCACGGCTGTAATTCCAGCACTCTGGGAAGCCAAGGCAGGAAGATCACTTGAGCCCAGGAATTTGAGACCAGCCTAGGCAACACAGGGAAACCCTGTCTCTACAAAAAATCCAAAAATTAGCCAGGTGTGGTGGTATGTGCCTGTGGTCCCAGCTACTAAGAAGGCTGAGGCAGGAGTATCACTTGGGCCCAGGAGATCTAGGCTGCAGTGAGCCATGACTGCGCCACTGCATTGCAACCTGGGAGACAAGACTGTCCCCAACAAAAAAAAAAAAAAAAAAAAAAAAAGGACATTAATTCCTTCAAATATTTATCTAGTGTCTATTCTATGCCAGGCTCTATTCTAGGTGCCAGGCTACATAAGTGAACAAAATAGCCAGACATCTCATCTCAAGAAGCTTACACTGGAGGGGGACACGAGGTCATAAGCCAACAGGAGCCACACAAAAGTCCAGGCCACCCTTCCAGACAGAGGGAAGAGTCAGCTCTGAGGACCCTCCAATGGGGCAGAGGGGCAGCAGAGCTGAGGCTGCAAGTGGGCGACAGATCCTCAGGGCAAAGAATGGTATTACTGAAGGGTCAGGAAGCTACTGGAAGGAAACAGTACATGACACATGGGACCCTCATACAGAGGGTACTGACGATGTGGTGGCCATGGCCGTGGGAGATGAGGGAGTCTGGGCTCCTGCTGAAACTTGAGACTCCTGGGACGTGCTGAGCCTCCATAGCTATGGTGGGCTGGATGTGTCCAGGGACCCAGGCAGGACTGCTCTGGCTTCTGCCATCTTCTGCAAAGGAGTATGACCTCAGCAAGTGACCAATGACCCCAAGTAGCAGTTTTCTTATCTACAAAAATGTGGGGCACCAACAGGTTCACCGGGTTGCTCAGTCTGGTGCTCAGCAAACGGGGCTGGAGTTGTGGTTACAGTGGACCCACTAACCTGCTAACCCTTTTCCCAGGCTGGGCCTCCACTAAAGCACCCTCTCTCCTACACTGCAGGGCTTCCAAGGCCTATGCTGCCACTGTCTTCTCTGCCCTCTCTGAAGCCCCCAGCCCTGTGTTCCTCCATCCCAAGCTGTTCACACTGAGATAGGGCTTTCCTATGAAGACTCAGTGAAATAGCAGAGAAGAGAAAGTGCTTCTTTTTAGTGTCCTGCCCCCCTGCCCCCCACGTTTCCTGCAAGACAAATGATAAATGAGGACAAATATATGTGCACAATACAATTATATCTATCTTCAATAGAGAAGGAGTCCTCATAAAAGGTCCGAAAACAAAAATAGGCAAAGGTCATGAAGAACCAATTCCCAAAGAACCATTCCCATGTAACATGTTAACAATAAACAGGTTAGGTCAGGCACAGTGGCTCATGCCTGCAATCCCAGCACTTTGGGAGGCCGAGACAGGAGGATCACTTGAGGCCAGGAGTTCGAGACCATCCTGGGCAACATAGCGAGACCTCATCTCTACAAAAAACACAGGTGTGTGCGGTGGCACACACCTGTCATCCCAGACTTTGGGAGGCCAAGGCAGGTGGATCACCTGAGGTCAGGAGTTTGAGACCAGCCTGACCAACATGGAGAAACCCTGTCTCTACAAAAAATGCAAAATTAGCTGGGTATGGTGGTGCATGCCTGTAATCCTAGCTACTCAGGAGGCTGAGGCAGGAGAATTGCCTGAACCCGGGAGGCTGAGGTTGTGATGAGCGGAGATCGTGACACTGCACTCCAGCCTGGGCCACAGGAGTGAAACTCCACTAAAAAAAAAAAAAAAAAAAATACAAAACAAAACCGAAGTTAACTGATAGCCAAAAGAACGCTCACTAAAACAAGACACCATCTTAACATCAAGGCACCCACATGCAAATAGTATTCATTCAATCATTTAAAAAACAAATCTGGCCAGGCGCAGTGACTCACGCCTATAATCCCAGCACTTTGGGAGGCTGAGGCAGGTAGATCACCTGAGGTCAGGGGTTTGAGTCCAACCTGGCCAACAGTGAAACCCTGTCTCTACTAAAACTACAACAATTAGCCGGGTGTGGTGGTGCGCGCCTATAATCCCAGCTACTTGGGAGGCTGAGGCAGGAGAATGGCTTGAGCCTGGGAAGTGGGGGATGCAGTGAGCCAAGATCACGCCACTGCACTCCAGCCTGAGTGACAGATTGAGACCCTGTCTCTGGCCATGGTTTAAACCAAGAAGCAGAAAAAAAGAGAGAGACCCTGTCTCATAAAAAAATCTAAAGCTACAGTGGTGACTATAACAACAGAACCCTAGCCCTCAACACTCACTATCCAACGTGGGCACAGTCGGTATCTGAGACTTCCAATGTTCCTTCCCTTTGACCTGGTAAAATCACCTTCTAAGAATTTTTTCTGAGAAGGCTACCCATGTGATGAACATGAAGATTTATGGACAAGGACGAACATCATTGCATTATTGATGCAACTGAAAACTGGAAAAGACCTAAATGCTCAGCAATGCAGAAATGGCTAGAATGAATTACAACAGCCCAATGATGTACTTTAAATCATGCTTTCTAAAAAAACAGAAAAATGAAGTGCAAAAGCAGGATATTCAACTGTATCTACAGTATCCTCACAGCTTTATTTTTATCTAGCTGTGGCTGTGAATGTAGCCAGAGAGAAGAGACGGGAAGGAAATGCACTGGCATTACACACTGAAAACATCCCAGGTGGTGCAAATCGCTCAGCTAAGAAGTCCTGCATCCGGGATACATATATGTAGAACTCTCACAACTCAATAAAGGGACAAACTATTTATTTATTTATTTATTTATTTTTGAGACAGGGTCTCCCTCTGTCACCTAGGCTGGAGTCCAGTGGCAAGATAACAGCTCACTGCAGCCTCAACCTCCAGGGCTCAATCAATCCTCCCACATTAGACTCCAAGGTAGCTGGGACTACAGGCATGAGCCACCAGGCCTGGCTAATTTTATAATTTTTTTTTTATAGAGATGGGGTCTCACCATGTTGTCCAGGCTGGTCTTGAACTCCTGGGCTCAAATGATCTGTACACCTTGACCTCCCAAAGTGCTGGGATTACAATTGTGAGCCACTGTGCCTGGCCCCCCCTTTTTTAATAGAGACCAGGTCTTGCTATGTTGCCCAGGCTGGTCTCGAACTCTTCGGCCTCCCAAAGTGCTGGAATTACAGGCATGAATCACTGTGCCTGGCTGGCTCAATTTAAAAATGGGCAAAAGAACTAAAAAGACATTTCTCCAAAGAAGATACACAAGTGTTCAGTAGGCATATAAAAAGATGCTCAACATCGTCAGCCATAAGGAAATGCAAATCAAAAGCACAATGAAGCCTCAGCAACATAGTGCAACCCCATCTCTACAAAACAATTAAAAGTAAGAAAATCAGCCAGGTGTAGTGGCTTGTGCCTGTGGTTCTAGCTAATTTGGAGGCTGAGGCAAGAGGATCACTTGAGCCTGGGAGGTGGAGGCTGCAGTGAGCTAGGATTACATTACTGCACTCCAGCCAGGGCGACAGAGCAAGACCTCATCTCAAAACAAACAGGCTGGGTGCTCACGCCTGTAATCCCAACGCTTTGGGAAGCCGAGGTGGGTGGATCATTTGAGGTCAGGAGTTCAAGACCAGCCTGGCCAACATGGTGAAACCCTGTCTCTACTAAAGATACAAAAATTTAGCTGGGCGTGGCAGCGCATGCCTGTAATCCCAGCTATTTGGGAGGCTGAGGCATGAGAATTGCTTGAACTTGCGAGGCAGAGGTTTCAGTAAGCCAAGATCCTGCCACTGTATTCCAGTCTGGGCAACAAGAGCGAAACTCCATCTCAAAAAAAAAAAACACAAAAAACCAAAACCAAAACAAAACAAAAAAACAGCTGGAGAGGTGGCCGAGGAGAGCAGCAGGAGCCTGGATCCCAGTGTCAAGGCATCCTTGGGTAAGTGCCACCCCTCTCTGGTTACCCCTCCACCCCTGAGATGAGGAAAGGGCCGGTGCCAGCCCTGGATTCTTTTGACTGCGCCAGAAGGCTGTAAGCACAAGCACCTGGACCTAAGAGCTGGTGGTAGGACATTCAGTCAGATGGCCCCGCCTGCCGGTGCCTCCTCCACCTCAGGACTAGACAGGATCAGGCCACTGTCAGACTTGGGCACTCTAAGCTGGGCTCCATGAGGGCGTCATCCCTCGGCTCTGCCAGCACCAGCCCCAACTCCATTTTAATGGAACAACATTCACTGAACTGCTCTGTGCCTGGAGCTGTGCAAGGGACACAGCAGGGACCAAGACAGCCCCGGCCCTGACCCCCTGGGACTTGTAGTCCAGTGGGGAACACAGGTCCAGGCACAGCAAGGAAGGTGGCCCTCCAGGGAAATGGAGCACTGGCTGTTCATTGTGATCACAGCAGACAGAACCAGGCCAGGAAGCAAGGATCCCAAGCCTGAGACAGAAGGGGAGTGAGAACGGAGTCATGGAGGCTTGGCTGGGTGGCCAGTTGCCCCTGACACCTGGGACACGCGGGTCACAGGGAATGGCGAAGTAGGTCACTTGCCACAAAGGTAGAAGGCAGATCAGTTACCAGAACCTTGCCTGCCATCCCATGACCGGGAGGAGGTCCTGGGGTCCAATCACTTCCTAAATGGTGCGGCGTCCTACGAAGGCAAGTGTCCTGGCCTATGACCCCCAGCAAGTCAACAGAAAAGACAGGCCTGTTTGCCAGTCCTGCGCTGCCATTCCCACCAGGCTGGCAGGGGGGACACCAAAGGCAGGCTTGGTACTCCCCTCCATAAAGCTCCTCCTCCTCTCTGCCCACCTCCTTTTCTCGACCAGGGACTCTCCGAGCTGCTCATGGCAAGGACTAAGACCCAGCATTGTATGCCACTTCCTTCTCCACCTGCCATATTGTGTGGCTGCCCAGAGCCAAGCCCAGTGCCACGTGGTCTGGGCACTGGGGAATACACTGGCACCAAACCCAAGCCACCACTGCCTGGTGATGCTTCCAGTCCGGGGCCGAGAGTTTCGGCAGGCCCACAGATAAGCAGATCGCTGGCCACCTGATGGAGAGCCCATTAGGAGGGCCAGGAAGGAAGGGTTTGCTGGCACCTGAAAGATTAGCCAGAGCCAGCTGTGTGGGTGGGGCCAGCCTTCCAGGAGAGGATGTGGGGAGCTGCCTCCATGTTCTAGGACTGAAAGGAATCCACGATGGCTTGAACCCAGTGAGTGCATGGCAAGGTGATCTTGGTCATGGCTGGCGATGGTGGCAGGAGCCAGGTTATACCTGAGCTTCCTAACCTGCTGCAGGGACGTTGGATCAGAGGGAAAGGCAGCAGGGAGGTCACAAAGTGTGATGTGAAACAGGAATAGCAAGGTCTGCTTTTTCAAGAATGCTGTGGCTGCTAGGTGGGAAGCGGGCTGGAGAGGCAGCAGGAGAGCCGTCGGGAGACCCCTCCACCTGGCATGGCGGGGACAGCAAAATGGAGGCAAAACAGATGCTGGTTGGCAAGGAATGAAGAAATGAATGCAGGAAAAAGTGACTCAGTGAACAAAATCTTCCTTCCCCACACCCTATGCTCCCCGACTGTCCTGAGCCCCGTGCCTGGGTTACAAGGGCTTTGCGGCGTCCGGCCTGGGTGCCCAACAGCAGCCCCACTTTGCCCAGAGTCCCTAAGGTTCCTGGAGGCGTTCAGTGGTTCCAGTCCTCCCGGGAGCCAGACGGACAGGATGCAGCCCTCTGCAGCGCTGGTCCAGGGAGGGGAGATGGGCCCGAACAAGTAACAACAGAGCGAGGAGGCACCATGGGAACCCAGAGAGCAGAGCAGAGCTTTGTCAGGGGATTAGAGAAGGGCTTGCCCAGGAGGCAGCATGGAACGGGTAACGGGAGTTGGTCGGGAAGGGCAGGGGACTAGCGAGGGGCATGCTAGGCAGAGGAGCCCGCATCTAGGCGTGGGAGGGGTAATGGGAGTTGGTCAGGAAGGGCAGGGGACTAGTGAGGGGCATGCTAGGCAGAGGAGCCTGCGTCTAGGCGTGGGAGGGTAACAGGAGTTGGTCAGGAAGGGCAGGGGACTAGCGAGGGGCCTGGTGCCTGAGCTAGGAGGCTGGATATTCTTTGGGAAAGGCCTCCCACACCAGGCCCAGGGGTGTGGACTTTGTCCTGTAGTTACGGTGGAGCCCTGGGGGCTTTTTGAAATAGGACAGAGGATCAGAACCATTCAAGCTGCCAGGCTAGAACCCAGCTCCTCCTCTACTACCTGTGTGGCCTTGGCACCTCTGTGAGCTTGTTTCCTCCTCCAAGATTAACGATGCGTTTAAAGAGCTTAGCCCTGGTAAGTGCTCCATAAATGGGAGCTGTGAGTACCAACACCTCCATCATCACCACCAGGAGGCATGACCCCTGCAGAGAGTCACTTTCACCTTTTGGCAGCCCCACTCTCCCACCCTCCCTCTCTGTTGTCCTGGGGAACCAAGCGAGTTCAGCTTTGACAGTCCTTTGCTTTGCAAAAGGGAAGGCTGCACAGGACGCGAGCAGTTCACTACATCACTGACGGCAGCTGGTGAAAGCCTCGGAGACCATGGAGAGAGGGAGGGGTGGGTGTGAAGGTGGCACACGAGTCCGACCCCGGTGGGTCTCAAGCGCCAGCTTGCTAGAGGAGCCCGCCCACCTAACCAGGGAACACATTCCCAGCTGGAACCCAACCAGCCCTGAGGGGAGCATCTGACTGCAGGGCTCCCGACCCAGGCTTCCGCTGCGAAGGGAGATGGGGGCTCGGCAAGTCACATGAGCTGTGCGGCTGTCAGCAGACACTTCCAAACCTCCACCCCCACCTTGAGGCAACCGCTCAGTGCCAGCTGCCTAGAGGAAGGGAAAGGGTGAGAACAACTTTCGAGTGCCTACTGTGTACCTCCATCCACCACCAATTCATCCAGTGTGAGAGCCTGCGGAGGGCCAGGCACCATAGAGGGTGCTGGAGACACAGGTGAGCCAAGACAAAGATGGGTCCTGCCTTCACGGACCTTCCTACTCAATGTAGGAAACAGCCAAGCATGATGGATCCCTCGCATTCCTTTTGGCACCCAGCCTCTGAACCCCCTTCCTGCAATTAGGGAACCCCCTCCACATCTCCCACCTCCTCTAAGCTGAAACAGCAGACCCCAGCCTCCTGTGTGGCTCCAGTCCAGGAGTCTAACGTGGGCGCAGCCCCAGAGGAGCTGATGTAACAGGAGTGGCATCAGCTAGACAGCTCCTGCTGGCGTGGGCCCCAGGCCTGGCTCTCTGGTCTTCCCAGAGAGTCTAAAACCTTTGAAAGAGAGTCCTCATCTGGAAAAATGGCTTCACAAATGGGGAAAGTGGTCCAGGGAGGTCAAGGGACTTGCCCAAGGCCACACAGCCCAAGCGTGGAGGAGCCGAAATCATACTCAGGCAGACAATCCTACCCAGATGAGGCAGGTTGGCCCCACCTGCCTAACCCTTACAGCCCGGGGAGGCAGGAACCAGTCAAGTTCAGGGCAGCGGCCACCTCATTCAACTTCCCCATGTCCTCACGAACGCCTGCAACAGCCAGCTACTGTTCCAGCTGCTTTCCAAGTAGAGGCTAATTTAATCATCAATCCCCATACAAATGGGGACACTGAGGCAAGGAAGCTGGGTGATTCGCCCAAGGGCAGAGCTGGGACTGGCACCCAGGGGGCTCCCGCACTGCCTCCTGGGTCACTGCCATTTCAGACACGGAACGAGGCCCGCTGCGGGCTCCAGTCTCCTCCTGGAACCCTTAGGCCAGATGTGATTTAGAATCAGAACTTTCTGGATTTTGTAAGACCGAAGGACACTGATATTGCACTAAGCCACCAGAGGGGTCTGGGATGGTCTGTAGAGCTTTCTGGATCTGGGTACTGTGAGACCTGAAGGGACTGTGAAAGTGAAGTCACTGGAGGAGGTCACTGGACTTCACAGCCCACACGCCTCCCAGAGCTCATGCAGGGGCAGGATGCCCCAAGCAGGCCAAGGACAAACTGGCTTGGGGAGCACGAGGGAAGGGACTCAGAGATCCAAGGAGAGAAGGGAAGGGGAAAAACAGTCATCTCAGAGGTGCTATAGGAAACAGTGGCAACGGCAAACCTGTTGGTGGAGGGAGGGCTCAGAGCAATCTGAAGAAGAATCAGTGAAGTCAAGTGTCAGCTATTAGCCAACATGAGGCTAGGCTAAGCCTACAGCCTCTGGGCTCCTGGCTCACGGCCCCTCCCTGGTCTCCCTGTCTCAGTCTCACCCCATTCATGTCACCCCCACCCAGAGTTCTGTTAAAAACACTCACTATGCCCCTCCTTTTTTCTTTTGAGACAGGGTCTTGCTCTGTCACATAGGCTGGAGGGGAGTGGTGTGACCACAGCTCACTAAAGCCTCAACCTCCTGGGCTCAAGTGATCCTCCCACCTCAGCCTCCTGAGTAGCTGGGACTATAGGCACACACCACCATGCCCGGCTAATTTTTGTCTTTTTTATAGAGACAAGGTCTCGCCATATTGCCCAGGCTGGTCTTAAACTCCTGGGCTTCAGCAATCATCCCGCCTGGGCCTCCCAAAGGGCTAGGATGACAGGCGTGAGCCCCCCACACCCAGCCCAGGCCCCTTCTTAAGCCCTCTGGGGCTCCCTGCTAGCACAGCCCATAAGGCCCCACACAGCAGTCTCTCCTGCCTCCTCCAACCTCACCTCTGACCCGCCTGCCTCCACCTCAACTAAGTCTGGCTTTTTTCTGTTCTTCAGACGTACCAGGCTGGTTCTCTCTGCCTTCCACCCCTGGTGCACACCTCCCGCTGCTCCTCACCTGGCTAACTGTTGGATTGCCTTGTTGATGTCCCTTCTAGGGAGCTGCCTCTGCCCTGCCCTCCTGCACACCCTGTGAACCGTCCCTAATCTGAGTCCTCAGCAGCCTGGTTTGCTGAGAATTCTTTACTCTGTGTCTCCCTCACTTGACCGTGAACCCCACAGAAGCACGGACGGGGCCTGTCTTCTGCCCTGACTCGTAACACGTGTCACGGCCACACCATGCTGAATGCATGACTGGTTACAGGGTCACCAAGTCACTCATGCAGCAAGAATATATTGAGCGCCTACTACGTACCAGACACTGTGTAGCACAGGAAGAACATGTCCCAGAGGCCAAGGGTCAGAACAGCAGGCAATGCCGAGGACAGAGGAGCAGCACAAATCTCCAGGGACTCAAGCTGTCCACGAACCACAGGGACCCCCTCCTGCATGCCCACCAGGCTGGGCCCTTACTCCACCTGTTTCTATTTCTCATCCCTGCCACAACACCACAAAGCCAGCACTGTCACCTCTATCTTATAAACAATTCTGGGTTACAGATGAAGAGACTATGCACCCTGCACTGAACGCGGCCACTTGCCTCCAAGCACTCAGCCGCCACACAGGGGTTACTGCGCAGGCTTCGGCGCCAGGCTGGCTGCCTGGGTTTGAATCCCAGCTCCACCACTTACCGGCTGTGTGACCTCAGGAAAATTACTTTACCTCTATGGGCCCCATTTCCTCATCTATAAATTGGGGCACACAGCACCTGCCTCCTGGGGTGGCTGTGATATCTAAATGCGATAATACAGGAAAGGCACTTAGACCAGTGCCTGGTACAGGCACATGGAAGGCAAGGACTGATGACGACTAAGGTCAGCCAGAGGGCAGGGATTTAACCTGCCCTGCCCCCATGCCCCACTGCAGCAGGCCGCCTGCCCAGCTTGAATTTCTGCAGTTACCTTAAGGCAAGCATTTCAATGCTCACCTATTAATTTGCTCCAAAACAGGTCTTTGAGGTCAATGCCAGCCACCCCTGAACTGAGGTCTGAAGGCAGGCTTGGGACTGAGTGATGGATGGCGGAGCAAAGCACACAGACAGCCAAGCGAGGTTGTCAGAACCACCCGGGGAGCTTTTTGTAAAAACAGGTTTCTGGCCTTCATGCCCAGTGACTGCTCCAGCTGCAGCCCGTCCAACACAGGGCATTTGGCCCCACGGTTCTTAATCCTCTTGGAGCCGGATGCCTATGAAGGTTCGCAGAGCCCCAGTACTCGCTCCCAGAAACACATGCACAGGCACTCCCGCTGACGCACTCAATGCTGGTTACTGAGTGCCAGCTGGGGGCCAGCTTCGCGTACTCTTCCAGGAGTCAGAATGGGCGCTAAAGCCTGTCTGTAAGTCCCTGAGGAAGAGCCCTCGTCCTGGCACCAACTGGATTAACTACCACAAAAAAGTTTCCTGTAAATCCCACCATAGGGTGTGTGATCAGAGGAGAGCACCCCATTCCTTCGGACATGTGTCCCGTGCCCGAGCCTCCTGTGTGCTAGACTAGGGTCACAGAGGTGACTCACACACAGTCTTTGCCCTCGAAGGGGGAAACAGATGCGAGCACAGGCACAAGGAATCAGGCAGCCCACCTGCATGTGTAGGCACAACAAGTGGCGAGTCACAGTGTGCAAAGGGCCTGGGAGGGCAGAGGACAGGCACCAGCACAACAGTACCACTAACCCGATCGTGTTCCAACAGGGCGGGGGCTGGGGTGGTGGAGCCCCCACTCCAGAGGAGACTCAGGCTTAGGGAGGAGCTGCAACTTGTCCAAAGTCATCAGCCAATGTAGGCAGAGGCTGGGACTAAAATGGTCAGTGTGGAATCTTGGTACCCCTGCTGCCTCTCCTGCTAGTGAGCTGAAACATGCTGATTTAGTTTTAGCTCAGAGAGGTTGGGCAACTTGTCCATGGTCACACAGCTTGGCAGACACAGAGTCAGGCCTGGAGGTCAGGGACTGCTGAGGCACCCAGCCTGGAGGAGAGGGCCCCTGAGAGAAAGCAGGGATGCTGAGGCGGGAGACTGTAGGGTAAAGAGGAGTACAAACACACAACACAGACAGGAAACAGAAACAAAAGGT
This sequence comes from Macaca fascicularis, assembly GCF_037993035.2. Taxonomy (NCBI): domain Eukaryota; kingdom Metazoa; phylum Chordata; class Mammalia; order Primates; family Cercopithecidae; genus Macaca; species Macaca fascicularis. The sequence continues at coordinate 53,142,050 of NC_088393.1, read as the reverse complement.
TAGGGCTATAGGTGCGGGCAGAGGAGCGGTGATGACGGGAATAACAAGGGAGGCATTTGCTGAGCATTTACTATGGATCAGGCACTGTGTTCTCTCACTTAATCCTCCCAATCACCCTATGAGGACATACTTCTGTCAGCTGCATTTTAGACACAGAAAAATCGAGGCAGAGAGAACAATCGCCAAAGTCACGTGGCTGTTCAGTGGCAGGGTCTACTTGCCAACTCCAGCAGCAGGAGGTGGAGCTGGGCCCAGATGGAAATCTGAGCAGATGCATCAACCCCCCTCGACCCCATTCCCTGCTCCCTAGCAGCTCCACCACGAATGCTAAAGCGAGCCGGTTCCCTAACCCAGGGCCTCTTTCCACCACTGACAGATGCGTGTCTACCTGTCCAGCCTGTTTCTAGGGCTAAATCTGCAGCACGGGTTTCAATAGCAAACAGTAGGGCATTTCAATGCCCTAGGATCCGCATTTAAGAACACCCTGCCCCCACCGCTACCTCTGCCCTCCAAAGCTCAGGTGGCCAGACATGGTAGCATGCCTGGACCCCCTCACCCTGCCCTGCAGACACCTTGACTTCATGCGATGAGCTTCCTGGTGGGCAAACCCCCAACGCACACACACTGGAGGACTGATGGTCAGGGAGCAGGGAGTGAGTCACCGGCAGGACTGGAGGAGGGGAGATGAGTCTCCCGGACTGTGGCTGGTGTCATGTGCTCTCATCACAAGTCCCTCTCACATGCCTATCTTTCCAACCCCACAGAGTTCGGCTGGGGCTGGGGAGACCAGCCGAGCCTCAGGTCATTCCTGCAGTTTGGCCTAATGGGTTCCTTGTGTAAGTCTGGCCTTGGCCTTCAGAATTGCTGAAGGGTCTGCCACAACATGACGGGGTGCCGTGCAGCTAGCTAGCCCCGCTCCCCACCAGCACCCAAGCGCCCAGCCTGACAGTGCTGAAGCAGCCTCTTTCACTCACGATTCCCAGCCTGCCTTGTCCCGGAGCTTCCCTGCCCATCTCCACACACCTGACTATGGCTTGCTGAGAGTGCAGGTTCACCCTATCCTCTGACGTCCTGCTGGTCTGCAGGGCAGGATCACTGGCCCTGTTTTACAGGTGAGGAAACGCAATGCTCTGCAAGAACCCATGCTTGCCAGAGGCCACAGAGCACGTTGCTGCCCCGCTGGTGTCACCATGCCAGGCTGCTCGGGCCCCTGACATACGGCTACATGTCACTCTGCTAGGTGGCTCCCAGATACCACCAGGCCTCACAGGCCCACAGGTGCTCATTCAACAACTGAGTGTCCTTGAGGAAAGCGGAGAAGGGGATGGACTCGGCCTCTGCTCTCCCATTCCAGCGTGGAAGAGAGACCACCACCAAGAAAACAAGCACGCGCGGCCGGGCGCGGTGGCTCACGCCTGTAATCCCAGCACTTTGGGAGGCCGAGACGGGCGGATCACGAGGTCAGGAGATCGAGACCATCCTGGCTAACACGGTGAAACCCCATCTCTACTAAAAAATACAAAAAACTAGCCAGGTGCGGTGGCGGGCGCCTATAGTCCCAGCTACTCGGGAGGCTGAGGCAGGAGAATGGCGTGAACCCGAGGGGCGGAGCTTGCAGTGAGCTGAGATCCGGCCACTGCACTCCAGCCTGGGTGACAGAGCGAGACTCCGTCTCAAAAAAAAAAAAAAAAAAAAGAAAACAAGCACGCAACAGAACATCAGATGTGTTCACGTAACGAGGAAACAGCAGCCCCAGCAGGTGGAACCCCACTGCGGGAGATGGGAATCCAGAAAGGCTGAGCCTGCGCAGGCTCGAGACCCTCCCTCACAATCCGCCTCCTCCAGATCACCTATCTCCAGGAATCCCCAAACCCTGGGCCCCTGAAGGGCCTGAGGGAGCTCTCACCCTCAGGTAGACACCCCCAACAACTCCCACCCGGGTGGGTCACCACTCTAGCCCCAGGGGTGAGGCTCTGCTGGAGGAGACCCCTGCACGGGGGTGCCCCCAGTGCTGCCTTCTCCTCACCCAGGGGCGCTCCTGCACCCCTGGCCTGGGCAGCACTCCATCGCTAGCACGGCACAACAGCTTCCGGATGACTGAGTCTCCCCAATTCAGACCCGTCAGCTCTTCTGTCACCCCTTGGCCTTGGGGTTACGCCACCCTTGCACTAGGTTCACAGCTCAAATGACACCCCCCATCACTCCCCAGTTTACCAGATTGATGCCAACGAATCTCCCACCTTTGTTCCAAGACCAAGTAACTCCTCCCTGCAGTCCCCCAGTCCCAGACCCTCTGGCCTCTCACCTGGGTCTCTCCTTACACCCACTTTCTGTACCACAATTCCTCTTCTACACCCTGGCGACCCTCCACCTCCCACAGCCTCATGGCCAGTGAACCACTCCACTGTCCTCCCCAGCACGGAGCCTATCCCGTGTTCCTTGCTGTTCCCAGGCCCTTGGGTTTTCTGTTCTGCAAATCCCATTGTCCAAACTCACCAACTTCACCAGTGACCCCTCCTCTGCCCAGGCCCAAGATCACCCAACTCCTTACTGCCAGGGCAACTCCTCAAGCCCCCTCCCAACCAGGATGGACCAATTCTTCCAGTCCAGTTCACGTCATCACTTCTGCAGCTCAGACGCACGGACTCCTCCGGAGTGTGAGTCCCGACCAGGCCTTACTGCCCCTCTCTCAACCGCTGGAATGAGAGACTCCCCCCGCCTGGAGAGTGTTACCTGCTCTACCCCTTACCCAGGATAGACCAACCGGCACCCCTCCTCTAATCTCCTCTCAGCCAGGCTCCAACTGCCCCTCTTTTCTTGACAGACAGCCTTCTGACTCTCCAATTCTTTCACTGTCTCTTCGAGACTGCACGTGAAAACAGACAAACACACAAGCAAAAAACAAATCTTCCTGGATGATAGCTGCTATTTATGTGGCAGAAATTGATGAGGACTATCTTACCTCATCCTCACAACTACCCCATGGTAAAAAGTAGCACCTCCATTTGCAAAAAAAGAAACAGAGCCTTGGAGAGGAAAAGTGGTTTACTGAATGAAAGCCAAACCTTTTCTGGGAAACTGCGGACCAGGAACTTTACCCCCCAATGCCCAATCTGTGCCAGACTCTCTTGCTGCCCTCACCCCTGACCCTTCAGCCCACAAACTGACCATCTTCCTCCTCACCCCTCACTCCAGGCCCATGCACTGACTGCCGGCTCTCTTCTCTCTTGGAAGCCTCTGAAGCAGCCACATCCAGGCCCCACCCTATGCATGAACTCCTCTACACCAGCCTAAGATGACCAACACTGTCTTAATAACAATGACTGCCATCAAGAACGCTCACCCTATCTGATTCCTTTCCATATGTGACCTCATCCAGTCCTTGCCTAAATTCCGTGGCAAGAGTATTGCCACCTACTTCACAGATGGGAAGACTGAGGCTCAGAAGTCAGGTAACCAGTCCGAGGTCTCAAAGGACATGACCTGGAGCCTCTGCTTTTGAAACACCCTGCTCTGCCTCTCCAGGTCTTCCCGGTTCCTGCTCTGACTGGATACCACGCTATAGCCAGGGGCCATTCTGACTGTGGCCCGGTCCCAAACTAACCACCTATGCCTGGGGCCCAGAGCCCAAGGAGTTGGCTGGCTCCCAGTGACAAAAGTTTTTTTTTTTTTTTTTTTTTTAAGACAGGGTCTTTGTCACCCAGGCTGCAGTTCAGTGATGCAATCACAGTTTACTGCACTGTTGACCTCCCGGGCTCAAGTGATCCTCCCACTTCAGCCTCCTGAGTATCTGGGACTACAGGCATGTACCACCACACCTGGCTAATTTTTGTATATTTTGTAGAGACACGGTTTCACCTTGTTGCCCAAGCTGGTCTTGAACTCCTGGGCTCAGGTGATCCGCCTACCTTGGCCTGACAAAGGGCTGGGGTTACAGGCATGAACCATGGCGCCCGGCCCAAAAGTCTTACTTTAACCACTGTCTCTTTAAGAGTAACTAGCCAGCTGGACACGGTGGCTCATGCCTGTAATCCCAGCACTTTGGAAGGCTGAAGTGGGCAGATCACCTGAGATCAAGAGTTCGAGACCAGCCTGGCTAACTTGGTGAAACCCCATCTCTACTAAAAATACAGACATTTTTAGCCAGGTGTGATGACAGGTGCCTGTAATCCCAGATACTCAGGACGCTGAGGCAGGAGAATCAGCCTAAGCAACAGAGGGAGACTCCGTCTAAAAAATAATAATAATAAGTAGTAATAAGTAGCCAAACTGTCATTCATGATGGACTCACTGTGTGTTCGGTTTCCAGTTACCATGTTTCCCACCCTCACATCAAAGCCACCAATTCCTCCACTGTCCACAGACTGGCAACAGTTTCTCCCCTTAGGCAGGGCTGGCAGATCAGCTTCTACAGAACCATGACCAGTCTGATCCCTCACTTCATGGGCTCCACCCCAGGAGGACTGATAGACTTCTCCAGCATGAAATAGACTCAACACTGCCCTGCATGTCCCAAGCGACTTTCCACCTTCCCAGCCCTATGACTCCAACACACTCCTTTCAGCTCCAACACTCACCTGACCCTCTCCAGTGGGCCGGCCCCCTCTCCCAACACTTCAAGCCGCCAAACTTCCTCAGTTCTCTCACCTGCTACTGGCCAGCAACTCCAATTCCTGACTTGATAACATCCCCCAATTCTTTTTTTTTCTTTCTTTGAGATGGAGTTTTGCTCTTGTCACCCAAGCTGTACAAGGTCATGATCTTAGCTCACTGCAATCTCCACTTCCTGAGTTCAAGCGATTCTCCCTGCCTCAGTCTCCTGAGTAGATGGGATGACAGGCGAGCACCACCATGCCCGGCCGGTTTTTGTATTTTTGGTAGAGACGGGGTTTCCCCATGTTGGCCAGGCTGGTTTTAAACTCCTGACCTTAGGTGATCCACCCATCTTGGCCTCCCAAAGTGCTGGGATTACACGCGTGAGCCAATGCACCCGGCCATCCCCCAATTCTTTCTCAGGAAGGAACAAGAGGACCCTTCCGTAGCCATGCCCCAAACATCCTCTGCTCCTGAATGACTGAGAACCTTCCTTCTGCTTCTCTTTTTGTTGGAGGAGGAGGCGGCGGTAGGCGTTGGCTTTTCTTCTTAATACCACATTGCAGCCGGGGGCGGTGGCTCACGCCTGTAATCCCAACACTCTGGGAGGCCAAGGAGGGAGGATAGCTTGAACCCAGAAGTTCGAGACCAGCCTGGGCAATGTAGTAAGACCTCCTCTCAATAAAAATGAAAACATAAAAACCACACTGCCTCTGACTCAACCAACCACAAATGGACCACCACCTGTGCTCCTCTTCTGAGACCTTACCTTGACTCCCTTTTCACCAAATCTTCTATAGCCACAGTCCAAGTTTATATTTCTCCCTCTTTCCAGCCAAGAAAGTGGCCAACACGACCACTCCTTGACCCGAGACTTGCAGACCAGCAACTGAACTTTTTTTTACCCCCACAGACCCATCAAACTCTTTCAACTGCCCTTTAGGGGCCAGCGTTGACCCGCTCCTCCTCCCGACTGCTCTTTCTCTCCTTCTCTGGTGGAACTACGAACGCAAAGGCTGCCACACTCTACATCTGACAAATCACCAAACTTTCTTTAATTGCTCACCGTTTTAAACCCTAAAACGATCACCATCTTTGTCTCGGGTGGGTGGGGTGCGGCAGAAACACATACTTTTCACCTTCCCAACTCCATAGTCACCTCCTCTCTAACAGACTCCGGTTCTAAACTGACGACTGTCCCCTTATTCACCATTAGGTGCAATCTATTGAACGCCACCTCTGAGCCGGGCCCTGCACCGATCCCTCCCGACTCCCGGGTCCCCCTCGAGCCCGCCCCCGCTTCACCCGCGGTAGCTACCATGTCTCCAGGGGTCTTTGGGCTCCACTGCTCCAGACACGATATCCTCGTCGGACGGGAACGTGACGCGCTTGGCTGCAGCCTTGAGGCGCCCATCGGCGGGGGGCGATGCGGGGCTGGGAGACCCGGCCTCGGCGGGGGCCTCTTCAACGTCGCCGTCCGCGCCCGGCACGGGCGGCGCCTCCTGCGGCGGGATCTCCATAGCCGCCGCCGCCTCCTCACGGGGGCCCCGGGGACATGCCCCGGGCCCCGGATTTGTCTCTCCGGGCCCGCCCGCCGTCCCGGGGCATGGGCTCCGCCACTGCTTCAGGCGCCGCCTCCGTCCGCTCTCCTAGTCGTAATCGTCGCCGCCGGGAGCCCAAGCGCGCCTCCGCCGAGCCCCGCGCGCGCCTGCCCGTTCGCAGTGACACTTTCGCTCTAGGCTGGCGAGCCCGCCGCTTACTATAAGAAGCAGAAAATCGATTTCAGCGACTTGCAGGTAGAGCTGTCCCGCGGGTGACATGAAGAGAGAAACAAAGGGCAGGAAGGGCCACGGAAAAAAGAAACGTGAGCAGCGAATCTGCAGAGCCGGAACTGCAGACTATGAGGGGCGGGGCGAGGTAGACGCCGTCTCCAAGAGCAGCGCGCAAGCGCGAAGCTGAGCCCACGCCTCCCCGCCTGAGTCCAGATAACAAATATTCAGCTCCCGCACATTCGTCTAGAGCCCAGGGAAATGGAGTGCTTAGAAATGAAAACACCTGGCGGGGCGCGGCGGCTCACGCCTATAATCCCAGCACTTTGGGAGGCTGAGGCAGGAAGATCGCGTGAGTCCGGAGTTCGAGACTAGCCTGGGCAACATAGCAAGGCCCCGTCTCTACAAAAAATTTAAAAATTAGCAGGGTCTGGTTAAGGGAGACTGTAGTTCCAGCTACTTGGGAGGTGGGAAGATCACTTGAGCCCGGCAGGTTGACGCTGCACTGATCGCGCCCCTGCACTACGACCTGGTAGACATAGCGAGACCCTGTCTCAACGAAAGGAAAGAAATGGGCCGGGCGCGGGGGCTCACGCCTGCAATCCCAGCACTTCGGGAGGCCAAGGCGGGCGGAACACGAGGTCAGAAGATCGAGACCATCCTGGCTAACACGGTGAAACCCCGTCTCCACTAAAATTACAAAAAATTAGCCAGGCGTGGTGGCGGTCGCCTGTAGTCCCAGCTACTCGGGAGGCTGAGGCAGGAGAATGGCGTGAACCCGGGAGACGACGGAGCTTGCAGTGAGCCGAGATTGTGCCACTGCACTCCGGTCTGGGCGACAGAGCAAGACGCTGTCTCAAAAAAAAAAAAAAAAAGGAAAGAATGAAAACACTGAGGTTAGACCAACTGATGAAGAGTGGTAACGGCATAAAGAAGTCGAAAAGAAAGGCGGATAGGAGCTGCATTCAATATATGAGTACAGCTGATGGATGCTGACAGAGAGGGTTCCTCTGGAGACGAAGCCTCGGCCTCTTCGGTAGTCTCCAGTCTTCCATTTGCTCGCTGCAGTTACATCAACAGCTCTCTGTATAGGGGTAGTTGCATAAAATACAACTTAAATCACAATACTAAAATAAATATGAGCCCATGAGCAATGCTAAAATAAATACGAGCCCATGAACGGTATCATAGGCCTGATTTTAAAAAACAAAACCTAGGAGAAGATAGAAATTCCAAAGGCGAGAGACGAATCTGCCAACCCAAATCCTGGGTGACAAGGCTGGTGGGTCACCGAGGCAAGAACAAACCAGCGCGAGCTCAAGCCACACCCCTAGGCTCAGACCCAACGCTTGACATTCGCCGCCGCACTTTCGCCACGCTTTCCCAAGCGCACCCGGCAAACTGAAGGAGGCGGGGCTGAAACCATAAAAGGGGACTGCGCGGAGCGAGCCGCGTCGTCGCCAAGGCAACTCGAGAGCTAGGCGTAGCGAACCGACTGAAGGCAGCTGAGGTTGCTCCTGGCGCGGTTCATCATCGGCCGCCGCACTTTCGCGACTGAGACAAAACGACGCTCACCTTTACTTAGTGGAAGGCTTCGCTTACATCCTGAATTTAAGGGAACTACAGAAGGGGACAGAAACTGCTTTCTTTTTAAACAATGCCCTGAAAGGTTACTAGTGACAGGGGGCTGGCTTAGTGAAGCGCGTGATGTGAACGGCCAAGCTACAAGGCTGGAGAGAAAAGAGGAGGGGGATGAAGTTGCACCCTGATCGCGATTCCTCGGCCTTTTGTCAGGGGCGCCGCCACTCGGGATCCGACCATTCGCCTCCAACGAGGGGACAGCGAATCTGCTGTCGTGTGCAGTCCACAGCAACCACAGGTGGGGCAACAGGAGGAGCGCTTGGGCACGACCACGTGACCCAACACGAGCCACCGCCCGCCCCAAAATGAAATCAAATCCTAATCTCCCAATCCCGGCATTCCGGTCACTCCAGCATTTCCAGGAGACTTGCGGCCCTGCAGCCCCTACACCTTTATCTGGGCTCCTGTCCTACTTGGCCCAGCTCCACTGGATTCAGCCCTGGGATAACCACCCTACCAGCTCCTAAAGATTATTCCATCCCCGTGGGTATACTTAATTAAAGAAAGAAAAACAGGAGTCGAATTTTCCTGGGGTAACTGGTTCTTTAGCAGGAGAGGAGCACTGGGGATTATCTTCAGGGTGGCTGAACTTTGCAGCCTCTTTAATAACGCCCCCCTGTGCAGGTTGTCTCCTTTATCACCCCACCCCGATGCCCTGGTCTTCAAGAAATGGCAGCAGGCCCATCTTTCTGTAGGGTTCAGAGTTCTGTGAAGTAGAGCATTCCTTCCAGTGGGATCTTAGAATTCCTAGAGTTGCAGAATTTTACTGACTAGACCCAGGAGGTCTCAGGAGTCCAGACTTGCTTAAAGCTTGGCTGAAAATTCCAAGGGAGCTCATAACTCCGTGGGGCCCAGAGTTCCTGGCTTGGGAACATTGGGAGGCCTGGGATACAGTGGCTCAGCCTCAAGCAGAAAAGTGAACACAATGTCTCTATGGCTTGAAGGTGTATGAAATAATGTCACTACATCGGAGCAGCGCCTCTGCTTGCACACCTATGGGAGTCTGCAGCTGTGACACGTAGAAGTTGGCCACATCCAGGTCGGTGGCTCCGAAGTGGGCGGCCACACGCACACCCTCGTGCAACGTGAAGCTCACCTGACGACCCACCATGGCCAGCAGGCTGCGGAGGTAACGCTCCCGAAGGGCGGCTCGGGCCCGCTGCTCCTGGAATTCCAGGGATTCTTGAGCTATGGGACACTCCTGGATTTCAGGAACCTCTGGCCTCAGGGGGGCTCTGCGTCCATCAGGGGCAAAGCCACGGCTGAAGCCATCAGGGCCCCGGGGCAGCCGGAGCACAGGTACAGGAATGGTCACTGGAGTTTGCATTGTCTTGGCTGTTGAGTGAAGAAAAAGGGCAGGAAGTCATTACATGGTAAGCAAGGGGCTAATGGAGGAGGGAGGAGTGGAAGCAGAGGCTGGTCTACCTAGGCAGCTCCACTTCACCTGTCCCAAACCGATCCACCTCGCTAAAATCTGTGCCATCAATCCCCAGTGGCTTGGATCAGAAACAAAGTGTCACATGCACAAAAACATGAGCCCCATGAAGGTAAAGACCTTTGTCTGCTTTTTTTTTTTTTTTTGAGACGGAGTCTCGCTCTGTCACCCAGGCTGGAGTGCAGTGGCGCGATCTCGGCTCACTGCAAGCTCCGCCTCCCGGGTTCACGCCATTCTCCCGCCTCAGCCTCCGAGTAGCTGGGACTACAGGCGCCCGCCACCGCGCCCGGCTAGTTTTTTGTATTTTTAGTAGAGACAGGGTTTCACCATGTTAGCCAGGATGGTCTCGATCTCCTGACCTCGTGATCCACCCGCCTCGGCCTCCCAAAGTGCTGGGATTACAGGCTTGAGCCACCGCGCCCGGCCCTTTGTCTGCTTTTAAAACAGCTTTATCTCAACTTCCAGGCAATAAATATTTGCCAAAAGATGAACCCGGCCAGGCATGGTGTCTCATGCCTGTAATCCCAGCACTTTGGGAGGCCAAGGCAGGAGGATCACTTTGGAGCTGGGAGTTTGAGACCAGGCTGGGCAATATAGTGAAATCACATTTCTACAAAAAAAAAAAAAATTATTTTACATTAGTTGGGCTACTCAGGAGGCTGAGGGAGAAGGATTAGTTGAGCCCAGGACATGGAGACTGCAGTGAGCCGTAATCGTGCAACTGCACTCCAGCTTGGGTGACAGAGTGAGAAGCTGTCTCTTAAAAAAAAGAACAAACCCCACCTTTCTCTCACACACAACCCATCCAATCCATCAGGAAATTCTATATTCTAGATAGACTCCCACTCACACAGGAGCTAGCTTGAAAGGTTTCCAAGTGGCCAAATCTGGAATTATTTGAATACAATAATGATAGTGACAGATTATAACCCACTGGGTAAAACAGAAATCCATAATCCATCCTGATAATAAATAAATGAATAAGGAAGAGAAGAAAAATATAATCCTTACTGTAGACTGGCAAGTAAATAAATATAAAAGGAATAGATGTAAAAATGTGTGGATAGGGCCGGGTGCAGTGGCTCACACCTGTAATCCCAGAACTTTGGGAGGCCAAGGTGGGCGAATCACTTGAGGTCAGGAATTCCAGACCAGCCTGGCCAACATGCTGGTAGAGGCGAAACGCCGCCTCTACCAAAAATACAAAAATTAGCTGGGTGTGGTGGCGTGTGCCTGTAGTCCCAGCTACTTGGGAGGTTAAGGCAGGAGAATCATTTGAACCCAAAAGGCAGAGGCTGCAGTGGGCGGAGATCGCACCACAGCACTCCAGCCTGGGTGACAGAGTGAGACTCTGTGTCAAAAAAAAAAAAAAAAAAAAAAAAAAACACGGATGGGAGTTAGATGAAGTATAAGGTAGCTACATAGTATTAACAGACTCATAAGATATTCATTCACTGTAAGGGGCAAACACAAATTTATAGTGGAGGAACCTGGTACGCACCCCCTTAACTTAGTGATCAAAGCCAACATCTCCAGGAATGGGACACTAAGAAGGACAGGGCACCACTTCTGTGTTATTCCTTTTTTTCTTCTTAAAGAGACAGGGTCTCACTATGTTGCCGAGGCTGTTCTCCAACTCCTGGCCTCAAGTGATCTTCCAGCCTCTGGGCCAAACAAGGACAACGGGGACAGGCATGGTGGCTCACACCTATAATCCCAGCACTTCGGGAGGCCGAGGTGAGAGGATTGCTTGCGTTCAGGAGTTCAGGACCAGCCTGGGCAAGGTGGTAAGACCTTGTCTCTACTAAAAATAAAAACTATTAGCCAGGCATGACAATGTACTCATGTAAGTCCCAGCTACTCAGAAGACTGAGGTAAGAGAATCACTGGAGCCCTGGAAGGTTGAAGCTGCAGTGAGCTATGATCGCGCCACTGCACTCCAGCCTGGGCAAGAGTGAGACTTTGTCTTAGAAAAAATAAAAACAGCCCAACTAACCTGGGCTTTTCAAAAATATTAAAGTCATGGCCAGGCACGGTGGCTCACGCCTGTAATCCCAGCACTTTGGGAGGCCAAGGCGGCTGGATCACGAGGTCAGGAGATCGAGACCATCTTGGCTAACAAGGTGAAACCCCGTCTCTACCAAAAATACAAAAAATTAGACGGGTGTGGTGGCGGGGCCTGTAATCCCAGCTACTCAGGAGGCTAAGGCAGGAGAATGGCGTGAACCCGGGAGGTGGAGCTTGCAGTGAGCCGAAATTGTACCACAGCACTCCAGCCTGGGCAACAAAGCAAGACTCTGTCTCAAAAAAATATATATATATATATTAAAGTCATAAAAGACAAAGGCTGAGAAAAAAAATGTATAAGGCTGGAAGGAGTGTCTCACACCTGTAATCCCAGCACTTTGGGAGGCAGAGGTGGGCAGATCACTTGAAGTCAAGAGTTCAAGACCAGCCTGGCCAACATGGCAAAACCCCATCTCTACTAAAACTACAAAAATTAGTCAAGCATGGTGGCAGGCACCTGTAATCCCAGCTATTCAGGAGGCTGAGGCAGGAGAATCGCTTGAACCTGGGAGGCGGATGTTGCAGTGAGCCCAGATGGCGCCATTGTACTCCAGCCTGGGTGACAGAGCAAGACTTTGTCTCAAAAAAAAAAAAAGAAACAAAGAAAGAAAAAAAAATATACACACACACACACATTTATTTATTCACAACCTAACACTTCTCACTTCTTCCAGTGCCAGCATTCTGCTGCCGTCACAGACGCTTCCTGCCTAGAGTACTGTAGTGAACTCCCCTCTGGGACCCTGGCTTCCACCTTCACCACCCCCAGTCTACAACCCACACCCTGTTTGTCAATGCCCGAGTCAGATCACATGTCTTCTCTGCTCAGAGCCCTCTTGTGGCTTCTGTCTTGCTCAGAGACAAAGTCAAAGTCCTCACCACAGCCCTGCTGACCCTGTGAGCTCTGGATCCTGCCAGCACCCTCGTGGTGTACCACGCTTGCTCTCCCCACCCCAGCCACACAGGCCTCCTCGCTGATTCTCAGGCACGATGCCTGGCAGTCCCTTCTTGGGCCCTTGCACTTTCGGTTCCCTGTATCTGCCTGCATCGCCTTTCCCTCCGTAAGCTTCAAGGTGGCCACCTTGCTTTTCCCACTGCTGGATCTCCAGCCCCCAGAAAACTGCCTGCCATAGAGACCAATGAGAATTCATGAATGGGCCGGTGGTTCACGCCTGTAATCCCAGCACTTTAGGGGCTGAGGCTAGAGGATCACTAGAGGTCAGGAGTTCGAGAGCAGCCTGGCCAACATAGTAAAACCCTGTCTCTACTAAAATACAAAAATTAGCCGGATGTGGTGGCGCATGCCTGTAATCCCAGCTACTTGGGGAGCCTGAGGCAGGAGAATCACTTGAACCTGGGAGGCAGAGGTTGCAGTGATCAGAGGTCGTGCCGCTGTACTCCAGCCTGGGCAACAGAGCAATACTCTGTCTCAAAAACAAACAAACATTGGCCAGGCGCGATGGCTCACGCCTGTAATCCCAGCACTTTGAGAGTCTAAAGCAGGTGGATCACAAGGTCAAGAGTTCGAGACCAGCCTGGTCAACATGGTGAAATCCCATCTCTACTAAGAATACGAAACTTAGCTAGGCATGGTGGCACATGCCTGTAATCCCACCTACTCAGGAGGCTGAGGCAGGAGAATTGCTTGAACCCGGGAGGCAGGGGTTGCAGTGAGCCGAGATCTCACCACTGCATTCCAACCTGGGTGACAGAGCAAGACTCCTCTCAAAACAAACAAACAAACAACAAATAAATGAAGAGTGGAGATCCCAGGCTGGTTTGGCTATGAGACCTCAGTAAGAGACAGCTTTCTCTTCCATTGTATGGAAAAATAGCCCCAATTGCTGCCTATGCTGTTACTAGGATTCAACAGGCTCCTGCCAGACAGGGCCTGGCACATACTAGGTTCTCCATAATAGTGAACTGCTCTTATTGTTAGTATTGCTGTGTGACCTGGGGTTAAACAGCTTGACTAATCTGTGCTCTGTTTCCCCATCTGTAAAACAGAGCTCTAACTCACAGGGCTGGCATGGGGACTCAATGACCTAACTAAACTATGATGTCTGGCACATGTCTGCGACATATGAAGCACTATGCTATGATGTCAAACACATATAGGGAAATGCCAGCCTTGTGGGTACAGACCTGAGAGAGGAGGACCTACGTTTTAGCAGCTGTACCACTCCCTGTGGCTCTCCTCCCCACTCCCTGTGGTGGTCCTCTCCTCTCTAAAGCCTAGTGAGGACTAACTGAGCTGAGTGACAAGCGTTGGGTACCCAGGACCCTGGGGCCAGGCACAGAAGGGAGGTGACTGAAATTGTCCTTTTTCTTTCTTTTTTGGAGACAGTCTCACTCTGTCGCCCAGGCTGGAGTGCAGTGGCGCCACCTTGGCTAACTGCAACCTCTGTCTCCCGGGTTCAAGAGATTCTTGTGCCTCAGTCTCCCGAGAAGCTGGGACTACAGACACACACTACCATGTCTAGCTACTTTTTGTATTTTTAGTAGAGACAGGGTTTCACCATGTTGGTCAGGCTGGTCTCCAACTCCTGACCTCAAGTGATCCGCCCACCTCAGCCTCCCAAAGTGGTGGGATTACAGGTGTGAGTCACTGTGCCTGGCCTAAATTGTCCTTTTTCTTATTAGGCTCTTCCTGTCTCTGCACATGAACTATGAGCTCCTTGCAAGACAGGACCCTGCAGATAGGCCAAGGATGTGAACCAGGGCTACTCAATCTGGACACTATTGACATTTGGGGCTAGATAATTATCTGCTGTGTTGTGGGGCCTGTCCAATGCATAGGTGTAGGGTTTAAGCAGCATCCTGGCCTCTGCCCCCTATTAATAGATACCAGTAGCATCCCCTCTTTAAGTTATGACAGCCAAAAATGTCACCACTGGTGAACAGTGAACTGGTGAATGTGAATTGCATCTCAATACAATGTTTTTTAAAAAACGTCTCCATGAATTGTCAGACGTCTCCTGATAGCCCCAGATGAAACACTGATGCAGACAAACAGGTCACAAAGAGGGAGGAAGGAATAAAGATGGCTATAGAAGACATGAACATAGGCTGGGCGCAGTGGTTCCCGCCCGTAAGCTCAGCACTTTGGGAGGCCAAGGTGGGTAGATCACCTGAGGTCAAGACTAGCCTGACCAACATGGAGAAACCCCAACTCTACTAAAAATATAAAATTAGCCTGGTGGTGCATGCCTGTAATCCCAGCTGCTTGGGAGGCTGAAGCAGGAGAATCACTTGAACTTGGGAAGCAGAGGTTGCGGTGAGCTGAGATTGCGCCATTGCACTCCAGCCTAGGCAACAAGAGTGAAATGCTGTCTCGAAAAATAAATAAATAAATAAAATTAGCTGGGCCGGGCATGGTGGTGGGCTCCTGTAATCCCGCCTACTCAGGAGGCTGAGGCAGGAGACTCGCTTGAACCCGGGAGGCAGAGGTTGCAGTGAGCTGAGATATTGCGCCACTGCACTCCAGTCTGAGCAACAACCGTGACCCCATCTCAAAAACAAACAAATGCCCCAAAAATAGCCAGGCATGGTGGCACATGCCTGTAATCCCAGTTACTCAGGAGGCTGAGGCATAAGAATCACTTGAACCTGCGAGCCAGAGGCTGCAGTCAAGGTCATGCCACTGCACTCCAGCCTGGACAGCAGAGCAAGACTCTGTCTCAAATAAATAAATAAACAAATAAATAAAAATTTTAATTAACTTTATTTTATAGAGATGAAGTCTCACTATATTGCCAAGGCTGGTCTCCAGTCTGGGCTCAAGCGATCCTCTTGCCTCGGCCTCCCAAAGTGCTGGGATTACAGGCCCTGAGCCACCACGCCCGGCCACTAAATTTTAATTTTAGAAAGGAAGAGGCAGCTGGGCACGAGGTGGCTCATGCCTGTAATTCCAGCACTTTGGGAGGCTAAGGCAGGTGGATCACTTCAGCCCAGGAGTTTGAGACCAGCCTGGGCAACATAGCAAAATCCCATCTCTAGAAAAAATAGAAAAATTAGCCGGGCAAAGGGTACGCTCCTGTAGTCCTAGCTACTCAGGAGGCTGAGATGGGAGGATCTAGTGCGCCCAAGGAGGTTGAGGCTGCAGTGAGATATGATTGCACCACTGTACTCCAGCCTGAGAAGAGTGAGACCCTGTCTCACAAAAAAAAAAAAAAAAAGAAAGGAAAGAAAATGTTAAAAAGAGCGCTCCCTGTGAGGTATCTAAACCTCATCACCCACTCTGCATAATTAGCTGCCATATCTTACTGATCTCACATGCCCACAGGTGGCCCAAATAGAATCTTCCTTGGCAAAATTCTTTTTGAGACAGAGTCTCACTCTATCACCGAGACTGGAGTGCAGTGGGGCGATCTTGGCTCACTGCAACCTCTACCTCCCGGGTTCAAGCGATTCTCCTGCCTCAGCCTTCTGAGTAGCTGGGGTTACAGGCACACGCCACCACGCCTGGCTAATTTTTGTATTTTAGTAGAGATGGGGCTTCACCATGTTGGCCAGGCTGGTCTCCATCTCCTGGTCTCAGGTGGCCCGCCCTGCCCACCCCGCTCGGCCTCCCAAAGTGCTGGGATTAGAAGTGTAAGCTGCCGCGCCCAGCCAGCAAAATTGTTTTTATTTTAACTTTATTTTATTTTTCTTCTTGGCAAAATATATAGCAGAGGTCTGTGAACCTTCTCTGTATTTTACTGTCACTGCTCAGCTCTGCCAAGTAGCACAATAGCACTCATAGAGAATATGGAAACAAATGAACATGGCTGTTCTCCAACAAAACCTTACTTACTGGGACTGAAATTTGAATTTTCTATCATTTTTATGCACCAAAGGAAAGTTTTCTAGCCAGGTGCGGTGGCTTACAACTATAATCCCAGCACTTTGGGAGGCTGAGGCTGGAAAACTGCTTTAGCACAGAAGTTCAAGACCAGCCTGGGCAATGGAGCAAAACCCCATCTCTACAAAAAAAAAAAAAAAATTAGCTGGGCATGGGTGGTGTGCGACTGGAGTCCCAGCTACTAAGGAGACAGAGGTGAGGGGATCGCTTGAGGCCAGTAGGTGGAGGCTGTAGTGAGCCGTAACTGTGCCACTGCACTCCAGCTTGACTGACAGAGTATGAGACCCTGTCTCAAAAAAAAAAAAAAAAAAAAATTTCACTCATCCACATTATCCAGCATTATCAGCACATCATGTGAGTGCCTGCTGTGTGCATGACCCACGTTGGGCAGTCTTGGAAACACATCTAAAAGACTGACAGAGCACAGTTCCGCCCTTGTGGGCTCATAGTCCAATAGGGGACACAGACCTGTCCTCAGACAGTGATGACCCAGAGTGAGCAGGGCTGGAATAAAGGAGTCCAGAGGAGACATCTGACCAGCCTGGGGGACATGGGGTAGTTTCAAGGGAGCCCAAGAAAGATCCCTAGGATGAGATTACATTTGAGCATAGACCTGAATGAAATTAGGAATAGAGCCATGTGGAGATTCCAATCAGAGCGAAAAGCAAAATGCAAAGATCATGGAAAGGGTGGCTTTGGGGCGTAGCAAGGAGGCCAGTGTGGAGGAGGTGGCGAAAGGAACAGAGAGAGCGCCTTGTGGGCTGTGATTTCAATTCGGGTCTCTACTCTGAGACTGAAGCTACTGGACAGTTCTGAGTGAAGGACGGACAGGATCTGGCTTAGGGTCCTCAGGATCCTCTGCCTGCTGCATGGACAATAAACAAGGAGACTGAAGGGAGACACTAGGAGTGCAATGAGGAGGTCACTGTAGGGGTCCAGGTGGAAGAAGGTGGTGTCTAGGATGGGCTGGGGACAGTGGGAATGGGGAGAAGTGGTCAGATTGGGCTATGTTTGAAAGGTCGAGGCTGGGCACAGTGGGTCACGCCTGTAATCCCAGCACTTTTGGAGGCTGAGGTGGGTGGATCACCTGAGGTCAGGATGAGACCAGCCTGGTCAACATGGTGAAACCTGCCTCTACTAAAAATACAAGTTAGCCGGGCATGGTGGCGCATTCCTGTAATCCCAGCTACTCGGGAGGCTGAGGCAGAAGAATCGCTTGAACCAGGGGGTGGAGGTTGAAGTGAGCGGAGATCGTGCCACTGCACTCCAGCCTGGGTGTCAGAGTGAGACTCTGTCTCCAAAAAAACAAAAACAAAAAAAAGGTCAAGAGCCCTCGCTGATGGACAGGATGAGGGATATATAATTTGAGGAAAGAGCAGCCAAAGGAGACTCCAAGGATTTTTTGTTTTGTTTTGTTTTTTCCCTGACAGGTAAGACCACATGAATAGAATTAAGGGATATTTGCATTTTCTAATTTTTCTTTTTTTTTTTTTTTTTTTTGAGACGGAGTCTCGCTCTGTCGCCCAGGCTGGAGCGCAGTGGCCGGATCTCAGCTCACTGCAAGCTCCACCTCCCAGGTTTACGCCATTCTCCTGCCTCAGCCTCCCAAGTAACTGGGACTACAGGCACCTGCCACCTCACCCGGCTAGTTTTTTGTATTTTTTAGTAGAGACGGGGTTTCACCGTGTTAGCCAGGATGGTCTCGATCTCCTGACTTCGTGATTCACCCGTCTCGGCCTCCCAAAGTGCTGGGATTACAGGCTTGAGCCACTGCGCCCGGCCTAATTTTTTTTTTTTTTTTTTTAAGAGTCTCGCTCTTGGTACCCAGGCTGGAGTGCAGTGGCATGATCTCGGCTCACTGCAACCTCCGCCTCCCAGGTTCAAGTAATTCTCCTGCCTCAGCCTCCCGAGTAACTAGGACTATAGGCACGCACCAGCACACCCGGCTAATTTTGTATTTTTAGTAGAGACAGGGTTTGGCCATGTTGGCCAGGCTAGTCTCGAACTCCTGATCCACCTGCTTCAGCCACCCAAAGTGCTGGGATTACAGGCATGAGCCACCGTGCCCGGCCTTGCATTTTCTAATTTTTTAAAAAGCACATTTACTTATTTATTTACTTTGAGGTGAGGTCTCACTACATTGCCCACACTAATCTCCAACTCCTGGACTCAAGATATCCTCCCACCTCAGCCTTCCAAGAAGCTGGGATTACAGTCCCACGCCACCACGCCCTGCTTGCATTTTTTAATTTCTCTGACCACTGTCACTCCAATTTAGTCAGGCCTCACTAGCCCCTAGGGTCTTTCCTGAGCCTAGGTTAACACTTGAGTTTCAAGAGAAACACCCTAGTCTCCAGAGTGAGTACTTACTAAATGAATTAGATGAGGATTACAGTGGCCAAAGAATTCTGTTAAATCCCTGGATAAAATGAAATTAAGGGAGGGTCAGTATGGGGCCTTGTATTCTCCATTAAGAAAAAAAACAAGGGAGATTTGGTCATATTGATGCAATCCCCATTTTCGTAAAGTGGCCAGTGAAGCTGGCAGGTCTTATCTTTCCTTGGGCTGGGTGCAGTGGTTCACACCTGTAATCCCAGCACTTTGGGAGGCTGGGGGTGGGGGGCGGATCACCTGAGGTTAGGAGTTTGAGACCAGCCTGACCAACATGGCAAAACCCTGTCTCTACTAAAAATACAAAAAAAATAGCTGGGTGTGGTGGCACATGCCTGTAATCCAAGCTACGCGGGAGGCTGAGGCAGGAGAATCACTTGAACCAGGGAGATGGAGGTTGCAGTGAGCGGAGACCGCCCCTCTGCACTCCAGCCTGGGCAACAGAGACTCTGTTTCAAAAAAAAAAAAAAATCATTTCCTTGGTGCGAGCTAGAGGGTGGAGGAAGAGGGAACAAACTCAGGCCCTCCCCTGTGCCCCATGCAGAAAGACAGACTGTGGAGCCAAGGTGTAACCTGATAAGAAACTGGTTAAAGAAAGGTCACACAGGGTGTGCCCAGGAGGGGAGAGGCAGGCATTATCCATTCTCCCTGGTGACCTGGCCCCAGAGGCTTTTATCCTTTCAGTCTCCAAGGCAAGGATTTCCGAAGGTTTCAGGGAAAAATGCCCAAGCCCATCCCCCACGACTTGCAAAACTAGTCTTTTACATTCAAGAGCCCAAAACTTAGGTCAATGGCAGGGGCAAGGGTTTCATAGACCTCTCTCCTGGTAGCCTTGGTGGTCCAGAGAAGAGATCAGCTCAGTGGACAAACATTTGGCCAACTCTTCACAATTGCCAGGGTGAGGAACCAGCTGAGTTGTCAACTGAGAAGCCACCAGACCTAATTAATTAACCAAGGTGCTGACGTGTCCACAGACACACACACATACACACACCATCGGCTGCTGAATCTTGATGCAAATTAGTTAAATGGGGCCACCCGAGAAGGTCAGAACCCCAAGCACAGAATCTCTCCCCTCCCCTTCTCCCCTGGGGTCGGTCAGTTTCCTTTGAATTCCGCCCTGACCACCCATTGCTCTCCTTTTCTTATACTAAGCAGGTCCTCCCGGCCCCCAGGCGTCCACTCCCCACACCGCCCTGGGCGTTCGGACTGGACGTTCTGCCCACCTCCTGGCTCAGACCGAGCGATTCCGCTCCAGGTAAAGCGGGATGACTGCCACCGATGCTGCTGTTATCGTGGCCATTTATTATTTTCCGGAGGAGGAGTTTTCCGCCTTCTCCCTTCTCCTCACCCCACCCGCGTGGGGCATTCCCGCAGCCGGCGATCGCCAAACAGTCCCTGATACTAGCGTCTGGGGACCAGAACGTCCCTCCAGCCGGCGCTGCAGGCGCGGTCCTGCCTCTTTCCGTTACTCCGGGCGTTGCACTGGGGTAGGCGTCCAGAGCTGGGGTCGGGGAGAGGGAACCTGCCGGCGACCCCCCACCACTCTGTACTCACCGAGGTCCGCGGCTACTGGCGCCCCCGCTTCCGCTGGCGTCCCAGCTGCAGAGGCCCGGGCAGGCCGCGAGCCGCGGAGCCTGGGTTCCGCCCGCGCCGCCGCTACTGCCCCACGTGGTCGCGGGCTGGCTCGCGGCTTTGCGGAGCACTTTGGTCCGATCTTCCTGCCTGCGAGTTGGGGGCGTCTGGGATGCCCATTTGCGGCAGGAAGAAACTGAGGCTCAGAGAGGGGAAGACTTCCTCCCTGTTGGGTTAAGGGCAGAGCTCGGTCTTTGCATCCCCATCCCCCTACACGCAGGCACTCCTACCCCTCGCTTCCAGTGGGAACCCCCGCTCCTCTACAGGAAACCTGGAGATCATGGTTTCAGATGCCGCATACGAAGAAAGTAGCTGGGCTGGATCAGAGGCGGTCATTTTGTCCTCCAGCTCTCCCTGCAGTATCATTTTACAAAGGGGGAAACTGAGGCCTTGAGTGGGAATATGAATCTCCCTATTCCAGGCCCAGTCAGAATTCACTTTCTCCATGCAGGGTCCTGTTTACGCAGGGATCCTGTGGGCGTTTGCTTTCCACTAGATCACCAAGGCCTAGTGCCAGGTACACAATTTAATGCTTTGCAAATATCTGTTGAAAGAATATCAGGCACATAGTAGGTACTCAATAAATATTTGTTGACTTAACTATGAACGAGTAGGGGCTGTATTTATGAACAAAACAGACTCCCATCCTGCCTTCTAGAACCCATGTTCTAGTGGGGGTAGAAGGGACAGAATAGGGTAAAACGAGCAAATATGTAAACAAGATCCTTCAGGGTTTGATCAAAGTGATGTATGAAGAATAAAATAGGCCGGGCACGGTGGTTCACGCCTGTAATCCCAGCACTTTGGGAGGCTGAGGCGGGTGGATCACCTGAGGTCAGGAGTTGGAGACCAGCCTGGCCAACATGGTGAAACCCTGTCTCTACTAAAAATACAAAAATTAGCCGGGCGCCTGTAATCCCAGCTACTCCGGAGGCTCAGGCAGGAGAATCGCTTGAACCCGGAGGTGGAGGTTGCAGTGAGCTGAGATCGTGCCATTGCACTCCAGCCTGGGCAACAAGAGTAAAACTCCATCTCAAAAAAAAAAAAAAAAAAAAAAAAAAAGTAAAATAAGGGCAATGGGATAGTGGGTGGCTGGGTTCCATGGAACTTAAAATTGGGTGGTCTGAGGCTGAGTGCAGTGTCTCACATCTGTAATCTCAGCACTTTGGGATGCTGAAGCAGGAGGATCGCTTCAAGCCATGAGTTTCAGACCAACCAGGGCAACAAAGCAAGTCCCTGTCTCTATTAAAAACAAAATTTTTTTGAAAATTTAAAAATTACTTTTTTTAAAAAAGGGTGATCAGAGGAGGCAGGATTGAAGAAACCACCTCAGATAACCCTCTAGTTCCAACCTGCCCTACCTCCTTTGACAGATGGAGAAGTGAGATCCAAGAGAGGACTGGGGACAGATGGAGGTCATGGAGTGTAATTTGCAAGGCCTTCAGCAGGGTGGGGCTACTTTAGATACTGTTGGTCAGGGCCCTCTGCTCTCAGGAGGACAATGGAGCCCCGACCTGAATAACAATGCAGAATTCCAAAAGATCAGCATCTGAAATCAGCATCTGGGCTGGGGACAGCTGGGGGAGAACAGATTCTGGCCCTGACCTCAGGGGGCTTGCATTGGGTGGGGGAGAGGACAGTCCACAAGCAGTTCTATACTGCCATGCGGTCGGTGCCAGGAAGGAAAGAATACTCATCAGGGATTGAGGGTGGGGCAGGGTGTTGATGCCACTTCAAACAGTGAGCAGAGAGAACTGCTTAGGGGAGGGAAGTTCAAGGAGGCGGAGTGGAGGCAGGTGAACTGCTTGGCTATTTGGTTTTAATGGCGACTTCTGGTCTAGGAACAGAGTTGATGTGTATGATTACAGTCCTCCTCTGCTCAAAACCCTCCCAAGGCTCCAGTCTCAGGAAAACCAAAAGACCTTAAAGCGATCAAAAGATTGCTTGGATCTGCCCCCATTTTTTCACTGAACTCAATTCCCAACCCGTATTGCCTCTCCCTTTCCTTGTAATTCCTCAATGCCCAGGTCCACTGGCTGGCTTCCTTCCCTCCAACCTCAGATCCACCGTGCCCTTTCCCAGCACAGGGGAGAAAATTGAATCCCTCAACCCCAGTAACCCTCTCCGCCTTTCCAGCTTTCTTTTGCTCCATGGCACTGGTCATCATCAAAGGCCATCTATATTTTACATAATTATGTTTATAGTGTCTTCCCCCACCGTCTAAACTCCGTGCAGGCAAACGTCTGTTTGTTCCCTCCTGTATTCCCAGTGCTTCAAACAGAGTCTGGCGCACAGGAGGCACTCAGTGAATGCTTGCAAAATGAATTTTTATTGTAATGCATTAAATGAAATAGCCCAGATTACTATTAAGCACCTAATAACAAACGTGACCGACTATTTTCTCCCTTGGGGGTGTGTGTGGGCATCCCGTGTCTCAGTTTCACCCGCCCTAAAATGGGATCAGGGATAGCTGTTTCAATGCCTTGTGGGAATTCGGTGTGATTAAATTTGGTCACTAAGCCAAGCGCAGGGGGCACTGCCTAGATTGAGTTAGGCCGCCGGCAGGGCCCCAGCTGCGCGGCTCGGTCCCCTCCCATCAGGCCCCGCCCTGGTAGGCGGAGCCACGGGCCCGGCCAGCACGTGTAAGAGTTCGCAGCGGGTCGCCGCAGTCACTCACCTGAGCGCGCACGGTCCGCGCGTCCTCCGCTCGTGCGTCCTCCGCCCGCCCGCCAGCCCGCTCGCCCGCTCGCCCGGCCCGCGACTCATGTCCCGCCGCAAGGCCGGCAGCGCGCCCCGCCGAGTAGAGCCCGCGCCCGCAGCCAACCCAGACGACGAGATGGAAATGCAGGACCTCGTCATCGAACTCAAGCCCGAGCCAGACGCGCGGTCCCAACAGGCCCCAAGACTGGGATCCTTCTCCCCGAAGGAGGTGTCCTCGGAGGGGCGGTTCGGCGGCGAACCCCACCACTCCTCTGGCCCCATGCCAGCCGGGGCCGCCCTTCTCGCCCTCGGCGCGCGGAACCCGTGGACTCTGTGGACACAGCTGACCCCGAACCTTCCCGGTGAGCGCCCCGGGCCCTGGGCCCAGCCTCCCTTACCTTTGACCCTCGGGTGGGACCCCTCCCTTTGGGCATGGGCCCCTCGCCCTGCCTTATCTTTTTCGCCCCGTCCTGCCCCCCAGGCTCCCTTCTGACCTTCGGTTTCCCCTCTCCTTCGGCACCCTCAGCCCCCATCCTGGCCCCACCCCACGCTCACCACCCGCTTCCTCCCTGCAGACCGCCAGCCCTGGACCGACAAACACCCAGATCTGTTGACCTGCGGCCGCTGCCTGCAGACGTTCCCGTTGGAGGCCATCACTGCCTTCATGGACCACAAGAAGCTGGGCTGTCAGCTCTTCAGAGGCCCCAGCCGCGGCCAGGGCTCAGGTGAGTAAAGCCGGGTGCAGTCCCCCTCTCAAGTTCAAGGGCTGGGCTTCCTGCTGGAGAGGGACTGGGCTGGACGGCAGGGCACTGAGCACTACTTCCCCTTTCTCGCTTCCCATCGGGTGCAGCCTAGGCGTGGCCAGGGCCTGCCCGTCCTGGGGCAGGGACTAGTGGTGGTGGTGGCAAGGGGGGTCAAGGGGGGTTGGGCAGGGAAAGAGGGCCGCCTACAGGGTGTGGCCAGCCCCAGAAGACTAGCCCGGGATTTTGCCCCCCACACACACACCCCAACCTGGTTTCACTTCTCCTTCCCCTTGGCCAGAAATAACTGGCCAGGTGGCTGGACCAGGGTGGCAGTAGGGGGGGACCTCTGGGGAGGGCAGTGGCCGGGGGGAGGGGGAGTGGAGGCCAGCTGGAATGGGGAGGTTGCCACCTCCTCCTGTCTGTCAATTCTGATTGAGGTGCTAGTACAGCTAACTGTTCCGAGCCAGGCAAGGGGCTTCTGGCTTCCCTCGGTGATGGAATCTCCCAGCACTGCACGGTGGGAATCCCCTGGTTTGAGCAAGCTCCCCGGTGCTGGACACCAGGGTTCCTCCTCTTGGGAGGGAATTAAAATCCTTCACGTGGCACTTGACCCTCGGTGAGCTTTTGGTCAGTGTTGGCTGCAGGGCTTAATCCAAACCTAATTTCCAGCCCCCACCCCTTGCCCTCCTGAGACTTTTGAGAAGGAATTATTTAGGGTTGGGCCAGGGAGGGTCTGGTGGTGGGAAAGAGGAGGGGCTTGTGACTGATTGAATCAGCTTTAGAGTTGGAGCATGGAGAGTGGCCTGGCGAGTGAGCGAGCGAGGGAGCGAGGGTCTGTGATAGAATTGCTGGAACAAAACACTGCAGGGCTTGGAGAATCGTGGGCACCTTGGTTTCACAGGCTCTGCAGTTTGAGCGCTTATGTGGACCTAAGCTCTCAACCGTTCCCCAAGCGAGGTCACAACCACTCTTGAAAGGGAGGGGATCTCTAGGGTCCCTGAATTCTAGCAACTGAGGCACATAGAGGACTATGTCTTGCCCAAGGTCACACAACTAGGGAGCAGAGAAGTCTGAATTTGAGTGCAGGCCAGGCCTGTGTTCTTGACCCGGGACTGGTTGTATCACAAAGGTTGTTTCATCCAAGACTCTAGAATTTGAAAAATGGAAAGGCTAGTTCAGTTAGGAAGTGTCCTCTGAGAGTACCCCGAAGGTCCAGATAAAAATCCAAGTTCAGGTTTGGGGGCTCTCAATTTGAGATCTATGTAGAGGGTGGGGAACCCAGGTCACTACCACCTGTTTACTATGTGGCCGCTAAGCTTTCTCTGTAGCTATCCCCATTATTATTATTATTATTTTGAGGCGGAGTCTTACTCTGTCACCCATGCTGGAGGCTGTGGCACAATCTCAGCTCACTGCAACCTCCGCCTCCCAGGTTCAAGTGATTCGGCCTCAGCCCTCCAGGTAGCTGGGACTACAGGCGTGCACCACCATGGCTGGCGAGTTTTTGTATTTTTGGTAGAGACAAGGTTTCACCATGTTGACCAGGCTTAGTGTGTCAAAATCCTGACCTCAGGTGATCCGCCTGTCTCGGCCTCCTGAAGTGCTGGAATTACAGGCATAAGCCACCACGCCCAGCTATCTCAATTACTTTAAAAATTATTTTTATTAAACCAAAATTCCTTTTTTTTTTTTTTTTGAGACAGAATCTCGCTTTTGTCACCCAGGCTGGAGTGCAGTGGTAGGATCTTGGCTCACTGCAACCTCTGCCTCTTGGGTTCAAGCGATTCTCCCGCCTTAACCTCCCAAGTGTCTGGGATTACAGGTGCCCGTCACCACGCCTGGCTATTTTGTATTTTTAGTAGAGACAGGGTTTCATCGTGTTGGCCAGGCTGATTTCAAACCCCTGACCTCTCAGCCTCCCAAAGTGCTGGGATTACAGATGTGAGCCACTGCGCCCGGCCTAAACAAAAAATCTTATTAAAAAACCTCTGTTCCCAGCCGGACATGGTGGCTCATGCCTGTAATCCCAGCACTTTGAGGGGCTGGGGTGAAAGGATTACTTCAGGCCGTAAGTTCAAGAATAGCCTGGGCAACGTGGCAGAGCCCCGTCTCTTTAAAAAATGCTAAATTAAAAATTTAAAGCAAATAAAAGCAAGCCTCTGTTCTGCCCTCTCCCCCTCCCCCAGCAGTCTGGATTGAAATCCCAGCTTTACCCCTTCCAAGCTGTGCCGCCCTGGGAAAATGCCTCTCTGTGCCTCAGTTTTCCTGTCTGGAAAATGGTGATCTTATTTTCCTGTCCTGAGGGAAAGCTGGGCTATGAGCCATGGCTCAGCCCCTAGCATGTAGGAAGCGCTCACTGAATTAACATAACTTTTTTTTGAGACGGAGTGTCACTCTGTCGCCTGGGCTGGAGTGCAGTGGCGCGATCTCAGCTCACTGCAAGCTCCGCCTCCTGGGTTCACGCCATTCTCCTGCCTCAGCCTCCCAAGTAGCTGGGACTACAGGCCTGGCTAATTTTTTGTACTTTTAGTAGAGACGGGGTTTCACCATGTTAGCCAGGATGGTCTTGATCTCCTGACCTCGTGATCCGCTTGCCTCGGCCTCCCAAAGTATTGGGATTACAGGCTTGAACCACCGCGCCCGGCCAACCTAACTTTTCAAAAGGTTTTCAAACACATGACCTAGTGCAGTGGCTCACGCCTGTAATCCCAGCACTTTGGGAGGCCAAGGTGGGAGGATCACTTGAGGCGGAGAGTTTGAGACCAGCCTGGCCAATATGGTGAAACCCCATCTCTACTAAAAATACAAAAATTAGCCAGGCGTGGTGGCGGGCACCTGTAATCCCAACTACTCGGGAGGCTGAGGCATGAGAATAGTTTGAGTCCGGGAGGTGGAGGTTGCAGTGAGCCGAGATTGCACTACTGCACCCTAGTCTGGGTGACAGAGTGAGACTGTCTTAAAAAAAATGGTTTTCCGGCCGGGCGCGGTGGCTCACGCCTGTAATCCCTGCACTTTGGGAGGCCGAGGCGGGCGGATCACGAGGTCAGTAGATCGAGACCATCCTGGCTAACACGGTGAAACCCCGTCTCTACTAAAATACAAAAAATTAGCCGGGCGCGGTGGCGGGCGCCTGTAGTCCCAGCTACTCCGGAGGCTGAGGCAGGAGAATGGCGCGAACCCGGGAGGCGGAGCTTGCAGTGAGCCGAGATGGTGCCACTGCACTCCAGCCTGGGCGACAGAGTGAAGACTCCGCCTCAAAAAAAAAAAAAAAAAATGGTTTTCCCATCCTGGCTAACACGTTGAAACCCTGTCTCTAATAAAAATACAAAAATTAGCCGGGCATGGTGGCGGGCACCTGTAATCCCAGCTACTCAGAAGGCCGAGGCGGGAGAATAGCGTGAACCCAGGAGGCAGAGCTTGCATTGAGCCATTGCACTCCAGTCCGGGTGACAGAGCGAGACTGTCTCCAAAAAAAAAAAAATGGTTTTCAAACACAAAGCCTCAGATACTCAGCACCCACTCCACAGATTTTTCATGTCCACTCCTCTGAGCATCAGCTTCCTGGTCCTTCCGGAGTGTGTGTGTCTTGTTACTGCCAAGTCCTTGGCTCCTGCAGGAGTGCCTGTCCCACAGAAGGTGTCCAGCTGGCAGCTGTGAACTGCAACCCCCATGACTCCTTCCTTTCCGCACTAACACTCTGCCTCTTTTTCTTACCAGAACGAGAGGAGCTAAAGGCCTTGAGCTGCCTGCGCTGTGGCAAACAGTTCACAGTGGCCTGGAAGCTGCTGCGTCACGCCCAGTGGGACCATGGACTGTCCATCTACCAGACAGAATCAGAGGCCCCAGAGGCCCCACTCCTGGGCCTGGCTGAGGTGGCTGCAGCCGTGTCGGCAGTGGTGGGACCAGCAGCTGAGGCCAAGAGCCCCCGTGCAAGTGGCAGCGGCCTCACCCGGCGGAGCCCCACCTGTCCCGTGTGCAAGAAGACCCTCAGCTCCTTCAGCAACCTCAAGGTGCACATGCGCTCGCACACAGGCGAGCGGCCCTATGCATGCGACCAGTGTCCCTATGCCTGCGCCCAAAGCAGCAAGCTCAACCGCCACAAGAAGACCCACCGGCAGGTGCCGCCCCAGAGTCCCATCATGGTCGACACCAGCCAGGAGCAGGCCTCTGCGGCCCCTCCGGAGCCGGCTGCCCATGCCGCTGCCCCTGCCAGCACCCTCCCATGCAGCGGTGGTGAGGGGGCTGGAGCCGCCGCCACAGCAGGTGTCCAAGAACCCGGGGCTCCTGGCAGTGGGGCTCAAGCCGGCCCTGGTGGAGACACTTGGGGAGCCATCACCGCAGAACAGAGAACTGACCCTGCAAACAGCCAGAAGGCATCACCCAAAAAGATGCCCAAGTCAGGGGGCAAGAGCCGTGGGCCCGGGGGCAGCTGCGAGTTCTGTGGGAAGCATTTTACCAACAGCAGCAACCTGACGGTGCATCGGCGCTCGCACACCGGGGAGCGCCCCTACACCTGTGAGCTCTGCAACTACGCCTGCGCCCAGAGCAGCAAGCTCAACCGCCACCGCCGCATGCACGGCATGACGCCTGGCAGCACCCGCTTCGAGTGCCCTCACTGCCATGTGCCCTTTGGCCTGCGAGCCACCCTGGACAAACACCTCCGGCAGAAGCACCCTGAGGCGGCCGGGGAGGCCTGAGCCCAGGAAAGGCCGCCACTGTGCCTGGCACCGCCACCAACACCTGTTGACCTCCTCGTTTTTGCCCCCTTTTCCAAGTAAATTTCCCCTTTTATTTACACCCGTTTGGACTCTGGCTTTCTTGGGGTGCTGAGGTGGGGCAGGAGGCTTCCCCTCCTTGGGGTGGACGGCTGGACAGACCGGTTTGGAGTGAGGGGGTGAGGGAACGGCCAGCCCCCAGTGCCTGCGGCGCCGCAGGATTGGCACAGAAAGCCGCGCTCCCAGTTCCTGGTGCGGGCGAGGCCAGGGCAGGGGCCAAGGCGAGGGCGGGGAGAGGCCTGGACCTGTCGCCAGAGGCCCCAGGCAAAGGGGCCCATGTGGGACATGCTGGGCCGACACCCTGTGTCCACACCTGCGGGCAGGTCTGGGCCCTCTCCCTTGGGACTGTGCCCTGGCCTAAGCAGGCCTCACTGAGCCATGGCAGGTTCTGATGAACAGGGGCCTGCCACTTAGCCATCAGATGTGGGCAAGATGTGCCACACAGGAAGCAATGGCACCTGGCCGGTAAACCCAAGCGCCCTCCCAGCTGGCTCTGCTGGCCAGTGGGCCCTGGGGTGGGAGAGCCCTGCACCAACCACACAGATGACACTGAGGCAGGTGACGGGAATTAAATAACTTTTGACTTTATTTCACTAGAGATAAAACCAGCAGCATCACAGCTTAAGCCCCTTACCCCACCCCCTTGTCCTCCCCACCCCTCCCTCTTCTGCCTAATGTCGGTAATGGGGGCTTCGGGATCGGGACCTTGAGCGCCTGGAAAGAGAAAGGGAGGGGCTGTGAGAATGGGGTGTACACACATCAACACAGCTGGGGCCATGGAGGCTTCAGTGACCGGGGCACTTGTCTGTAGAGGAAGGGGTGTTCCCCAAGGGATGAGACCAGCCCCTCCAACTAGAGGTGGGTACAGGGTGAGGCTGGAGGAATGAGAGCCAACACCTCCCATCAAAGGACAAGTGTCACTTCCCAGAAAGTGGAGGGTCATGGGCTTCCTTACCTTCGAGAAGAGCTGTATTCTCGACCTGGAAAGAAAAGAGCAGATGAAGAGCGAGCAAACATCCAGGGTCAGGGCCTCTTCCTTGACCTGGGGTGAGGTCCTCAAAACTGAACTTCAGGGGTTGTCTCCAAATGAGGGGACATTTCCAGAGAGTCCAGTGGCTGCGATTTGTGCCCCTCACCAGCCCATGCCGGAATGAGCACTTCTAATTTCTGCAATCACCTTGTGACTAAAGCAATGTATGTGTACGCGTGTGTGTCTTAAGAGCTTTCATTTCTGGAAGGCTAATGTGGAACTATTTTTTTTTGTAACCCTGCTTGACACTTTTCTTTAAAGCCCCAGAGCCCTCCAGCCAGGTGGGGACACTCACTGTATCGGGGGGAGGGTGAGCGACTCTGCCGGCTGTACTGGCGCTCCCACTCTTCTCTCTCCTTCTCTCGGCGTTCCCGCTCCCTGCAAAGGCATGGCGTTAGCATCTGGCCGAGAACACTGGACACACTGAACTCAGGGAGGGCAGGTGCTTCCGACACCCTACTCTGAGAAAGACAATAAACCAAGGGGGCCGGTACTGCCACCAATCCCTGCTTGGAAAGGGGGCCCGAGGTTCAGAGGGACCCCAGCTGGCGGAGCTGACTGGAATCCCAGCCCCCTTCCTAGGAAAGCTTTGTGAACAGAGGGAGGCAGGATAGTCCCATCGTTTCCTGCCGCACTGGGCCACCTGCACACACTGAGTGTTGAAATGGTCTCCGTCACAGTGGCCAGGCTTGGCAACCCAATGGCTACATCTACTGGGTGCCTTCTCCGTGCCTGGCCTTGATCTTGTCAAATCCCCCCAACAGCCTGTGAGGTGGGACAATGACTCAGTCTCCACTTAGGAGATGAACAAACAGGCTGGGACAGGAGAAAGACCCATGGCAGTGGGTGGGTGGGTAAGGGGTATGAGGAACAGCTTGCCAGGCCAACAGAACAGCAAAGGTGACTGGCACTTGGAGGCTGGAAGAGCTGGGACGAGGTTGCGGTGGCGGGAGGCAGGCCGAAATGGAGGGAGGAAATTCAGGAGGAGAGAGGCGGTGGGGCACGGCCCTGAGGGCCAGGCAGGGCTCTGCCTTTCATCCACCCACAGGGAGCTGGGCAGGGCTCGAGCCAAGAGCCCGTGGTGGGAAGGCCAGGAAGCCCAGGAGCAGGAGGTGTGGCTATGGGACAGGGAGGGGCAAGGTCTTACTTCATCCGGATCTTGCGGGCCATGGCTCGAAGCTCGTCTTCCCGCTCCTGCAGCAGACAGGGCTATGAGGACGTGGCCAGGCCAGCACCCACCCACCACCCCAGCCCTCCCTTCCCCACTTCACCTGCCGCTCATGCTCCTGCTGGATCATCTTCTCCTGTGCCGCCTTCTTATCCGCCTTGACTGTAGGGAGGAAGATACACGGTGGCTGAGGGGTGCCCTTAAGAGCCCCGCTCTCTTTTTTTTTTTTGAGATGGAGTCTCCCTCTGTTGCCCAGGCTGCGATCTCAGCTCACTGCAAGATCCGCCTCCCGGGTTCACACCATTTTCCTGCCTCATCCTCCCCAGTAGCTGGGATTACAGGAGCCCGCCACCATGCCTGGCTAATTTTTTGTATTTTTAGTAGAGACGGGGTTT
Source organism: Macaca fascicularis (assembly GCF_037993035.2). Taxonomy (NCBI): domain Eukaryota; kingdom Metazoa; phylum Chordata; class Mammalia; order Primates; family Cercopithecidae; genus Macaca; species Macaca fascicularis. Next base: position 53,110,865 of record NC_088393.1, on the reverse strand, counting down.
CACCGTGTTAGCCAGGATGGTCTTGATCTCCTGACTTCGTGATCCACCCACCTTGGCCTCCCAAAGTGCTGGGATTACAGGCGTGAGCCCACCGCGCCCGGCAAGAGCCCCACTCTCTAAAACGAGGAAGCTGAGCTCAGACAGGTCAACCTGACTGCAAAGGCCTCAGCATGGCGGCAGCGGAACTGATGCAAACCCACTCCTCCCCAGAGCACCTCCACGCCTGCACAGACTCTCCAGGGAAGGGCCCGGCCTCCCGAGGTGGTGCTGGGTCTCGTGCTCCCACTGCCAAGGGGAAGAGCTGTGAAACCCTGGAGGGACGGGGCAGAACATACACTGCCTGTTCAGCGCCTTCTGCATCCTCAGTTTCAGCTTCTCCTGAGGCGTCAGCTTGGGCTGGGGAGGGGGGAGAAGAGGTGGGAGAGGGGGTGGGTGTCCCAGAGCTCCCACAACCCACCTCAGCCAAGAGCCTGGGGCTTTTGGGGCGGGGGGGGGGAACGACATGGGGAGGAGGGGCAGGCTGTGGACAGCCCTGAAGCTCCCAGAGGCTCAGTGACAGATGGAGCCCCAGTGTACAGTGAGGAGGGAAGAGGGATATGGTTCTCATGGGGGCAGACCCTTCCCCCGCTCCCCTCCCAGTCCCTGGGGCTGGATCTCCCAGCCCACCCGGGCCCCCCTGCAGGCCCACCAGGCCCAGCTCTTGGGCACTGCTGCTGACGGGAATTAGACGGGCGAGTTCCAAATTCTTACTGACTTTGGCAGCTCCTGTCTCTTTACCAGCGGCAGGTTCGGTCCTGGGTGGGGGCAGGGCCAGAGGACATGGTTGGGAGGGGGAAAGGACAGCTGCCACCTCTGACCCCAGCCTCAGCACTGCCCTCAGATCAGGTGGCCAAGGCATGGGCCTTCTGAGGCCCCAGGGTGCAACCATGTCCCTCTCAGACCCCACAGAACCTGTAAGACCGGGCCCTGTTCCCTTCTGACCCTCATCAAGGACAAGGTTCTGACTGTGCAGATCCTCTAGGATTTGGTGTGTCCTCCTCAGACCCCCCAGGCCAGGGCTGTGTCCCCCTGAAATCCACCCTCCCAGGCCAGGGCCATACCCCGGCCCCCGGACCTCCTGGGGTAGGGCTGTTTCCCCAAAAAGAAAACAGTGACGTTCGCCCTCCCCACCTGAGGTTGGCAGCCCTCTTCCTCCAGACCCGCCCTGCTCACTTTTTCAGCTTCTCGCCCACAGCAGGGGACGCGGCCGGCCTGGTCAGCTTCTCTCTTGCGGGTGATGGCGAGGGGCTCTGGCTGCGGCTGCGGCTGCGGCTGCGGCTACGGCTCTGGCTGGGGCTGGGGCTGTGGCTGCGGCTGTGAGTCAGGCTGCGACTGCGGGACGGACTGAGGGACCAGCTGCTGCGGCTGCGGCTACTGCTGTGGTGCCTGAGGCCCCGGCCACCCCGCCTGTAGCGGTCCCCTGAGTGAGAGCGGCTCCTGGGGATGCAGCAGGGCGGGAGGAGGACTGTGAGGCTCCAGGGACCCCAACCGCACCCCACCCTGGCTTCAGATCCACAGTCCTCCTTCCTGCAAGGCCCGGGGTGATGAGCTTGACTCTCCTCTCCTGCTACTCTCTCTCAGAAATGTCCTGAAGCGGCACTCTGGCCTCCCTCTGGCTACAGAGATGGCGTTCTAGATACACTCAGCCTAAGGGCAGTTCTGCCATCATGAGCCCTGCCTGGCCCGTGTCACCTCTCCCTCACTAGATACCCACTTGCCAACTTCTCGGGAGGGGAGCTCTGGGAGGGATGGCTGGCTCCCCCTTTATGAGCCATGTCCAGCTCAGGCACAATGGTGTTCCACGGTGACCTCATCTACACCCTCACCAACCTCCTCATCCTGCTTGTGTCCAGGGTCTTGACAGCAGTGGGGACCATCCCTTGTCCTCCACCATTCTCAGCACAGACCCACAAGTTCCAATCTGGGGATGTGGAACCCTATCCTCTCCCTGCTCCAGACACTCTCAGGCTGGCATGCAAGATGTGCCCAGGTCCCACCTGCCCTCCAAGTCTTTCTCCTGTCATTGCTCTGGGTAAGCTACAAGGAATATATGACCCGGAAGCCAATTCATGGCCACACACTAACTCTGCTTGGGCTTTTTTTTTTTTTTTTTGAGATGGAGTCTGTCACCCAGGCTAGAGTGCAGTGGTGCAACAGCTCGGCTCACCGCAACTTCCGCCTCCTGGGTTCAAGCAATTCTCCTGCCTCAGCCTCCCGAGCAGCTGAGATTACAGACGTGCACCACCATGCCCAGCTAATTTTTGAATGAAATTTTTATAAAATTAAAATTTGTTGTCATTATTAAGAAAACAAGGGCCAGGCGCGGTGGCTCACGCCTGTAATCCCAGCACTTTGGGAGGCCAAGGTGGGTGGATCACAAGGTCAGGAGTTCAAGACCAGCCCGGCCAACATAGTGAAACCCAGTCTCTACTAGAAATACAAAAATTAGCCGGGCGTGGTGGTGTGCGCCTGTAATTCCAGCTACTTGGGAGGCTGCGGCAGGAGAATCACTTGAACCCAAGAGGTGGAGGTTGCAGTGAGCCGAGATCGCGCCACTGCACTCCAGCCTGGGTGACACAGCGAGACTCTGTCTCAAAACAAAGGAAAGAAAACAAGAGCTATCCTCTAAAAATCCAGACCCTCAACTTCTCCTGAGAACTAGAAAGACTAGGTGACACTAGACCTGCTGCTGAGCGATCAACGCCCCCACTGGAGGGAACACGTGCTTGCCAGGTCAGCAGGATCTCTACCTGGCCCCTCTACTTTACCTGTCAGACCCTACAGGCAGCTGACATGGTGATCAGTGCTACAATAATGCAAGTAATGATGCTGACGATATTAACGGCACTTAGACAACACCAGCCCTGTCCTAAACACCTTACACGGGTTTACCTGTTACACCTCTAACAGCCCAGAGAAGCGGATGCTATTATTGCAATTTTACAGAAGCAGAGGCCCAGGGACTCTACACTTGGGCAGGTGCCCTGCAGGCTATGCTCCCACCGACCCAGCGTCGCTGCCCTTCCAAGAGCAGTCCTGACCCCAACAGGAAGGAGACTGGAAGGGGGTGGACCAGTCTCCAGGTGACTTTTATTTTCTAAACCATCCCTAGAGTTGGCCTCTCATCGTGTGTTCTCCAAAATGAAATGTCTTTTTTTTTGCCTTGAGACGCAGTCTCATTCTGTAGCCCAAGTTGGGGTGCAGTGGCACAATCTTAGTTCACTGCAACCTCCGCTTGTGGGGTTCAAGCAATTCTTGTGCCTCAGCCTCCTACATAGCTGGGACTACAGGCGCACGCCACCATGCCCAGCTCTTTTTTTTTTTTTTTTTTTTTTGAGACGGAGTCTCACTCTGTCACCAGGCTGAAGTGCAGTAGCATGATCTCAGCTCATTGCAAACTCTGCTTCCTGGGTTCAAAGTTCTGGGATTACAGGCGTGAAACACCGCGCCTGGCCTAATTTTTTGTATTTTAGTAGAGACGGGTTTTCACCATGTTGCCCAGGGTGGTCTCGAACTCCTGAGCTCAGGAGATCTGTCTGCCTCAGCCTCCCGAAGTGCTGGGATTACAGGTGTGAGCCACCGCGCCAGGCCAATGAGCTGTCTTGATTTTTTCCACCCGCTTCCCCATCAGCTCCTGGCCACACAGGAACGCACCCCCACCAAGGGGTTTCCCAGCCCCCAAGACCCGGACCCGTCCCTTCAAGCTACAGAATACCCTGGAGCGTCCATGCTCTTCTATTCCCCTCGACCTGGAACCCCTGACAGCAAAGACAGTCTCCTGAGGAGAGAGAGATATGCAGTCTCCTCTCCATACCCTGCTGTGGAAAACGGGCTGGGCTCCACCTCCACTGCCACCACGATGCCTACGCAAACACCCATGCCTTGCCCTTTCCAACCAAGGGCTTCCTGCGGAAAAGCAGTGGCCTGTGCCTGTCACCTCAGATGGGGTGTTCTCTGAGCCAGGTGGCCAGGTTTCCTCCCTCTGAGCACCTTCTCCCCAAGTTCGAAGCCGGCGCCCCCCAGCCTCTCCCGCCCACGCCCAGGCGCACATACCTGCTTCTGCGCCGGGGCCCGTAACCACCACGCCGGGCGGGCGAGCGGGAGTAGCGGTGTCCGTCTCGGGAGCCCCCACCTGAGTGCCGGCGGCCACGGCTACGGGACCGGGAGTAGCGCCGGGAGCGGGAACGGGAGCGGGACCAGGAGCGGGACCGGGAGCGCGCATGGCGGCCAGAACGGTAGTAGCCCCCGCCACGGCGTGAGCGGGAGCTGGAGCGAGAGCTGGAGCGGGAGCTGGAGGTCCTCGAGGCGGAAGAGGAGGAGGAGGAGGAGGAGGAGCGGCGGCTGCAGGCGGGGCACGGAGGGCCGGTCAGCGCAGGCCTGAGCCGCGGCCCCCCTCTGCCCCGGGTCCCCCCCATGGTGACCGGGGCGTAGGGCGGGCGGCGTGAGCGTTACCGACCGGGCGCTGGCATTACGTCCTGGGGCGGGGCCGCCAGGCTGGGGAGGTGCGGGGGGCTTCCCTGTGGCGACCCCTGATGCGGCTGCGGCAGCAGCAGCTGCGGCTGCCTCCTCATCGCTGCCTCCAAAACTGGTGATGAACGTGATCTTCTCCTCGCGGCCCGGGGTTGGGGAGCGGGAGCGGGAGCGGGACTCCGAGCTGGACTCTGAGGGTGACCTACGGGTAGGGAGGAGGAGGCTCACTAGCCCAGGTTCCCGGAGCCTCTCCGGGAACAGCACACACAGCAGAGCAACAGCAGCGCCAGCGCGGGCCAGAGCGACCCGGGAAGCCAGGCGGGTGGATGGAGCCTGGAGGGCACTGAAGACCCAGCTCTGGACAAGGACTTGACTCACAACCATGCAGCCTTTGCTAAATAACCAGGAAGGACAATGACAGACAACTGCTCTGATTTTATGTGGCTATGAAAAATGGATGAGCAGGCCGGGCGTGGTGGCTCACACCTGTAATCCCAGCACTCTCGGAGGCCCAGGCAGGGGGATCACTTGAGACCAGGAGTTTGAGACCAGCCTGGCCAACAAGGTGAAACCCCGTCTCTACAAAAAACACAAAAAAATTAGCTGGGCATGGTGGCACGCACCTGTAATTCCAGCTACTCAGGAGGCTGAGGGCACGATAACTGCTTGAACCTGGGAGGCAGAGGTTGCAGTGAGTCCAGATCACACTACTGCCCACCAGCCTGGGCAACACAGCGAGACTCTGGCCCCCCCCCCCAAAAAAAGATAAGCAGATCTCTGCACAAACCACAGAAAAGTTTTACTCAAAAGAAACATGGATATCTGGGAGGAAAAAGCGAGTTCTAAAACACTGAGTGTGGTGCAATTCCATTTTAGTAAAATAAAAAAAGTGGCCAGGTGTGGTGGCTCACGCCTGTAATCCCAGCACTTTGGGAAGCCCAGGTGGGAGGACTGCTTGAGACCAGGAGTTCAAAACCAGCCTGGTCAGACCCTATCTCAATATTTTTTAAGGAAAAAAAAAAAAAAGTTTTTTAATACATAAAATTTTAAAAATAAAAAGAAGGTACCTGATATCCAACACTCCCATGTATGGAGCACTAACCTACACCTTTTATTTCCCCAGAAGCCATTCACACCTTATCTAATCTCGACTCACAGCCCCATGAGGAAGATCCCATTCCCACCCCCATTCCAAAGAGGGAACTGGGCTTCAGAGAGCTATAGAGCTTGGATGAGGGGGACTGGGATCACACTGAGCTTGGTCCCTCTCAAAATCCCTGCTCCAATCACTCTTTTACCCACGAGACAAGCACGTGTGCCCAGCAGTGCTACTGAGTGCCCGTTATTTCCCACTGGCCACTTCTGGAAATTGAGATTAAAGTGACTTGATTTCTCAGTCACACTGTTTTGCCATATTTGATCATTTTTTACCATAAGACTGCGTTGTATTTAAATCAGAAAAATAGGGCTGGGCACGGTGGCTCAAGCCTGTAATCCCAGCACTTTGGGAGGCCGAGACGGGAGGATCACGAGGTCAGGAGATTGAGACCATCCTGGCTAACACGGTGAAACCCCATCTCTACTAAAAAATACAAAAAACTAGCCGGGCGAGGTGGCAGGCGCCTGTAGTCCCAGCTACTTGGGAGGCTGAGGCAGGAGAATGGCATAAACCCAGGAGGCGGAGCTTGCAGTGAGCCGAGTTCGCGCCACTGCACTCTAGCCTGGGTGACAGAGCAAGATTCCGTCTCAAAAAAAAAAAAATTTAAAAATAAATAAATAAATAAATCAGAAAAATAAAATAAAGAAGCTTCAAAATATAAAGAAAATTTTATTGGCCGGGCGCGGGGCTCACGCCTGTAATCCCAGTACTTTGGGAGGCCGAGGCGGGCAGATCACAAGGTCAGGAGATCGAGACCATCCTGGCTAACAACACGGTGAAACCCCATCTCTACTAAAAGTACAAAAAATTAGCTGGGCCTGGTGGCGGGCACCTGTAGTCCCAGAGAATGGTGTGAACCTGGGAGGCGGAGCTTGCAGTGAGTCGAGATCGGGCCACTGCACTCCAGCCTGGGTGACAGAGCGAGACTCCATCTCCAAAAAAAAAAAAAAAAAGCAAAATTTTATTTAAAACTGGGAAAACAAGACAGTGATCTGGAAAACACAAAAATGATTTAGACCCAGAACATATCATGCAGTCTGTGGTCTTGGGGTGGCCTAGTAGGGTGAACCTCCCATCCCCTCCTCAGCACCCCTGTCCCCATCAGGGAGCTCCCTGTCTGCTACTCCCTGGTCCTCCGGAGGAACTTACCGCTTATAGGGGTCATAGGTGGGGCTGTCTCGGCGGGCATAGCTAGAGAGAAGAATGGGGTGGGACAAGTTGGGGCTTAAGATCTCAGTGGGCATGAATTTGGGATAAGTCCCCCAACCTGAGGACCCAAAGCTAGGCACCTGGCACAGTGAGGGGGTTGCTGACCAGGTTGGGGGCCTTCCCTTGATTCCTCCACCCACCCCCACCTCAGATCTGTCCAAAGCATGAACTTAGGCCCCACCCCACAATGTCCTAGACCCATGACGACTCTGAGGAACTTGGACTTCAGCAACCCTGGTTCTGCTTGGCCTCCTGACCCTAGAATGAAAGCATCCCTCCTCCCAATCCTCGTCTCTGGCTCTCACTGGGTCTGGGTTTACCAATGATGATGATGATAAGACAAAAACAGGCTGGGTGCGGTGGCTCACACCTGTAATCCCAGCACTTTGAGAGGCTGAAGTGGGAGGATCACTTGAACCCAGGAGTTTGAGACCAGCCTGGGCAACACAGCAAGACCCCATCTCTACAAAGCATATTTTATTTTAATTAGCTGGGAGTGGTGATGCATGCCAGTAATCTCAGCTACTAAGGAGACTGAGGTAGGAGGCTCGCCTGAGCCTAGGAATTTGAGGCTGCAGTAAGTCGTGATTGCACCACTGCACTCCAGCCTGGGTGACGGAACAAGACCCTGTCTCTGGAAAAAAAAAAAGAAGAGAAAGACTATCACAGCTGAGGAAACTGAAGCCCAGAGAGGTGAAGTCACTTGTCCAGCATCATGCAGCTCATAAAGGAGGAAACGGGGATCCACACCCAGGCCCTATAGCCACCCAGCCTGGGCTTTCCTGCACTATCCTCTATGTGCCTCTGTGCCACCACTGACAGCAGTGACAACTGGTGCTATTCTTTAAGGAATATTTTGCACACCAACCCCTGAACCTACAAGTCGTTTAAGCCTTACAGGAACTCTCAATCACTCTCCTTTAAGAGATGTGGCAAAAAGAGGCATGGGTTTGCACCGGGCCTCTCCTCAAGGCCTCCTGACCCAGGCTGGGCTCTCTGCTCCAAGCCAGACTGCCTCATCCAAACCTGTCCCAAGACCTCCCTGTGGGGACTGCCCCAGCCCTCTCTCATGGTAGGTGATAATGCTTCATTTTCCAAAGGAAGAAACTGAAGCTCAGAGGGTTCAGGTAGTCACTTGTCCAAACTCCAACACAGGAAACAGCCAAGCAGCAGAACTGAGTGAGAGTCCAGGGCAAAGCCTGTGCCCTCTATTCCTCCGCCGCCCTGGTGACAGCCTAATGCCGCCTGCGCATGGGCTCCTGGGAGTCTGGCAAGGGCCCCCAGTCCAGCAGGGTGAGGGGAGCGGCTGGCAAGGAAAGGAGTCCACATGGCCCTCAAGGCCGTTCCTACCTCTAAACCTTCACGCAGGCCATGCATCGCCCCACTAGAAAGACTCTTTCCTCAAGTCAAATGCCTGCCTCCAAAGAGCCTTCTCAGGCCCTAAGCCCCCGCTCCCCTCCCCCAGATGCCAGCAGGGTGGGGGTTCAGGGAGAAGCCCTACCTGGGTGGGCTGATCTTGCGACCCCTCAGCCGCTTCTCCCGAAACTCTCTCCGCTGGCGTCGAGAGCGGCGTCCCTGGAGTAGGGTGGGTGCCAGACTGGTGACGGGGTGCCCTCCCTGTGACACAACCCTGTCGCCTTCCACTCTAGCCCAGACCTCACCGAGTACATGGCCTTCTCCTCCTCAAGGGCCTTGGCGTGCTTGATGGCCTCTGCCTCCTCCTTATCTTTCCGGAGCATCCTATAGAGGGGGGTGAGAATTAGGGTGGAGGAGGGGGCACGCCACAGGACATGGAGGACACAGGCTGAGTCATCAGAGAAAGTGAGGGACCCGAGTCACCCCACACCAGCCTGAGGTGTCTTTCATTCAGTGCCACTTATTAAGCACCCTCTGTGTGCCAGGTCCTATCTTAGGCATCAAGAACTCAGCACTAAAAAAACCAGAAATCCTCACCTGCACGGGCTTACATTCTAGGGGAGAAGACAATGAGCAAGGGAATAAAACGCATGGTCCATTAGATGTTAGAGCAAAGGCAGAGGAAGCTGCATTTTTCAAGAGGAAGCTCAGGGAAGCGACACAGAACGGGGTATCTAGAGAGAAACCTGGGGGAGCAAGCTGCAGACGCCCGAAGCGAACAGCAGACAGACTGGCCCAGGTGCTGGGCCAGGCCTCTGCACTTGAGGAGCAAGGAGGCCATGGAGGCTGGGCAGGGGGGATGGGGGCAGTCAAGAGGACCAGATGGGTAAGACCTTTCAGCCATGGTGAGGACACTGGATGTGCCTGAGGGAGGTGGGAGCCACAAAGGGCTCTGGGCAGAGGGTGCCGTGCTCAGGCTCTGCTTTGGGTTCACTGCCCAGTGAGCTGGGACCATTCTGTGTGGTCTTATGAGCTCAGCAGGGGGTATGGCTCAGGGTAGAGGTACAACCAGCAACTGCCAGAATAAATGACCAGGGAATGAGGCCTCTCCACTAGAGGGTGCTGGCCCCCAGCCTAGGAATCCCCTGAGCTTCAAAGAGTCAGATTTGCCCCAGGTCACACTAAGTAGGGCAGGCTGGGTGATTTGGGTGCAGCTTGTTCCTGCACAGATGAAGTGGGGCCACGACCACCATAGGCTCAGGGACCTGCATGTGTAAAGTCCTGGGCCCAGGGTCAGGCACACAAATGCTCACAAACAGGATGGCTGTCAGTATGGGGAGTAACAGTGAGATGCCAGGGTGGGGCCCACAGAATGGGGAGGAGTGTCAGCAGGCAGGCCTCACCTGACGAAGTCGCCGTCGGCCATGCCATAAGTCGTGGCCTGTTTGTTGAGATCTGCCACCTGCTCCTGGTTCAGTTCATCCACGTCCACCTCCACGTCTGCACCAAGAGAAAGGCTGTCAGGAGCCACGGCCGAGCGAGAGGACAGGGGAGAAGGGGCAGTGCTCCAGGAGGTGGGGGTGATAGGGCGCCTGCCAGACTGAAGCACTCTTCAGGAAGGGATGGCATCAAGTATGGCTCATCTTGGCATCCCCTAGGCTCGCACAGGGCTTGGCCAGAGGTGAGCGCAACACACGGTGGACAGAGGCAGCTGGGGGACGGGGCTTGGAAGGGGCAGATGAACGGAGGGAGGGAAAGAAGAAGGGAGAGATGGATGAATGGGTGGAGGGACGGATGAAGGGATGCAGGGAGGGCTGGAGGGCAGGAGGGATGGAGGGATGAATGGAATAGAGGCAGGGAAGGAAGGTGGATGGAGGGAGGGAGGAATGGATGAGACGTGTGGCGGGGTTGACGTGGGAGGGAGGACTGAATAGGGTCAGACAGATGGCGGCTGAAGATCATGGTGGGTGGCAGGCAGGGTACGGGTCACAGGTGTTTGGAAGCAGGGCGTGTGATGAGCCAGCGGAAGGAGGGCTGGGCGGAGGTCAATGTGTGGCAAAGTGTGAATAAAGAGCCGGCTGCTGTCTGAGCGCAGTGGCTCATGCCTGTAATCCCAGCACTTTGGGTGGCCGAGGCAAGTGGATCATGAGTTCAGGAGTTCAAGACCAGCCTGACCAATGTAGCGAAACCCTGTCTCTACTAAAAGTACAAAAATTAGCTGGGCATGGTGGCATGTGCCTGTAGTCCCAACTACTTGGGAAGCTGAGGCAGGAGAATCGCTTGAACCCAGGAGGTGGAGGTCACAGTGAGCCAAGAACACACCACTGCATTCCAGCCGGGGTGACAGAGCAGAACTCCATCCCAAAAAAATAAATAATACATAAAAAAATAAAAAGAGCCGGCTGCTGGAGTGAGAGCCAGGATGAGTAAAGCGGAGAGACTCGGGGGTGGTTTGATCAGTGGGAATCCAGAGGGGAGGTGAATGGCAGAGAGGGGGAGGGTGAACAGATGCCTGGAGGATGGGGGCTGGCTCTGTAAGAGGATGAACACTTGTTTTCCAGAGGAGGGAAGAGAGCAGGAGAGAGGGGCAGAGGCACAGAGAGGCCGGCCCAAGTGGACAAGAATGGAGCCAACACCTAGGAGGGGAAAAGATCGTAGAAACAGCACCTTAGAAACGAGAGATGAGTGAGACAGGGGTGGCAGGAGGCTGGCATGCCCTGGGGCGGGGGAGGGAGAGCGACACAGCTCGTAAGCACGGGGTGCCCCACAGAGGGTGAGGGACGAGACACAGAAACGATGCCCAGGGACTGTGGGTGGGGAGGGCAGAGAGGGGACCCCACCGATGTCGGGGATGACCTCATCTTCATCCGAGTTGCTCTCCTCCTCGGCTGCTGACTCCTCCTCCTCTGGCTTTTCTGCCGCCTTCTCCACCTCAGCCACCGTGCTGTCCTCGTAGGTATAACCGATGGAAGCCTTCTTCTCTGCCAGCCTGGAAAGGGGAGCCGCTGAGCCAGGGCCGCGCCTGGCGGAGAGGAGGGCCCCAGGCTGGCCCCACACACCAGCTTCTCGAGTGCCACGGCCCCCTCCCCTCAGGCTGTCCCTCGGCCTAGGTCCCTCTGCTCCTGCCCACACCCAGCTCCTCCCTCTTCCTCCACATCTCAGCTCCAGGGCCCCACCTGCCAAGAAGTCCTTGACTGGCACCTATGGTGGGTCGGCACTGTCCTGAGCTCCCCAGCCCTGCCTTCCTTGGGTCATCTCTGTTGGGGAAGGTCTGTCTCCCGCCAGACCGTAAGTCCCACGAGGGCACAGCCCAGAGTCCTCCTGAGCAGTCAGGTGCCCCAGCTTTGCCCTGAACAGAGCAGTGCCTGAGGGGCCTGAGCAGGACCCTGAGGCTGGGGCTGTGGACGAGGGCTGAAGTCTCCAAGAAGCATCCAGGACAGTCCCATGGGACCCCTCCCAGTGGAGGAAGGCGGCAAGCAGTCAGGGGGAGCAGGAGGGAAGGTGTCACTGAGGGAGCCTCCCAGTCCCGAGCCAGGGCTCCAGTCTACCGTGCACCAGGGCAACAGCAGCTGGCCTGGAGGAGAGCTAAGCCCTGCAGAGGGAACGGCATGTGTGAGGGTAGGGGCCTGTGCTCATCAGACTGAGGTGGAGAAGAGAGAAGTGAGACTGCCTGGCCGCTGCTCCTCAGAGGCAGCTGCTCCAGGATAAGGCTCAGGTCTCCCCAGCCACTCCTTGAGGGATGCAGCTTTGAGAAGCCTCTCTCCAGAGTGACATCAGTGAGGGCTGATTGCAAGCTCACTACACGGCAGGTGCTAGGACAGGTACTTCACAAGCTCTGTCTCCTGCATGCCTCCCAACTCCAGGCAGCGGGGCCTCCTGCCAGCCCCATTTTACAGGGAAGCACAGCAAGGCTCAGAGAATTCCCACTCAGGGTCTCACAGCCAGGACTCAAACCCAGAGCTGTCTGACCACAGGGACTGCACCTCCCACCACTCCCCAAGCTGAAAATGCAACGCAGAGCCGTCGGCAAGCCCTGGTACCCTGACAGGGCTTCTTCCTCCACACAGTTATTAAGTGAGCACTGACTGTGTGCTGAACACCATCCTTGGTTCTGGGGAGACCCTGGTGGACAGGATGGAAGAGGCCATGCCTGCCTGGGGCTCCCAGCCCTCCTGCCTCCTCAACCCCCTGCACCCCAGACCCCAACTCACTTCTTCTTCTCATCTTCACTGGGTCTCTGGAGGCCTCCGTACAACTCGTCAATGTATATCTGGTACAGGCACTGCTCCTCTGAGACTGCAGCAAACAAGAGACTCCGGGTCAGAGTGGGTTGGGGACACTAGGAATTCAGTGGGAGAACATCAGAGTGCGGTGAAGCAGGAAGACAGGTGCAACCCCAGTGCACCTTGGGGCAATCGCCACTTCCAGATAATCAAACTGTGTCTGGTGGGACACAAGCAACTGCAGCAGAGCCTTGGACACACCACTCACTGGACACACCACCTTGGTCAAGTGACAGCACATCTGTGCCTCGGTTTCCTTTTCTGTAAAATGGGACCACAGGCAGAGTGAGTGCCTAGCCTGGTACTTGGACACTCTACCACCATTCTAACTGTTTCTGGAGGCCTCTGGCTGGACCCTTCAGAACCAAAACCTGCTCCTGAGCGCCACACGCCACTGACTGCACAGGTCACTCCACTGCAAGCCTCTTCATGACTCGTTTTAACACCCAGCTTAGAGGACTCAACAATGTACCAGAGCCTTCCTGATCTTCCCTGCAGTGAGACATGTGTGCCTGACTTGCTGTGGGACCGTGGGTGGTGAGTCCCCTTCCTTCCTTCCCTCCCTGGGCCTCAGTTTTGTCTGTATTTTTTTTTGAGATGGAGTTTCGTTCTTGTAGCCCAGGCTGGAGTGTAATGGTGCGATCTTGCTCACCGCAACCTCTGCCTTCCGGGTTCAAGCGATTCTCCTGTCTCAGCCTCCCAAGTAGCTGGGATTACAGGCATGTGCCACCACACCCAGCTAATTTTGTATTTTTAGTATAGATAGGGTTTCTCCATGTTGGTCAGGCTGGTCTCGAACTCCCAACCTCAGGTGATCCACCACCTCGACCTCCCAAAGTGCTGGAATTAGAGGTATGAGTCACTGTGCCCGGCTGGCCTGAGTTTTTCTATCTGGAACAAGAGGTGGGTGGGCTGGTGGGCCAGAAGGGGATGTAGCACGGCCCTTCCTTGCTCTAGCAGATACTCCATTTCTACTTGTTGTCTCCAAAGCCCAGGAGGGGCCCCGCTGACCCTGCCTTGCACAAGCTCCCTCGCTCTCCCTGCTCCGGTCACACGGGCCTTCTCTTTGCCCCTCCAGTGTGCCCATAGTCCTGGCTGACACAGGGTTTTGCACAGGCTGCTCTTGGCCTGGAATCCTGTGGCCTACCCGTGCCTCCTAGGGAGCCTCTATCCATACATCACTGACCCCAGCCTTGGTCCAGGACTTCTGTCCTATTTTTCTCAGAGAATGGTGCACTGTCTGTCACATTATCTTGGTTTGCAACTGGCGTCACTGACATGAGTATAGAGCTGCTGCCCTCTCCCCTACCATGCCACTGATCCCAGAGTAGCACCTGCCACACCACATGTGCTCAATGACTGTTTGTGGAAGTGAATGAATAAATGCAGAGTGAGGCAAAACTAAGGAAACCCTGGCTCTACCACCAGGAATCTATGTGGCCTGGAATGATGGCAAAAACAGTATCCATTATACCACATGTCCCTGATTCTAAGGCCTCGGTGATCACTAGAATTTTGGCAGCCTCTGATTTTAGAAAATCAAAAAAGCATCTATCTTAGAAATAAACAAATACCAGACCAGCAGACCCACATGGAGGGCTGACTGTGCCAGGTTCAGTGCTGGGGTTTTATACACATCACCTCACTCAACTCTCACAACCACCCCATGCGACAAAATCACCACCACCACGCTCCTCGAAGAGGAAACTGAGATCCACCAGGTAGTAAGGCACAAACCCAGCAGAGAACTCCATCCTTCCCTTAACTCCACAGGGAACCCCAAGAAAGGGAATCTCTAATTCTTGGTAGGTGAGTTAAGAGCTTTCCATCAGCAGAGAGCAGCGGTTAAGGACACGTGGAGAATCCCAGATCCTTGGACAGGGTGTTCCCCCTCGACATCCTTGTCTGTAAAACGGGGTGATGGCCAGGCGCGGTGGCTCATGCCTGTAATCCCAGCACTTTGGGAGGCCGTGGTAGGTGGATCACAGTCAGGAGTTCAAGACCAGCCTGGCCAAGATGGTGAAACCCTGTCTCTACTAAAACTACAAAAAATTAGCTGGGGGTGATGGCAGGCACTTGTGATCCCAGTTACTTAGGAGGCTGAGGCAGGAGAATCACTTGAACCCAGGAGGCAGAGGTTGCAGTGAGCCGAGATCGTACCACTGCACTCTAGCCTGGGCAACAAGAATGAAACTCTGCCTCTAATAAATAAATAAATAAAAATTTTAAAAATTTAAAAATAAAAATAAAAGCATATTCTTGCTATTTTCTCTACTCTTTAAAGAAAAAAGGACCACAGAGTCAGAAGGCATGGTATATGGACGTGACCCTGCTGGGAACAACCAATTCGGCAGACATCCCCTACACCAAATCCAGAGACGGAGGCCCTGAAGGGGAAAGAGATGCAGGCAAAGTGAGTCTATCGTAGAGCTGGAGCCGGAACCCAAGACCCTTTAGTAGAAAGTATGTGGGCCGGGCGCGGTGGCTCACGCCTGTAATCCCAGCACTTTGGGAGGCCGAGGCGGGCGGATCACAAGGTCAGGAGATCGAGACCACGGTGAAACCCCGTCTCTACTAAAAATACAAAAAAAATTAGCCGGGCGCGGTGGCGGGCGCCTGTAGTCCCAGCTACTCAGGAGGCTGAGGCAGGAGAATGGCGTAAACCCAGGAGGCGGAGCTTGCAGTGAGCCTAGATCGCGCCACTGCACTCCAGCCTAGGCGACAGAGCGAGACTCCGTCTCAAAAAAAAAAAAAAAAAAAGAAAGTATGTGGATAAAACTTTTCTTCCCAAACTTATTTATGTCTTCCAGGCTCCAGGGCCCCCAAACCCCACGCCCCTCGTCCCCCTGCAGATCACTCACTGCCGGCAAAGTCGTTCTGCACCAGGCCTCGGTAGCGCTCGTAGTTACACTTCCGTTCGTCCGACTCCTGTTCTGGGGAGCTTTAGGGGAGGGCGAGACCTTGAAATCAGAGGGAAGGGGTGGATCCCACCCCAAGCCAGCAGGAAGGGAAATGGGGCATCCCCCTCAGGCTCAGGGCGGTACCAAATAGGAGGGGCTCCTAGGAAGGTGACAGGCAAGCTGGGAAAAGAACAGGGGCTCCTGGGTATGACACTGTGCCTGGCAGCCCTCTGGGAGGCGGCTTACATGGTGGTGAGCAGTGGGGGGGTGTAGTCGGGGATGTGGTCCAGGTGGGCACGGACATCGAATCGGTCGATCATGTTGTTGGTGTCCCCCTGCCAGGGCATCCTGAAGTGGGAGGGGAGCAGGAAAGCAAGAACCTCAGCGTCCACACTGCCCAGGACACAAAGCGCCTGCTCCCTGCCAGCTGAGGCTTGGAAGGCTGGCCCTCAGCCCGCTTTGGTCCCCATGCCATGGCCCTCACCTCAACCCCCAGCTCTCAGTCCCTTCTGCTGCAAGCCTCCCTGAATCCACATTCAGGCTCCTGGGACCTGAAACAGGCCAGTCATCTGACTGCCCCTGGGGACACCAGGACCCCATTTCTCAGAACCAAGCAATAGTGGGGAACTTGAACCAGGTCCTAGTGGGTATTTGAGGGGCGGGCCTCAGGCACCCTGAGACAGCCCTGGTCTGGCAACCTACTCTCTGCTTCCTCGGGGCCTCTGGCCCTGGCTCCACCCATTTCTAAGTCCTCCAACCAGGACCGCTACTCTGGGGCCTCCACCCCAACCCCTGCTCATTGTTCTTACACCCTGTGACTACCACCTTCACAGGTGGGTCACGCCTTCCCTGCCTCTGAGTCCCCAAACATCTGTCCATACTTCAGTCTCTGCTCCAGACTCTACACCACCCCAGGTCGGTTCTGACTCCCAGTCTTCAGTCACAGACACTCCCCTGTCTCCCGTATGAGTCTTACATATTAACAGGGCTCTCAGCGGCCAGGGCGACTGCAGAATCCAGGTGCACCTTGCAAGCTCGGCCATGTACCTGCAGGAACTGGGCTGGGTCTTTCTTCTGCAGGGGTAAACAGGACTGAGGTCACCACCCAACAGAGCTCCAAACCCCACCCCCTCAAACACAACCCAGCTTAGCAGCGAGCTCGCTTCTAAGGTCAAGTGGGCCATACCTCAGAGGTGAACCAACCTGCTAACCTTTAGAAATAAGGGAATTGGCTAGGCACGGAGGCTCACGCCTGTAATCTCAACACTTTGGGAGGCCAAGGCAGGTGGGTCACCTAAAGTCAGGAGTTCCAGACCAACATGGCGAAACCCAGGCTCTACTAAAAATACAAAAAAATTAGCTGGGCGTGGTGACACATGCCTGTAATCCCAGCTACTTGGGAGCCTGAGGCAGAAGAATTGCTTGAACCTGGGAGGCGGAAGTTGCAGTGAGCTGAAATTGTGTCACCGCACTCTAGCCCGGGTGACAGAGTAAGACTCTATCTCAAAAAAAGAAAAAAAAAAAGAAAGTAAATAAGGAATTTGTTCCTCTCGAGGTGGTGGCCAGTACGAAGACCTCGCTCTCTAAAATATCAGTGCCCACAACTCTTCACCTCCCATCCTCAGGGACATTCATTTGGAGACGGGTGTCGGCACTCCAGCCTGGACCAGACTGCATCCGCACGTGGAAAGATGACCAACATCATTAGCCATCAGGGAAATGCCAATCAGAACCACAAGATACCACTTCACCCATACTAGGCTGGCTGACATGGAAAGGACAGACTATAACAAGTAGTAGGTCGGGCGTAGTAGCTCACCCCTGTAATCCCAGCCCTTTGGGAGGCCGAGGCAGGCGGATCACCTGAGGTCAGGAGTTCGAGACCAGCCTGGCCAACATGGTGAAACCCTGTCTCTACTAAAAATACAAAAAAATTAGCCAGCCATGGTGGCAGGTGCCTGTAATCCCAGCTACTTGGGAGGCTGAGGCAAGAGAATCGCTTGAACCTGGGAGGCAGAGGTAGGTTGTAGTAAACCGAGATCGCGCCATTGCACTCCAGCCTGGGGGACAAGAGCAAGACTCCATCTTAAAAAAAAAAAAAAAAAAAAAAAGTAGTGACAAGAATGTAGAGAAATTAGGTTCTTCAACTGGAGTGCAATGGCGCGATCTCAGTTCACTGCAACCTCCACCTCCCAGGTTCAAGCGATTCTCCTGCCTCAGCCTGCCGAGTAGCTGGGATTAACAAGCACGTGCCACCACACCCGGCCAAGTTTGTTTTTTTTTTTTTTTTTTTGAGATGGAGTCTTGCTCTGTCGCCCAGGCTGGAGTGCAGTGGCCGGATCTCAGCTCACTGCAAGCTCCGCCTCCCAGGTTTACGCCATTCTCCTGCCTCAGCCTCCCGAGTAGCTGGGACTACAGGCGCCCGCCACCTCGCCCGGCTAGTTTTTTGTATTTTTTAGTAGAGATGGGGTTTCCCCATGTTAGCCAGGATGGTCTCGATCTCCTGACCTCGTGATCCGCCCGTCTCAGCCTCCCAAAGTGCTGGGATTACAGGCTTGAGCCACCATGCCTGGCCAATTTTGTATTTTTAATAGAGATGGGGTTCTCCACGTTGGTCAGGCTGGTCTCAAACTCTCAAACTCAGGTGATCCACCCGCCTCAGTCTCCCAAAGAGCTGGGATTACAGGCGTGAGCCACTGAGCCCGGCCTCAAGTTTTAAATAATTACTCCATGGCCAATGAATTACCAATTCCACTCCTAGGTATATACCCAAAAGAATTGGAAACAGGTACTCAAATACTTGTACACAAACGTTCCTAGCAGCATTATTCACAATAGCCAGAAGATGGGAACAACCCAAAGGTCCTTAATGGATGAACAGATCAACAAAATGTGGACCATCCACACAGTGGAATATTATTCAGCAATGAAAAGGAATAAAGTTCTGCTATCAGCTACAACATGGACGAGCCTCAAAAACATTCTGCTAGCCGGGCACGGTGGCTCAAGCCTGTAATCCCAGCACTTTGGGAGGCTGAGACGGGCGGATCACAAGGTCAGGAGATCGAGACCATCCTGGCTAACACGGTGAAACCCCGTCTCTACTAAAAAATACAAAAAACTAGCCGGGCGAGGTGGCGGGTGCCTGTGGTCCCAGCTACTCCGGAGGCTGAGGCAGGAGAATGGCGTAAACCCGGGAGGCAGAGCTTGCAGTGAGCTGAGATCCGGCCACTGCACTCCAGCCTGGGCGACAGAGCCAGACTCAGTCTCAAAAAAAAAAAAAAAAAAAAAACATTCTGCTAAGCGACCGAAGCCAGTCACAAAAGGCCACCCATTGTGCAATCCCATTTCTATGCAATGTCCAGAATAGGCAAATCCACAGAGGCCGAGAGGAGATCAGCGCTGAGGAGTTGGGGGAATGGGACTCACTGCAAATAGGTACAGGGTTTCCTTTTTTTTTTTTTTTTGAGACAGAGTCTTGCTCTCTGCTCTGTCACCCAGGCTGGCGTGCAGTGACACTATCTCAGATCACTGTAACCTCTGCCTCCCAGGTTCAGGTGATTCTCCTGCTTCCGCCTCCCAAGTAGCTAGAACTGCAGGTGCCCGCCACCACGCCCAGCTCATTTTTTCTAATTTTAGGAGAGCCTTGGTTTCACCACGTTGGCCAGGCTGGTCTCGAACTCCTGACCTCAAGAGATCCATTTGCCTTGGCCTCCCAAAGGGCTGGGATTACAGGCGTGAGCCACCGTGCCAGTCGGGGCTTCTTTTTGGGGTAACGAAAATGTTCTAACATTTGATTGTGGTGATAGTTGCACAATCCATGCTGAAAAGCACTGAATTACATCCTTCAATGAGCGAACTGTGAACTTTATCTCAATGAGCTGTTTGTAAAAACAACCAAAAAGAAAAGAAAAAAAAAAAAGTCCAAAGGGCACTAAGTCCCTACCACTGTTATGCATGAGCCAAAAAAAAAAAAAAACAGCTACTAAGACAGGGAAGACTGTCCCGAGTCGATGGCCCTCAGGTCTTTGCCTTCGTGCAGGGGTCACAAGTCCAAGTCATCGTAAGAGTGTCATGATCAGAAAAAAATCTGGCAACTCCCACGACTGAGCTTCCAGAGAGCTGGGCCCTGGATGACCTCTCGCTGGGTGCTCCCAGAGGAGCCTACCAGAGCCGTAGGAGCGGCTGCTGTGCTGTCCATGAAATCCTGACCCAGCTCCTGGTGACATACACCCAGAGTCCAGTCACTTCTCACTCCCTCACCCCTAGTCCCATCCAACATCCCCTCTCACCTAGACCACCTTGTCCCTGGGCTCTGCCTCCAGGGGATTCACTGACACTTGTTGGGCCACACTCCACCCCCCACCCCCCACCCCCTGACAGCTCAGCCCTCACAGGTGCTGGCCTGTCCCTCTCTGACTTCTCCCCTCCCCTACTCTGCTCCAGGCACACTGGCCCTCATGCCATTCCTTGGGCGTTCCAGACATGCCCCGCACTTCCGCTCAGGACCTCTGCGCTTGCTGCTCCCCCGTTTATTTCAGATCTCCTCCTAAAAGCCGTCCTCAGTGACCCTATCTAAATAGCTCCCCACTTATCTATGCAAGCTCCTTCGCTCTGTGGCTTTATTGAGATGTAATTCACATACCACACAATTCACTCACTGAACTCCACTTGTGTTCTTTTGAGCACCTGCTACCACCTGCCTCTAGGCCTAATATTCATTCATCACCTTTCTCCCATGCTAGAACGCAACTCCCAGGAGGCAGGGCTCTGTTTTGGCTGCTATAACCCTAGAGCCTAGAACAGGGCCTGGCTCACAGCAGGCGCTCGAGAACACCCAATGAAGGAAAGAGAGGAATAATCCTTACTAACAGATGAGGACTCTGAGCCCCTTCAGGAAAAAAATGCCAGCTCCAAGTTTCCAAGCTCCTGTACCTCCTCACTCTGTCTCCATCTCCAACCCCGGCCCTCAGCTGGCAGATGAGCAGGTGCAGTCCGGGCTGGAAGGAGTTGAGTCACTCACCAGGGACCACGGCTAATACCCGGCTAGTTTCAACCCCGCACTCACGACGCGCCAGGTGCTGGGCTGCTGTAACTCTCATTTCACACCTAAACAAAATTGACTCTAAGGAACGCTCAAAACCACAGGCCCAGCGAGGTGGCGCTGCTGGAGTCACCTCCTCATGCTGCACCTCACCTGCCTCCCTGGATCCCTTAGCTGATTCCTCAGCTGGGGCCACACAGCGCACCCCACTCCCTCTGCCCTGGGACAGGCCAGCCAAGTCCAAGGTCAAGATCCCATCATACTCTTGAGGCTGTTCCAGGCCAAATGCCCTGTTCCCACAGCCAGGACTCATGGGACACTGTTTGCAGGACAGAATTTGGCAGGTACAAGGAAGCTACTGGCAGTGTCAGCTTCACAGAAAGGAAAAAGCACTGAGCTGGGAGTAAACACCTGGAGTCCAGGGCCTGGTTCTGTTGGGAGATTCTGGAAAAGTCAATGAACCCTACAAAAAACCAGGCACTGTTTTATGTGTACTGGCTCACTCGAATGTCACAACCATGGGAGAAACATACTATTCTGTTTTGTTTTGTTTTGTTTTTTGAGACCAAGTCTTGCTCAGTCGCCCAGGCTGGAGTGCAGTGGTGCGATCTTGGCTCACTGCAACCTTCGCCTCCCGGGTTCATGCCATCCTCCTGCCTCAGCCTCCCAAGTAGCTGGGACTACAGGCGCCCGCCACCTCGACCAGCTAATTTTCTTTTTTTGTATTTTTAGTAGAGACGGGGTTTCACCGTGTTAGTCAGGATGGTCTTAATCTCCTGACCTTCTGGTCCACCCGCCTCGGCCTCCCAAAGTGCTGGGATTACAGGCGTGAGCCACCACGCCCAGCCCCCCCCCCCCTTTTTTTTTTTGAGACACAGTCTTTCTATGTCACCCAGGCTGGAGTGTACTGGTGCGATCTTGGCTCACTGGAACCTCTGCCTCCCAAGTTCAAGCGATTCTCCTGCCTCAGCCTCCTGAGTAGCTGGGATTACAGGTGCCCACCACCACACTTCGTTAATTTTGGTATTTTTAGTAGAGATGGGATTTCACCATGTTGGCTAGACTGGTCTCGAACTACTGACCTCGTGATCTGCCCACCTCGGCCTCCCAAAGTGCTGACACTACAGGTGTGAGCCATCACACCTGGCCAGAAGGTACTATTCTTTTTTTCTTTTTTTTTGAGACGGAGTCTCGTTCTGTTGCCCAGGCTGGAGTGCAGTGGCCAGATCTCAGTTCACTGCAAGCTCTGCCTCCCGGGTTTACGCCATTCTCCCGTCTCAGCCTCCCGTGTAGCTGGGACTACAGGCGCCCGCCACCACGCCCGGCTAGTTTTTTTTTTTTTTTTTTTTTTTTAGTAGAGACGGGGTTTCACCATGTTAGCCAGGATGGTCTCAATCTCCTGACCTCGTGACCCGCCCGGCTCGGCCTCCCGAAATGCTGGGATTACATTTTTTTTTTTTTTTTTTGAGACAGAGTCTCGCTCTGTTGCCCAGACTAAAGTGCAAGTAGCACGATCTCAGCTCACTTCCACCTCCACCTCCCAGGTTCAAGCGATTCTCCTGCCTCAGCCTCCCGAGTAGCTGGGACTACAGGTGAATGCCACCACACTTGGCTAATTTTAGTATTTTTAGCAGAGATGGGGTTTCACCATATTGGCCAGGCTGGTCTCGAACTCCTGACCTCATGATCTGCCTGTCTCAGCCTCCCAAAGTGCTGGGATTACAGGCATGAGCCACCACGCCCAGCTGATACTATTCTTATGCCCATGTTACAGATGAGCAAACTGAGGCTCAGAGCCATGGGGCTCTGAATAATATTGCATTATGTGTAAAGACCACATTTTCTTTCTCGATGTATCCCTCAATGGACATTTAGCTTGCATCCACGTCTTGGCTATTGCGAATAATGCTATAATGAACGTAAGTGCATAAGTGTTTTCAAGATCCAAAAATCCACTTTTTTTTTTTTTTTTTTTTTGGAGCAGAGTTTCGCTCTTGCTGCCCAGGCTGAGCTGCAATGGCACGATCTCGGCTCACCGCAATCTCTGCCTCCCGGGCTCTCCTGCCCCAACCTCCCGAGTAGCTGGGATTACAGGCATGCACCACAATGCCTGGCTAATTCTGTATTTTTAGTAGAGATGAGGTTTCTCCATGTTGGTGAGGCTGGTCTCGAACTCCTGACCTCAGGTGATCTGCTCGCCTCAGCCTCCCAAAGTGTTGGTATTACAGGCGTGAGTCACCGCGCCCTGCCTAAAACCAACTCTTAACCACTGGATTATCCTGTCTCTAGGATCAGATTGGGTCAGAGGAGTTCATGAAGTTGCTCATTCATTCATTCAATTGTTAAGCAGGCCTCGAGACAGACTTGTCCCCACATCAGGACACCTAGAGTGGACAGCGCTGAGATGGGGGCCCACAGTGGGAACACCTGACCCAGACTTTGGGGGTCAGTCTGGAGCTTCCTGGAGGAGACCACACCTGAGCTGCGACCCGTTTATTTCTCATTTCCATATCAACAAAGGATTCTGTTTCTTTATCCAAACCACTGATTAAAATGGAAAGTAGACAAGGACAGAAGCAATGACAAAACCGGAGTCTGCTTGGGACTGAAGACAGGGAGAGAAAGCAGGCACCAAGGACAAATCAGGAAGAGAAACCAACTGCATCTGGACACGCTCATTCAGCCTGCCACAATCTACCGCAGCTTCACTGACACTCGCTCCACAGCCTCCGCTCTCGGCCCAAGACTGAGTATGAGAGCCCCCTCCTCAAAGCAGCCATCAGCCATGGCCCAGCCATACCCCACAGCTTGGCAGCCCAGATCGGAAGGCAGGTCACGTTCACATACAGGGACAATGGCTGCTTGTACAGGCCTGCACCACAAAGCACCCACAGACATTGGTTCTTTGAGCTCTTTCCCGTTATCCAGTGAGAGGGGCTGATCGTCACCACTGTCCTGAAAGGGAATACAATGCAGCAAGCTCCCTTGCTAACAGGGAGGGGGCCTGGAGTCCCAGCTCCACCCCTCCTTCCTTTGCACCATCCCTCCACCTGGATCCAACTCCAGCTCTAGCAGGAACAGTAACGTCAATAACAAGAACTAATATTTACTGAGCAATAGCGACGCTGGCCAGGCCTCTCTCAGCGGTCTGTACGTCCAACACTCCAGCAACATCGAGGGACGTGCTCTTGCCTCCGCTGTTTGTGGCAAACCATTAATTGGCAACCAACATCTATTCCCTTTCCTACAACAGTAATAGAACTCCAAATATATCTGGTCAGGGCGACCCAAAATAAAGTCTATACCTCTTAGCCTTCCTTACAGCTTTTCACGAGACTACTTCCTGGTCAGCAGGGGAGGAGTGGAAATGTTACAGGAAAACATCCAGAAACTTTTTTTTTTTTTTTTGAGACGGAGTCTTGCTCTGTCACCCAGGCTGGAGTGCAGTGGCCGGATCTCAGCTCACTGCAAGCTCCGCCTCCCGGGTTTACGCCATTCTCCTGCCTCAGCCTCCCGAGTAGCTGGGACTACAGGCGCCCGCCACCTCGCCCGGCTATTTTTTTTGTATTTTTTAGTAGAGACAGGGTTTCACCGTGTTAGCCGGGATCGTCTCTCGATCTCCTGACCTCGTGATCGGCCCTCCCAAAGTGCTGGGATTACAGGCTTGAGCCACCGCGCCCGGCCAACTTTTTTTTTTTTTTAAGACAGGGTCTTACTCTCCCACTCAGGCTGGAGTGCAGTGGTACAATCACAGCTCGCTGCAGCCTCCACCTCCTGGGCTCAAGAGATCCTCTCACCTCAGCCTCTTGAGGAGCTGAGACTGCAGATGCACGCCACCATGCCTGGCTAATTTTTGTATATTTTGGTATTGACTGGGTTTCACCATGTTGTCCAGGCTGGTCTCGAACTCCTGGGCTCAAGCAATCCTCCTGCCTCGGCCTCCCAAAGTGCTGGGATTACAGGCGTGAGCCACCACACCTGGCTTAGAAACTTTCTCAACGAATGGTATGAGTGCGTTGCCCCTTTTCCTCCCTTCTCCCTCACTGCTGGAGAGAATGAAGACATGATGGCCACAGCCTCTTAGACCTTGACGCAACAATGGGAAGGGAAGCTGTGCCCAGGAGAACAAAACAGAAGCAGCTTAGGTCCCTCAGCTAACTGGCTACCTTTTGGCTTTTCTGTGACTAAGAAATAAACATCTCTCTTGTTTAAGCCACTGATGGATGTTCTAGGTTTGTTAGAGCCAAAGCTGATTGTCCATGTGACATCATTTCACATGTGGAATAGGAAATGGGTTCAGGGAGACAGTCACCTGCCCACGTCACGCTATAGGTAAGTGGGATCGCTAGAATTTGAACCCAGAGCCCCATGACTCCCAAATTCTAAGGACTAACCATGATGGTATCTCGCCTCCTGGCTGTGTCGCCTTGGGCAAGTCGCCTCACCTTTCCTTTTTGAGACAGGGTCTCACTCTGTCACCCAGGTTCCAGTGCAGTGGTGCAATCACAGCTCACTGTAGCCCCACCCTCCCAGGTCTCATCTTGCCTCTGCCTCCCGAGTAGCTGAGACCACAGGCATATGCCACCAAATCTGGCTAATTTTTTTTTTTTTTTTTTGAGACGGAGTCTTGCTCTGTGCCCCAGGCTGGAGTGCAGTGGCACGATCTCGGTTCACTGCAAGCTCCGCCCCCCCGGGTTCACGCCATTCTCCTGCCTCAGCCTCCTGAATAGCTGGGACTACAAGTGCCCGCCATCACGCCCGGCTAGTTTTTTGTATCTTTTAGTAGAGACGGGGTTTCACGGTGTTAGCCAGGATGGTCTTGATCTCCTGACCTCGTGTTCCGCCCGCCTCGACCTCCCAAAGTGCTGGGATTACAGGCTTGAGCCACCGCGCCCGGCCCTGGCTAATTTTTTAAAATTATTTTTTGCAGAGATGGGGTCTTGCTATGCCTCACCTTTTTGAACCTCTATTTCTGCACGATAAGGCACAGGTGAAAAGCTTAGAGAGCTTAAGTGTCAGAGACTGGGCTACAGTGCCAGCTCTGCCCTCGTGCTGTGTGACTGTAAGCCACGCATCTCTGTGCTCCAGTTTTGTCCTCTGTAAAATGGAAATAATAAGAACCACCTCCTAGTCTGGGGTGTGGCTTTGATGAAGCGGAGATACAAGCCAAGTAGTTAGCACAGTGGTTACCAGAGAACTGCTCAACAGCGTTAGCTGTTATCGTGGCATCACCTTTAACACAGGCATGATTAATACCCACCTCCCAGGCCTGTTAAAAGGACTACTATGCCAAGCTGGTGGGCACTGGGTCTGGCACACCATGGGCCCTTAAAAAACGGCAGCTAGGCCGGGTGTGGTGGCTCACGTCTGTAATCCCAGCATTTTGGGAGGCCAAGGTGGGCGGATCACTTGAGGTCAGGAGTTTGAGACCAGCCTGGCCAACATGGTGAAACCCCGTCTCTACTAAAAATACAAAAATTAGCCAGGTGTGGGGGCGGGAACCTATAGTCCCAGCTGCTTGGGAGGCTAAGGCAGGAGAATTGCTTGAACCCAGGATGCGAAGGTTGCACTGAGCTGAGATCATGCCACTGCACTCCGGCCTGGGTGACAGAGTAAGACTCCATCTCAAAAAAAAAAAAAAAAAGGCAGCTATTCATTCCTGAGTGCTGTGTTCCTAGGCCAGTGCTGGGGCCTCAGCTATGACCCACAGAGACTCAGGCCTTGCTCTCATGGCCACATCATTCTGATGCTATCAAAGATGAGCTCTCTCTTTAGCCCTCTGGTTCCTTCCTGGGTGGTAGAGGCAAGCGAAGAGCTCTTAGAGCTTCCTCTTCTCTGCTGAGTGGAGGTTAAGAGCGGTCTCTGTCTCACAGGTGACTGCAGGGGATTCAAAAAAAATCCTGCATCTAAAGCCCTCTCACATGGCCTCAGGGTGCCTGTGAAGGATCAATTAAATGGTTAATCACTATTGTTAATATTGTTTTATTCATCTATTCTTTCAAACTGTATTTGACGGACCCAACCCTACGGTACAAATGTGACCCAAATACAACTAGCCCCAGGCTCACAGAGCTGGGTATGTGCATATACGCATGAATGGATAAGCATATTTTATACACACACGCACACACACTGTTAAGTATTCCTTATCTGAAGTGCTTGGGATCAGAAATGTTTTGGATTTTTTCCGATTTTGGAATATTTGCCTATTCATAATGAGATATCTTAGGGATGGCACCCAAGTCCAAAGACCGAATTCATTTATACTTTATAAGCACAGCCTGAAGGTAACTGTATACAATATTTTAAATAATTTTGTGCATGAAACGAAGTTTGTGTTAAGTACTTATATATGAAACTTTCCACTTGTAGTGCGGCATCGTGTCAGTACACAGACAGTTTCAGATTTTGGAGCTAGCCGGGCGCGGTGGCTCACGCCTGTAATCCCAGCACTTTGGGAGGCCGAGGCAAGCAAATCACCTGTGGTCGGGAGTTCAAGACCAGCCTGACCAACATGGTGAAACCCTGTCTCTACAAAAAGTACAAAAATTAGCCAGGCATAGTGGCACACGCCTGTAATTCCAGCTACTCAGGAGGTTGACTGAGGCAGGAGAATAGCGTGAACCTGGGGGGTGGAGGTTGCAGCGAGTTGAGATCACACCACTGCACTCCAGCCTGGGCAACTGAGCAAGATTCTGTCTCAAAAAAAAAAAAAAAAAGAAAACTTGGAGCATTTCGGATTTTGAATTAGGGATGTTCAACCTGTGTATGCGTGTGTGCGAGTGTGTGAGTGTGTGTGTGTATTTTTTTTGAGGTGGAGTCTCACTGTTGCCCAGGCTGGAGAGCAATGCAACCTCTGCCTCCCAGGTTCAAGCAATTCTCCTGCCTCAGCCTCCCAAGTAGCTGGGATTACAGGTGCCCGCCACCACGCCTGGCTAATTTTTGTATTTTTAGTAGAGATGAGGTTTCACCATGTTAGCCCAGGCTGGTCTCAAACTCTTGACCTGAGGTGATCCACCCACCTCGGCCTTCCAAAATGCTGGGATTACAGGCATGAGCCTCCACACCAGGCCCATGTATGTGTATCTTAAGTGTGTTAAATTCCACAAAGGGGAAGGAAAGGGAGCTACAATTACGGCATCTTTAGAGGACACCTGACTGAGCTCGGGAAACAAGACTGCTCTGAGGACTGAGATCTGACAGATGAGCAGTAGTTAACCAGGTATGGGAAGAGCTCATACAAAGGTCCTGTGGCTGGGGAGTGCTTGGGTCAGTGGAGGAATAGCAAGGAGGCCAAAATGACTTGTGCAAAGGAACAAGGCAGTGTGGGGTGGTGTGAGTCTGGAGGAGGGGCAAAGACCAGGCCATGCAGGACCCTAAAGGCCACAGTGAGGAGCCTAGGCTTTCTCTCAAGGGTACTTAGAAGCCATAGAGGTGCTGTGAGCAAGAAAGGGACAGGGTCAGTTTTGCGCTTTAGAAAGGCCTCTTGGACTCTTCTAGGGAGGACAGACTGGAGGAGCCAGGACTGGAGGCCAGCGGACCAGAGAGGAGGCTGGGGCAGTAATACAGGAGCAAATGGAAAATGTCTATATAAATGTCATCTGACAGGAAAACTGAACCTAGTAAACAGGTGCCATTTCAAGCTGGGATCCCAAGGAGACAGAGGAGTTAAACAGGTGAGGAGGGGGTAATACAGGCCAAAGCCCCGTGGTGGCAGAAATAGAAGGCCAGTGGAGCTGTCCAAGGATGAAGCTCAGTGGTCAGACCACAAGGGTCTTTTAGGCCAGGGATAGTTTGGTCTTCCCCCCAAAACAACTGAAGCATCAAACAGGAGAGGGAAGTGGTCAGGTTTCACTTAATATTCACTCCTTTTTTTTTTTTCCTTTTTTTTGAGACAGAATCTAGCTCTGTCACCCAGGCTGGAGTGCAGTGGCGCCATCTCCGTGCACTGCAGCTTCCCCCTCCCAGGCTAAGCAATTCTCGTGCCTCAGCCTCCCGAGTAGCTGGGACTACATGCACACACCACTAAGCCTGGCTAATTTATGTATCTTTAGTAGAGACGGGATTTCACCATTTTTGCCAGGCTGGTCTCAAACTCGTGACCTCAGGTGATCTGCCCACCTCGGCCTCCCAAAGTGCTGGGATTACAGGTGTGAGCCACCGTGCCCAGCCAACTTAATACTCACTCCTATTGTGTGCCAAGCCAAACCTCAAGAGTGGCTGAGCTCTTCTGGGAATGGGGAACCCAGCAACAAGCAAAACAGACAACGTTCTGGAGGTGGCCAGTCTAACGTCAGGACTGCTCTGAGGATTACAGAGACTTCCCTTTTTCTTGCTAACACCAGATCGGCACTGGGAGGCCACACCAAACGACACAGTATGTTACAACAAACAGAAGCTCTTGGGATCCTAACAATGACTATGCTCAAGAAAAGATTAATGAATATACTCCTGAGGAAATAAGCCTCTTGTCTTGACATACTTCCAAGCCCAGATTTTACCAGGATGACCTGTGTCCCCCAAACTAGGGTCCCCCACCCCAGACGAAAGGCCAGTTACTCACGATCTTTTCATAATACTCCCGTCTCCGCTCCGCCCTCTTCTTGTAGTCGACCATCATGCCTCGAAGTTTCCGCTCATGCTTCCGAGCCTCGTGCCACATTGTGGTGAGGCCAAGCCTGGGGCCTCAACCTGAGGGATGAAGGGACCAGGAAAGGAAGATGGGCTGTGAAAACCATATGGGCAGAATCAAAGTCATCTAACAAGTTGGTGACAGAGTCGATCCCAAACAACACATCGCTTAGCTTCAGGGAGCAGAAGTGAAGCTGCAGAACGGTATGCCAGATGTTCAAGTCCATCCCTAACAACTTCGATCTGGCAACTTGGGCATTCTAAAAAACCCTTAGGTGATTCTGAGGTGAGCATCCCTGGGAAAGGGGTGTCCTACATTCCATGCGCTGGAGTCGGGGATGAAAGTTTTGAAACATCAGTAGGGTCAGTAGTTTGAAGTAGGGTCAGACGGCAAACCCTGAGCACCTAAGGCTGGAGCTCAAGAGAAAGAGAAGAGCTGAAAAGGCTCCCACTAGGGGCCATGCGTGGGTATGAGTCTGGGTGCTAGAGGGATAAGGAAGGTAAGGATGAAGGCAGGTGGAGGAAATCGGAGAAAGCCTTTAAGGGAACAGTGCAGTTGCATGAAGGTGGAGGTCGAGGACAGGTGAAGGGCGTGGCGGAAAATGAAGATGCTAGAGGGAGTAGGAACACGGGAAGAGAGTGTTGCAAGGAGACCAGAGTGAAGTTGAGGTCTAAAGATGGGATCTAGATGGCAGGGTGTGGAGAGTACCCAAGGAAAAAGAGGGTAGAGCTTGAGAGAGGCGGAGTTGGCTGACGGGAGGGCGTGGGCTGAGCTTGGGGGCAGGGCTTGTGGGAAAGGGAGGAGACCGAAGGTTTGGACAGGGCTTGTGGATCGCGTCGCGGCCTGAGGATTTGGGCTGGATTGTTTTTTTTGGGTTTTTTTTTGACATGGGGGCGGGGACTGTGATAAGCTGTTGGCCGAAGGCCGAGTCCGACGCGGCAACTTCTGGCCCACAGCCGGGGCACGGGCGCGGCCTGAGGCCCGTCAGGCCGAATGGGGTGAGGGACGAGCGATCCTCGGGGCCGGGACGCAGCAGAAGCCTACAGCAGTATGGGAAAAGCCTAAGGAAAGGGAGAAGCTGGGCTGACGCCTGCCCGAAAACCGGGAGGTCGAGCCCGCCGCCTGCACTCACCGGCTGGTCTCCGCCTCCCAAAGCTGCGCTCGCGCGCTGCCCGCACAGGAAGCGGAAATGAAAGGCCGCGCTAGGGAGAGGGGGCGGAGCGTGGTGGAGCTCTGCACAGCGCAGTTCCGCCGACGTGAGGGGCGGGTCCTAGGGTTGAGAGGGGCGGGGTCAGAGGAAGAAGCGGTAGAACCGAGAAGGGAAGAGCTTGGATGCTTTATCTTTTTTAATTTTATTTATTTATTTTTATTTTTATTTATTTTTTTTTTGGATTGCAAAAATTTATTAAAATTGGAGACACTGTTTTAATCTTCTTGTGCCATGAGACTCCATCAGGCTGTCTACAAAGACCATTGGGAGGCTGAGGATCACTTGAGCCCAGACGTCTGAGGCTGTAGTAAGCTTCAGAGGGCCACTGCACTCCAGCTTGGGTGAGGAAAGACCCTGTCTTTCAAGCGGTAAGCTGCATGCTTGCTTGCTGTGGTCATTAAAAACCCTAGTTTAGGATAACAGGTCTGCCTGTTTGAAGATGAAAAATAATCCCATTTAAAATTTGCCCTACTCCATTTCCTTTTCAGTCACATTTCAACTTTTAAACAGCTAATCACTCCCATCTACAGATTAAGATGTATATGCCACTAAAACCTTTTGCCACCTTAAAAATTTCCTTGAGGCCGGGCGCGGTGGCTCAAGCCTGTAATCCCAGCACTTTGGGAGGCCGAGACGAGTGGATCACGAGGTCAGGAGATCGAGACCATCCTGGCAAACACGGTGAAACCCCGTCTCTACTAAAAAATACAAAAAAACTAGCTGGGCGAGGTGGCGGGCGCCTGTAGTCCCAGCTACTCGGGAGGCTGAGGCAGGAGAATGGCGTAAACCCGGGAGGCGGAGCTTGCAGTGAGCTGAGATCCAGCCACTGCACTCCAGCCTGGGCGACAGAGCCAGACTCCATCTCAAAAAAAAAAAAAAATTTCCTTGAAAGTTTAAACTAACCTGCATTTCTTCAAGCATGAAATCTGAGTCCTGAAATTAAGGGACAATACACAGTAAGACAACTTGCATACAATTAAGGGTAACCCAAAATCTCCAAACACTATAGAATGACTATATTCCCCTTTTCAGGGCATAAACTAGAATGTTACAGCCATCTTTTTATCTTTTTTATTTTATTTTATTTTTTTTTCTGAGACGGAGTCTGTCTTTGTCGCCCAGGCTAGAGTGGCGCGATCTAGGCTCACTGCAACCTTTGCCTCCTGGGTTCAAGCAATTCTCCCACCTCAGCCTCCCGAGTAGCTGGGACTACAGGCATGCGCCACCATGCCCGGCTAATTTTTGTATTTTTTGTAGAGACTAGGTTTCGTCTTTTTGCCCAGGCTGATCTCAAACTCGTGAGCTCAAGCGATCCTCCCGCCTTGGCCTCCCAAAGTGCTGGGATGACAGGCCTGAGCCCCCAGCCAGGAGGCTTTCTTTGCTACGTAAGGAACTAGGGCGTTTCCCAAGCGCAGAATAGACGAAACTCCCGAGGCTCAAAAACTCATCTTTATTGGGAAGACTCTGAACAACCAACCTACCCCCCACCTTCAAGTCTGGGGAGGAAGGGCCGGGCATCTGCCCCCTCCTCCCATATGTACAATCTTTTCCGAATCCTACTGGAGAAGGTTCCCCCACATGTGGTGACAGAGGCAGCTTTAACAAGCTAGTGCTCGGGAGCCATGTCCCTTTTCCT
The DNA here is from genome assembly GCF_037993035.2 of Macaca fascicularis. Lineage (NCBI taxonomy): Eukaryota > Metazoa > Chordata > Mammalia > Primates > Cercopithecidae > Macaca > Macaca fascicularis. The sequence goes on along the minus strand of NC_088393.1, from coordinate 53,078,927 downwards.
CTCCGGACTCAGTTTCCTCATCTGCAAAATGGGCTCAAGGGGAAACCCGTGCAACGGAGCTTCTCGCCAAGGCTTGAATATGTCCATTTCAGAAGCATGAGGAAGGGCCAAGGGGATGGGGGTGCTAGACATCCTGGTTGGGATTGCACAGCTCCTCCACCTCCCTCCCCACCCAGTGCCCCTCCTCTGGCATCGCGGGGCTACGTGGCTTCAGGCCCGGGGGATAGGAGGCCGCCCCCAAAGGCCGCCTCGCGGTACTGATTGGGGAACATGTTGCTGCCCACGAGGCTGGCGGTGCCTCCATCCCCGGGGCCCGGGGCCTGGTACGAGTCCAGCGTCAGCGGTTCAGGGCCAGGGGGCTCCCCAACCACGGCTCCGGCACTGCACACAACAGCGCTAGCATGTGGTGGTGCCGGGGGCAGCAGGTCCAGCATGGTGAAGAGTGTGGGGGCCGTAGGGTCGTAGGCAAAGCCATCATCCAGGAGGTCAGGCCCGCCAGGGGGCTCCAGGCCGGGCAGGGACACGGTGCCAGAGAAGAAGTCAGGGTCTGGCAGCAGGGCTGACGGCGGGAGGAACGGGCCTACGGGGATGAAGACAGAGAAGTGTAGTGTGATTTAGGGCCAACTTCTGACCAGGCCCTAATTCAAATGCCCCACTTCCTGCAAAATGTGATATCAAGGTGGCCTTTTTTTTTTTTTTTTGAGATGGAATCTCATTCTGTCGCCCAGGCTGGAAGGCAGTCGTGTACTCTTGGCTCACCGCAACCTCTTCCTCCCTGGTTCAAGTCGATTCCCCTGCTTCAGTCTCCCGAGTAGCTGGAACTACAGGCACGTGCCACGCCCAGCTAATTATTCTTTTTAGTAGAGATGGGGTTTCATCACGTTTGCCAGGCTGGTCTCGAACTCCTGACCTCAGGTGATCCACCTGCCTCAGCCTCCCAAAGTGCTGGGATTACAGGTATGAGCCACCAAGCCTGGCCTTAAGGTGCCATCTTAATCCCAAGGAGAATCCATGTGGGACTATCACCATTCTCAGATAATAACTAAATTGAAGGCCAAGAATGTAGCCTTTTGGCATGGTGGTTCACACCTGTAATCCCAACACAACATAGCAGACCCTGTCTCTACGAAAAAATTATTTAAAAGTTAGCTGGGTGTGGTGGTGCACGCCTGTAGTCCCAGCTACTTGGCAGGCTGAGGCAGAAGGATTGCTTGAGCCCAGTTTGAGGCTGCAGGGAAGTATGATTACATCACTGCACTCCAGCCTGGGCAACAGAGCAAGACCTTGTCTCTAAAAGTAGTGATAATAAGAAGTAAACTAAGGCACTGAGGGCACTGAGGGAAAGTCAGTGGAAGGCTCACACAACTGTTGTGGAACTAGCATGTGAAACCATGCTCCTACACAGCTGTGGAGAGTTTTCCCTGAGAGTGAGGAAGGAGAAGAGGTTCCAAAGCCCCCCAACATACAGAGACAACCCAAAAAGTGAAATCTCCAGACCATGGGAGACACAAGTTGGGAAGTCACCAGTCCCAAAATTGTCAGAAAAAATAAATGTCGGCCGGGCGTGGTGGCTCAAGCCTGTAATCCCAGCACTTTGGGAGGCCGAGACGGGCGGATCACGAGGTCAGGAGATTGAGACCATCCTGGCTAACAAGGTGAAACCCCATCTCTACTAAAAAATACAAAAAACTAGCCTGGCGAGGTGGCGGACGTCTGTAGTCCCAGCTACTCGGGAGGCTGACGCAGGAGAATGGCATAAACCCGGGAGGCGGAGCTTGCAGTGAGCTGAGATCCAGCCACTGCACTCCAGCCTGGGCGACAGAGCGAGACTCCGTCTCAAAAAAAAAAAAAAAAGAAAAAAAAAATGTCATTCTTAGGCATAATGAGGACTTAAGAAAAAATAACAATCAAATCAAAAAGTTTCATTATAAGAGGGATTCTCTGGCCAGGCATGGTGGCTCACACCTGTAATCCCAGCACTTTGGTGGGCCGAGGCAGGCAGATTACCTAAGGTCAGAAGTTCAAGATCAGCCTGGCCAACATGGCAAAACCCTGGCTCTCCCAAAAATACAAAAATTAATTGGGCGTGGTGGTAGGCGCCTATAATCCCAGCTACTCGGGAGACTGAGGCAGGAGAATCACTTGAACCTGGGAGGCGGATGTTGCAGTGAGCCGAGATTGCGCCACTGCACTCCAGCCTAGGCAACAGAGCAAGACTGTCTCAAAAAAAAAAAAGAGGGACTCTCTTTTTGGAACAAGACAAACCTTAGAGATACAAGGCTACTGGGACTCTTTTCTAGCCTTCCTTGCAGCCTGATGCGATCATGTGACTAAGTTCTGCTAACTGGAATGTGGGCATAATGGCTGGAGTTACAACAGCCATCTTGCACCATGAGATGGCAAACTGAAAATAACAGAAGCCTGGGTCTCTCGATGATCATGCAGTTACCAGACCATCCCTGGAACACACCTACAGACTGTTTTTTGTTTCTTGTTTTTGCCTTGTCACCAGACTGGAGCACAGTGGCACCATCTTGGCTCACTGCAACCTCCACCTTTTGGGTTCATATGATTCTCCTGCCTCAGCCTCCCGAGTAGCTGGGACTACAGGCATGTGCCACCACACCCAGCTAACTTTTGTGTTTTTAGTAGAGATGGAGTTTCACCACGTTGGCCAGGATGGTCTCTCTCCCTTGACCTCGTGATCTACCTGCCTTGGCGTCCCAATATGCTGGGATTACAGCTGTAAGCCACAGTGCCAGGCATGTTTTTTGTTGTTGTTGTTTTGAGAAGGGTCCCGTTCTGTCGCTCAGGCTAAAGTGCAGTGATGCAATCTTGGCTCCCTGCAACCTCCACCTCCTGGGTTCAAGTGATTCTCCTGCCTCAGCCTCTTGAGTAGCTGGGACTACAGATGTGCACCACCACACTTGGCTAATTTTTGTATTTTTAGTAGAAACAGAGTTTTACCATATTGGCCAGGCTGGTCTCAAACTCCTGGCCTGAAGCAGTCCACCCACCTTAGCGTCCCAAAGTGCTGAGATTATAGGCATGGGCCACTTTCAGTCCCTATGGACTATTTATGTGAGACAAGAAATAACGTTCCATCCTGTTGAAGCCCCTGTTATTTTGGGTTTTGCTGTAAATGCAGTTAAATGTGATCACAGGTTGGGTGCAGTGGCTCATGCCTGTAATCCCAGCATTTTGGGAGGCTGAGACAAGCAGATCACTTGAGGTCAGGAGTTCAGGACCAACCTGGCCAACATGGTGAAACCCCGTCTCTACTAAAAATACAAAAATTAGCTGGGCACGGCACCATGTGCCTGTAATCTCAGCTACTCAGGAGGCTGAGGCAGGAGAATCGCTTGAACCCAGGAGGCAGAGGTTGCAGTGAGCCGAGATCACACTATTGCACTCCAACCCGAGCAATAAGAGTGAAACTCCGTCTCAAAAAAAAAAAAAAAAAATGCAAGTTCCTAGGCCGGGCACGGTGGCTCATGCCTGTAATCCCAGCACTTTGGGAGGCCAAGGCAGGCAGATCACAAGGTCAGGAGATCGAGACCATCCCGCCTAACACAGTGAAACCCCGTCTCTACTAAAAATACAAAAAAAGGCCGGGCGCGGTGGCTCAAGCCTGTAATCCCAGCACTTTGGGAGGCCGAGACGGGTGGATCACGAGGTCAGGAGATCGAGACCATCCTGGCTAACACGGTGAAACCCCATCTCTACTAAAAAATACAAAAAACTAGCCGGGCGAGGTGGTGGGCGCCTGTAGTCCCAGCTACTCGGGAGGCTGAGGCAGGAGAATGGCGTAAACCCGGGAGGTGGAGCTTGCAGTGAGCTGAGATCCGGCCACTGCACCCCAGCCTGGGCGACAGAGCAAGACTCCGTCTCAAAAAAAAAAAAAAAAAAAAATTAGCCGGGCGTGGTGGCTCACGCCTGTAATCCCAGCTACTCAGGAGGCTGAGGCAGAAGAATGGCGTGAACCCGTGAGGCAGAGGTTGCAGTGAGCCCATATCACACCACTGCACTACAGCCTGGGCGACAGAGCGAGACTCTGTCTCAAAAAAGAAAAAAAAAAAGAAAAAAAAAAAAGCAAGTTCCTAATATCTCCTGGGCACTAACTCTGCGCCAGCCACCATGATAAATAACCGTACGACATCATCTCACTAAATTCGGGAAAGGACTGTAAGAGACAGGGTCTCCATCTGACAGATGAGTAAAGTAAGGCTCACAGAGGTCACACAAACTAAACTGCTAAACTGTGGGCTCAGATTTCAAACCCAGTCTGATCCCAGAGGCCATACTCCTAACCATTACACTGCAGTGCCTTGGCGGTACTGCTTCCACAAGGGAGGGGTGCTTTAGACCTTGGGAAACTGGGATACTGGGGAAGGTGGATGAATAGGGAAGGGAGTTTAGGAAATGGGAGAGCAAAGATTGGTGAAGTGGGCTAGGATTGGTGGTTGCTAGCGGCAGAGCTATCAGGCATTGGTTACCAGTTGCAGGGCAGGGGGAAGAACAGGTGGAGCTTCAAATCTCCAGGGTGGGACTAGGTCAGGTGGTCCAGGCTCAGCAGTCTGAGTGGTTAGTAGCTGGCTAGGAGCTGGGTACCTTAGCTGGGTGTTGAGGGCTATGTTTTTAGAGTTAGTAGTCAGTGGGTAGAGACTTTTCCTCTTTTCTTTTCTTTTGTTTCTTTTTTTTTTTTTTTTTTTTTTGACACAAGAGTCTCGCTCTGTTGTCCAGGCTGGAGTGCAATGGTGCCATCTTGGCTCACTGCAACCTCCATCTCCCGAGTTCAAGTGATTCTCGTGCCTCAGCCTCCCGAGTAGCTGGTACTACAGGTGTGCGCCACCACACTCAACTAATTTTTGTATTTTTAGTAGAGACGGGGGTTTCACCATGTTGGCCAGGATGGTCTCGAACTCCTGACCTCAGATGATCCGCCCCCCTCAGCCTCCCAAAGTGCTGGGATTACAGACGTGAGCCACCACATCCAGGCATCTTTTCTTTTCTTGTTTTTTTTCACTTATCTTCTTTTCTCTTTTTGAGACGGAGTCTTTCTTTGTTGCCCTGGCTGGAGCTCAGTGGCACAATCTCAGCTCACCACGACCTCTACCTCCTGGATTCAGGCAATTCTCATGCCTCAGCCTCCCAAGCAGCTGGGACCACAGGCATGGGTCACCACGCCCAGCTAATTTTTGCATTTTTAGTAGAGACAGGGTTTCACCATGATGGCCAGGCTGGGCTCGAACTCCTGGCTAGAGATTTGTTTTCTGAGGGCAGCCAGATAGGATTGGGGTTCATGGGAGCTGGAAGCTGGCATGGGAGTTGAAATGAAGGCAGGGGTAGAACAGGCCAGAGACAGGCTCTGAATCTGAGGTTGGCTGGCTTCAACCACCACCCCCATTCATCCATCATCAACTCCCTGCTACCTATGCCATATATATCACCACTCATCTACACAGATGCCCAGGGGCCACCTCCCTGTTCCACCAGAGATCTGCTACTGTGTGACCTCAGGCAAGAGACTTCACCTCTCTGGGCTTCAGTTTCCTCACCTGTAAAACAGGGGACTGACAGCACATACCTCACAGGTTAAGTGAATAAACTCACAGAAAGCACTTAAGTGCCTGTCATACAGTACCCATAAGAAGAAATATATTAAGAACCAGGCGCTGTGGCTCACGCCTGTAATCCCAGCACTTTAGGAGGCTAAGGTCGAAGGATCACCTGAGGTCAGGAGTTCGAAACCAGCCTGGCCAATGTGGCGAAACCCCATCTCTACTAAAAATACAAAAATTAGCCAGGCATGGTGGTGGGCGCCTGTAGTCCCAGCTAATTGGGAGACTGAGGCAGAAGAATCTCTCAAACCTGGGAGGCAGCAGTTGCAGTGAGCCAAGATCACACTACTGCACTCTAGCCTGGGCAACAGAGATTCTGTCTCAAGAGAAAAAAAAAAAAGAAGAAGAAGAAGAAGAAATGTATTAAGAGTCAGGCGCTGTGGCTCATGCCTGTTATCCCAACACTTCGGGAGGCTAAGGCAGGAGAATGGCTTGGGCTCAGGCGTTCAAGACCAGCCTGGGCAACATGGCAATACCCCGTCTCTACAAAAAATACAAAAATTAGTCAAGCATGGTGATGCATGCCTGTAGTCCCAGCTACTCAGGAGGCTGAGGTGGGAGGATCGCTTAAGCCCAGCAGGTTGAAGCTGCAGTGAGCCATGGTTGTACCACTACTCTGGGTGAGAGAGAGACTAAGTCTCAAAAAAAAGAAAAAGAAAAAGAAAAAAGGCCAGGTGTGGTGGCTCATGCCTGTAATCTCAGCACTTTGGGAGGCCAAAGAGGGCAGATCACTTGAGGTCAGGAGTTCAAGACCAGCCTGGCCAATATGGTGAAACCCGTCTCTACTAAAACATGCAAAAATTAGCCGGGCGTGGTGGTGCATGCCTGTAGTCCCAGCTACTCGGGATCCTGAAGCAGGAGAATTGCTTGAACTTGGGAGGCAGAGGTTGCAGTGAGCTGAGATCATGCCACTGTACTGCAGTCTGGGCAACAGAGCGAGACTCCATCTCCAAAAAAAAAAGAAATAGATTAAATTTTAAAACACCACTGACCTAAGTAGGTACTGGGCCTTTTCAAAGGAGTCCCTGAGGCTCTGAGAGGTAGAGCAACTTAACGAAGGTCACATAGCAAGGAAATGGTCCAGAAGAGATCAGAACTTCCATTCTGTCTCCAGAGCCCTCATTCTTTCCACTGGATGTTGCTGGCTAAGTGCTGAGTGACTCGCCTTGTGGCTGCTCTTGGAGGGCGTGAGGAGGCCAGAAAAGCAGGGCTGCCACTTACCCTCTGCCCACCCAGGGGACGGGGGCTTATGTGTAGCCGGGACCCACCTGAGCTGTGGCTGGGCAGGAAGTGGTCCAGGATGGCTGGCTTTTTCTTCCGCCGTTTGCTCTCGATGCCATGGGGGTCTGAGGGAAGGCAGAGATGAGGACCCCTGTTCCCCGACAGCCCTTCCTCCCCAGCCTGGGGGGTGGACAGGGCAGTGGGGTCAGCTGTCCCCGCCCCAGAACCTGGGGATAGAGGTAGAAAAGGGCAGAGGGCACACACCAGAGCTGTTCAGCTCCCCAAGGACGTCGGGCATCCCCCGTTTCCGCTTCTTGTCCACGCCGTAGCTGTCTGTTGAGGAGACACCAGGGACATACAAGGAGAAATTCATCAATAATAATTAATTCCTTTATTTATTTATTTATTTATTTATTTATTTATTTTTAGAGACAGTCTTGCTCTGTTGACCAGGCTGGAGTGCAGTGGCACGATCTCGGCTCACTGCAACCTCTGCCTGCTAGGTTCAAGCAATTCTCCTGCCTCAGCTTCCCAAGTAGCTGGGATTACCGGTGTGTGCCACCACACCCAGCTAATTTTTGTATTTTTTTAGTAGAGATGGGATTTCACTATATGTTGGCCAGTCTGGTCTTGAACTCCTGACCTCAAGTGATCCACCTGCCTTGGCCTCCTGAAGTGTTGGGGATTACAGGTGTGAGCCGTTGTGCCTGGCCTCTATTTTTTTTTTTTTTTTTTTTAAGATGGAGTCTTGGCCGGGCGTGGTGGCAGGTGCCTGTAGTGAGTCTCGCTCTGTCGCCCAAGCTGGAGTGCAATGGCACAATCTTGGCTCACTACAACCTGTGCCTCTCGGGTTCAAGCAATTCTCCTGCCTCAGCCTCCTGAGTAGCTGGGACTACAGGCGCCCACCACCACGCCCGGCTAATTTTTGTATTTTTAGTAGCGACGGGGTTTCGCCGTGTTGGTCAGGGTGGTCTCGAACTCCTGACCTCAGGAGATCCACCTGCCTCAGCCTACACACTGGCCTCTTTGTTGTTCCTGGAGCACCCCAGGCACAATCCAGTCTCAGGACCTTTGCACCTGCTGTTCCAGCTGTTTAAAACACTCTTCCTCAACTCTCACTACTTCCCTAGAAAACTTCCTGCTTAATCATCCTCCTGTCATCAGCTCAGCTGTCCCCTCCTCCAAGAAGCCTTCCCTGATGCCCACAGCTAGGTTAGGTGCCCCCTTTGGGCAATGCGAGCCCTTGAGCACTTTATTCCAGTCCTGCCCACTCTGGTCATCACTGTGTGGGGACAGGCTGTCCCCCATCCTCAGGACTATAAGCCTCATGGGGACACAGCTAGGGGCTCTGTTGGTCACTGCTGTGTCTCTAGCAATACCGAGCACAGGCCCAGGCATGTGCAGGATGCTGAGGGGAGGAAAGATTAAATACTCTCCAATGTCACAGGACGGCTACTATTATTTCCATTTTGCGCAGAAGAATGAGGCTCAGAGAGGCCAAGGTCACACAGCCAGTAAGCAGCAGAGCCGGGATCTGAACACCGTCTTTGTAGCTCTGAGCCTGCATTCTAGTTCCGCCTCTTTCCCCTCCCCACTGGGGTCTCCCCAAGGCCGAAGACCTAGTCTCCGAGGTGTTGGGTCACCCTGGGTTGCTGTAGTTACCATGGTCGCGAGGCAGGTATGTGAAAGGCAATGGCTCGCTGCAGACCCCATCGGTGAGCCGCTGCAGGAAGACGTTGACTGTCACAGGCTCTACAATCTCCAGGTCCTCGTAGGGCGGCGTCTTGAACACAATGGCAATCTGGCGGTGCACGTCCGCCTGGGAGAAGTCAGCCCGACCTTCCCAGGAGGCCCTGCTGAACACCACTGATATGTCCTCTGGCAGGAAACGGGGGACATCAGCTAAGCCAGGACATCTGGGCCACTGTGCTCCCAACTTGCCCAGCCTCCCCCAAAATCAAGACTAATATTCTTTTTTTTTTTTTTTTTTTTTGAGAGTCTTGCTCTGTCGCCAAGGCTGGAGTGCAATGGCGTGATCTCGGCTCACTGCAACCTCTGCCTCCCAGGTTCAAGAGATTCTCCTGCCTCAGCCTCCCGAGTAGCTGGGATTACAGGCGCCCGCCACCATGCCTGGCTAATTTTTTTTTTTTTTTTTTTTTTTTTTTTTTTTGAGACGGAGTCTCGCTGTGTCTCCCAGGCTGGAGTGCAGTGGCGTGATCTCGGCTCACTGCAAGCTCCGCCTCCCGGGTTCACGCCATTCTCCGGCCTCAGCCTCCCAAGTGGCTGAGACTACAGGCGCCCGCCACCACGCCCGGCTAGTTTTTTGTATTTTTAGTAGAGACGGGGTTTCACCATGTTAGCCAGGATAGTCTCGATCTCCTGACCTCGTGATCCACCTGCCTCGGCCTCCCAAAGTGCTGGGATTACAGGCTTGAACCACCGCGCCTGGCCTATTTTTTTTTTTTTTTTTTTTTTGAGATGGAGTCTCGCTCTGTCGCCCAGGTTGGAGTGCAGTGGTGCGATCTCGGCTCACTGCAGGCTCCGCCTCTGGGGTTCACACCATTCATTCTCCCGCCTCAGCCTCCTGAGTAGCTGGGACTACAGGTGCCTGCCACCATGCCAGGCTAATTTTTTGTATTTTTAGTAGAGACAGGGTTTCACCATGTTAGCCAGGATGGTTGCTATCTCCTGACCTCGTGATCCACCTGCCTTGGCCTCCCAAAGTGCTGGGATTACAGGTGTGAGCCACCACATCCCACCAATTGTTTGTATTTTTAGTAGAAACGGGGTTTCACCATGTTGGCCAGGCTGGTCTCGAACTCCTGACCTTAGGTGATCCACCCACCTCGGCCTCCCAAAGTTCTGGGATTACAGGCGTGAGCCACCGCGACCGGCCTTGTTTTTTTTTTTTGTTTTTGTTTTTGTTTTTTTGAGACAGGGTATTGCTCTGTTACCCAGGCTGGAGTGCAATGGCATGATCTTGGTTCACTGGAACCTCTGCCTCTGGGCCTTGAGATCTTCCTACCTCAGCCTCCCAAGTAGCTAGGATTACAGGCATGCACCACCACACCCGGCTGATTTTTTTTTGTATTTTTTGTAGAAAAGGGGTTTTGCCATGTTGCCCAGGCTGGTCTCAAACTCCTGGATACAAGCAATCCTCCCACTTTGGCCTCCCACAGTGCTGGGATAACAGGAGTGAGCCACCATGCCTGGCCTCTAATATTCCTAAAAATAAAACTAATCACCAGGCACGGTGGCTCATGCCTATAATCCAGGTGTTTTGGAAGGCCAAGGCGGTGGATCACTTGAGGTCAGCAGTTCGAGACTAGCCTGACCAACGTGGTAAAACCCCATCTCTACTAAAAATACAAAATTAAGCTGGACGTGGTGGCTCACACCTGTAATCCCAGCACATTGGGAGGCCTAGGAGGGTGGATCACCTGAGGTCAGAAGTTCAAGGCCAGGCTGACCAACATGGTGAAACCCTGTGTCTCCTAAAAATACAAAAATTAGCCGAGTGTGGTGGTGTGCACCTGTAATACCAGCTACTCAGGAGGCTGAGGCAGGAGAATCACTTGAACCCAGGAGGCAGAGGTTTCAGTGAGCTGAGATCACACCACTGTACTCCAGCCTGGGTGACAGAGTAAGACTCCGTCTCAAAAAAAAAAAAAAAAAATTAGCCAGGTGTGGTAGCACACACCTGTAGTCCCAGCTACTTGGGAAGCTGAGGCAGGAGAATCACTTGAATCAAGGAGGGAGAGGTTGCAGTGAGCTGAGATTTCTTCATTGCACTCCAGCGTGGGCAACAAGAGCGAAACTCCATCTCAAAAAAAAAAAAAAAACGAATCATAGTGGCAGCTAACTTTCTACTGAGCACCTATTATGTGCCAGTCACTTTGTTTGCTTGTTTTTGAGACGGAGTCTCACCCTGTCACCCAGGCTGGAGTGCAGTGGCGCGATCTCAGCTCACTGCAAGCTCTGTCTCCTGGGTTCACACCATTCTCTTGCTTCAGCCTCCCAAGTAGCTGGGACTACAAGCGCCCGCCACCACGCCTGGCTAATGTTTTGTATTTTTAGTAGAGACAGGGTTTCACCGTGTTAGCCAGAATGGGCCGATCTCCTGACCTCATGATCCGCCTGCCTCGGCCTCTCAAAGTGCTGGGATTACAGGCGTGAGCCACTGCGCCCGGTTTTTTTGTTTTGTTTTGTTTTGTTTTGATATGGAGTTTCACTCTTGTTGCCCAAGCTGTAGTGCAGTGGCACGATCTCGGCCTCCCGGGTTCAAGCAATTCTCCTGCCTTAGCCTCCCAAGTAGCTGGGATTATAGGCATATGCCACCACGCTTGGCTATTTTTGTTTTTTTGTTTGTGTGTTTTTGAGACAGAGTCTTACTCTGTCTCCAGGCTGGAGTGCAGTGGCTTGATCTCGGCTCACTGCAACCTCTGACTCCCTGGTTCAAGCAATTCTCCTGCCTCAGTCTCCTGAGTAGCTGGGATTATAGGCATGCACAACCATGCCCAGCTAATGTTTGTATTTTTAATAGAGACGGGGTTTCACCACGTTGGCCAGGATGGTCTCAATCTCCTGACCTCGTGATTTGCCCACCTTGATCTCCCAAAGTGCTGGGATTACAGGTGTAAGCCACCGCACCTGGCCTTGTTTTATGTATTTTTATATGTATTATCTCATTTAATCCTTATAACAACTTAAGAGGTAGGTAGAATTACTATCCCCCTCAAGTCCAGGGATCCTCAAGGTCACCCTCAGGTTGTTCAGTAAGAGGACTCAGAGGACAGCATACAGTCGTACTCACAGCTATGATCTGTTATGGCAAAAGGATACCAGGCATAGTCAGCAGAGAAAAAAGGTGCCTGGCCAGGCGTAGTGGCCCACACCTGTAATCCCAGCCTTTTGGGAGGCTGAGGCTGGCAGATCACTTGAGGCCAGGAGTTCAAGACCAGACTGGCCAACACAGCAAGACCTTGTCTCAACAAGAAAATTAAAAAATTAGCCGAGCACCATGGCGCACGCCTGTGGTCCCAGCTATTCAAAAGGCTGAGGTGGGAGAATCACTTGAGCCTGGGAGGTCGAGGCTGCAGTGAGCCATGATCGCACCACTGTACTCCAGCCTGGGTGACAGATGGAGAGCCTGGTTCTAAAAAAAAAAGGAAACTGAGGCTTGAAAGTGTTGAGATGTCACACAACTGGTAGCGGAAGAGTCAGGATTCATGATGGTATTCTGCCTGCTATTTATTTTTCTTGTCTTACTGCATTGCCTGTCATCACAGTAACTCTATGTACTGAGGCTTTATATGTGTCAGGTATATATAGATTGCCTCTAAGTCACACAACAACTCTATGAAGAAGGTACTATTAGGTACCTTATTATATAAAGAAGAAAATGAAGGCACAGAGAGGTAAAGTCACTTGTCCACGGTCACACAGCCAGCAAGTGTTAGAGCCAAGATGGGAACCCAGGAAGGCTAGAATGCTTCACTACCAACTCTGTTATAACTTGGGGAAGTTACTAGATAACTCTGGAACCAGTTTCTTCACTTTATTTTATTTTATTTTGAGACAGAGTCTCGCTCCATTGCCCAGGCTGCAGTGCAGTGGCACCATCATAGCTCACTGTAACCTCCAACTCCTGCACTTAAGCAATCCTCCTACCTCAGCCTCCCAGGTAGCTGGGACTATAAGCACATGCCCCAACATGCCTGGCTATTTTATTTTACTTTATTTTATTTTATTTTATTTTTTGAGACAGAATCTCACTGTGTTGCCCAGGCTGGAGTGCAATGGCATGATCTCGGCTTACTGCAACCTCTGTCTCCCAGGTTCAAGTGATTGTCGTGCCTCAGCCTCCCAAGTAGCTGGAATTACAGGTGTGCACCACCACACCTAGCTAATTTTTATATTTTTAGTAGAGACAGGGTTTCACCATGTTGGCCATGCTGGTTTTGAACTCCTGACCATAAGTGAGCCACCCACCTTGGCCTCCCAAAGTATTAGGATTACAGGTGTGAGCCACCATGGCCGGCCTAATGCCTGACTATTTTTTAATTAAAATAAAAAGAATTTTTTTTTTTTTTTTTTTTTTTTTTTTTTTTTTGTAGAGACAGGGGCTTGCTATGTTGCCCAGACTGGACTCAAACTCCTGGCCTCAAGTGATCCTCCCTGCTCAGTCTCCCAAAGCGCTAGGATTACAGGCATGAGAGACATGCCCAGCCAGTTTGTTTTTGGTTTTGATTTTTTGAGACAGGGTCTGTCTCTGTCACCCTGGCTGGAGAGCAGTGGTGCAATCTTGGCTCACTGCAGCCTCTGCCTCCCAGGCTCAAGTAATCCTCCCACCTTAGCCTCCCAAGTAGCTAGGACTACAGGTGCACACCACCACACCTGCTAAATTTTTTATTTTTTGTAGAGACGGGTTTTCACCATGTTGCCCAGGCTGGTCTCGAACTCCTGAGCTCAAGTGATCTGCCCGCCTCAGCCTCCAAAAGTGTGCTAGGATTACAGGCATGAGCTGCTGTGCCCAGCTGTTTTCTTTTTTGTTTGTTTGTTTGTTTTGAGATGGAACTTTGCTCTGTCACCCAGGCTGGAGTGCAGTGGCATGATCTTGACTCACTGCAACCTATGCATCCCAGGTTCATGCGATTCTCCCGTCTCAGCCTCCCGAGTAGCTGGGATTACAGGTGTGAGTCACCACGCCCAGCTCATTTTTGTGTTTTTTAGTAGAGATGGGGTTTCACCATGTTGGCCAGGCTGGTCTCGAACTCCTGACCTCAGGTGATCCGCCCACCTTGGCCTCCCAAAGTGCTGGGACTGCATGCATGACCCACTGCGCCCAGCCCTAATTTCTGTATTTTTAGTAGATACGGGTTTTCACCATGTTGCCCAGGCTGGTCTTGAACTCCAGAGCTCAAGTGATCCGCCTGCCTCAGCCTCCCAAAGTGCTGGGATTACAGGCTTGAGCCACAGTGACCAGCTATCTTTTTTTTAAAAAAGCCTGTTTGAGGAAGGGTCATTTGAACAGATGTGAATGAAGTGGAGTTACTTCTTCTGTCCTCTGTTTGCTTTACCCATAGCCCTTATCACAACCACCATAAACCGTTCATTTATGCAATTCCACCCTTAACATCAGAGTCCTCTGGACATGTCGTGAGCTCTGTGATGGCACCGCCTAGCACGCAGCATGGGTCACCACAGATGAGCCTCCGTCTTCCTACGCAGATGGGTGAGCAGGCGACTCAGGGAGTTAATGAACCCATCAGCTGTATCTGACTGCAAAGACAGCATTCTGGACCCTTGCACTCTGGTGCCCTGGTTAACCAGCTCTTTCGCATCCATTCACCCGGGCTCCCTGGCTACGCCTCCAAGTTGCCAGACCCCGCGCTACCCGAGCTTGCTGCCCCAGGCCCCTCACCTTTCTGCACCTTGTCGCATAGCAAGTAGAGCTCCTCGCCACCCGTGCACGGCCCGCTTTCCTTGTTAATTCGGCAAATCCGCAGCTCTGACGTGTTTGTGGATTCTGGGAAGGAGAGAGAGGAAAAAGTGTATTTAAAAAAAAAAAAAAAAAAAAAAAAACCCAAGAATTCAGTCACCGAGGGGCCGAGGAGGGAGGATGGTTTGAGCCCAGGAGTTCCAGACCAGCCTGGGTAACATGGTGAGACTCTAGCTCTACAAAAAGTTTTTTTTTGTTTTTTTTTTTTTGTTTTTTGTTTTTGAGACAGAGTCTCGCTCTGTCGCCCAGGCTGGAGTGCAGTGGCCGGATCTCGGCTCACTGCAAGCTCCACCTCCCGGATTTACGCCATTCTCCTGCCTCAGCCTCCTGAGTAGCTGGGACTACAGGCGCCCGCCACCTCGCCCGGCTAGTTTTTTGTATTTTTTAGTAGAGACGGGGTTTCACTGTGTTAGCCAGGATGGTCTCGATCTCCTGAACTCGTGATCCGCCCGTCTCGGCCTCCCAAAGTGCTGGGATTACAGGCTTGAGCCACCGCGCCCGGCCGTTTTTTTGTATTTTTTAGTAGAGACGGGGTTTCACTGTGTTAGCCAGGATGGTCTCGATCTCCTGAACTCGTGATCCGCCCGTCTCGGCCTCCCAAAGTGCTGGGATTACAGGCTTGAGCCACCGCGCCCGGCCCAAAAAGTTTTAAAAATAAAACTTAGCCAGATATGGTGGCACATGCCTGTAGTCTCAGCTACTTGTCAGGTTGAACTGGGAGGATCACTTAAGTCCAGAAGTTCAGGCTGCAATAAGCTATGACTGCACCACTGCATGACTGCCTAGGCAACAGAGTGAGACCCTATCTCTAAAAAAAACATAATAATAAAAATAATTTTTAAAAAATGTTTAAGGGAGACCTTCAGACCTCAGGGAGAGTTGATGGGGTCCCAGGTCAGAGAAGGTTCCTTGAGGAGAGTTTGATAGACTGTAATCTTGTAGTGGACACCTGTTGTTTTCCCCATCTAATCTAGTAGTCCTGGCCCCTCTTCTTCTAACAGCCTCCAATTTTCCCTCAAGGGACCACCCCTCATCTTCATAATTGGGATTGGGCAGGGCTGAGCCCACTTCCTAGCTCAGCAGTAATTGATCACGTGCCCCAGAGCTGGCCAATCAGAGCAGTGCGTCCCTCTGGCCAAAGCTGATTGGTGAAAAAGGAGCAAATGACCAAAACCAGGCCAATGAGAGATAGACCTGAGGCTTGAAGCAAAGCTATTAGGTAAGAGAAGCTAAAAGCAGCCTTGGGAGTGGGGAAGAGGTGCCAGGCAGGTAGGATATAAGCCTGGATTCTAACTTGGAGGAAGAACAGCTGAAAGACAGACAGATCTCTAATGACATCAGTGAGGTCCTGGATGCAGCCAGACCTGAAGCACTATGCTACATCTGCATTTTTCTCGTTAATAGAACAAATTATTCTCTTTTTTTTACCCCTTAAGCCTATTTAAGTTGAGATTCTATCACTTGCATCCATAAATGCCCTGACTGAATTAATATCCCATTTTGATGATTACAGCAGCCACTACGGGTTGGCTAAAACCTACCAGTTATTCCCAATCCCCTCTTCTATGCCTGTACCCCTCTATAGAGGTTGAAAAATCTAAGCACTTGCTTTCCCAGACCACCCTGAAACTAGGAGTGGCCATGGGACCAAGCTCTGGCCACTGAGAAATAAGCAGAAGTCTACCAGGGTAATTCTGTGGAATATAATGCACTCTTTCAGAAAGGGAGAGAGACTATTACTTATGCTGTCTCTTCCCTTGGGCTGCCTGGTATAGTTGTACAGGTTGTTCATTCTACAATACTAGAAGACCCCCTTTTTTTTTTTTCCCCCCAAGACGTAGTCTCGCTCTTTCACCCAGGCTGGAGTGCAGTGGTGCGATCTCGGCTCACTGCAAGCTCTGCCTCCCGGGTTCACGCCATTCTCCTGCCTCAGCCTCCCGAGTAGCTGGGACTACAGGTGCCCGCCACCATGCCCAGCTAATTTTTTGCATTTTTAAAATTTTTTTTTTAATTTTTAATTTTTTTTTTTTTTTTTTTTGAGACGGAGTCTCGCTCTGTCGCCCAGGCTGGAGTGCAGTGGCGTGATCTCAGCTCACTGCAAGCTCTGCCTCCCGGGTTTACGCCATTCTCCTGCCTCAGCCTCCCGAGTAGCTGGGACTACAGGCACCCGCCACCTCGCCCGGCTAGTTTTTTGTGTGTGTGTGTGTGTTTTTTTTTTTTGTATTTTTTAGTAGAGACAGGGTTTCACCGTGTTAGCCAGGATGGTCTCGATCTCCTGACCTCGTGATCCGCCCGGCTCGGCCTCCCAAAGTGCTGGGATTACAGGCTTGAGCCACCACGCCCGGCCAATTTTTTGTATTTTTAATGGAGGCAGGGTTTCACTGTGTTAGCCAGAATGGTCTCCATCTCCTGACCTCGTGATCCGCCGGCCTCGGCCTCCCAAAGTGCTGGGATTACAGGTGTGATCCACTGCACCTGGCCAAGAATTTTTGCATTTTTAGTATGGGGTTTCGCCATGTTGGCCAGACTGGTCTTGAACTCCTGATCCCAGATGATCCTCCTGCCTCGGCCTCCCAAAGTGCTGGGATTACAGGCGTGAGTCACCACACCCAGCCCCCATTTTTCTTTTTTTCTTTTTTTCTTTTTTTTGAGATGGAGTCTCACTCTGTTGCCCAGGCTGGAGTGCAGTGGTGCAATCTAAGCTCACTGCAACCTCTGCCTTCTGGGTAGCTGGGATTATAGGCGTGTGTCACCATGCCCAGCTAATTTTTGCATTTTTAGTAGAGACAGAATTTTACCACATAGGCCAGGCTGGTCTCCTGACCTCAAGTGATCCACCCACCTCAGCCTCCCAAAGTGTTGGGATTACAGTCTTGCTCTGTTGCCCAGGCTGGACTGCAGTGGCATGATCACAGCTCACTGCAGCCTCAACCTCCTGGGCTCAAGCAATCTTCCCACCTCAGCCTCCCAAGTAGCTGGGACTACAGGTGCATGCCACCATGCACAGCTTTTTTTTTTTTTTTTGAGACGGAATCTCACTCTGTTGCTCAGGCTGGAGCGCAGTGACACGATCTCAGCTCACTGCAACCTCCGCCTCCTGAGTTCAAGCAATTCTCCTGCCTCAGCCTTCTGAGTAGCTGGGATTACAGTTGCCTGCCACTGCGCCCAGCTAATTTTTGTATTTTTAGTAGAGACAGGATTTTGGCATGTTGGCCAGGCTGGTCTCAAACTCCTGACTTCTCAGGTAACCTGCCTGCTTCGGCCTCCCAAAGTGCTGGGATTACTGGCATGAGCCACCGTGCCTGACCACCCAGCTAATTTTTTTTCTTTTTTTTGAGACGGAGTCTCGCCCTGTCACCCAGGCTGGAGTGCAGTGGTGCTATCTGGGCTCACTGCAAGCTCTGCCTCCTGGGTTCACGCCATCCTCCTGCCTCAGTCTCCCGGGTAGCTGGGACTATAGGCGCCCGCCACCACGCCAGGCTAATTTTTTGTATTTTTAGTAGAGACGGGGTTTCACCGTGTTAGCCAGGGTGGTCTCGATCTCCTGACCTCTTGATCCGCCCACCTCGGCCTCCCAAAGTGCTGGAATTACAGGCGTGAGCCACCGCGCCCAGCCGCTAATTTTAAATTTTTTTATAGAGACAGGGTTTTGCCAAGTTGCCCAGGCTAGTCTTGAACTCCTGGGCTCAAGCAGTCTTCCCACCTTGACCTCCCAAAGTGTTGGGATTACAGGCGTGAGCCACAGCACCTGAGCCACTCATGCCTCTGTAAGCGGGATATTCTGACACCTGCAGCCAAGGGCAATCCTAACGGCCACAGCACTCTCAACTCACTCTTATCGTAGACGGGCTCGGAAAGCACAGGGTCCATGCGGCGCATCTGTCCCTGCTGGTCCCGATATGAGGCCTGGAAGCAGATCCTCACGACATTCATGTCTACTTCCTGATGGTTCTTCAGGGACCCAGCTGTCGGGGGAGATATGGGGAGGCTGAGGGTGGGAAGTGGAGACCCTCTTTGGGGTACAGGGGAATGGGGAAGGGATGGGGCTAGAGGAGACGGTGCGGCCTGGAGTGGTGAGGGGACCAGGGTGAGCACAGAAGGCAAGGGCTTTGGGAGGACGCATGATGGTCAGGTCAGGCAGGGGGCTCACCATTGTACGGGTCAATGCCCAGTTGAATCTTCCGCTCAATGGCAGCCTCAATCTCCTTCTTCCTCACACACTGGATGCCCAGGTTATTAAAACTGAGGGGATGATGGGGCAGGGAGAGGAGTGCTCGTGAGCAGGCAGGTGTGGCCCTAACCTGCAGGAGGGCTCCGGCAGATGCTGCTGTGGGGCTCAGGCTCTCAGGGGCTGACATCCCAAGCCCAGGGGTCCCAGCATTAGAAAGGGTCTGGGGTTTAAACCTCTTTGAAGGCCAGCGTGGTGGCTCATGCCTGTAATCCCAGCACTTTGGGAGGCCGAGGCAGGAGGATCACGAGGTCAGTAGTTCAAGACCAGCATGGCCAATATGGTGAAACCCTGTCTCTACTAAAAATACAAAAATTAGCTGGCACAGTAGTGCATGCCTGTAATCCCAGCTACTCGGGAGGCTGAGGCGGAAGAATCACTTGAACCCGGGAGGCAGAGGTTGCAGTGAGCTGAGATCGCACCACTGCACTCCAGCCTGGGCAACAGAGATAGACTCCATCTCAAACAATAAAAAAATAAATAGAATAAACCTTTTGGCCAGACACTGTGGCTCACATCTGTAATCCCAGCACTTTGGGAGGCTGAGATGGGCAAATCAGGTCAAGAGACCGACACCATCCTGGCCAACTTGGTGAAACCCTGTCTCTACTAAAAATACAAAAATTAGCTCAGTGTGGTGGCGCGTGCCTGAAATCCCAGCTTCTCAGGACGCTGAGGCAGGAGAATCGCTTGAACCCTGGAGGTGGAGGTTGCAGTGAGCTGAGATCATGCCACTGCACTCCAGCCTGGTGACAGAGCAAGAATCTGTCTCAAAAAATTAAAATAAGTATGTCAAGGATTCTTGAGAAGACCCAGAACATGCCTCATCTTTACCACATGAGAACACTGGCCAACTTCATCTTTAATAAGAAAACCGTGGGGCCAGGTGTGGTGGCTCACGCCTGTCATCTCAGCACCTTCGGAGGCCGAGGCGGGTGGATAACGAGGTCAGGAGTTCCAAACCAGCCTGACCAACATGGTGAAACTAAAAATACAAAAATTAGCCAGGTGTGGCGGCTGGCGCCTGTAATCCCGGCTATTTGGGAGGCTGAGGCAGGAGAATCGCTTGAACCCAGGAGGCAGAGATTGCAATGAACCAAGATCACGCCATTGCACTCCAGCCTGGGGAACAGAGTGAGACTCTGTCAAAAAAAAAAAAAAAAAGAAGGAAAGAAGGAAGGAAGGAAAGAAAGAAAAAAAACCTGCAAATTAAACACCAATGAGATGCCTTTGTTTTGGAGCACTCATCAAAATAGCAAAAATCAAAATGTTTCATAATACCTTGTGCCGGTGAGGTTGTGGAGAATCAGGTGCTCTCACCCATTACTGATGGGAGTGTAAACTGCATAACATGGCAGTATTCATTCATTCCACAAATATTTCCTGAGCACCTACTATGTGCCAGTTACTGTGCTGGACACTGGTAATACAGCAGGGAACGTAAGAGACAAGATCTCTGCTCTCAGAACTGACATTTTCACTCAGTCTAAAAATCACTAAAATTAAATCTTCAGGACTTGAGCGTGAGCAATACTCAGCCCTACCTCTGAAGTGTGTGCTGCCTTTAGGGCTCTGCCCAAAGTCAGCGCAACACAGTGAAGTGTGTCACTATCTTTCTGTCTCTTTGCACTATGAAAAAATGCTGGCTGGGCGCGGTGGCTCAAGCCTGTAATCCCAGACCTTTGGGAGGCCGAGACGGGCGGATCACGAGGCCAGGAGATCGAGACCATCCTGGCTAACATGGTGAAACCCCGTCTCTACTAAAAAAAAATACAAAAAACTAGCCGGGCGAGGTGGCGGGAGCCTGTAGTCCTAGCTACTCGGGAGGCTGAGGCAGGAGAATGGCGTAAACCCGGGAGGTGGAGCTTGCAGTGAGCTGAGATCCGGCCACTGTACTCTAGCCTGGGCACAGAGCAAGACTCCATCTCAAAAAAAAAAAAAAGAAAGAAAGAAAAAATGCTCAAAGTTTTAGATGTAGCCACTGTATGTTGTGTGAGCATTTGTGGACATATGCAAAATAAAAGTTATACAGTGCTTCTGCTTTAAAATGAAAGAAAAGGCCGGCACGGTGGCTCATGCCTGTAATCCCAGCACTTTGGGAGGCCGAGCTGGGAGGATCACCTGAGGTCAGGAGTTCAAGACCAGTCTGGCCAACAAGGTGAAACCCCGTTTCTACTAAAAATACAAAAAATTAGCTGGGCATAGTGTCGCGCACCTGTAATACCAGCTACTCAGGAGTCTGAGGAAGGAGAGTCACTTGAATCTGGGAAGCAGAGGTTGCAGTGAGCTGAGATCACGCAATTGCACTCTAGCTTGGGCAACAAGAGCAAAACTCCATCTCAAAAAAAAAAAAAAAAAGATAAATTGTACAGTAAGAGAAAGAGCAGGCCTTGCAGTTAAGTCAGGTCTGCAGTCAAATCCCAGCTCTGCCATCAATTATCTGTGCTCCTTACCCTCTCTGAGCCTCAGTTTCTTCCTCTACAAAATAAGAATAAAATGTATGTGAATCTGTGTGTGGCAGGGCTCCCAGCCTAGGTGAGGCTCTCTACTGTCCCCAGGCCTGTTTCCCCACCTAGGAGAGGCAGTGGGGAGGGTGTACCCAAGCTGCCCTCTGCTCTAAGGTTTTATGTGCGATCTCCAGCCACTCAGAATCTCCATAATCAAGGACGAGAGGTTGGAGATCAGCGGGTGGGTACCTGTGCCGGGGGCTGACGTGAGGCCGGAGCCGCACTCTGCAGACGCCGTCAGTGCAGTCTTTCCCCACGAGGCTGTGGGGGTGGACTCGGTGAGGCCAGTCCTTCCACACCAGGCAGGCAGTCACCTCCACCTCCCGCAGCCCTCCGCAATCCCGGAGCTGCAGGAAGAGAAGTGCTCTGTGGAGCTCCCATCACAGATGCCCGCACCCATCCAAACTCCTTGGGGCCTGCCTCCCTTGGCAGCTCCCCAACCCTCTCCCCACTGGGTCATCTGTCGGGAGCTCTCCAACCTTCTACCCCGACCAGGATGATGGAATGTGTTTGCTTAAGAACACTTTGGGCCAGGCGAGGTGGCTCGTGCCTGTAATCCCCGCACGTCGGAAGGCTGAGGCGGGCAGATCACCTGAGGTCGGGAGTTCCAGACCAGCCTGGCTAACATGGTGAAACCCCATCTGTACTAAAAATACAAAAATTAGCCGGGCATGGTGGTGCATTCCTGTAATCCCACCTGCTCGAGAGGCTGAGGCGGGAGAATCACCTGAACCTGTGAGGCAGAGGATGCAGTGAGCCGAGATCTTGACAGTGCACTCCAGCCTGGGTGACAGAGTTTGTACAAAAAAAAAAAAAAAAAAAGCCACTTTGATATCCTAAACCAGAAGCTTCCAACTGATGAACTGGGGGGCCTC
This sequence comes from Macaca fascicularis, assembly GCF_037993035.2. Taxonomy (NCBI): domain Eukaryota; kingdom Metazoa; phylum Chordata; class Mammalia; order Primates; family Cercopithecidae; genus Macaca; species Macaca fascicularis. Next base: position 53,056,974 of record NC_088393.1, on the reverse strand, counting down.
ATATAATATCTGCCCTACAGGTTGCCTTTTTAGGCCACCCAGGCTTTTCTTTTTTTTTCTTCCAGACAGGGTCTCACTCTGTCACCCAAGCTACAATGCAGTGGCAGGAGATCTCAGCTCACTGCAACCTCCGCCTACAGGCTCAAGGGATTCTTCTGCCTCAGCCTGCTGAGTGGCTGGGACTACAGGCGCACAATACCATGCCCGGCTATATATTTTTGTGTTTTCAGTAGAGACGGGATTTTGCTACATTGTCCAGGCTGGTCTCAAACTCCTGAACTCAAGTGATCTGCCTGCCTTGGCCTCCCAAAGCGCTGGGATGACAGGCATGAGCCACCATGTGAAAATTTCAGTGTCACAGAAGACTATAAAGATGGGTGGCATGGCCGGGCGCAGTGGCTCACGCCTGTTATCCTAGCACTTTGGGAGGCCAAGACGGGCAGATCACGAGGTCAGGAGATCGAGACCATCCTGGCTAACACGGTGAAACCCTGTCTGTACTAAAAATACAAAAAATTAGCTGGGCGTGGTGGCGGGCGCCTGTAGTCCCAGTTACTCGGGAGGCTGAGGCAGGAGAATGGTGTGAACCCGGGAGGCGGAGCTTGCAGTGAGCCGAGATGGCGCCCCTGCACTCCAGCCTGGGTGACAGAGCAAGACTCCATCCCCCCCCCCAAAAAAGATAGGTGCCACATTTGGGGTTAAAAGACAACAAATGATGGACCAGGCACAGTGGCTCACACTTGTAATCCCAGTATTTTAGGAGGTTGAGGTGGGAGGACTGCTTGAGCCCAGGAGTTCAAGAACAGCCTGGGCAACATAGTGAAACCCGTCTCTATAAAAAATACAAAACTTGGCCGGGCGTGGTGGCTCACGCCTATAATCCCAGCACTTTGGGAGGCCAAGGCGGGTGGATCACGAGGTCAGGAGATCGAGACCATCCTGAGGAACACGGTGAAACCCTGTCTCTACTAAAAATACAAAAAATTAGCCGGGCGTGGCGGCGGGTGCCTGTAGTCCCAGCTACTCGGGAGGCTGAGGCAGGAGAATGGCGTGAACCCAGGAGGCGGAGTTTGCAGTGAGCTGAGATCCGGCCACTGTACTCCAGCCTGGGCGACAGAGCGAGACTCCGCCTCAAAAAAAAAAAAAAAAAAAAAAATTAGCCAGACGTGGTGACAGGCGTCTATAACCCCAGCTACTCTGGAAGCTGAGGCGGGAGGATCGCTTGAACCTGAGACGTGGAGGTTGCAATGAGCCCAGATCGTGCCCCTGCATTCCAGCCTGGGTGACAAAGACCCTGTCTCAAAAAAGAAAGAAAAAAGAGAGAGAGAGAGAAATAATAAATTATGTATTGTGACCTGGGTGCCTAGGTCGTAGGTAATTACACTGTGTAAACTACATATGTATACATTAAATATAAAAATTCAGAGCTTTAATCTTGACTATATATGATCAACTGTAGCTTAATTTTTTAAAAAAGGAGAGAAGGGCTGAACACAGTGGCTCACGCCTGTAATCCCGGCACTTTGGGAGGCTGAGGTGGGTGGATCACCTGAGGTCGGGAGTTTGAGACCAGCTTGACCAACATGGAGAAACACTGTCTCTACTAAAAATATAAAATTAGCTGGGAGTGGTGGCGCATGCCTGTAGTCTCAGCTACTCGGGAGGCTGAGGCAGGAGAATCACTTGAACCCTGGAGATGGAGGTTGTGGTGGGCCCAGATCATGCCATTGCACTCCAGCCTGGGTGACAAAGCAAGACTCTTTCTCAAAAAATAAGTAAATACATAAATACATAAATAAAGGGAGAAGGAAAGAGACTAATGAGATAGGACAACCAAAGGCAACATGATCCTTGGTTAGATCCTGGATTGAGGAGGAAGAAATAACAATAAAACACATTTTGGGAACAATTGGGAAATTGAAATATGGACTGTATATTTATTACATGATTTGACGGGATTACTGATTTTCCTAGGGGTGATTAATGAGATTGTAGCTACAGAGGAGCTTATTATTAGGAGATGCATACTGAACGATTTAGGGGTGAAGTAGCATGATGGCTACCATTCATTTGTAAATGATTCATCAAAAAAACAATGTGTGGGCCAGGCATGGTGGCTCACACCTGTAATCCCAGCACTTTTCGGAGGCCAAGGAAGGTAGGTTGCTTCAGCACAGGAGTTCAAGACCAGCCTGGGCGACATGGTCAGACCCCATCTCTATTAAAAATACAAAAATTAGCCAGGTGTGGTGGAATGCACCTGTAGTCCCAGGTACTCAGGAGGCTAAGGTGGGAATGCTTGAACCCTGAAGGACCAGGCTTCAGTGAGCTGTGATTGCATCACTGCACTCCAGCCTGGGCAACAGAGCAAGACCCTGTTTCAAAACAAAATAAAAATGTATCTATCTGTGTGTGTATATTTGCCTGTGCGGAGACAAAAAAAGAGACATAGCAAATGTGGCAAAATGTCAACTGGTGAATATAGATGAAAGGCACTCACCTTTCAGCCGAGTGTGGTGGCTCACACCTATAATCCCAGCACTTTGGGAAGCTGAGGTGGGCCAATCACCTGAGGTCGGGAATTCGAGACCAGCCTGACCAACATGGAGAAATCCTGTCTCTACTAAAAATACAAAATTAGCAGGGCATGGTGGCATAAGCCTGACCCCAGCTACTCGGGAGGCTGAGGCAGGAGAATCGCTTGAACCCGGGAGGCGGAGGTTGCAGTGAGCTGAGATTGGCCCATTGCACTCCAGCCTGGGCAACAAGAGCGAAACTCTGTCTCAAAAAAAAAAAAAAAGGAATAATAACAAATTTATCAAAATGTATAAATTAAGTATGTGCAATTTTTCTTACATCAATTATACCTCAATAAAATAAAACAAAAACTAGACAGGAAAAAACTAAAACTTTTTTTTCCAACTAAAAAAGGAAAACTTGGAGCCCACAATTAAAATTATAAGACATCACGTTATTTCAGATTTCCAGAGTTTTTTTTTTTTTTTTTTTTTTTTTTTTTTTTTTTTTTTTGAGACAGATTCTCGCTCTGTTGTCCAGGCTGGAGTGCAATGGTGTGATCTCAGCCTCCGGGCCCTCAAACTCCTGATCTCAGGTGCTCCGCCCACCTCAGCCTCCCCAGATTTTTTTTTTTTTTTAAATGAGGTTTTAGCAAATGAAGCCAGAATTTTTGCTCAGCAGCCGCAGGCAGCAGCAAATAAAAACCAGCCCCGTTAGATAGGGCCAGTCCCACTTGGCATCTCTGAGTCACCGGCTCAGCCCTGCTGGCATCAAAGACTCTCTGAACTTCTAAAGCCCAAGCCTCTAAAATACCATTAACTATTGGTCTCAGTGGTGGAGTGCTGCCCCCTAGGGGAAAAATGGCATTTTGGGGGTGGCTGGTTGACACTGTGATGTGGACCCCACCGCAAGTAGACAGGACCATATACACTGGACAGTTTATAATACCAGAGACAGTCCCGCACAGCCATCCCACATCCAGCAAGGCTTCTGAATATCCCGCCAAAGATTCAAGTCAGTAAGAAACCTGTTTAAAATGATCAGATCCCAGAAACGTGCTCTATTGCTGTTGAGTTGGTTGGTTGGTTGTTTTTTGAGACAGGATCTCGCCCAGGCTGGAGTGCAATGGCATGATCTCAGCTCATTGCAACCTCCGCCTCCCAGACTCAAGCAATCCTTCCACCTTAGCCTCCCAAACTGCTGGGCTTACAGGCATGCATCACACCTGGCCCTTGCTCTGTTTGACACAAATAATATTCTTTCCCATAATTTTTTTTTTTTTTTGAGATGAAGTCTAACTTTGTCACCCAGCCTTGAGTTTCCTATAACTGTAATACCCACCGAATTTTCAAGGATTGCAACCAGCACGCTAATTGTTTAGACCAAGAGTTGTTCGCCACTTTGGAAAATCCCCTCACCAACCGCAACCCTGCACGTGTGACATTTAAGTCACCAAGTCTGCGCAGCTGGGTCAGGCTGCATTTGTGGCCACGGCATTAACAAGGAGCCTATATATAGTCACAAACAACTGCCACCTTCCTCATATATCCTGTGGGGCATTTACATATTGAAATAAATGTGATTATATAGGCTGTATTGATTTCCTTTTCTTTTTCTTTTTTATACTACAGTTTGGTATAAAATATGGAGTTTTGGCCAAGTGCAGCAGCTTATGCCTGTAATCCCAGCACTGTGGGAGGCCCAGGCAGGCAGATCACTTGAGGTCAGGAGTTCGAGACCAGCTTGGCCAACATGGTGAAACCCCATCTCTACTAGAAATACAAAAATTAGCTGGGCCTAGTGGCAGGCACCTGTAATCTCAGCTACCTGGGAGGCTGAGACAGGAGAAGTGCTTGAACTCAGTAGGCGGAGGTTGCATACCACTGCACTCTAGCCTGGGCGACAGAGCGAGACTCCCTCTCAAAATAATAATAATAATAATAATAATAATAATAAAATAAAATATGGACTTTGGGAGTGACTGTGAGGAGAGGTAGGTAATATTGTCTACAAATCTCAGTGGGTCAGATACTGTTAAAACCATTCATTTAACCAGCTCCCTGCTGTAATATTAGGAAATTCTGAAAAGCTTAGAGTCAACAGTCTCAGGACTCACGCAGACTCCAGGACTGAAAGCTTTTCATCCTTGAGATGTCAGTTGGGACTGTGGAAAAGACATTAGACTTTAGTTTTTTTTTTTTTTTTTTGAGACAGCATCTTGCTCTATCACCCAGACTGGAGTGCAGTGGTGTGATCATGGCTCACTGCAGCCTCCACTTCCCAGGCTCAGGCAATCCTCCCCATTAAGCCTCCCACGGTGCTGGGACCCCAGGCACAAGCCACCACACCTAGCTAACTTTTTTTGTTTTTATAGAGACGGGCATCTTGCCATGTCACCTGGGCTTGTCTTGAACTCCTTGCCTGAAGTGATCCTCCTGCCTTAGCCTCCCAAGGTGCTGGGATCACAGGCATGAGCCACCATGCCTGGCCCATTAGGCTTTAGAATAAGTCAGACCTGGCACCAAATCCAGGCTCTACCACTGGCCATCTACAAGATAAACCTCTCAGGTCTTACTGTCTTTATTTGTAAAATAGGTATCCATAGTATGCAAAGTACCTGGTACACGGAAGCACTCAGCAAATGGCGGTAATTACTAAACAGCGCCAATTACTAGAGTAAACTTGCTGTGTGCCCTGTGCAGGTAACTGCCCCTCTTTTAACCTCAGTTTCCTACTCTGAAGATGGGGATAAAAATCCTGAATCCAGGCCACCCGTGGTGGCTCACACCTGTAATCCCAGCACTTTGGGAGGCCGAGGCAGGTGGATCACCTGAGGGCAGGAGTTTGACATCAGCCTGGCCAACATGGTGAAACCCTGTCTCTACTAAAAATTAAAAAATTAGCTGGGCATGGTGGCGCACACCTGTAATCCCAGCTACTTGGGAGGCTAAGACAGGAGAATCGCTTGAACCCGGGAGGTGGAAGTTGCAGTGAGCTGAGATCGCACCACTGCACTCCAGCCTGGGCAACACAGCAAGACTCTGTCTCAAAAAAAAAAAAAAAAAAAAAAAAATCCTGAATCCAGATTTGGAGACAGGTCATTCCCTATGGTTAGGCATTTACCATTCTAAATCTTGGAAATAAAAACCAACTCTGGGGGCCGAGCGTGGTGGCTCACAACTATAATCCCAGCACTTTGGGAGGCCGAGGCAGACAGATCTCTTGGGGTCAGAAGTTCAAGACCAGCCTGGCCAACAGGGTGAAACCCCGTCTCTACTAAAAGTACAAAAAATTAGCCAGGCCTCATGGCATGTGCCTGTAATCCCAGCTGCTTGGGAGGCTGATAAGGGAGAATCGCTTGAACTTAGGAGGCAGAGGTTGCAGTGAGCTGAGATTGCACCATTGCACTCCAGCCTGGGTGACAGAGCAAGATTTCATAAAAAACAAACAAACAAACAAAAAAACAAAACTCTGAGCCAGCCAGAATAACTGCCTGGAAAGACTTAGAAATTAGGCCGGTGTGGTGGTTCACACATGTAATTCTAGCACTTTGGGAGGCCAAAGTGGGAGAATTGCTTGAGGCCAGAAGCTCAAGACCAGACTGGACAATATGGCGAGATGCCGACTCTTCAAAAAAATACAAAAATTAGCCAGGTACAGTGGCACGCACCTGTAGTCCCAGCTACTCAGGAGGCTGAGGTGGGAGGATCTCTTGCCTGGGAGGTGGACGCAGCAGTGAGCTGTGCTTGTGCCACTTTACTCCAGACTGTGTGACAGAGAGAGACCCTGTCTCCAAAAAAACGCCTTAGAAATTAAAAGTTGGGGAATACAGTTAAACATGGGATAATACAGTCTCAGAGTATCATCTCATAGATAACTTACTAATTCATTACAAAGGGAAAGTTGTATCTTTATCATGGAGAGACCTGATCATCACCACATTAGCTGCAGGATCCAACTCAGCATCACCAATATTGGGACTAACAACATCCCACGCCCCTTGATGTGAGACACTGAGAAGGCCACAGCATCACTGCTGGAGTGTTTCTGCCAAAAATGCATAACCTGACCTAATCTGGAAACAGGCAACAAACCCAGAATGTGGGACATTCTTTTTTGTTTGTTTTTTGTTTTGTTTTTGAGAGGGAGTCTCGCTCTGTTGCCCAGGCTGGAGTGCAGTGGCCAGATCTCAGCTCACTGCAAGCTCTGCCTCCCGGGTTCACGCCATTCTCCTGCCTCAGTCTCCGGAGTAGCTGGGACTATAGGCGCCCACCACCATACCTGGCTAATTTTTTGTATTTTTAGTAGAGGCAGGGTTTCACCGTGTTAGCCAGGATGGTCTCGATCTCCTGACCTCGTGATCCGCCCGCCTGAGCCTCCCAAAGTGCTGGGATTACAGGCGTTATTTTTCTTTTTTAGAAGGAGTTTCACTCTTGTCGCTCAGGCTGAAAAGCAATGGCAGGATCTTGGCTCATCACAACCTCTGCCTCCCGGATTCAAGTGATTCTCCTGCATCAGTAGCTGGGATTACAGGCGTATGCCACCATGCCCTGTATTTCGTATTTTCAGTAGAGACGGGGTTTCTCCATGTTGGCCAGAGTGGTCTCGAACTCCCGACCTCAGGTGATCCGCCTGCCTCGCTCGGCCTCCCAAAGTGCTAGGATTACAGACATGAGCCACAACACCTGGCCTCAGAATGTGGGACATTCTACAAAACATCCATCCTGTTCTCCACAAGTGTTCATGTCACGAAACACAAAGACAGATTGAAGAACAGATCCAGATTAACAGACACCAAAGAGGCCAGGCATGGTGGCTCACACCTGTAATCCCAGCACTCTGGAAGGCCAAGGCATGTGGATCACTTTAGGTCAGGAGTTCAAGACCGGCCTGGCCAACAAGGCAAAACCACATCTCTACTAAGAAATACAAAAATTAGCCAGGTGCGGTGGTGGACCTGTAATCCCAGCTACTCGGGAGGCTGAGGCAGGAGAATCGCTTGCACCCAGAAGATGGAGGTTGCAGTGAGCCGAGATCACACCACTGCACTCCAGCCTGGGCAACAGAACAAGATTCCATCTCAAAAAAAAAAAAAAAACAAAAAAACTTACCTGTACCTTATTAACATGTTAATACCCTGCCAAAAGTAATCACCTTTGCGTTTTTTACTTCCAGTGTGTATGTGTATATATATATATATATATATATTTGTTTTTTAATTGAGGCAGGGTCTTGCTCTGTTGCCCAGGCTGGAATGCAGTGGTGCAATCTTGGCTCACTGTAGCCTTGACATCCTAGGCTCAAGCGATCCTCCTACCTCAGTCCTACCATGTAGCTAGGACTACAGCCATGTGCCACCATGCCTGGCTAATTTTTATATTTTTTCTAGAAATGGGGTTTTGCCATCTTGCCCAGGCTCATCTAGAACTCCTGATCTCAAGTGATCCGCTTGCCTCAACCTCCCAAAGTGCTAGAATTACAAGCCTGAGCCACCGCACCGTGCACTACCTTCATTTTTTCTTTTTCTTTTTTTTTTTTTTTTTTGAGACAAGGTCTTACTCTGTTACTCAGACTGCTGTGCAGTGGTGCAATCTTAGCTCACGGCGGCCTGCACCTCCCTGGGCTCAGGTGATCCTCCCACCTCGGCCTCCTAAATAGCTGGGATTGTGCCACCACACCCGGCTAATTTGTGTACTTTTAGTACAAATAGGGTTTCACCATGTTGGCCAGGCTGGTCTCGAACTCCTGACATCAGGGGATCCGCCCGCCTCGGCCTCCCAAAGTACTGGGATTACAGGGGTGAGCCACCGTGCCCAGCCAAATGTCCGACCCCTTCTTTTTTCTGAATATTTTGGATTCCAGGCCAGGTGATAGTATAATTAATATCTGGTCCACCAATAACAGTAATATCAGCCACCATCAAATAAACGTATAAATGCATGCGGATGGCTCCAGGGTGCAGGGGAAGACCCAGTCCCACCCGCCCGGGGCCGCTCGCCGGGCCCACCTCTATGGCGGGCAGCGTCTTGCTGGCCTCGGTGCTGCTCTCCCCAAGGATGCTGCCGGCCGAGCGGCCCTCGCACTCGTAGCGGAAGCGCATTCCGCGCTGCTTGGGTTGCTCGGTGATAACCAGGTGCGGCTGCGGGCCTGGGCCCTGCGCGGGCGGCACCAGCCTGCCCAGGGGGCAGCCCCAGGGCGGCGGCGTGGCTGGGGGCGCCACGGGGCCAAGGGTGACCGTGCTCAGCGAGGCCGCCCCGCGAGACACCAGGCGCGGCAGCCCCTCGCCCGGGCCCGGCTGCCCCCCGTCCAGGCCGAAGCCGTTCTCCTTGATGTACTCATCGATTATCTCTGCGGGAGAAGAAAAAACGGGTGGTGACTCCGATTCTTTAAAAATTAAAAAAAAAAAAACAAAACAAAAAAAACGCTTGATTACCCCCAAGACATTTTCCATCCCATTTATCTCACACACACACACACACACACACACACACACACACACACACACAGTCAGGGAGGCCAGATGCGGTGGCTCACGCCTGTAATCCCAGCACCTTGGAGGCCGAGGTGGGTGAATCAATAGAGGTCAGGAGTTCGAGACCAGCCTGGCCAACGTAGTGAAACCCCGTCTCTACAAAAATTAGCCCACATGGTCTCCCACGTCTGTAATCCCAGCTACTCGGGAGGCTGAGGCAGGAGAACAGCTTGAACCCAGGAGGCGGACATTACAGTGAGCCAAGATGGCGCCACTGCACTCCAGCCTAGGCGACAGAGCAAGACTCCGTCTCTAAATAAATAAATAATAGGCCGGGCGCAGGGGCTCACGCCTGTAATCCCAGCACTTTGGGAGGCCAAGGCTGGTGGATCACGAGGTCAGGAGATTCGGACCATCCTGGCTAACGCAGTGAAACCCTGTCTCTACTAAAAATAAAAAAAATTAGCCAGGCGTGGTAGCACACGCCTGTAGTCCCAGCTACTCAGGAGGCTGAGGCAGGAGAATGGCGTGAATCTGGGAGGTGGAGCTTGCAGTGAGCCAAGATCATGCCACTGCACCCCAGCCTGGGCGACACAGCAAAACTCTGTCTCAAAAAACAAAACAAAACAAAACAAACAAAAAAATATATATATATACACCAATTGGGCATGGTGATGTGTGCCTGTAGTCCCAGCTACTCGGGAGGCAGAGGCAGGAGAATCACTTGAACCCGGGAGGTGGAGGTTGCAGTGAGCCAAGATCGTGCCATTGCACTCCAGCCTGGGCAACAAGAGCGAAATTCCATCTCTAAATAAATAAATCAATAAATACAAAAATTAGCTGGGCGTGGTGGCGCATGCCTGTAATCCCAGCTACTCAGAAGACAGGAGGCAGGAGAATTGCTTGAACCTAGGAAGCGGAGGTTGCAGTGAGCTGAGATAGCACCACTGCACTCCAGCCTGGGCGACAGAGCAAGACTGTCTGAAAAAATAACTTAAATAAATAAGAAAGAACTTGCTCCTCCAACTGCCTGTTCCGCACGGTCCCCCATTCAACCCATGCTGGCTGCTTCTCCTGGTCTCAGCTCGTATGTTATCTCTTCAGAAAGGCCTGACCTAATGTGTCTTCCCCAGGCCAGCTCTCCCTCGTCCTGTTTATTTTCTTCACAGCTCTCAGCCCAGGCTAACATGATCTTGCTCATCTATTCATTTTGCTCTGTCTCCCCGACTGGGTTATCAGCTCTGTGAGGGCAGGGACTTAGTTTTGTTCATGGCTGAATCCCCAGGGCCTAGAACAGTGTCTGTCTGTACTCCTGAGGGGATTAATAGCATTATTTTAATTGGTTTTCTTTTTGAGACGAGGTCTTGCTCTGCTGCCCAGGCTGCAGTGCAGTGGTGCAATCATAGCTCACTGCAGCCTCGGCCTCCGAGGTGACCTCCTAGGCTCAGGTGATCTTCCTACTTCAGTCTCCCCAGCAGCTGGGACTACAGGTGTGCACCATCATGCCTGCCTAATTTTAAAAAATTTCATGTAGAGATGGGGTCTCACTGTGTTACCCAGGCTAGTCCTGAACTTCTGGCCTCAAGCAGTCTTCCTGCCTCTGCCTCCCAAAGTGCCAGGATTACAGGCATGAGCCACGGCCCCTGGCCTGCTGAGTGTTTTCCAAGTGTCAAGCACTGCTAAGTACCTTAGGAGCATGACTTCGTTCAAATCCCTCCACAGTCCTGGAAGTCCCACAGTGACACCTCTCCCCCACCCCCACTGAACAAGGAAGGCCAAGGCCCCTTCTGCAGGCACCTGGGTCCCTCAGCCTCCCCGCAAACCTGCCCTGTGATACTCACCCAATTCATCTGTGGAAGGAAGAGAAAGAGAAAGAGAAAGGTAAGGTCCAGAAAGTGGTCACAACTTTTCAGCTTTTAAGACAGATTCCCCAACCCTGTCCCTCCTGTGACCATTCCATCTTCCTCCGTCCTGGGAAACCCTGGGCTCTGACTTGCTGGGGCACTAAACCCCAAACCTCATCTTCCCTTCTGGGCTACCATCCTTTCAACCTCTAATGTTGGGGTCCCAGCATCCTCAAACTAAGTCAAATACCTCCCAAAAAACATTTAGACCAGGGATTTTGAAGTCTTTTTGGGAACCCACTAGAAAAGGGCCTTGTCACCAGGAAAAAGTGGATGCCCAAATTTCCAAACAAATTGGGGTATGCTTCCTCCCTGAAGTGCACCCCAGGGTCCTGGAGGTCACTGGCTGGTGTTTAAAGATACAAAGAGGTGGCCGGGCCCAGTGGCTCACGCCTGTAATCCCAGCACTTTGGGAGGCTGAGGTGGGCAGATCACTTGAGATCAGGAGTTCGAGACCAGCCTGGCCAACATGGTGAAACCTGGTCTCTACTAAAAATACAAAAATTAGCTGGGCGTCGTCGTGGGCGCCTGTAATCCCAGCTACTTGGGAGGCTGAGGCAGGAGAATCGATTGAACTCAGGAGGCAGAGTTTGCAGTGAGCTGAGATCGCGTCACTGCACTCCAGCCTGGACGACAGAGTGAGACTGTCTCAAAAACAAACAACAATGAAAAAGATGCAAAGAGGCTGATCTGAACCCAGGCAGCCTCTTGCTCTGTACCTCAGCCCTGTCCTCCCACAGTGCCCACCCAAAATCCCAGATTCACCCCTGCTTCCTGAGGGAGGAGGTACAGTAATGCTGGGTCCTCAGGGAAGCCCCTTTTCACCTCCCCAGGAAAGCTTAGCCCTTGACAGAATCGTGGAGGAATCGAAACCAACCTCCCATCATTCCACAGACAGGACAAGGGGAAGCCCAGAGGCCACCAGTGAACCTTAGAATCACACAGCAAAGGAAGGCAGCTGCAGCCAGGTGTCCCACCCAGGGCTGCCTGCGCTGGTCTCTGGCTGAGGATTTATAGACGTGAACCTGCTCAGCTGCTAGATCTGTCCTCTGTTCTCAGGGAGTGGCTCCTGGCAGCCAGACCTTTGCCCCTTAAAAGGCAGTTTTCCTGCACCCCTTATCTCATGAGATCTGTGAAGCCAGTAGGGTGCCAAGGTCCCCCCCACTTGGCAGATGGGGATACTAAGGCTGGCAGAGAGGAAGGGACACACTCTAAGTCACTGGCAGGGCCAACCTCAAGTAACTTGAACTGGGAAAATCCTTCTTAGGCATCTGTGCTGGATGAACCTGGGGACCCAAAGACAGAGTTAGACTTTGGCTCCCGGGCTGTAGGGGGAGACTGAGTCCTGGGCGGCTGTGGCTGGAGCTCTGTGTTCACTGCCTCTGTTCAAATCCTGGCTCTGCAACTTTCTAGTTGTGTGGCCATAAGCCTATTACTTCACCTTTTTGTGCCTTGGTTTCTTCATCTGTAAAATGGGCACAATAATAATGCCTATGTTGTTGGGCTAAGATACTTTTATTTAAAATTTTATTTTATTTTAGTTTTATTTTTTTGAGATGGACTCTCGCTCCGTCACCCAGGCTGGAGTGCAGTGGCACGATCTTGGCTCACTGCAACCTCCGCCTCCCGGGTTCAAGTGATTCTCTTGCCTCAGCCTCCCGAGTAGCTGGGATTACAGGCGCAAACCACCACACCCGGCTATTTTTTTAAAAAATTTTTTTGTATTTTTAGTAGAGACATGTCTCACCATGTTGGTCAGGCTGGTCTCAATCTCCTGACCTTGTGATTTGCACACCTTGGCCTCCTAAAGTGCTGGGATTACAGGCGTGAGCCACCACGCCCGGCCTATTTTTTATTTTTTGAGATGGAGTCTTGCTCTGTCACCCAGGCTGGAGTACAGTGGTGCAATCTTGGCTCACTGCAACCTCTGCCTCCCGGGTTCAAGCGATTCTTGTGTCTCAGCCTCCTGAGTAGCTGGGATTACAGGTGCACGCCACCATGCCCGACTAATTTTTTTTTTTTTTCTTTTTTGTATTTTTAGTAGAGACAGGGTTTCACCATATTGGCCAGGCTGGTCTCGAATTCCTGATCTCAAGTGACTCACCCACCGTGGCCTCCCAAAGTGCTGGGATTACAGGCATGAGCCACTGTGCCCAGCCTTAAAATTTTAAAAATTAAAGAGCACATCGGAAGCATTTAGAACTGCCACATAGTAGGCACTATGCAAATGCTGGCTGTTACTGGAGAGGGTTTGTAAGATGCTGTTGTATGGACTTAAGTCCTAGAGAATCCTCCTTTCTAGGGGCCGAGTTTATCTGTCTGTAAAATGGAGAAGTTGGATAGCATGGTTTTCTTTTCTTTTCCTCTCTTCTCTTTATTTATTTATTTTTTTTTTTGAGACAGACTGTTGCTCTGTTGCCCAGGCTGGAGTGCAGCGAGAGGATCTCGGCTCACTGCAACCTCTGCCTCCCAGGTTCAAGAGATTCTCCTGCCTCAGCCTCCTGAGTAGCTGGGAATAGAGTCTCGCACCACCATGCCTGGCTAATTTTTGTACTTTTAGGAGAGACGGACGTTCACCATGTTGGCCAGGCTGGTTTCGAACTCCCGGCCTCAAGGGATCCACCCACCTCAGCCTCCCAGAGTGCTGGGATTACAGGTGTGAGCCACCATGCCCGGCCATGGGAATGATTTTAGAGCATGGAGTGTAGAGTCACATAGAGTTGATTTGAATCTCAGCTGTTACTCACTGGCTGTGCAGCCTTGGGCAAGTCACTTACCATCTCTGAGCTTCCTCTACAAAATGAGATCTGAGCTCCTACCTCAGGAACTAACATGAGGATTCAGAATCACACAGGTAAACTGCTTAGTACAGGTTCTGACCATGCGACACCTTCCAGAAAGCTTGGTTAATATTATCTCAAGTCCTCTATTAGCCAGGAAATTATTCAAGTTTCTGCTCAAATAGCAGTTCCTCCCTTACCCCTGACATGGACTTGCCATCATTCAGGGGCAGCCAGGATGGGCCATGTGAGAGCAGATGTGAGAGCAGGAAATTGACTATGTATGTGCTGCCTCGGCCTTTGCACAGGCTGGTTTCTGCCTGAATGCTCTTCCCCCAGTTCCTTGCATGGCATGACTTCCTCCTCCTCCATCTTCAGGTCCTTGGTCAAATGTCACATCCTAGACAGCTCTTCCCTGACCATTTTATCCAAGAGAGTCCCCTTATGCCCCATTCCAGTCCCTTAAAGTTAGGTGCCTTTATTTTTATCATTTTATTTATTTATTTCTTTTTTTTTTTTTTAAGATGGAACTTTGCTCTTGTCACCCAGGCTGAAGTGCAATGACGCAATCTCGGCTCACCACAACCTCTGTCTCGTGGATTCAAGTGATTCTCCTGCCTCAGCCTCCCGAGTAGCTGGGATTACAGGCTTGCGCCACCACACCCAGCTAATTTTTGTATTTTTAGTAGAGATGAGGTTTTGCCATGTTGATCAGGCTGGTCTTGAACTCCTGACCTCAGGTGACCCACCCACCTTGGCCCCCTGAAGTGCTGGGATTACACACATAAGCCATCACGCCCGGCCTGTTTTATCGTTTTCATGGCTCTGATGAGGATGTCACATGACCTCACATTATACTGACTCATACCTGTCTCCTATAGACTGGGAGCATTGAAGAGTGGGAATAATGTCTGTCTCTCCTCGTTGTATCCCCAGGGTCCAGCATATGTCTGACCCTTCAAAATGAAGGGGATTTTCTGGCCGGGTACAGTGGCTCATGCCTGTAATCTCAGCACTTTGGGAGGCCGAGGTGGCTGGATCAGTGGAGGTCAGGATTTTGAGACCAGCCTGGCCAACATGGTGAAACCCTGTCTCTCTGAAAGTACAAAAATCAGCTGGGTGTGGTGGCACACGCCTGGAATCCCAGCTGTTTGAGAGGCTGAGGCAGGAGGATTGCTTGAACCTGGGAGTCAGAGGTTGCAGTAAGCCTAGATCACACCACTACACTCCAGTGTAGGTGACAGAATGAGACTCTGCCTCCAAAAAAAGGGGAGAATTTTCCTCCCCATTCTATCCCACTAGTTCTCGTATCCTCACCCTGCTGTTAAATATCATTGACCCCAAGCTTTCTTTTTTTTTTTTTTTTTTTTTGAGACAGAGTCTCGCTCTGTCGCCCAGGCTGGAGTGCAGTGGCCGGATCTCAGCTCACTGCAAGCTCCGCCTCCCGGGTTTACGCCATTCTCCTGCCTCAGCCTCTGGAGTAGCTGGGACTACAGGCGCCCGCCACCTCGCCCGGCAATTTTTTGTATTTTTTAGTAGAGATGGGGTTTCACCGTGTTAGCCAGGATGGTCTCGATCTCCTGACCTCGTGATCCGCCCGTCTCGGCCTCCCAAAGGGCTGGGATTACAGGCTTGAGCCACCGCGCCCGGTCCGACCCCAAGCTTTCTTCATAGCCCTTATCACATTTTATAATCCCGTATTTAACTTACTGTTTATATGTGTCTGCCTCCCCATCTAGGTAGGGAACCCCAGGGCTAGGGCTGTTCTCAGCACTGCTCAGCACAAGGCCAGGTACAGAACAGGCACACAATAAATATATATTGACTGGATGACATCAGAAATAACTCTCATTTGAAACCAAAGATCTAGGTTTTGGACCAGAAAAGTCTCGGCCTTGGACAGGCGCGGTGGCTCACGCCTGTAATCCCAGCACTTTGGGAGGCCAAGGCAGGCAGATTGCTTGAGGCCAGGAGTTCCAGACCAGCCTGGCCAACATGGCAAAACCCCGTCTCTACTAAAAATACAAAAATTAGTTGGACATGGTGGCATGTGCCTATAATCTCAGCTACTCGGGAGGCTGAGGCAGGAAAATCGCTTGAACCTGGGAGGCGGAGGTTGCAGTGAGCAGAGATTGTGACACTGCACTCCAGGCTGGGTGACAGAGTGAGATTCTGTCTCAAAAAAAAGGTGTCAGCCTTGTTCCTGCCCAGGACCACTGCTTGGGCAGTGTCTGTCCCTGATGCCATCCTCCCTAAACTTGCAGACCTTTTGGGGAACCGGCCTCACTTCCATGGCCAAGCCAGAACTGGGGTCCATCCCAAGATTATATCTCCAGAGAAAGGCCCAGACCCAGCTAACTGGAGCCACTGAGTATTCACAACAATAGGACTATCCCTGCCCTCCAAATCCCAGCAAATGTATATAAGAAAAAATGTCATAATTTGGTTGAGATTCTGCATTTCCTTGGGCAGCAATGAATTTTGGCTGGGGAACTTTACAGACTAGTAGTTCTCGGCATCTCTTGGGAGCTTGCTAAAAATGCAAATAATCTGTCGGGCGCAGTGGCTCACGCCTGTAATCCTAGCACTTTGGGAGGCCGAGGTGGGCAGATCATGAGGTCAGGGGATCGAGACTATCCTGGCTAACACAGTGAAACCCCGTCTCTACTAAAAACTTAGCCGGGCGTGGTGGTGGGCACCTGCAGTCCCAGCTGCTCGGGAAGCTGATGCAGGAGAATGGCGTAAGCCCGCGAGGCGGAGCTTGCAGTAAACTGAGATTGCGCCACTGCACTCCAGCCTGGGCAACAGAGCGAGACTCTGTCTCGAAAAAAAAAAAAAAAAAAAAAAAACAAATGCAAATAATTTCTCATCCCAAACCTACTGAATCAGAAACTTGAGAGGTGGGGCCGGACATTATGGTTTTTTTTGTTGTTTTTTCTGAGACGGAGTCTCTTGCTCTATCACCCAGGCTGGAATGCAGTGGCGTGATCCCAGCTCACTCCAACCTCCACCTCTCGGGTTCAAGCAATTCTCCTGCCTCACCCTCCCGAATAGCTGGGATTACAGGCGCCCACCACCACGCCCAGCTAATTTTTTAAAAATTATTTTTAGTAGAGATGGGGTTTCCACATATTGGCCAGGCTGGTCTCAAACTCCTGACCTTGTGATCTGCCTGTCTCGGCCTCCCAAAGCGCTGGGATTACAGGAATGAGCCACCACACCCGGCTGTTTTTTTGTTTGTTTGTTTGTTTGAGACGGAGTTTCGCTCTTGTTGCCCAGGATGGAGTGCAATGGCATGATCTTGGCTCACCGCAACTTCCGCCTCCCAGGTTCAAGCAATTCTCCTGCCTCAGCCTCCCGAATAGTTGGGATTACAGGCATGTGCCACCACGCCCAGCTAATTTCGTATTTTTAGTAGAAATTGTGTTTCTCCATATTGGTCAGCCTGGTCTCAAACTCCTGACCTCAGGTGATTCACCTACCTTGGCCTCCCAAAGTGCTGGGATTACAGGTGTGAGCCACCACACCAGGCGACATTATGTTTTAACCAGTGCTCTGGATGATTTTGATGCACATGGTTTAAGAACCACCGTCTGAGGCTGAGGGCAGTGGCTCATGCCTGTAATCCCAACACTTTGGGAGGCCAAGGCGGGCAGATCACCTGAGGTCAGGAGTTCGAGACTAGCCTGATCAATATAGAGGAACCCCATCTCTACTAAAAAAAAAAAAAAAAAAAAATAGCTGGCCATGATGGCTCATTCCTGTAATCCCAGCTACTTGGGAGGATGAGGCAGGAGAATCGCTTGAACCTGGGAGATGGAGGTTGCAGTGAGCCAAGATTGCACCACTGTACTCCAGCCTGGGCAACAAAAGCAAAACTCCTTCTCAAAAAAAAAAAAACAAAAACAAAAACAAAAAAACCCACTGTCTGGCCAGCACTTTGGGAGGCTGAGGCGGGCGGATTACCTGAGGTCAGGAGTTCAAGACCAGCCTGGCCAACATGGTGAAACCCTGTTTCTACTGAAAAACAAAAAATTAGTGGGGTGTGGTGGTGAGTGCCTGTAATCCCAGCTACTCAGGAGTCTGAGGCAGGGGAATTGCTAAACCCGGGAGGTGGAGATTGCAGCAAGTCAAAATCACATCACTGCACTCCAGCCCAGGTGACAGAGCAAGACTCCGTCTCAAAAAACAAAAACAAACAAAACACACAAAAAAAACACACACTAAAAAAGAACCACTGTTATAGACTGTTTACTAATAATAATTATTATCGTTGTTATTATTATACCACGAACAGTTAACACTTATTGAGCCCTTACTGTGTGCCAGAAACTGCTTGGAAAGTGTATCTGTATCAATTCACTGAATACTCTCAATCTCCCTGAAAGAGAAGCACTGTTATTCTGTCCATCTTACAGATGAGGAAAACTGAGGCCTGGACTGGGGAATTGACTTGCAGACATTCACACAGGGAGGGGCAGTGACAGCAGTATGTAAACCAAAGCCCAGGATGGCAGTGATTACCTTCTGCTAAGCCACAGCGAATCTCTAAAGAAGGCTTCGCGCATGGATAGGTGGTTAGTTTTACCTGTCACGCTCTTTGTCTTTTTTTTTTTTTTTTTTGAGACGGAGTCTCGCTCTGTCGCCCAGGCTGGAGTGCAGTGGCACAATCTCGGCTCACTGCAAGCTCCGCCTCCCGGGTTCACGCCATTCTCCTGCCTCAGCCTCCCGAGTAGCTGGGACTACAGGCGCCCGCACGAGGCCCGGCTAATTTTTTAATGTATTTTTTAGTAGAGACAGGGTTTCACCGTGTTAGCCAGGATGGTCTCGACCTCCTGACCTCGTGATCCGCCCGCCTCGGCCACCGCGCCTGGCCACCTGTCACGCTCTTAACAGTCCAAGAGGTAAGAAAACCTAGAGGGCCCATCTCAACTGGCAGGGAGAGATGCAGTCTGTCAGGGGAAAGCTGAGGTGAACCACGTGAAGCCCCAAACAACCCCATCCTGCACGAGCAAGTGGGCAGGAACTGTGGAGGGCTGCTCACCTGTGCTCCTGGAAACGGTGAGCGAGAGCGAAGAGAGGTCGGGGGACCCTGCAGAGAAGGAGGAACGTCTCAGGAGGTGATAGAGGGCAGCCAGGGGACCAGAGAATCTCCCAAGCAAGCCCCGCCCCTTTCTCTCTTAGCCCTTCTTCTCTGGATCAGGCCCCTTGCCCTGATTGCCCCCTGCGTCTAGCCAGGCTTACTGGCTAAATCATGGACAGGTCCTGGCCTTTAGTTTCTGTGGTTCGCCCTACCCTTCATCACACTCAGGGCCCGCTCCTTTTCTCCCTTAAAGTTGGGCCTGGAGGGTACCCCATCTCAATCTCAGTTTTAAAAGTCCCCATCCCGCCGGACGCAAGGGCTCACGCTTGTAATCCCAGCACTTTGGGAGGCTGGGGCGTGCGGATCACCTGAGGTCAGAAGTTCGAGGCCAGCCTGACCAGCATGGTGAAATCCCGTCTCTACTAAAAATACAAAAACTAGCCGGGTGTGGCGGCGGGCACCTGTAATTCCAGCTACTCGGGGGGTTGAAGCAGGAGGATCGCTTGAACCCGAGAGGCAGAGGTTGCAGTGAGCCGAGATCGTGCCACTGCACTCCAGCCTGGGAGGCAGAGCGAGACTCCATCTCAAAAGAAAAAAAAAACAAAAAAACAAAAACAGCCTCCTGTCAGGGTCAGACCACTTTTTATTTTTTCAATGTCAAGGCCCCCCTTCTCCGTCTGGAGGCAAGCACCACCCCCTCCCCATTCTCTGTGTCAGGCCTCGCCCTGCTTTTTTGGGTAACAGGCCCTTCCCCTCCACTCGGCCAGAGTCAGGCCCCGCCCCTTCCCCTTCTTTTGGCCAACTCAGGCCCCGCCCCCTTCCTGCCCTCACGGCCAGGCCCCGCCCCCTCACCACTCCACGCAGGGCCCTGCTTCCTTTTTTGAGTCAGGCCCGGCCCTCTTCTCATAGTCCCGGTCGGATCCCGCCCCTCTTCTCCCTCTCTGGGCCGGGCCCCGCCCCTATGCCCCCCAAGAGCAGCTTTCGCTCCTCCTTCTCTGAGTCAGGCCACGCCCCCTTCTTTGCCTCAGGGTCAGGCCCCGCCCCCTCTCACTCTACAGCGGGACGCCTCGCTCGAACCTCGGGCCGTACCCCATCACCCTCTGCCTCCTTTCTACGCCCTAATACAGTGTCTCAGGAACCCTCACTCTGCCCCCGCGAAACCCTTAGACTCCCATAGGAACCCCCAGACTACTCCGGGACCGCCAGAATCCCCGCATCTCCAGCCCCGCCCCAGACCCCTCTCCTGAACCCCAGCCCCGCTTACCCAGGGCCCCCAGCTCCTGCGCAGCCGGCGGTCTGGCGACGCGGCGACTCGGCATGGCCCGGCCAGTGGGGACGGACGGCCCAGAGGCTGGCCCAGACCGAAGCATGCACGCGGGCAGGCCGGGCGGCCGGGAGGCACCGTCTGGTGGACGATCGCGGGTCGGGCGAGCGGCGCAAGGGCTGGGGCCGCAGGCCGGGCAGGACGCGCGGCGCCCGGGGCTGCGCGGGGCGCGGGGCCGGGCCGGGCGGGCGGCGGGCGGGGGCGGGGCGGCGGAATTCCCCGGCGCCGCCGGCCTGCACGCCCATTGGTCTGCACCCCGCCGTGACGTCACGCCTGGGGAACGGGAAAACCCCCACGCCTCACGTGATCGCGGGGGCGGGGCCGGCCGGGAAAGGGAGGCTGGGCGCTCAGGAGGGGTTGGGCAGGAGTCGCTGCCCATTGCTCTGGACGAGACAACTGAGGCCTGCTTAGGGCCATCACGCCTTACCAATTGAGCAAGCCGGGAAACTGAGCCGCTCCCTGCTTTGGTCTCCCAGTGGGACTTGAACCTGCCGTTTCTAAGGCTGGAAGGGGAGCTTCAGGATCAAGAGATTGCCAGGGCTCTGCACCTGCCATCATAATAGTATTTCGGAAACCTCCAAGGTCTCTCTACACCTCAGTTTCCTCAACCGTAAATTGGGGATAAAGATACTTAAGGAACGTTTGAAGCTAGCGTGTCAGCTTCAGAGTTTCTGTTTTGTGCATTGTTGTAACCCCAATGCCTAGACCAGCGCCTGGAACATCGTAGGTGCCCAATAAATGTTTATTGGAGGCCGGGCGCGGTGGTTCATGCCTATAATCTCAGCACTTTGGGAGACCGAGGTGGGCATATCACAAGGTCAGGAGTTTGAGACCAGCCTGACCAACATGGTGAAATCCCGTCTCTACTAAAAATACAAAAATTAGCTGGGCGTGTTGGTGTGCACCTGTAATGCCAGCTACTCTGGAGGCTGAGGCAGGAGAATCGCTTGAACCTGGGAGGCAGAGGTTGCAGTGAGCCGAGATCATGCCATTGCACTCCAGCCTGGGCAACAGAGTAAGACTCCCATCTCAAAAAAAAAAAAAAAAAGTTTATTGGATGAATGCATGGATGTTTTATTTATTGGTTTGTTCCTCCCGCCAACCCCTGAAAGTTACCCATAAATAGCCCAGACCACTTTGAGCTCAAAAGCTCAGTAATGTAGTCTGCGAATTGCAGCAGTGTAGCCTCCGTATACATCCTGAGCTGTGTGCCCAAACCCTGAGCTCATCCCTCGCACCAGCACCAGAAGCGTATGATAGGATTGTTGCAGAAGAGACTCAGGCTGGAAGAGGGGCAGCCATTTGGCTAGACTCCCACATTCCTAAGACTCCCACATACCTGAGAACGACTAGGTGATCTATTAGTTTCTAGCTTGGATACCAGGCACTCTCGGACCACAGATGCAGGGTTTGTTGTCTTTCCTTTGCTTGTATAAAATCTGGGTGTTCTGGCTGGGCACGGTGGCTCACACCTGTAACCCCAATACTTTGGGAGGCCGAGGCAGGAGGATTGCTTGAGCCTGGGAGGTTGAGGCTGCAGCGAGCTGTGATCATGCTATTGTACTCCAGCCTGGGTGACAGAGTGAGACCTTGTCTCAAAAAGAAATAGAAATAACTCTGTAAGTTGAATGTTCACAACAATTATGTGAAGTATATGTTGTTATTTATCCCCACATAGCAGATGAGAAAACTGAGACCCAGTGAAATTAATTTCTTGAAGGCCACACAAATTAATATGATACAAATATTTAAAATATAAAATTCTTGGGACAGGGTCTGGCACATGTGAGTGCTATATACAAATGTGAACTTTTTTTTTTTTTGAGGCAGGGTGTCACTCTGTCACCCAGGCTGGAGTGCAGTGGCAGGAACATGGCTCACCACAGCCTCAACCTCCTGGACTAAGGGGATCCTCTCACCTCAGTCTCCAGAGTAGCTGGGACTACAGGCACACACCAACACATCTAGCTAATATCCTCTCCCTCTCCGTCTCCTTCTCCCTCTCCCTCTCCCTCTCCTCCCTCTCCTCCCTTTCCCTCTCCCCTCTTTTTCGAGAGATGGAGTCTCGCTGTGTCACCCAGGCTGCAGTGCAGTGGCACGATCTCAGCTCACTGCAATCTCTGCCTCCCGGGTTCAAGTGATTCTCCTGCCTCAGCTTCCCAAGTAGCTGGGACTACAGGCATAAGCCACTGTGCCCAGTCTGTTTTCTATTTTTGTAGAGACAGGATCTGTTGCTCAGGCTGAGCCAGTGCACCTGGCCAAAGGGCAACTATTAACATCATCTTATTTAATCCTCATGACCATCCTGTTATTAGACCCACTTTACAGATGGGAAACCGAAGCCCAGAGAGATGAAGTCAGTTGCCAGAGGTCACACAGCTGGTGAGCTGGGACCACAGATGTGTGCCACCATGCCTAGCCTAATTTTTGTGTTTTTAGCAGAGATGAGGTTTCACCATGTTGCAGAAGCTGGTCTCAAACTCCTGGGCTCAAGCGATCTGCCCACCTCAGCCTCCCAAAGTGCTGGGACTACATTTCTTTCTTTCTTTCTTTTTTCAGAAGAGATGGGGTTTCACCATGTTGGCCAGGCTGGTCTTGAACTCCTGACCTCAGGTGATCCGCCTGTCTCGGCCTCCCAAAGTGCTGGGATTACAGTCATGAGCCACTGTGCCCAGCCCTCTTTCTTTCTTTCTTTCTTTTTTTTTCTTGAGATGGAATCTTGCTGTGTCGCCTAGGCTGGAGTCCAGTGGTGCGATCTCGGCTCACTGCAAGCTCCTACTCCCGGGTTCACGCCATTCTGCTGCCTCAGCCTCCCGAGTAGCTGGGACTACAGATGCCCACCACCACGCCTGACTAACTTTTTGTATTTTTAGTAGAGACGGGGTTTCACTGTGTTAGCCAGGAGAGTTTCGATCTCCTGACCTCATGATCCGCCTGCCTCTGCCTCCCAAAGTGCTGGGATTACAGGCATGAGCCACTGTGCCCAGCCCTATCTTTTTTTTTTTTTTTTTTTGAGACGCATTCTCGCTTTGTTGCCCAGGCTGGAGTGCAATGGTGCGATCTTGGTTCATCCACCTCCGAGGTTCAAGCAATTCTCCTGCCTCAGCTTCCCAAGTAGCTGGTATTACAAATGCGCACCACCACACCGGCTAATTTTTGTATTTTTAGTAGAGACGGGGTTTCACCATGCTGGCCAGGCTGGTCTCGAACTCCCAACCTCAGGCGATCTGCCCACCTCGGCCTCCCAAAGTGCTGGGATTACAGGCGTGAGGCACCGTGCCCAGCTCTTCGATTTACAGAGTTATTACACACAGAGTAACAGTGTCAGGCACTGCTCTAAAAGCTAGGGACATAGCAAGGCACACAGCAGACAAAAAGCCCTTGCCATCAAGGAAATCCAAGTGAGGACACAGATGGAAAACAGATAAGCAAATATATGTCTGATGGTGATGGCAGTATTACAGGATAGAGCAGGATAAACAATGAATTTGGAGGATAGTTTGAGTTAGGAAGATCAGGGTCTGCGAGGTGCCATTTGAACAGGAAGTCAAAGGAGGTGAGGGATTCATGTGGATAGCTAGGGGAGAGTGTACAAAGCACAGGGGCTAGCACGTGCAAAGGCCCTGTGGTAGGAACATGCATGACATGCTTAAGGAATAGCAAGAAGGCTGGTGCAACGTGACTGACAGGAAAGGGGTAGAGATGAGGGCAGAGTGATGGACCAGTAAGGTGACGGACATTGAATAATATTAAATGTAATCGATGAAGCCGACCACAGGCAGCACTTACACTAGGGCTTGGCTTATGATAAGGATGACAAATAGCATCTCCCATTGTTACAGGACCAGAAGCTCTCCTGATTCCTCTCTGCCCCTTGCCAATGCCAGGCCTCAAAAATGTTTGTTGAGACTGGGTGCAGTGGCTCATGCCTGTAATCCCAGCACTTTGGGAGGCCAAGGCAGGCGGATCACCTGAGGTCAAGAGTTCAAGACCAGCCTGGCCAACGTGGTAAAAACCCATCTCTACTAAAAACACAAAACTAGCCGGGCATGGTGTAATGCGCCTGTAGTCCCAGCTACTAGGGAGGCTGAGGCAGGACAATCGTTTGAACCCAGGAAGCAGAGGCTGCAGTGAGTCGAGATCACGCCACTGCACTCCAGCCTGGGTGACAGAGTGAGACTGTCTCAAAAAAACAAACAAAAATTTGCTGAGTAACTAAAAGGACATGTCAGGGCCAGGCACAGTGGCTCATGTCTATAATCCCAGCACTTTGGGAGGCTGAGGCAGGCAGATCACCTGAGGAGTTCGAGACCAGCCTGGCCAACATGGTAAAACTCCATGTCTAATAAAAATGCAAAAATTAGCTGGTGTGGTGGCAGGCACCTATAATCCCAGCTACTCAGGAGGCTGAGGCAGGAGAATCACTTGAACCCAGGAGGCGGAGGTTGCAGTGAACTGAGATCGTGCCACTGCACTCACTCCAGCCTGGGTGACAGTGACTCCATCTCAAAAATAAATAAATAAAAAGGGGGCCAGGTGCGGTGGCTCACGTCTGTAATCCTAGCACTTTGTGAGGCTGAGGCAGGCGGATCACGAGGTCAGGAGTTTGAGACCAGCCTGACCAACATCGTGAAACACCATCTGTACTAAAAATACAAAAATTAGCCAGACGTGGTAGTGCACACCTGTAATCCCAGCTACCCAGGAGGCCGAGGTAGAAGAATTGCTTGAACCTGGGAGGTAGAACTTATAGTGAGCCGAGATCACGCCACTGCACTCCAGCCTGGGCGACAGAGCAAGACTTTGTCTCGATAAATAAATAGGATAGCTGGGTGCCGTGGCTCATGCCTGTAATCCCAGCACTGTGGGAGGCTGAGGCAGGCAGATCACTTGAGGTCAGGAGTTTGAGACCAGGCTGACCAATATGGTGAAACGTGAAACTGTCTCTACTAAAAATACAAAAGTTAGCCGGGCTTGGCAGTGGGTGCCTGTAGTCCCAGCTACTCGGGAGGCTGAGGCAGGAGAATTGCTTGAACTCGAGAGGCGAAGGTTGCAGTGAGCTGAGATCACACCACTACACTCCAGCCTGGACAACAGAGTAAGACTCTGTCTGGAAAAAAAAAAAAAAAAAGTAAATAAAAATGAAAAATAAAAAGGACATGTCAGATATCCTCAGCGTTCAGGATTTCTGCTGGGCTGTGAGCCCCATGAGGGCAGGTCTGGGTCTGTCTTGGGCTTGGCTGTATACACAATACGTCCCAGCACATGGCACTACCCAGGGGCAGGGTTCAGCTGTTACTTTTGTTGACTGACTGCTTGTCACAGTCTCCAGTGTCTGGATATGAGCCCCACCGAGGTCCACACTTCTGGATGTTTCCATGTGTCTGGGAAAATGATTGTTGGGGTTGTTCAACATGCACTCATTAAATATTCCTGGAGTGACTTCTCTGTGTTTGGCCCTATGCTGGGGACACAGCAGTGATCAAGACAGGTCTGGCTATGTCCTCACAGGGCTCCATCCAGTGGAAGAGACCAACTTGTGCCCAGTGATGACTCACAGTGCGCAGGGCTGCCATGAGACCCCAGAGAACTTGGCAGTCAGGGAGAGCTTCCTAGAGGAGGAAGCACTGGAGCCACAACTTGGAGGACACATGGGTAAGGTAAAGAAGGGATGAGCCAGCTGTGATGGCTCAGGCCTGTAATCCCAGCACTTTGGGAGACCCAGATGGGAGGACTGCTTGAGGTCAGGAGTTTGAAACCAGCTTTGGCAACATCGAGAGACCCCATTTCTACAAAAAGTTTAAAAATTATGCAGGCAGCCAGGCACGGTGGCTCACACTTGTAATCCCAGCACTTTGGGAGGCCAAGGCAGGTGGATCACGGGGTCAGGAGTTCGAGACCAGACTAGCCAAGATGGTGAAATCCCGTCTCTACTAAAAATACAAAAATCAGCCGGGCATAGTGGTATGTCCCTGTAATCCCAGCTACTCACGAGGCTGAGGCAGGAGAATTGCTTGAACCCAGGAGGTGGAGGTTGCAGTGAGCCAAGATCGTGCCACTGCACTCCAGCCTGGGCAACAGGAGGGAGACTCCATCTCAAAATAAATAAATAAATAAAAATAATAAATAAATAAATAATTACGCAGGCGTATTGGCACTTGCCTGTGGTCCTAGGTAGTTGGGAGGCTGAGGCAGGAGGATTGCTTGAGCCAGCAGGTCAAGGCTGCAGAGCTGTGATCGTGCGACTGCACTCCAGCCTGGACGACCACGCGACTTTGTCTCAAAGGATAAAAAAGGCCAGGCGCGGTGGCTCAAGCCTGTAATCCCAGCACTTTGGGAGGCTGAGACCGGCGGATCACGAGGTCAGGAGATCGAGACCATCCTGGCTAACCCAGTGAAACCCCGTCTCTACTAAAAATAGAAAAAATTAGCCGGCCGCAGTGGCGGACGCCTGTGGTCCCAGCTACTCGGGAGGCTGAGGTAGGAGAATGGCGGGAACCCGGGAGGCGGAGCTTGCAGTGAGCCGAGATAGCGCCACTGCACTCCAGCCTGGGTGACAAAGCGAGACTCCGTCTCAAAAAAAAAAAAAAAAAAAGGATAAAAAAAATGTGGACAGGGGTTGTGTGCCTGGGGACAGGATCCAGGTAAGGGGAAGATCAGGCTGGATGCAGGGGTTAATAAGTATCCCCATCACCAAGGTCTCACTCCCCAGTAAGGAGCCTGGGCTTTCTCCTGAGGTCACTGGGCAGCCACAGTAGGTTCTGAGCAAGGGCTGGGCAGGATCATGTTTGTGCTTTAGTAGAAGAAACTAGAAAGTTTCCTCTAGCTGGGATGGGCGTGGTGGCTCATGTCTATAATCTCAGCACTTTGCGAGGCTGAGGTGGGCGGATTGCTTGAGGTAGAGACCAGCCTGGCCAACATGGTGAAACCCCGTCTCTACTAAAAATACAAAAAATTAGCCAAGTGTGGTGGTACATGCTTATAATCCTAGCTACTCAGGAGGCTGAGACGGGAGAATCACTTGAACCCAGGAGGTAGAGGCTGCAGTGAGCTGAGATCGTACGACTGCACTACAGCCTGGGCAACAGAGCGAGATGCTGTCTCAAAGAAAAAAAAAGTTTCCTCTAGCTGCTAGCTAGAGTGTGAATGGGAAGTGGGGAGGGCAGGACTGGGACAGGGGACCAGACAGAACACTGAGCAAGACCACCACAGGGTAACGAGGGGCATGGAGCAGGTGGTCCCAAATGAAGAGGTGAGACTCCCAGGGAGTTGTGGACTGATGGGCCTTGTCAAAGGCTTGGGCGTGGAGCTGTGGAAGAAGAGCCAGGGGTGATGAGGCCAGGGAGTCCAAGTGGCTGGAGAGCCCACCACTCTCAGGGGTCTGCTGAGTCCTGTACTCCAGGGCTCCTAGAAGCCCATCGGTCAGACTTTCCTGGGTTTCCCATGGTGCAGAGCCTGGGGTTCCTCCAAGGGCACCGGGGATCCATGGAATGGTATAGAGTTGGGGGGCAGCTAATGGAGACCCATGGCTGCCCTGAGGGATGTGAGACTGCCGTGGCCTGTCTGTGGACCTGTGGTGTGGGGCTCCAAGGGCACCACCATCTCCCTGGGACCTCATGGATCCCGACTGGCTCTGCAACGTGGGGTGGCAGCTGGAGCCTGAAGGAACCTGGCGTGGTCCTCAGCGCTGGGCCCCCTATACTGAAGTGTTGCTGAGACCACACCACAAAACAGTAAACCTGGGAATGCAGGGTCCCCACCCCTCAGAACACAGAGGCCTCACTCAGCTCACCTATCCAGTGGGCAAAAAGTCCCAGCACCAGGGGCTGGGCTGGCAAGTCCAACTCATGCCACCTGTGGAGGGCTTGGCTGGTCGTCGGCACAGGCAGCCCCGGGGATGTGAAGTGACACCCCAATACTCATGGAGTGCTACAGCCAGGTGCCACTCAGGCTGGCTGAGCCTTCACCCCCATGCTCCCCAAAATTGGGGGTGAGCAGGTGTCAGCACAAAAAGCCAAGGGCACACATCTAGTGTGCCCCAACTGCTGTGCTGAGGTCTCAGGGTGGCAGGTGCCTTTGCTCATGGCGACCCGGCTGAAAGCTGTACTTGGCCGTGCCTGGTGGTGTCGGGTTAGGAGACATTCAGCAGGCACACAGGAGGCTCTAGCCTGCGCCCGGCAGGGGCAGTGAGCTCCCTGCAAGCAGCTTCCCCAGGAATCTGAAACGGGGCCAGTTAATGAAATCTCAGAGGGCTGGTGGGAGGGCAACAAATGAGGAAGAGGCCTGGCCTGGCAGGTATGGCTTTTTTTTTTTTCCTTTGAGATGGAATCTTGCTCTGTCACCCAGGCTGGAGTGCAGTGTGTGATCTGGGCTCACCACAACCTCTGCCTCCCAGGTTTAAATGATTCTTCTTCCTCAGCCTCTCGAGTAACTGTGATTACAGGTGCCCGCTACCACGCTCAATTAATTTTTAGTAGAGACAAGGTTTCACTATGTTGAAAATATAGTGTTGGCCAGGCTGGTCCCAAACTCCTGACCTCAAGTGATCCATCCACCTTGGCCTCCCAAAGTGTTGAGATTACAGGTGAGAGCCACCGTGCCCGGCCAGGTATGGCTCTTGACATAAGGTCACAATCCCCACCTTTACACGTCCTGTACCCTGCAGGTCACCCTCCCGGACCCAGGAGAGCCACCTCATCCCCGCCTGAAGCTGCTCTCCAAGGCGCCAGAGGAAGGAAGGCACGAGGAGGAGGGCAGTGCTGAGTTTAAGTTAAACACCCATATGAATTTATTAAATCCAGACTGTGTTAAAGGGCGGCGGTCTAGGAGGGGGAGTGTGGTAGGGGGACGAGGGACAAGATGATGAATGGCCGTGGGCATCCCGTAGGGGGGCCCGGCCCCGCCCCCGCCCAACCCACCCCCTCGGCAACGCCGCGTCGGCTTCACCATGATTCCCAGTGGTGCTGGGCTGGTAGGGCGAGATGGCTGGAAACACAGAGGGACAGAGGGACAGACAGCGCCTCCACACACAAACCCTGGCCTGCCCTGGCCCCTATGTCACACGCTGGGCCCTGGCCTGGGGCGGGCCTCCCGCCACCCCGGCCTGATCTGTCCAGGGAAAGGGCGACAGGGAGGGGAGGGGCCGGGGCGCAGGGGCAGTAGTCGCCAGGAGCCGGAGCAGGCAAGGACCAGTCCCGACTAATCCTTTTTCTTGTCCTCTGCTGGCTTTGGAGGGGCTTCCTGGGGCTCGATGGCAGAGCTGGCCCCCTGGGTGGGCTTGGTGGGCAGGGACGTGGAGGCCTCCTCCCTGGTGGCGGTGGTCGTGGTGGGTGCAGGTGTGGGCGTGAGGGCCCCTGCTGCTGTGGGAACCTCGGCCACGGGGGCGGCAGCTGTGGGGTCTTCTCCACTCATGCCAAACTCGTTGACCCTGGTGGGGTCGACGCGGTAGATCCACCGTTGGTAGAGGTAGATGAAGAAAACCACATCTGGAGAGGGGTGGGAGGCAGTGTGAGGTCGGGCTGGCCCGTCCACAGCCGGGTGGCCCTGGGTGGAGAGGGCGTGATGCAATGGTGGGGCTGAGCCCCCTCAGACTGAACACCCCATCTGGGGCCTTGGCACCCCCTCAGACCTGGGCCCTGAAGACTGCCTTGGGGCCCTGTTCCGGTGGGAGCCCCGACCTGCCCGCCAGGCCTCACCGTCCCGCAGGCAGCCGATCCGGTACATAACGGGCATCTTGATGACAAAGGCGAACAGGTCATCGATGAATGTGTTGAGGGCCTTGTAGGTGAGCATGCGCCAGGGCAGATGGGCCACGGACTTGAGCTTGTAGTTGATGAAGAGCTGGGGCGTCATGGTGATGAAGCCTGCAGTGAGGGCACCCATGAGCGGAGGAGTGGCCTCTCCCACCTCTCCCCTGCATGCTCTGCACCGGCCATACCAGCCCCCTCACCACTTCCTACACCTGGGCACACTCTACCAGCGGCCTCTGCACTGGTGGGGCCTTCTGTCACATCCACACAGCTCCCTCCCTGGATATCTGAGGCCTGGGTTTAAATGTCCTGTCCTCAGAGGGGCCCCCCGACTCCTATTAATGTGCATCCCCCCACCACTCTGCCCTTCACAGTACTCGTTACTGGCTGTGATTCACCCGGTCTTTTGTTTTTTGAGACAGGGTCTCACTCTGTCACCCAGGCAGGAGTGCAATGGCATAATCATGGCTCACTGCAGCTTCAACCTCCTGGACTCAAGGGATCCTCCCACCTCAGCCTCCCAGGTAGCTGGGACTACAGGCACGCACTACCACTCCCCAATAATTTTTGTGTTTTTTGTAAAGATTGGATCTTGCCACATTGCCCAGACTGGTCACTAATTCCTGGGCTCAAGTGATCCTCCTGCCTCAGCCTCCCAAAGCATTGGGATAACAGGCGTGAGCCACCGCACCTGGCCCTACTTGTTTACTTGTTCCCAAGACATAAAGGCCCCCTGAAAATGGGGACTGAAGTGCACTGTTCATGTCCTCCCCAAAGCCCTCTCTGACCCCAGATGGAGCCATGTGTGCCCTTGGGCCTCCCTACATCCCGGATCTGCCCACCCTGGGTTGTCCCTGCCTGGGGATGGGTCTGTCTCCCATGCTGGGCTGTGAGCCCTGCCTAGCATGGGGCCTGCTCTCTCCGGGGGCAGCTGGGCCGCTCACCGAAGGTCAGCAGGAAGCCGTAGAGCATGCTGAGCACCCAGGAGTACCAGCCCTTGTGCTCCAGGTATAGAAGACTGTAGACGGCATAGCAGCCCAGGAGTGGGAAGAGGATCCAGGACAGGTATCGGAACGCCATCTGTGAGGCCAACAGGGTGGGGCTGTGAGCCAGCTCCTCGGCCCTGCCTGGCAGCCCTGCTCCCCACCCTCAGCCACCACACCTGGTCTGGCAGGACGGGCAGGGGGAATTTCCAGGTAGCCCTGGGGACTCTGGACTCGACCAGGAAGCAGTTATGACAGGTGGGGGACACAGAGGATGTGATACAGGCCATAAAGCGTGGGTCCAGCAAGCAGATGGTCGGCCCCGGGTCCCTCAGGGGTACGTGGGTGCTTGGAGACCACCCCCAGGGGCCCAGTGTGTGGGATACTCACATCGTCATACACTTTGGTCGAGGACTCGATATACGTGGACTTGTCCTTGAAGGATAGGCGGGGGAAGATTCCTGCCACCCTGTGCTCCCGGTCCAGCTGTGGATGAGGTGGGCGCCATGGTCAGTTGCCATGCTGGCTCTTGCCCCACAAGCCAGAACCAGCCCCTGCCCTTCCCCACCGTTCCCAGTTCCCCTGCCCCATGTGTGACCCGAAAAATCCCCTGGTGAGAAAATCCCCTTGGTCCTGGGAGCAAGGCACTTGCTGGGAATCCCCCGGGGGCCAGCTCCAGGGTCCAGCTGGGCCACACTACCCCTCACAGCCCTTGCAGCTCCCGAGACAGCATGGCGCCCCGGCCTTACCCGGACGTCCATGACCTTGGTGATCTTCCAGAGGTCGATGAGGACCCCAATGAAGACGCTGACCTGGACCACAAAGTTGGTCTCATTGTCCAGGATGTAGAGAAGGACCACGAATGACTGAAAAACGCCGAAGAAGACGGAGCGCACAGACAGGCCCTCCAGGGACTGCCGGCTGTTCCAGAACTGGATATCTGTGCGCAGGGGGTAGGGGGAACCAGGAGGCTGAGGAGGTACTAAGACCCTCCTGCAGCTCCCTCAGGCCGCCTTGGCCTACATCCTCACACCCTGGGGTGGCGCTGGGTCCTCAGGAGAGGTGCTGAATGAGAGCCCTCTCTCCCAGGAAGGCTCTCTCATTCATCAGGTGGCCCCCAGAGCACCAGACAGGCAGCACCCCTGGAGCCCTCCCATAGGATGTCAGCATCCAGCACCCCAGGGTGCAGTCCCTTGACTGATGGTGACAGTGACTGGTGCCATGGACGGGGCTCACCATGTGCCAGGTACTAAAGGCTGGTCAGGAAGCTGCTTCCCTGAGGCCAAACAGCCTGGCGCGGCAGAATCTGGAGGGACGCGGGGTCTGTGCAGCACCATAGTGCCTGCCCACACCCCCGGGAAGGAAGATCTGTGGCATGCACTTCAAGACCACCTCCTCCAGGCCCCCGCCCTGACACCATGAAGGAACTGGCTCACAGACATCCTCAGGAAACAAGACAAGGGCCCTGGGCTCCAGTCTGGAGCTCCTTCCAGTGCTCTGCCTGGATGCTGCCAAGGATCCATGTCAGTGTACTCCTAACTCAGAGCCCCGGTCTCACCATGGACACCCCTCTCTGACCCTGCCCGATTGAGCGTCTAACCGCAGCCACAGGAGGCTGAGCCACCACATCTGTAGCAGAGTGGTGGAGCCAGGTCTGCAGTCATGCAGGGTCAGGGCCAGCTCTGCACTCAGGGAGTGAGGGCTGTGGGAGCTCTGCACCCCACCCCATCTCAGAGCTCTGCCATACTCCACAGGCTCATCCCACCCGCCCCTGCCCATCAGACTGACCCTCACCCCAACTGAGAAGAATGGGTCTGGAGACAAGGTTCTGGCGGGGGGGGGGTGGAGGGGGTGGGGGGGGCGGGGGGGCCCAGGCGGGCCCAAGCCCCTCCTTAGACCAGGGAGGCCACACAGCACTGGTGCCAAGTGAGGCCCGCACCCCTGCTGCATGACACTGGGTGAGGACACAGCCTTCTTGTGCCTCATTTCTCACTGGACCCTAGCCAAGCCAGCTCCCGGGCAAAAGGGTCCTGTCTCCTAGCGACAGCTGGCAGACGGCCAGCTGGGGTCGGCACCAGCTCCTGTGCCCGTATGACACTGCATTCTTCCAGATGGTAGCTCTCAATAATGGCAAGAGCGTCCCTTTTTTTGGAACAGGGTCTCACTCTGTTACCTAGGCTGGAGTTCAGCGGTGTGATCATGGCTCACGGCAGCCTTGATCTTTCAGGCCCAAGCCTCCCGAGTAGCTGAGACCACAGGCACGTACTGCCATGCCCAGCTAATTCTAAAAAAAAGTTGTGTAAAGGCCGGGTGCGGTGGCTCACGCCTTTAATCCCAGCACTTTGGGAGGCCGAGGCTGGCAGATCACGAGGTCAGGAGATCGAGACCATCCTGGCTAACACGGTGAAACCTTGTCTACTAAAAACACAAAAAATTAGCTGGGCGTGGTGGCGGGCGCCTGTAGTCCCAGCTACTCGGGAGGCTGAGGCAGGAGAATGGCGTGAACCCAGGAGGTGGAGCTGGCAGTGAGCTGAGATCGTGCCACTGCACTCTAGCCTGGGTGGCAGAGCAAGACTCCACTTCAAAAAAAAAAAAAAAATTGTGTAGAAATGAATCTCACTTTGTTGCCCAGGCTAGTCTCAAACTCCTGGGCTCAGGTGATCCTCCCACCTTGGCCTCCCAAAGTGCTGGGATTACAGGCGAGAGCCACCGCCAGGCTGGCAATAGCGTCTTAATACCAGGAATACTACTAGTCATTCCTCCTGCTGCCTCCAGCAGCTATAGGGCAGCAGGCTGCCTCCTTTAGACTGGGGTACTCTGGGCAAGGAAGAAGTGGCCTGCAGGGCCTAGAAGATGAGAGTTGGGGCTAGCACTATCTACCCCTTAGGAACTGTGTGACTGGGCAAGTGACATCCCTGAGCCTCTGGTTCCCGTACGGCTCAAGGAGTTACCTGGGGAGGGTACCCAGGACAGTGCCTGGCATGTGGCTGCTTTTCCTCAAACGCTGGCCATCAGCATGGTCAGCCTTAGAACCTAGGGACCTTCGGGGGACAGTGCTCCTCCTTCCCATTCGGGCAGGCCCCATCCACTCAGTCCTAAGCGGCCTCCCACAACAGGCAGCCTGCCGGGCAGGGTGGCGGGAGCAGCTCCGGGGCTTCCCTGCTCTTGGCTCTGGAGTTCCCCAGCCCTGCTTCCTGGCAGTACTGGCCTGGCCTCTGCCCCAGTAGCGGGCCAGCCCCTCCCTTAGCTCCACACCCGGTGGGTGGGAATTTCTGGGTTGGGAGTTTTGGGGCCACTGCCCCTCCCCAGCTCACCAGGCCTCTGGAGAGTGGGGCTGAGAGACCCCAGGCAGGGGGAGGATACGTGGGGACGGAGGGGAGGACGAAGGGGGCAGGCCCTGTCCCAGCCCTGCACAGCCTCTCATTAGCCCTGGGGTCCCGTTCCTACCATTCTTGAAGGCCAGGAACTCGAAGACACTGTGGACGATAGACACGATGATGGTGAGCGCCAGCAGGTAGGGGTTGGTCTCCAGCAGGGCCACCTGCAGGGGACACTTGTGAGCACAGCCCGCCCCCGCCCAGGAGCAACTTCACTAGCTTTTGTCCCCTAAGACCTGTCCCTGGGGCCACCTGTAGAGGCAGGGTGAGGGTGGGCCAGCCGGGAGGAGACTGGGTCAGAGATGGGCAGATGGGGACAGAGAGGAAGGTGACTCACGGAGACAGAAAAGACAGGGAGATGGCACTAGGGGAAGAGGCAGAGGCCGAGGGAGTGCGTGAAGGGACACTGGGAGCCAAGAGCAGAGACCCAACAGTGACAACAGCCCAGGAGGCAAAGCCGAGCCTCACACCACAGAAACGGGCTGACATTTCAGGACCCAGTGAGATGGTAGAGACACGGAGTCGGAGTCCAGGGCCAGGGAGACAAAGTCTGGGACAGAAGGAGTAAGGGACAGGTCTGGACCAAAAGGGCCCGGCCAAGCCAACAGAACAGCCTGGGGAGAGGACCCCCAGTCATCTAGGCCGGGAGGGCTGGGTGCCCACTTCCTTTCACTGCGGAGAAGGGACCTGGGAGGTTGTGAAACTGTGGGCAGAGGAGCACCAGGCGGGAGGTCCCACAGCCCAGGCCTGGCGCACTTCCTCTTGGCCTCCTGCGCCCAGGAAGGCACTGGGAAGTCCCGCCCGCCCCGGCTGCACTCACCTTCACCGAGTCCTGCTCCTCATCTGACTGCTCGTACAACTCGTCGCCCAGGAAGTTCCAGGGCGACTTGGTGCTCTGGGCGGCATAGAGCTGCCAGCGCCAAAGCGAGAGCGGGCAGAAGGAGACACGGAGCGGCAGGCTGGCCAGGCTCTCGTTGATGGGGTAGTAGTCCTTCTGCAGGTTCCAGTAGTCATTGAAGTAGATAATGGGGTAGTAGTCACCGCTCACGGCGTCGAACTTCACATCTGCAGCACATGGGGCAGGGGACACCGTTTGGCCCAGACAGGAGGCCAGGGTACCCACAGGCTTCAGATGTCTGTAGGGACCCAACAGGGCCCCTCTACAGAGACTGGAGGACAGGGGACATTTCTAGGCCACGCCATGAGGAGCTAAAGGGCCCCTTGACCTCAGCAGAGGGAACCAGATGCAAAGAGCAGGCAGGTCCCCGCTTAAGGGGGCAGCTGTGGCTCAGCTCCAGCCCACGGCTGCCCCATGGGTGACCATGTAACCCAGTTTTATAAAAGCCAGAAAATATGGCTTTTAAGTGACACTGCCTCAATTTCAAAAGTTGGCAAGTGATGGACATTTTTTGAAAACAGTTTGTGGGCTCGATGGGACTTGACTGTGGACCGATGCTGGCATATGGGAGTCAGTCCTGGTGACCCCAGGGGTGGGGGTGTGGGAGAGGGAGAGGACATGGGAAGGGGATAGGACAGGGTGGGGAGCTTGGGAGAGTGGAGCCCTAGAAAGCTCTCTCAGGTGGATGGGGCCAGGAGAAGACAAAGAGATGGGCCCCGAGCACCCTCCCAGAGGCCTCTGCAAGCAGCTGGCAGGGCTGGGGAGCTTACATTGATCCAGGGGAGGGGGCACACTGCCCTTCACCCACGGCGTGTGGTCGTCCACGATGTTGATGGTGATGTTGGGGTGCCAATGGGAGATCACCTCCACGGGCCCATAGTCCTCAGCCCTCTGAGGCAACATGTGGGGAAAGTCCTCAGAGGCAGGTGGAGGTGCCCAGGGACCATCAGCCTCTGCACACTTCCTCCCAAGGGTTCCCATGAAAATCTTAATCTTTGCTTTCTAGTTTTTGAGATGGGGTCTTGCCATGCTGCCCAAGCTGGTCTTGAATTCCTGGGCTCAAGCACGATCCTCCCACCTCAGCCTCCCAAAGTGCTGAGATTAGAGGCGTGAGCCACCATGGAAAGCTTCTTTTTTCTTTCTTTCTTTTCTCTCTCTTTTTTGGGAGAGATGGGGTCTCACTATGCTGCCTGGGCTGATCTTGAACTCCCGGGCTCAAGTGATCCTTCTGCTTCAGCCTTCCAAAGCGCTGGGATTACAGGCATGAGCCACCTCCCCTGACAACCTTGGCAGCTATCAGCCACCACAGCAAGTGCTGGCAGAGGGCTCTCCTCCCTCGGCTTAGAGATTACGCTACCCAGGACCCTTCGGGCCACCAACAGGATCCTTCCACCCCACATGCAGAAAACCGAGGCCTGCAGAGGTAGGGGCAGGGCTGGCATCCTAGGCCAGGCTGCGAAGCCCAGCCTCATGACAGCAGGCTCCACACACTCTTGCACGGTGGCCTCACCTCCATGAGGAGGGACCACCCCTCCCACACAGGACCACCCGCGGAGAGGGGAAGTCTCTTGGTGCCCACTGCAGGTTAACCACAGATTAACTGCCTGGCTCCCCAGCCCACCAGGAGTGACAGCAACTATTAATCCTGCAGTTCCTACTAAAGTCATATTCTCATGTGCCTGCTTCATGCTGGGCTGAGCTTGGGCTCTGGGGCCTGACTGTGTGGGTGAGAGTCCCTGGCCTGCCACTTCCTGGCTGTAAGATTCAACAAGTGTCCTCATGTGAGAATGGGACTGTGATGCAGCCCCCTCCCAGGCTGGCGAGAGGCCCGGGTAACCCTGCCTGGGATCCCCCCTACTCCCTGAGAGGCAGCTGCCTCCTGACCCCATTTCCCAGAGGAGGAGCCCAGTGCTCAGGGAGGGGAGGTGGCGTGACCAAGCCGGCATGGTGGGTCAGTGGTGGTGACAGATGACAGCCCCAGTGGTCTGGTATGAGCTGTGAATGGCCTGGCTTGGTCCCCATAGGCCCTGACAACCCTGCCCGTTTACCTTGATCATTTCTGGGTCCGCTTCTGTCTCTCCTGTCAGCAGGTTCTTGGTTTTCTGAAATCGCCTGCGCTTGTATTTGTTGATCACTGTGGTTGGGAGGTGGGGAAAGGAGGGGACATGAGACCTGCCAGGACCTGCAGCCTCCAGAGCCCGGACCCCTGCCCACCAGCAACGGCTCACAGTCTCCTGGCATCCACCTAGCACTCACCTGCTGAGATCAGTGTGACCTGGAATGCCAGAACTGCCTCCCCAAATCTCAACCAATCACAGTTCCTCATGATCATGAGGACACTACCATCACCAAATGCCCCAGGCAGAAACCCCAGCTCAGCAGGGCACTGTAATCCTGGCACTTTGGGAGGCCGGGGAAGGCGGATCACCTGAGGTCAGGAGTTTGCGACCAGCCTGGCCAACATGGTGAAATCCCCGTCTCTAATAAAAATACAAAAATCAGCCAGGTGTGGTGGCAGGTGCCTGTAATCCCAACTACTCGGGAGGCTGAGGCAGGAGAATCGCTTGAACAAGGGAGGTGGAGGTTACAGTAAGCTGAGATCGCACTGTTGCACTTCAGCCTCGGCAACAAGAGCAAAACTCCGTCTCAAAAAAAAAAAAGAAAAGAAAAAAGAAAAAAACAACTAAATAAATAAAATCAAGTGACTAATCATGGCATCCTGCAGCTTTGGAACCCCAGACACTCACCATAGCCCCGGTGACCTCTCAACCCTCAACACCTTCCACTTCTCCTCAAATACGCCAACCCGGGGCCTCCGGGTGTGCTGCCCTGTGTCCCAGGAACGCATGCCCCGACACAATCTTCGTGGCCTGGCTCCTCCGTGGCGTTC
Organism: Macaca fascicularis; assembly: GCF_037993035.2. Lineage (NCBI taxonomy): Eukaryota > Metazoa > Chordata > Mammalia > Primates > Cercopithecidae > Macaca > Macaca fascicularis. Next base: position 53,018,997 of record NC_088393.1, on the reverse strand, counting down.
AAGTGCCTGGCAGAATATCCTTCTTCCACAGGGCTTCCCTGGCCACCCCACTGAATGAGGTTATGCAGTCATTCTCCTGCCAGCTTGTTTCCTTCGCAACATTTCACCACTATCCAAAACTTAGCCGGTGGTTTACCTGCCTGCTGTCTATCCCTGCAACCAGTGTGCAAACCCCGTGTGGAAATGCGGGTAGGGGCAGGGCCTGTTTGAACACACATGGAGCGCCTGCACAGGCTCAGCGATGACCAGTTGAATACATGACTATAAAAAGGCAGCAGATAGCTTCAGAGAAGGCCTGAAGCCACCAACATGAGAAACCAAGATGAGAAACACTTCGGGGTTGTGAATCCCCAGCCAGGAGTTGGCCTCACTTCCTCTCGAAGAGGCCAGGTTGGCCACAGGCTCCCTGCCACGTTGTCCCAAACGCTGCCGGGGAGGAAGGGGCTTGTGCGTGCCCACGCTGCATCCCCCAACCTCTGCCCTAGCCTGGGGATGTTTCTGTTTTTTTCTGGAGACAGAGTCTTGCTCTGTCACCCAGGCTGGAGTGCAGTGGCACAATCTTGGCTCACTGCAAGCTCCGCCTCCAGGTTCAAGCGATTCTCCTGCCTCAGCCTCCCAAGAAGCTGGAACTACAGGCACCTGCCACCACGCTCCGCTAATTTTTTGTATTTTTAGTAGAGACAGGGTTTCAGCGTGTTAGCCAGGATGGGCTCAATCTCCTGACCTCATGATCCGCCCGCCTCGGCCTCCCAAAGTGCTGGGATTACAGGTGTGAGTCACCGTGCCCAGCCCAAAAAGAAGCTAAGCATTTCTTTTTCTTTTTTTTTTTGAGACAGAGTCTTGCTGTCATCCAAGCTGTAGTGCAGTGGTGTGATCTCGGCTCACTGCAACCTCTGACTCCCAGGTTCCAGCTATTCTCCCACCTCAGCCTCCTGGGTAGTTGGGACTATAGGCGTGTGCCACCATGCCCGGCTAATTTTGTATTTTTAGTAGAGACAGGGTGTCACCATGTTGCCCAGGCTGGTCTCAATCTCCTGGCCTCGTGATCTGCCCACCTCAGTCTCCCAAAGTGCTGGGATGACAGGCGTGAGCCACCGCGCCCGGGGACTTTTCAGCTCTTCCTTATGCTGGGAAGGATAACTCAGTCTGCCCTCCCTCAACTCTCCATCCTGCCCCCTGGGGCCAGGGAAAGACAGGGAAAGGGGAAGGAGACCTGGCCAACAGCGGGGGCTTGGAGGCAATCTTGCCTCTGAATCCTACAATCTAAGGGACACTGGTGAGTGACGTCACTTCCCTAAAGAAAAAAAGCCTCGCTTCTTCTTGGCCCAGGGCCTGCTGCTTATTAGCACAAACGTCATCCTTTTTTTTTTTTTTTTGAGATGGAGTCTCACTCTGTTGCCCAGGCTGGAGAGCAGTGGCGCGATTTCAGTTCACTGTAAACTCCACCTCCGAAGTTCAAGCAATTCTCCTGCCTCAGCCTCCCGAGTAGCTGGGATTACAGGCATCCACCACCACGACCAGCAATTTTTGTATTTTTATTAGAGACAGGGTTTCACCATGTTGGCCAGGCTGGTCTCAAATTCTAACCTCAAGTGATCCACCTGCCTCGGCCTTCCAAATTGCTGGGACTACAGGCTTGAACCACCACCCTGGCCAATCCTCATCATTTCTATGATTATTAAATCATTGGGGTGGCCGGGCACGGTGGCTCACGCCTGTAATCCCAGCACTTCGGGAGGCCGCGATGGGCGGATCACGAGGTCAGGAGATCAAGACCATCCTGGGGAACATGGTGAAACCCTGTCTCTACTGAAAAATACAAAAAACTAGCCGGGCGAGGTGGCGGGCGCCTGTAGTCCCAGCTACTCGGGAGGCTGAGGCAGGAGAATGGTGTGAACCCGGGAAGCGGAGCTTGCAGTGAGCTAAGATCCAGCCACTGCATTCCAGCCTGGGCGACAGAGTGAGACTCCGTCTCAAAAAAAAAAAAAAAAACAAACAAATAAATCATTGGGGATCTTCCTCCTGTGTCCAGGGGGAGAAGCCAACATTCAAGGGCTGACTTGGAGAAAATTCCAAGGGGACATGCCCCAATCCTGTCCACACCTGACAGAGACTGTCCAGAAAAGGGAGGGCCCCAGAGGGCAGTGCTGGCTGGTGGAGGGGGAGGCACAGGGGAGAGAGGCTTTGGCTCAGGCAGAGAACACATACTGCAGCTTAGAGGCATCCAGACCAGAGGGACCTGGCTCCCGTGGGGAGGAAAAAGCCCCCCTTTCTTGGAGGGAAATCTTCTAGAGCTGCATCATCCAGTATGGGGGTTGCTGGCCACATGCAGCTACTGGGCACTGCAAATATGTCTGGTCCAAACCAAGAAGTGCTGTAATATAAAACACACACTAGACCCCCTCTTTTTTTTTTTTTTTTTTTTTTTAAAGACATAGTCTTGCTCTGTCACCCAGACTGGAGTGCAGTGGCACGATTTCAGCTCGCTGCAACCTCTGCCTTCTGGGTTCAAGTGATTCTCCTGCCTCAGCCTCCCAAGTAGATGGAACTACAAGTGTTAGCCACCATGCCCGCCTAATTTTTGTATTTTTAGTATCTCTGGGGTTTCATTATGTTGGCCAGGCTGGTCTCAAACTCCTGGCCTCAAGGGATCCACCTGCCTCAACCTCCTAAAGTGCTGGGACTACAGACGTGAGCCACCATGCCCAGCCACACACACTAGATTCTGAAAACTGGCGCAAGGGGGGAAAAAAGTAAAATATCTCACTTTTTATACTGATTATATGTTGAAATGAGAATACACTGAGCTCAATTAAACTATTACTATTAATCTCGTGGTTTCTCTTTACCTTTTTATTTGTGAGACAGGGTCTCCCTTTGTTACCCAGGCTAGAGTGTAGGGGTATGATCACTGCAGCCTCAACCTCCTGGGCTTGGGTGATCCTCCCACCTCAGGCTCCCAAGTAGCTGGGATTACAGGCATCCCCCACCATGCCTGGCTAATTTTTGTATTTTTATTAGGGGGGTTTTGCCATGTTGCCCAGGCTGGTCTCGAACTCCTAGGCTCAAGCGATCCTCTAGCCTCGGCTTCCCAAAGTGCTGGGATTACAGGTGTGAGCCAACACGGCCCTGGCCTTACCTTTTTATTATTTTATTTATGTTTCTTTTTGAGACAGGGTCTTGCTTTGTTGCTCAGGCTGAAGTGCAGTGGCCTGATCACAGCTCCCTGCAGCCTTGACCTCCTGGGCTCAAATGATCCTCCTACCTAAGCCTCCTGAGTTGGAGGACACTACAGGTGCACACCACCATATCTGGCTAATTTTAAAAAATTTTTTTGGCTCACGCCTGTAATCCAAACACTTTGGGAGGCCAAAGCGGGTGGGTCACCTCAGGTTGGGAGTTCAAGACTAGCCTGACCAACATGGAGAAACCCCCTCTCTACTATAAATACAAAATTAGCTGGGCGTGGTGGCACATGCCTGTAACCCCAGCTACTCGGGAGGCTGAGGCAGAATTGCTTGAACCTGGGAGATGGAGGCTGCAGCAAGCCAAGATCGTGCCATTGCACTCCAGCCTGGGCAACAAGAGTGAAACTCTGTCTCAAAAGAAAATCAGGCCGGGCGCGGTGGCTCACGCCTGTAATCTCAGCACTTTGGGAGGCCGAGATGGGTGGATCACGAGGTCAGGAGATTGAGACCATCCTGGCTAACACTGCGAAAGCCTGTCTCTACTAAAAATACAAAAATTAGCCGAGCGTGGTAGCAGGCGCCTGTAGTCCCAGCTACACGGGAGGCTGAGGCAAGAGAATGTTGTGAACCCAGGAGGCGGAGATTGCAGTGAGTGGAGATCACGCCACTGCACTCCAGCCTAGGCAACAGAGCGAGACTCCATCTCAAAAAAATAAATAAAAAATGAAACGGGGTCCAGTGGGTGTTTTATATCACAGCACTTCTTGGTTTGAACCAGCCATATCTGCAGTGCACTCCAGCCTGGGCAACAGAGCGAGACTCCGTCTCAAAAAAAAAAAAAAAATCAAATAGGCCGGGCGCGGTGGCTCATGCCTGTAATCCCAGTACTTTGGGAGGCCAAGACGGGCAGATCATGAGGTCAGGAGATCAAGACCATCCTGGCTAACACGGTGAAACCCAGTCTCTACTAAAAATACAAAAAAATTAGCCAGGCGTGGTGGCAGGCGCCTGTAGTCCCAGCTACTCAGGAGGCTGAGGCAGGAGAATGGGGTGAACCCGGGAGGCAGTGGTTGCAATGAGCCAAGATCGCGCCACTGCATTCCAGCCTGGGCAACAGAGCGAGACTCCATCTCCAAAAAAATAAAAATAAATAATAAAATAAATAAAATTTAAAAATAAAAAATAAAATTTCTTTTTGTAGAGATGAGGTCTCCCTATGTTGCCAGGGCTGGCCTTGAATTCCTGGGCTCAAGTGATCCTCTCACTTTGGCCTCCCAAAGTACTGGGATTGCAGGCATGAGCCACTGTGCCTGGCCTGTCTTTACCTTTTTACTCTTCAGTCTTTTTCTATTGGAAATATTTTAATGCCTTCTCTGGCTCACATCCTATCTCCATGAGATGGAGCTGCTCTAGAATACTGATTACTGGCCTTTTGGGAAGAAAAGGGGCTTTTCTTTTCTTTTTTATTTTGAGATGGAGTCTTGCTCTGTCACCCAGGCTGGAGTGCAGTGGCGCAATCTCAGCTCACTGCAATCTCTGCCTCCGGAGTCCAAGCGATTCTCCCACCTCAGCCTCCAGAGTAGCTGGGATTACAGGCATGTGCTACCATGCCCAACTAAGTTTTGTATTTTTAGTAGAGACAGGGTTTCACCATGTTGGTCAGGCTGTTCTTGAACTCCTGACCTTAAGAGACCTGCCTGCCTTGGCCTCCCAAAGTGCTGGGTTTCCAGGTGTGAGCCACCACAGCCAGCCCAAAGGGGGCTTTTCTGAACTCACACTCTCCTTCACCCTAGAGTTGGTGGGTGGCTCACTCCAAGTCCTTCTGTGTCCCTGCTCTGAGGATCCCAGCTCCAAGGCTGGGGAGGGAGGCCTGCATGATCCTAGTATGCTTTTCAGGTTCACTGTCTGCAGATTCTATTTTACAGACCAGACTGACTGTGAATAAACCTCACCACACAGTGACATGGATCACACATTCACTAAAGACAAAACCACAGAAAATACTGGTATCGATTTAGGTTAACGGAATGATTAGGTGATCGTCAAATGGGGGTACAAGAATACGATGAAGAGTTAACCACCTGGGTCACCTTCAGAGTGACCTCTGAAGCACGGGGCATTTTAACCCAGACCCCTGATGTATCCCTCTCTGCAGGGAAACATCTGTGAGACCAACCCTGTAGGTCACACCCTTCAAGCCACTTCTGCCCGGTTCTCCAAAGATCTCACTACATCTCAGCCGGGTGGGACACACCAACGCAGCATTTTCTGCAGACACACTCACTCAGAATGGCGCTCAACTAACTCCAGAAGACCTTTCCAAGTCATTTCTGGGGACCCACATAGAGTCATCAACTTTTCATTCCATCCAGTATAGGTGATAAAAAAATTATCATCTTTTAGGATATTTTTATACTAAAAGAAGTAGGTAAGACCTAACTCATACAAATAGAATTCCATCTGTTGCTGCGCCACCCAAAACCAGCCAGATGGATCTTAACCAAATCCACAGGGAATGTCTGGAATAGTCCTCAATAAAATGAAAGCTAGGTGGACTACACAGAACTCCCGTTAGGAGAATGGGGGGCTGAGGAAGCCATTCTCCACATCTGTTCAAACAGGTACAGTGAGAGATTTCTAAGGCTGCCCATCAGGAGACAGAGGACTCAAGGAAAAAGGTCACGCAGAACCAGGAAAGGCTGGGTGTGGTGGCTCACACCTGTAATCCCAGCACTTTGGGAGGCCGAGGTGGACGGATCACTTGAAGTCAGGAGTTTGAGGCCAGACTGGCCAACACGGTGAGACTCCGTCTCTACTAAAAATACAAAAACTAGCCGGGTGTAGTGGCGTGTGCCTGCAGTCCCAGCTATTTGGGAGGCTAAGGTGGGAGAATCACTTGAACTTGGGAGGTGTAAACTGTGGTGAGCTGAGATAGTCCATTGCACTCCAGCCTGGGTGACAGAGTGAGATCTTGTCTTTAAAAAAAAAAAAAAAAGGGTCAGATAAGCAGAAAGATGACAATAATTATTGTCCCGAAAACAAGAGGATGGACAATGCTATGGTTTGAATATTTGTCCTGGCCAAAAGTCATGCTGATTCTCTCACTCCAATCTCCCAAGTAGCTGGGACTACTGACGTACTCTAGTACTCCCCACTCCCACTGAAATTTAACCCCCAGTGTGCCAGTACTGAGAGACGGGGCTTTTAAGAGGTGACTGGGTCATGAGGGCCCTCCCCTCAGGGACTGATTAACCCATTCATGGATTAGTGGGTTAATGGATTAATGAGTTATCATGGGAGTAGAAGTGGTAGTCTTATTTTTTATTACTATTGTTTTTTCAGAGACGTGGACTTGCTCTGTCACCCAGGCTGGAATGCCATAGTGCAATCACAGCTCATTGCATCCTCGACCTCCCACACTCAATCAATCCTCCCCCTCAGCCTCCCATGTAGCTGGAACCACAGGTGCTCACCCCCATACCTGGCTATTATTTTTTGTAGTGACGAAGTCTCACCATGTTGCCCACACTGTTCTTTGAATGTTATCTATCTTTTTTTTTTGAGACGGAGTCTTGCTCTGTCACCAGGCTGGAGTGCAATGGCGCGATCTCGGCTCACTGCAATCTCTGCCTCCTGGATTCAAGCAATTCTCCTGCCTCAGCCTCCCAAGCAGCTGGGATTACAGGCGCGTGCTACCACGCCCAGCTAATTTTTGTATTTTTAGTAGAGACGGGGTTTCACCATGTTGGCCAGGATGGTCTCTATCTCTTGACCTCGTGATCTACCCACCTCAGCCTCCCAAAGTGTTGGGATTACAGGCATGAGCCACCACGCCCGGCTATCTTCTTTTTTGTTTATGAGACCGAGTTTCGCTCTTGTTGCCCAGGCTGGAATGCAATAGCGCAATCACAACTCACCACAACCTCTACCTCCCGGGTTCTCCTGCCCCAGTTTCCCGAGTAGCTGGGATTACAGGCATGCACCACCACTCCTGGCTAATTTTGTATTTTTAGTAGAGACCAGGTTCCTCCATGTTGGTCAGGCTGGTCTCGAATCCCTGACCTCAGGTGATCCGCCTGCCTCAGCCTCCCAAAGTGCTGGGATTACAGGAGTAAGCCACTGTGCCCGGCCTCTATCTATCTTTTTGAGAGGTTCTCAGTCTGTCACCTAGGCTGGAGTGCAGTGGTGTGATCCTGGCTCACTGCAACCTCCACCTCCTGGGCTCAAGTGATCCTCCCACCTCAGCCTCCTGAGCAGCTGGGACTACAGGCACAGGCCCAGCTAATTTTTGTATCTTTTGGTAGAGACAGGGTTTCGCCATGTTTCCCAGGCTGGTCTCAAACTCCTGGGCTCAAACAATCCTGCCCACCTCATCTCCCAAAGTGCTAGGATTACAGGCGTGAACCACTGCACCCAGCCCACAAATTATTTTTGAGTGTCTATTTCTATCAGGCCCCTACTGTGCACAAGTCAACCCTGGCCCTTCCCCCTTGGTGAAGGACGTCTCCTCCTCTCCAAGAGTCCCCGTCTCCAGCTGCTTTTTCTGGCCAATTCCTCTCTGGTCCCTGAGCCCTTCCTCCGTAGGTCTCCCTCCTTAGTGTCTATAGGGCTCATTAAGGCTGGGTGGGGCTTGAGCCTGCCCTGCCAATCCCATCCTCTTTGAGTGCAGGCTTCCTGCCTGCCCTCCTGGACCTGGGATTTATTGTCCGCCACACCAGCCTGGGGGCTCCCAGGATGCTGGCCCCCTGGACAGTGGGTCCTAGCTGCAGGGGAGTGACTTACTCCGGGACATGTGGACTGTGGCAAGGCGGCGGTACAGTGCCTTCTGCCGGGGGTCTGGGTGGAAGCCACTCTTGGTGAAGTAAACGTGGATGTAGATGGAGCCGTTCTGCTGGACGCTCTGCAAAAGCGGGAAGGTCAGGTGGGCAGGCTGGGCAACTGGGGTGAAGGAAACGTTAAAGCCCTGCCTGGCACCCGTCCCCAGCAGTTTCCTCCCCGTCAATTCTCTGGCCATTTACTGAGTACTCAGGGTGAGGCATGTAGTTGGGTGGCAGTAAATGGGGGGAAATGCTGGAGTCAGACTCAGACGCCCACTCTACCCGCCATGGCCGTGTGAGCTCAGCTTCTCTCTAAGCCTCAGGGCCCCACCTAGAGGATGCGAGGTCCCCACAGCACTGACCTGAGGGTACTACTGCAGGGACTACCTGGAGCACTGGCACACAGCTCAGTCAACAAGCTCTCGTTAAGCTCACTCAACAGGAAGAAGCAGCTGACCGACATGGAGCTCCTACTACGGGCCAGACCTTGCCCTGGGTACTTCAGACAATAGCTCCCTAATCTAATGAGTTAACACACATGTAACATGTCAACCGTATGCAATGGGTCATGTTACCACCCCATTTTGTAGATGAGGCAAACGGGGCTCATGCCAAGGGGTCATACAGTGTGTGGCAAGTATGCAGATGGAAACCCAGTCTGTGGGCTCCTGGGTGCTACTCCCTGCTACCTCCAGCTGGCCCCTCTCTGCCCAAGTCTTCCTCATTATCTCATCAAGTCTCCTTGCCTCCCAGGGAAGGGGGACTATTCTCACTTGATACAGATGAGGAAACTGAGGCTTCGAGAAGGGAGGCAAGTTGTCCAGGGGCACTGAGTGGAGACAAAGGCGAGCACTGAACCTCTCTGATCTTTGAGCAGAGCTCGGATTCACTTGGTCCCATTGTGTTCTCCTCACTCTCCTGTCTTTTTTAGAGATGGGGTCTTGCTGTGTTGCCCAGGCTGGAGTGCACTGGCTATTTGCAGTTGTGATCGTGGCACACTATAGTTCTACACTCCTGGGCTCTAGCCGTTCTGCCACCTCAGCCTCCTGAGTAGCTGTGCTTACAGGCACGTGCCACTGTGCCCAGCATTCCCGCCTTTTAAGTCCACTCAGACCCCACCTTGAAGCTTCAACTTAGATCCAAGCCCTTGAAAGCAGATCCCCCTGCTGGGCCTGCCAGGCCCTGGTCCTTCCTTGGATCTTGGGGCAAGGCCTGGGGGCTGGGCTTGAGGTCTCTGTGGGAGCCACCTCTCAGTGCAGGTCAGAAAGTCCAGCTGGGTGGGGTGGTTCATGCCTGTAATCCCAGCACTTTGGGAGGCTGAGGTGAGAGGATCACTTGAGCTCAGGAGTTTGAGACCAGCCTGGGCAACATGTTGAGACCCCATCTCTACGAAAAACACAAAAAATTAGCTGGGCATGGTGGTGCATGCCTGTTATCCCAGCTACTTGGGAGGCTGAGGTGAAAGGATGGCTTGAGCCCATGAGGTTGAGGCTGCAGTGAGCTATTAACTGTGCCACTGCACTCTAGCCTAGGCAACAGAGCAAGACCCCATCTCAAAAAGAAAAGAATGATGGCTGGGCATGGTGTCTCACACCTGTAATCCCAGCACTTTGGGAGGCTGAGGCAGGCGGATCACTTGAGGTCAGGAGTTCAAGACCAGCCTGGCCAACATAGTGAAACCCTGTCTCTACTAAAAAAATACAAAAATTAGCTGGGTGTGATCATGTGTGCCTATAATCCCAGCTACTCAGGAGGCTGACACGAGAACCACTTGAACCTAGGAGGTGGAAGCTGCAGTGAGCCAAGGTCGCGCCACTGCACTCCAGACTGGGTAACAGAGCGAGACGCTGTCTCAAAAAAAAAAAAAAAGAAAAAAAGACTGTGTTCACATTCTGCTTCTAGCCACCCAGACAGAAATAGAACAGAAATGTGCCCTCCACCCCAAAGCTGAGAAGGCCTGCTGGGGAGAAAGGAATGAGGGCAGCTGTCTTGGACTCAGCCAAAGAAGGCCCCAAAGAGATGTCCCTTTCACTTGTTCGGTACTTGTACTTGTTGATTCTGTCCCCAGCCCCACATTGGGCAGTGCTGGGGATGTGGAAGTGATCTAGGCAGCCCAGCCTTATTATCACAAGGCTCACAGTCCCATGCAGGAGTCCCAGTGAGGCCCCAGAGTGGGCTGGGATGGGGAAGTCCAGCAGGTGTGACAACCCAGAGAGGGTGCTTAACCAAGTCTGAGTGCTCTGGGGTCAGGGAGGGCTTCCAGGAGGAGGCAGGATTTGAGCCTAGGGCTGCAAGAGTCCACAGCCATAGAGCCTGAGTCTGAATCTCTCATGCAATGTGGCCTTGGGTAAATGACCTTCCCTCTCTATGTCTCAGTTTCCTCATATGTCAAATGAGAATAGCAGTTCCTGCTTCAGAGGGTTTCTGGTAGGTTTCCATGAGTCAGCCTAGCTTAGTACCCTGCACTTAGCTCAATCAACATTAACTAATGTTATTTTGAAATGGGGCTGCCTGATAAACTGGTGATAGGCAAACATCCCCAAGGACAATTACTAATCTTTCACCGGTTTCAAGTCAAGGACTGCACAACCTTAGAGGTAGCCAGCAGGGTCCCAGGCCAATTCCACCCATATCTACCTTTTTCATAGGGGAAAGTGAAGACCAGAGACCTCAGGGACCAGCCTGTGGTCACAGAGCGTGTGAGCCCAAGGAAGGGCCAAGCCTGGAGCCCAAACTCCACACTGTCTCAGCAAGGAGCGGACTGGAGGAAAGGTCCTTCAGTGCCAGTCAAGCAGCCATGGGGCCAGAAACCAAGAGCTGCCCCCACCTGTGGGATGTCAAGCTCAGCAAAGTGCTCATAGCAGCCGTCTGAGTTCTCGCCGCTAGTCCAGTCGCCATACACAAGATCGTGCTGCTCCCAGAAGAGTGCCGACGTGGCGTTGAAGTCTGTAAAGTGCTCGTGCTCTGAGATGTACACATGCAGGTTCTGTTGGGACAGAAGGCGACAGAGCTCAGGCCCGCTCTTGAGAGCCTTTGCAGGCTGGCTAAAGAGTAGATGAAGAGCTATGGCAGCGGTCAGCACACGTAGAGGAACAGTAATTACAGAGGGCAGGGGAGAGGAGAGAGGAAGAGCAGCAGAGAGAACATATTTTCTCTTTTCTCATACCACCATGTCTGTCCTGGTCTGAGCCTGTGAAGTCAACGAACAAAGAACACTTGGAGACTGGCCAGTCTGCCAATTAGAATTTAGGGGTAGGAAGGGGCAGAAGCTCCCTGAATGATCTCCTGCCCTAGTGGCTGCTGGGCCTTCCTGGTCAGAGCTCTGCAGGCTATGGACAAAGCAGTCCAGAGCTACAAAAGCACTGTCAGCCACCGGGCGTGGTGGTCCACGCCTGTAATCCCAGCATGTTTGGAGGCTGAGGCAGGTAGATCACTTAAGGTCAGGAGTTCGAGACCAGCCTGCCCAAAAAGGTGAAACCCCATCTCTACTAAAAATACAAAAAATTAGTGGTGGCACATGTCTGTAATCCCAGCTACTCGGGAGGCTGAGGTAGGAGGATCACTGGAGCCCGGGAGGAGGAGGTTGCAGTGAGCTAAGATTATGCCACCGCACTCTAGCTTGGGTGACAGAACGAGACTCCATCTAAAAAAAAAAAAAAACACAACAAAACCATTGTGACCCAACAAGAACTTCCTCCTTTCTCAAGCCCCCATGGCCATGTTTGCTCAGAAAAGCCTAGACTGACAGGTCTAAACACTTTTGCTCTGGACGCTCCTGAAGCCCTGCCCTGCCCATGCCCAAGCCCACTGTGGAAGTGCAGGTCTCCTCTCCTTCTGTGCCTACCTCCCACCAGCCTCTGCTGGCTCCCTGCCCTCCCCACCTCTCACACTACCTCCCTTGCACATATCCCGCTGCAACCTTAGAAGGCTGAATATATTTTGAAATACGACATCCAAAGACCCTGGTTAGATATTTTAACCAAATGAATTTCCTTTTTCTTTTGGGTGACACAGGCTTCATGTGCTGGGGATGGACCCAGGTGACACAGGTCTCATATACTGGGGATGGGCCTAGAGTTCCTCAACCCTGGACCTGTTTTCCTAGACCTGCCAGTGGGCAGGGACCTGGTCTGTCCCGACTGCTGACATCACTCCTCCACATTCCACCCCTCCTTGCCCCATCATCTCCAAGTCTGCCCTACCGCTGGCAGTTACCATTAAAGTGTCTTTGGGGAACAGGTTGCGGCTGGCGACACGTGGGGCTCCTCCGGGGCCCGTCTGGTCCTGAGGGGCCGGCCCTCGGCGGAACCAGCTGCTGATGGCCCAGATGATGAAGATCCTGAGGAGAGAAGCAGCAAGGTGGTGAGTCCCCAAGCCTTGGCTCTCCGCAACAGACCCGCCTGACTTCCTTCTGACTTGGCACATGCTGGCACCTGACCTGGGGCTAGTGACCAAGTCAGGGAGGCCCTGAGAAGGTAGTCACAGGGCTGGCAAGAAGACAAGATGTCCCCAAAGACCACATCTGGGGAGGGAGCCCAGATGCCACCGTTTGCCAGTGCAGGGGGGGCTGGCACTGCCCTGGTCTGCATGCAGACCCTTGACTCTAAGTCCTCCAAGAGCTCCTGGTGACCACAGGGCTGCAGGGGCTGACTCTTGAAACCTCAGTCTGGGAAACCTGCCATCCAGCCCCTTGGGACCCCCCAGAGAGGATACTAAGACTCTGGAACCCCTTCAGTGTGCAGATGGGTGAATTAAAAGAAAAACGAAATAAAGAAAACATAATAATAAACATGACATTTCTGAAAGAAAGAATCTGGAATCCCAGCACTTCAAAAGCATAGAACTGGGGATGGTTAATGGCTACAAAAAATAGAATGAACGAGATCTAGTATTTGGTAGCAAAACAGGGCAACTATAGTCAATAGTAATTTAATTACACATTTTAAAATAACTTAAAAAGTATAGAGGCTGGGCATGGTGGCTCACGCCTGTAATCCCAGCATTTTGGGAGGGCAAAGCGGGCAAATTGCGAGGTCAGAGATCGAGATCATCATGGCCAACATAGTGAAATCCCGTCTCTACTAAAAATACAAAAATTAGCTGGTCCTGGTGGCATGCGCCTGTAGTCCCAGCTACTTGGGAGGCTGAGGCAGGAGAATCACTTGAACCTGGGAGGCAAAGGTTGCAATGAGCCCGAAGGCACAGAAGCTTAGAAAGAGCAACATTTCTGAACTTCAGCGGAATTTCTGGAGAAGCAGATAGTAAGCGATAGGTTAGTTCCAATTTTAGTAACAGTGGGCTAAATTATTCAGACCAACCCTCTCATTGGAAAGAATTGAAAAAGCTTGAAAAAATTAATACACTACGAAGACATCAATGTATTTTATATTTATAATTATACATATTGATAGGATGAGAATATATGCTGCTCACGTATTCTCATATTTGTTCTCATGCATATAATTTTTATCAAGTTTACATATGAATATATACAAATAGCTCTGAAGAATGAACAAGACTGTAGGCTACCAAACCTTCAGGCAAAGACTGAAGGGAAAGTAGGAATCCTAAAGTAGTAAAGGATGGGCCGTGCGCGGTGGCTCACGCCTGTAATCCCAGCACTTTGGGAGGCAGAGGCAGGTGGATCACCTAAGGTCGGGAGTTCGAGACCAGCCTGGCCAACATGGTGAAACCCCGTCTCTACTAAGAATACAAAAATTAGCCAGGAGTGGTGGCAGGCGCCTGTAATCCCAGCTACTCAGGAGGTTGGGGCAGGAGAATTGCCTGAACCCAGGAGAAGGAGGCTGCAGTGAACCGAGATTGTACCATCGCACTCCAGCCTGAGCGACAAGAGCAAAAAGTCCGTCTCAAAAAAAAAAAAAAAAAAAAGTAAAGGATCCTGGATTTGCAGGTCTAGGAAAAAAAAATAAGTAAAGGAGCCCTATAAGCTTCTTCATGTGTCTGAGGACATCTGCTAGGTGTTTTGATAGGTGACAAAAATGCTGGTCTAGGCTGGGTGCAGTGGTTCGCACCTGTAACCCCAGCATGCTGGGAGGCAGAGGTAGGTGGATCGCTTGAGCCCAGGAGTTTAAGACCAGCCTGGGCAACATGGTTTCTACAAAAAATACAAAAATTAGCCAGGCATGGCAGCGCGCACCATGCCTATAGTCCCAGCTACTCAGGAGGCTGAGGTGGGAAAATCACCTGAGTCCAGGAGGTTGAGGCTACAGTGAACCATGATCGCGTCACTGCACTCTGGTCTGGGTGACAAAGCGAGACCCTGTCTCAAAAAAAAGAAATGCTAGCCCAGGGCACATATGACGTATGAGGTAACCAGAGACCTACCCTACAGAAAACTAAGACCCTGCAAGGCGCAAGGCTCCACCCCTAGGAAGGAGGGAACCAGGCGACCTACTCATTTCCAGAAGTTACACACCAGGTATGCAGGGCCAAGTATGCAAGGCCACTCGTGGGACAAGGAGTCACGCAGGGCAGCTCAAGACCTGAACCTGGTGCAAGGAAACCTGGGACTTGGTAATGTCCCCAGGCAGAAGCAAAGGCAATCCTCTCTGTAGAAAAATATGCTCATCCTAGCCCTGAAATTCCTATAAATAACTTTTCAAGTATAATGATCAGGACACAGACAGAGATAAGCCGGGCACAAAAGCAAACAAGATATTATGAGTGAGAATCAGCACCAACAACAGATACCAAAAACAAAACGAGGCTGGGCGTAGTGGCTCACACCTATAATCCCAGCACTTTGGGAAGCCAACACTTGAGGTCAGGAGTTTGAGACCAGCCTGGCCAACATGGTGAAACCTCATCTCTACTAAAAATACAAAAATTAGCCGGGCGTGGTGGCAGGCACCTATAATCCCAGCTACTCAGGAGGCAGAGGCAGGGGAATCACTTGAACCTGGGAGGCGGAGGTCACAGTGAGCCGAGATCACGCCACTGGATGCCAGTCTGGGTGACAGAGTAAGACTCCATCTCAAAAAAAAAAAAGTCCTTAAAGAGAAGGAATATTCCTTATTGATTTCTTCTTCCCTCCTGTTGCCTGGAGTGTGGATGTGATGGCTGGATCTTCAGCAGCTGTCTTGGGCTATGAGGATAAAGGGAAAAACCTAGCAATGGTGGAACAAACAGCAAGAAGGAGTCTGGGTCACTGAAGACTGCTGAATCCTAGTCTGCCTCCATCCAGACTGGTATATCAGAGAGAAATTAATCTCTACCGTGTTAATGGAGGTTTCTCAGCTGCATGCAGCCATGTGATTATTAAATGATTCAAGTACTTATTAATTACCGGTATGATAACCATATAGCAGAAAAGGTTACGAGCCCAGCTTACTGTGACCTCAGTGGTCAACTTCAGTGGTTGAAATGGAGATAATAACAGCTCCTACTCTCATAGGGTAGTTTGTAAGCATTACACGCATTAAATTACATATATATAGATGTTTATATAGTGTGTATATATATCTGAAATACACACACACACGCGTACCTCAGAATGGAACCTAGACATACCCAATACATGATTTAGAAGTGTTAGCTATTACTGTTATTTTAATCATAGGAAAAACGCATACAAAAAACTTTGGAGTGGAAAAACACTATGAGTGAATTCTACTGTGGGTGGGGTGCCTCCCTGCTGAGCCCTGATCGGGGCAGGATCAGGCACAGGGACTTGCCTCTGCCTATAGAAGCCATGAGGCCTTGGAGTCCAGGGTCTCAGGGGCCATGGCCCAGATGAGCCATCTGCTACCTCCCTATGAAGTCCCTGATACGCATGGCTGGGGAAGACCTGGACCTGGCAATCTCTGGGGTACCAATGCCTCCAGCAGAGGCTCTCATTTTAGTAAACACACCTGGGGAGAGTGTGGAAGCAGTGATGCCTCCAGGCAGCTCTGCCCCTGGCTTAGTGTGTGGCCTGTGGGGGTCCTAACCCCTCTGGGCTTCTAGGTTCCCATGTACAAAACAAGGCTAGGCCTTTTTGGATTCCAAACCCCTAGTCACCTGAAGAACATCTGTGTGTATCTACATGCCCACAGTTCCGTGGACCCTCTCAGAGGGCTCATGGCCACAGTCCCTCATCCATGCGCCCAGGCCTGCAGGAGACTGGACCTTTCTAATGCTTCCTGATACACTTGAGTAAGCAAAGAAAACAGACATTAAATCCTCTCTCCCACCCAAATAGGTATTCTACATTCACAGGTTCAGAACATTTTTAAATATATGAAAAGACGTATAATCAAAACTCTCCCTCCCACCCCGTTCCTTTATATACCCAGTTCCTGCTCCACCTCCCACTCCAGGTAACTACATGTGCTCAAAACCACAAACACCACAGACACCACCCGCTATCCAGAAAGGCTATTCCTGCATAATCAGCTTCAAACTACAAGGAGTTCATGGGCCCCTGAAAACAAACCCTGAATCCCATTTTAAGAACTGCAGCCAAGACGGTCTCTGAGCACCCACCCGAACTGATGTTTGATGCTGCCTCGTTCTAAGAAAGGAAATTAGCCTACAGTGTGACTTGTATTAAAAATGTCTCTCTGAAGGAAGCTCCCTATGCACTGACGTGGAAAGATTTCGAAGACATATTGTTAATGAAAAAAATCAAGGAGCAGAACAGTGTGTAAAACAGGCTATCGCTTATGTAAAAACGAAGGGAAAGATAAAAATAATTTTCATGCAGAGCAGCTTGCAGCATGCAAAAAAAAGAAGGTGATATATAAGAAAATCTGAAGTCTTTACGTGGCCATGGGGAGGGGAGATGAAGTGAAGACGATAAGGGACAGGGGCCCATGACAGAAGCTTAGGGCACATGGCAGGAATTTTTGAGGCACACATGTCAGTTTTGCAACTTATCAGAGTGGGGAGGTTTCTTTCCTGCACAGTTTCTCAGTGTCCTGTGTGACACTCTTGGAGGACACCAGGCAGGCGGTTCTGCTCTAGTCTAGAATGTGATCGGTGACTATATCAGGGATCATGAGTTGTGTGTTTTTTTTTTTTTTTGAGACAGAGTTTCGCTCTTGTTGCCCAGGCTAGAGTACAACGGCACGATCTCGGCTCACTGCAACCTCCACCTCCCAGGTTCAAGTGATTCTCCTGCCTAAGCCTCCTGAGTAGCTGGCATTACAAGCACAAGGCACCACGCCCAGTTAATTTTGTATTTTTAGCAGACACTGGTTTCTCCCTGTTGCTCAGGCTGGTCTGGAACTCCCAACCTCAGGTGATCCACGCGCCTTGGCCTCCCAAAGTTCTGGGATTACAGGCATGAGCCACTGCACCCAGCCTCATGAGCTATTTCTTTTAACTCTTTCACTATATATTTCCTAAGGTTTTTGTTTGTTTGAGACACAGTCTCACTCTGTTGCCCAGGCTGGAGTACAGTGGTATGATCATGGTTCATTGCAGCCTTGACCTCCTGGGCTCAAGCGATCCTCCCTCTTCGGCCTCCCTAATACCTGGGACTACAGGTGCACACCATCACACCCAGCTAATTTTTTAGTTTTTTAAAGAGATGGGGTCTTGCTGTGTTGCTCAGGCTGATCCTAAGGTTTTTGTTTGTTTGTTTGTTTTTTGTTTTTTGTTTTTTTGAGACAGGGTCTTGCTCTGTCACCCAGGCTGGAGTGCAGTGGCCGGATCTCAGCTCACTGCAAGCTCCGTCTCCCGGGTTCACGCCATTCTCCTGCCTCAGCCCCCCGAGTAGCTGGGACTACAGGCGCCCGCCACTTCGCCCGGCTAGTGTTTTTTTTTTTTTGAGACGGAGTCTCGCTGTGTCTCCCAGGCTGGAGTGCAGTGGCGTGATCTCGGCTCACTGCAAGCTCCGCTTCCCAGGTTCACGCCATTCTCCCGCCTCAGCCTCCCGAGTAGCTGAGACTACAGGTGCCCGCCACCACGCCCGGCTAGTTTTTTGTATTTTTAGTAGACACAGGGTTTCACCGTGTTAGCCAGGATAGGTTTTTTGTATTTTTTAGTAGAGACGGGGTTTCACCGGGTTCGCCAGGATGGTCTCGATCTCCTGACCTCGTGATCCGCCCGTCTCGGCCTCCCAAAGTGCTGGGATTACAGGCTTGAGCCACCGCGCCCGGCCCTGGTTTTTTTTTCACGTTGAACAACAAAAGGAATCATGGCCGACATCGTCTGAGTGTGTGCCAGGTCCCGCACCTCTCAGTTGACACGAATTCTCTTGGAATCCTTTTGATGCACCCTAATTGTCAAGATTCCTGTCTGTGAAGTGGAAAGTGAGTCTCAAGAAGGGTGATCACCTGACCAGGCCACAGAGTTCAGAGGTGGCAGGGCTGATATGTTAGCAGGGCTGTGCTCTTACACGCTGTCTGACACTACCTGCCCCCCACCTCCTAATTTTTTCTCTATTTTAAACAACTCTTATCTGTGAGCATCTATATATAATCCCATTTAGGGTCAATTACAAAAGTGTGTGCTTATGGGATGGCCACCGATACATTACACTTTTTCTTCTTTCTTTTTTCGTTTTGAGATGGAGTCTCACTCTGTCACCCAGGCTGAAGTGCCTGGCTCACTGCACGCTCTGCCTCCGGGGTTCAAGTGATTCTCCTGCCTCAGCCTCCCCAGTGGCTGTGACTACAGCAGCCCGCCACCATGCCTGGTTAATTTTTTTTTTCTTTTTCATAGAGATGGGGTTTCACTATGTTAGCCAGGATGGTCTCGATCTCCTAACCTGGTGATCCGCCCGCCTTGGCCTCCCAAAGTGCTGGGATTACAGGCGTGAGCCACAGCACTCACCCCACATTACACTTTTTCATTGCTTTTTTCTTTTCACTCTTCTGTATTGGTTGAACTACTTAATTTGGTAAAGTAAACACACATTAATTATAAGTTAAGGGAAACAAGTAATAAGATTTTACGGAAGAGATAAGTAGCTGCCCCCCCAAAACCACTCTCCTCTTCTTCCTCAGTAATAGAAGTCCTGCTTTCCAGCAGGGTGCTCAGTTTCCCAGATTAAAGACCACATTTCCCAGCCTCCTGTGCAGCTGGCCATGGCCACGTGAAGACATTCTAGCCAAGGGAATGACTGTTTTATTTTCTTTTTCTTTTTTTTGAGACACAGTCTAGCTCTGTCGCCAGGCCTGAGTGCAGTGGCGCAATCTCAGCTCACTGCAACTTCCATCTCCCAGGTTCAAGCAATTCTCCTGCCTCAGCCTCCCAAGTAGCTCGGACTACAGGCATGCGCCACCACACCCAGTTAATTTTTGTATTTTTAGTAGAGATGGGGTTTCACCACGTTGGCCAGGATGGTCTCCATCTCTTGACCTCGTGATCCGCCTGCCTCAGCCTCCCAAAGTGCTGGGATTACAGGCGTGAGTCACTGCACCCGGCGGGATGATTGTTTTAAACATCTCTGCTGTGCAATTCCTTCTATCTGATAAGAAGGGGAGCTGACTGCCTAATTGCACGGTGTGGTCTCTTATTTTGCTAAAATACATCTCCAAAAAGAAAAAAAATAAAAGGAATATCTATTTTGCAGAGGAGTAAACAAAGGCTCAGAGCAAAGAAGGTGGCTGTCACCAGGTCTAGGCAGGAAGGATAGAACCCAGTGCCAAGCATATTTTCCTGCTACCACCCAGCATCTCCCCAGGGCCTCGGAGAGAAGCTGGGCTTTGAAAAAGCAGGCCCTGGGGTTCCACTGCCCAGGAATAGCATGTGAACCCACAGGTAAAAGGGTCACCACCAGGCAGTCACAGAAGGACAAATGCTGATTCCACATACAGGAGCTAACTAGAGTAGTGAAAGAGAGACAGGAAATAGAAAGGTGGCTGCCAGGTGTTGCAAGGAGGAAGAAATGGGGACCTGGTGTCTGACGGGTATGGAATTTCAGTTTGGGAAGAGGAAATTCTCAGGATGGATAATGGTGATGGGGGCACAACAGTGGAGATGTACTTAATGTCACAGGACTATATACTTAAAAATGGTTAAAATGGGCCAAGCGTGGTGGCTCACGCCTGTAATCCCAGGACTTTAAGAGGCTGAGGCGGGTGGATCACCTGAGGTCAGGAGGTCAAGACCAGCCTGGCCAACATGGCAAAACCCCATCTCTACTAAAAATACAAAAATTAGCCAGGCATGGTGGCGGATGCCTGTAATCCCAGCTACTCAGGTGGCTGAGGCAGGAGAATCGCTTGAAACCAGGAGGCAGAGACTGCAGTGAGCCGAGATTACACTATTGCACTCCAGCCTCGGTGACACAGTGAGATTGTCTCAAAAAAAAAAAAAAAAAAAAGGTTACAATGAAAACATAGGTTAGGCCAGGCGCGGTGGCTCACGCCTGTAATCCCAGCACTTTGGGAGGCCGAGGCGGGCGGATCACAAGGTCAGGAGATCGAGACCACGGTGAAACCCCGTCTCTACTAAAAATACAAAAAATTAGCCGGGCGCGGTGGCGGGCGCCTGTAGTCCCAGCTACTCAGGAGGCTGAGGCAGGAGAATGGCGTGAACCCGGGAGGCGGAGCTTGCAGTGAGCCGAGATTGCGCCACTGCACTCCAACCTGGGCGACAGAGCGAGACTCCGTCTCAAAAAAAAAAAAAAAAAAGAAAACATAGGTTAAAATTGTAAAATTGATATTACATGCAGATGTGGGCTGAACCATGTCTCCTGAAATTCATATGTTGAAGTCTTAACCTTCAGCACCACCGTGACTGGATTTAGAGACAGGGTCCCCTAACTTTTTTTTGCGATAAGGTCTCACTCTGTTGCCCAGACTGGAGTACAGTGGTGTGATCTCAGCTCACTGCAGCTTCAACTTCCGAGGGTCAGGCTGGGCGCAGTGGCTCACGCCTGTAATCCCAGCACTTTGGGAGGCCAAGGTGGGTAGATCATGAGGTCAGGAGTTCGAGACCAGCCTGGTCAACATAGTGAAACCCCATTTCTACTAAAAAAAAAAAAAATTAGCCAGGCGCTGGGTGCAGTGGCTCACGCCTGTAATCCCAACACTTTGGGAGGCCAAGGCGGGTGGATTGCCTGAGGTTGGGAGTTTGAGACCAGCCTGACCAACATGGAGAAATCCCATCTCTACTAAAAATACAGAAATAGCTGGGCATGGTGGCACATGCCTGTAATCCCAGCTGCTTGGGAGGCTGAGGCAGAAGAATCGCTTGAACCCAGGAGGCGGAGGTTGCAGTGAACTGAGATCGCATCACTGCACTCCAGCCTGGGCAACAGAGCAAGACTCCATTACAAAAATAAAAATAAAAAATCTTCCAAGGCTCAAGTGATCCTCCTACCTCAGCCTCTCAAGTAGCTGAGACTACAGGTACGTGTCACCATACTTGGCCTTTTTTTTTTTTTTTTTTTTTTTGAGATGGAGTCTCGCTCTGTACCCAAGCTGGAGTGCAGTGGCGCACGCAACCTCTGCCTCCCGGGCTCAAACGATTCTCCTGCCTTAGCCTCCCGAGTAGCTGGGACCACAGGCACGTGCCACCACGCCCAGCTAATTTTTGTATTTTTAGTAGAGACAGGTGTTACCATGTTGGCCAAGATGGTCTCGATCTCTTCACCTCATGATCTGCCCGCCTCGGCCTCCCAAAGTGCTGGGATTATAGGCGTGAGCCACCGCGCCCGGCCAGATTTTTTATTTTTGGTAGAGACAGGGTCTCACTATGTTGCCCAGGCTAGTCTCAAACTCCTGGGCTCAAACGATCCTCCCATCCTGGCCTCCCAAAGTGCTGGGATTATGGGGGTGAGTCATTGTGCCTGGCCCAGATAGGGTCTTTTAAAAAGTAAGGTTCAGTGAGGTCATTATGGTGCGCACTAAGCCAGCATGACTAGTGTCCCCATAAGAGGAGCTTAGAACACAGACACACACAGAGGAAAGACCACATGAAGACACAGGGAGAAGATGGCCTTCTACAAGCCAAGGAGAGAAGCCACAGAAGAAACTGCCCCTGCCCACAGCTGGATCCTGGACTTCCAGCCTTCAGAACTGTAAGACAGTCAATTTCCACATTTCAGTTGTTTAAACTACTCTTGTTTTACTTGTTACAAGGGTCCTAGCAAACCACTTCAGTATTTTTTGTGTTTTTATTTTGTTACAAATCAGGTAGCCCCCACCAAACCAGAACAGGTTCAGGGAGACTCCCTACTTCAATATGTTTTACCAGAGTAAAACAAAGGTTTAGAAAATATTCCATCATACAAAAAAAAAAAAAAAGTATCTCTACCAATGCAGTAATGATCACCATCCTCAGCTGATCAGCTGATTTTTCCTTTCTTCCTTACTTTTATTTGAATGTTTTCGGTGAACAAACCCAAGTCCCGTCTGCTCACCTGAACAGCACACCTTTGATGACCTGCCAGGCATTGGGTGCCGGCTGGGCCGGTGGGTTCTGAGGCTGGGTCTCTGCTGGCGGGTCCCTCCCGATGCTGCCATTGCTGGTCACCTGTGGGGGACAGAGGCCAGGGTAAGGAGGGAGAATGGACACAGGGGCTATCTTAGACACCATCACACATGAAGGCCAGACACAGGCTGGGCAAAGAGTGGCTGCTTATCAATAACTGGAGAATGAATCAGTGAAAGCACCTGGGAAGGTGGGGCCCTCTTGTTTTAGGAGGAAAACACTCCCAGAGCACCTCCTCTGCGCTGGGGACCCAGTGGTGACCTAGAGAGTCCTTTGCTGTCCTCCTGGGGTTCAACAGCTCAGTGGGGAGACAGACTCATCTCTAGACAGTGACTGTCCAGAACGGGGCTGGAATGCAGGAGCCCCGAGAGGTACCTGGTCCAGCCTAGAAGTCGGGGCAACTTCCTGGAGGAGAGGGCATTGGAGCTGTGACCTAAAACATAGCAAGCTGGTGGCGCAAAGGAGGAAGTGAGAGAAGCAGCAGGTGCAGAAATAGAAGATTAGAGACACAGTCTGATCCTGATGACTGTCCACTGCTCCCTGGGGCTGGAGCCAGGATGCAAGGAGGTGGCTACTGGGGACAACAACAGAAGGAGTCTCATGGCAGGTGCCAGATTCTTCAAGGCTGGGGCTTAGCTGAAAGGGCCTTCCCTGGGCAAACCATTCCTGAGACCCCCTCTGTGCCCAGCCCTGCCCTCCAAGGGCCCCTGGTCCAGCAGGTGAGACAGACACAGAAAAACACAATCAGACTATCAGCCGCTACCATAAGCCACGGCCACAGGACATGTCTGTGACAGCACACAGCACACTAACCCTGAGGCCAAAACTATGACCAGCTCCATCTGGCTGCTGAGCAAAGGGAGGCTCAGAGAGGTGAAGCCACTTGTCTGGTCACTCAGGAAGGACAACCGCAGAAGCAGAATGACAGAAGGGAAGGGGGGCGGGCGAGGGAGCCAGGCACGGCTTCCCAGAGGAGGGCTCTTCCCTCAGACACAGAGGGTCACAATCAGAGACTCTCAGAATGCCAGGTTTGGAAGGGGATGTCCTGCTCACCCTTCGTGCACCCTGCTAGCTCCCCAGTCCTGTTCTCATTCACCCCTCCTCCCAGCTGTCCCCTCAGCTGTCAGCCTTCAAGAGGCAGGACCAGGGCTGCCATGGTCATGGTCAGCTTGGGAGCTGCAGCGGCACAGAGTAGGGGTGTGATACACACCTGTGTAGCCATTGCTGCCTGAAGGGCTCACCCTGGACACTCAGGTCACCCAAACCCACTTCCCTCTGAGGCGCCAGTGTCTGGCCTTCCCCTCCACAGCCCCCAGTCCACTCCTCTGCAATGTTTTCTCCATTCACCTCACCCACCAGATAGCAAATGCCCCAGGAGCATGGTCAGAGGGGCCACATTTGTTAAATGTGTCACTTGTCACCTCCTGTCCCCTTCACCAGCAAGAGCTCTGTCCTGTAATCTCCCAAAGTACAGGACAGCACTGTAGGGGCTCCAGGGTCAAACGGGCCTCAGCTATTGTCCTGGTCCCACCGTTCTTGCTGTGACACTTTGGGAACATCACTTCACCTCTCTGAACTGTGGACCAGATTGTGAAAATACTGGTACATTTAAGACAGAAATGTGGGCCCTGCTTGCCCAGAGCTGAGGATCTAGAGGGAAACACACTAGAATGGTAAACAGGATAATTAAAAATGGTACATGAGGCCGGGCACGGTGGCTCAAGCCTGTAATCCCAGCACTTTGGGAGGCCGAGACGGGCGGATCACGAGGTCAGGAGATCGAGACCATTCTGGCTAACATGGTGAAACCCCGTCTCTACTAAAAAATACAAAAAACTAGCCGGGTGAGGTGGTGGTGGACGCCTGTAGTCCCAGCTACTCAGGACGCTGAGGCAGGAGAATGGTGTGAACCTGGGAGGCGGAGCTTGCAGTGAGCTGAGATCGCGTCACTGCACTCCAGCCTAGGTGACAGAGCGAGACTCCGTCTAAAAAAAAAAAAAAAAATGGTACATGGAAAACAAGCAGGGGGTAGTGACAGCAACTGAGTTGGGGACAGGGATCCACTTTGGAGTGGGTGGTCAGAGAGGTCTCCCTGAGGCGCTCCCTTTCGCGTCTGGGTCATTGGGTGAGACCCTTGGGCTGAGACAGAAGAAGCCACATTCTGATGAGATCTATGGAGCAGGGGTCGGCTGCGGAAGCTAAATCAGACAGGCACAAGGCCTCTCCTCACGGCCAGCCTAGCTCCTGGGAAATTTAGGGGCCCAAGTATGGGTTTCAACGGGTCTGAGCTGATTTGGGGTCAGGAATGGACATTTGATGCCAGGCCAGGATTTGAAGCTATGTCTGGCTGACTCCCAGGTCTCTTCTCTTACCTGTTAGTGATGGGCAGTCTGGCTGGGAACCTTCCCACGGAAGGGCAAGTTAAAACCACCATGAGATGTCACTTCACACCTATTACGATGGCTATCAGCAGAGAGACAGACAATCACAAGTGCTGGCGGGGATGTGGAAAAACAGGAACCCTCATACACTGCTACGGGGAAAGGAAAAGTGCAGCCACTTCGGAAAATATGGCAGTTATTTAACGAGTCATATGTGCACCTACTACACAATCCAGCAAACCCATCCTGAATGGCTACCCAGGAGGCAGAAAATGTGCAGCCAGGCTGGGCGCAGTGGCTCATGCCTATAATCCCAGCACTTCAGGAGGCCAAGGCAGGAAGACTGCTTGAGCCCTGGAGTTCAAGACCAACCTGGGCAACACAGCAAAACCTCATCTCTATAAAAAATACCAAAATTAGCCAGGTGTGGTGGTGCATGCCTGTGGTCCCAGCTACTCAGGAGGCTGGGGCGGGAAGATCAATTGAGCCTTGGAGGATGAGGCTACAGTGAGCCAGGATCGCACCACTGCACTACAGCCTAGGCGACAGAGCATGACTCTGCCTCAAAAACAAACAATGGCCGGGTGTGGTGGCTCATGCCTATAATCCTAGCACTTTGGGAGGCCAAGGCAGGAGGATCCCTTGAGCCCAGGAGTTGGAGACTAGCCTGGCCAACACAGGGAGACCCTGTCTCTCTTTACTAAAAAAAAAAAGACAAGAAATACTGCACAGAAAAGCTTGTACATGAACGTTCATAGCAGCATTATTGGCAATAGCCAAAAACTATAAACAACCCAAATATCCTTCGAGGTATGAAAGAATAAACTGTGTCACGTCTGTGGACTGCTACTCAGCAGTGAAAAGGAACAAGTGAGAGCATGTACTTTAGGATTTCCTCAAAGGCCAAATTTCCCTGATCCTAGGTTGTAAAAAATAAAATAAAAGGAACAACTGCAGATCTGTGTAACAACATGAACCTCAAACCCATTACACCCAATGAAAGAAGCTGGACACAAAAGACTGGATGTTGTTTAGGTCCTTGTTTAAGAAATTTGTAGAAAATTACAGAGATAACACCTCTGTGGCTGCCTAGGGCTGGGAGCAGCAGAGACTGCAAAAGGGAACTTTTTGAGGAGACAGAAGCTTTCTCAGACCAGACTGTGGTGATGGCTGCACCATACAACTGCATAAATGGACCAGGAGTCAACGAACTCTACCCTGACAACAGGTTAACTAACGTTATACCATCTAAATTATACTACAAGGCTGGGCATGGTGGCTTATGCCTGAAATCCCAGCACTTTGGGAGGCTGAGGCAGGCAGATTGCCTGAGGTCAGGAGTTTAAGACCAGCCTGGCCAACCTGGTGAAACCCTGTCTCTACTAAAAATACAAAAATTAGCTGGGTGTGGTGGCAGATGCTTATAATCCCAGCTACTTGGGAGGCTGAGGTAGGAGAATTGCCTGAACCCAGGAGACAGAGGTTGCAGTGAGATGAGATTGTGGTGACAGAGTTTTCAGCTCCTATTTCTCTGAGTAAAGGCCAAGTCCTCCCCAAGGCCTCCAAAGCCTGGCATAATCTGCATCTGTCCCCAGCCACTCCTCTCCCCTCACCTGCTCCAATCTCCTTGACATTCCTTCATCACACTAGGCACCTCCCACCTCAGGGCCTTTGCAATGGCTGTTCCTTTGCCTGAAAGGCTTTTCCCTCGTATCTTTGGGACTCCCTCTCTCACTTCCTTCAGGTCTTTGTTCAAGCATCACCTCCTCAGAGAGGCCTTCCTAGACTACCCTATTTAATTGCAACTCTTCTACCCACCCCTCACTTCCTATTCCCATCCCAGCTTTATTTCTGTCCATGGCACACAGAGTCATCTGAACTGCTGTTTTTCTTATTTATCTTGTTCACTGTGTGTCCCTGTCTGTGCTTCCCCTACAAATTCAGCTCCAACTAGAACACAAGGATAAGGGCCTTCAAGAGGGCAGCACCTATTCTGTTCACAGCTGTATCCCCAGCATCAGCACAAGGCCTAGCATGTAGTAGACTCAATTTGTATTCGCTGAAGGAATGAACGGCAAAGCTGAGTTCCTGGCTATAGGAGCATGCTGGCTAAAGCAGGAGACTGGGCCGAGGGTCTGCCTGCTGTGTGCTAGGCCCTGGGCATGGGAGAAGGGTGGCAGTGGCTGTGGACACATCAGTGACTAAGACACAGTTAGTTCTGCTCTTGGATCTGCAGATCGACGCGCACACACAATGCCCAGCAACATCTGCTAAGGGGCCCAAGAAGCAGCTAAGACCACCAGGGCTAGGCAAGAGCGGGAGGAAGCTACATTTTACGGCATGTCTTCACTGATTACCTGAATCCACCACTGCGCATCAGGGAATTTCACCTCAGCCCAGCCTCTGTTTCAAGATCTACTCATTCTACAAACACTGAGCACCTCCTCTGTGCCCAACCCTGAGCTGAGTGGTGCTAAGGAAGTAGTGGTGATCAAGGCAGTCCCGGCTCTGCCCTCCTGGGGCTCCCAGTCCAGTGGAGGAGACCAGTCCCCAGACAGTGAAACCCAGCTGGTGCAGGCCTGGCACAGAGGATCCCAGACAGTCAAAGAGGGCTTTCTGCAGGAGGGAACATCTGAAATCTGTAGGACTAACACAATCAACTAACTAAAGAGGGGAGAGATCTGTGCATAGACTGCGAGGAAAGAGACTGAGAGGCAATAAAAGAGGTTTAGAAATAAAATAGGTTTCAGAGCAGTGGATCCCCTTTAGCGCAGTGGTTCTCATGCAGGGATGACTTTGCCCCCCTGCTCCTGGAACGTTTAGCAATGTCTGGAGACATTTATGGCTGTCACAACTGGGGAGGGGCGTGGATGCTACTGAGCTACTGACATCTAGTGTGTAGAGGCCAGGGATGCTGCTAAACATCCTAAAATATGCAGGGCAGTCCCCCAAACAAAACATTATCCAATTCAAAATGTTGACAGTGCCGAGCTCGAGAAATCCTAGTCTAGTCTGAAGAAAAGAGTCGGATCAGCCGGGCGCGGTGGCTCAAGCCTGTAATCCCAGCACTTTGGGAGGCCGAGACGGGCGGATCACGAGGTCAGGAGATCGAGACCATCCTGGCTAACACGGTGAAACCCCGTCTCTACTAAAAGATACAAAAAACTAGCCGGGCGAGGTGGTGGGCGTCTGTGGTCCCAGCTACTCGGGAGGCTGAGGCAGGAGAATGGCGGGAACCCGGGAGGCGGAGCTTGCAGTGAGCTGAGATCTGGCCACTGCACTCCAGCCTGGGCGACAGAGCGAGACTCGGTCTCAAAGAAAAGAAAAAAAAAAAAAAAAGAGTCGGATCATGCGAGGCTGTGATTTATAAAAGAATTTGTACTTTGTCCTAAAGGCAAAGGGGTAAGTCTTGATTGTTTTTAAGCAGAGTTGGTACAAGAGAAGATCAGAGTGCCATTTGGAAGCTCAGGGCAATCAGAACAACCTGGGCCCTGGTCTCTCAATCCACCACCAACCCAATAATCAACAGAAACCCAGAGGGAAAACGACCTCCTTTCAGCAAGACTAGAAAACCCCTGAAGACAGGAACTGAGCCTTCATTCCAGCACTAACTCAACACACATTTCCTGAGCTGTCCCTGAGGCCAGGCTCTGGCTGAGAATGCTGAATAGATTCAGAGCAGATATAGTGGGCTCTATCACACTAACTTCATCCAGGTGTCCTCCCCAGGTAATACCACTTGCTCCTTCTCTGGGCTCCCCCAGTCCCTGGACACAGACTTCTGTCACCAACCTAATCATTCAGGATTATAACTGTTTGTTTACATGTCAGTCTCCTCTCCCCGTCCCATGACAGCAGGGATATGGCTGGCCCTCCTGTCCAACCTCTGCAGTTAACAGGGGAGAAATAAAGGCCTAAAGAGGGAAAGGAACTTGCCCAAGGTCATACAGAGAGTCAGCTTCATTCTCCCCTCTCAACCCGCACTCCTTTCCCCTGAGCTGCCTCCTACATGTCAGTGACATCCCAGTGGGTGGGTCGACAGCACCTTGATGTCTCCATCTATTCCCCAAATGCCTGAACGGTAGCTGCCTGAAATGGTATGCTCTGCAGTGTGTTAAGGCAGCAGTGGGTCAGAAGTCATCCGTACATGGACTAATTAACCTATAGGCCTAGTTCATGTTAAAAGCACATCCATACTAGTCCCTGTGTCAGCAATGTCTTGTAACTTCTACATAAAGTTACAAACCTAACCGGGATGACCTTCTGGAAGCGCCTTAGTCTCACTGTTCCTTGGATTCCCGTCTGTAAAATGGGTCTGTCGGCCATGCCCTGCTTATCCTGACTTCCCCAGAGCTAGAAAACTCTCAATTAATCACTGCGCACACCTCCAGCACTACAACGAAACCTGAACACCAGATCACTCTAGAAACGGCCTCAGAGCCTGGAATCGCGGAGTCGAGAAGCCAGCGCGCCAAGGCACAAGCCTGCGCCCCTCCGAGCCAGTGTCTTCCCGGCTCGAGCGATAAGGCTGGTGGCAGCCCGGCGCGAGCGCGCAGGGGACCCGACACGCAACAGGGCCCCGTTCGCGGCACCGTCCGGCCTCCCGGGCGGTCCGGCCCTCCCTGGGCCGGGTATTCAAGGTCCCTCTGGGCAAGGGGCCCCCACTGCACTGGATTCCACCACAAAAAGCAGGACACGCCCCGTGGGAGGCCCCCCGACTGGGGAAGAACCCCCTCAGTCCCCTTTCGGCCTCCGTACCTGACCGGAGCCGCCTCCCCCGGCCGCCACCACGGCGCTGCGGGCCCCGTCCACCTCCTGCGCCGCCGCCATCTTCCCGCTCCGGGTCCCCGCCCCCGCCGCCAGCCCCGCCCCGTCCCCGACGGCGCAGCGTAATCGCGCGAGATTTCATGCTTTCTAGCCCCGCCGGGCCACCGTATCCGGCAAGAGTGCCGCAGCCACGCCTCTCAGAAAGGCCGCTTTCGGCTGTGAAAGGACCAACCTGGCCACCGTATTCCTTTCCCGCAGGCTGTTTCCACCTAATAGAAACACTGTATGTTCCGAACTCCAGGACTTTCTCTGCCAGCATGCACCTCCCATAAGTTGTCTCTTCCGCCCCTTCACATTAACCCATGTTTTCGGTTATATGAGCCTTTCGGGCCATCCTGTCCGCTTCTCCCTGCCGATTCTTTTCGTCCTTTTCGTTCCATGTTTCTTGAGCTTTACCGGCCACAGTACGGCTTCGAACCACGCCCCTCTTTCGTCAGAGAAACCTTTCTGGCCACCGTATTCGGAGTCGAAGAGCAAGCCTTTTGCCCAGCACCCTTGTCTTCTGACCCCTCTTCCTAACACAACTCTTTCGTCCAAGTCTCCTGAGCTCATAGCCTTTCTGTGTATTTAGAATTCCAATTCCAGGGGTCTTACGGCCAACACACCTGCGATGAGACCCTATGATACACCCCGAAGCCTTCGGTCGGCCCTGCCTAGCACGCATGCGCGTTCCCTTAGTGGTCCAAACCTCGCATCCCTGGACTAGGCTTCACAGGCTCTGAGAATTCCACAGTTTTTCATTAGCTGTGTGTCTTCGTACAGCTCTAAACCCGGCCATGTGCTGGGAGATCCCTGGCTTGGAGAGGGTGTTACGGAGGCCCAGAGAGGACAAGACTCTAGGAGGCCGTTAACTCTTCGCACGTGAAATTGGGTGGACGTCTGGCCAGGGTTCAAATCCTTGTGGTGCTACTGACCGGATAAGAGATCCTGGACAAGTGGCATCTCTCTCTCTCACTCTCTGTCTTTTTTTTTTTTTTTTTTTTTTAGATGAAGTCTCACTCTGCCCACCAGGCTGGAGTGCAATGGCGCGATCTCGGCCCACTGCAACCTCGGCCTCCCGGGTTCAAGTGATTCTCCTGCCTCAGCCTCCCAAGTAGCTGAGATCACAGGAGCGCGCCACCACGCCTGGCTAATTTTTTTTTTTTTGTAAGTAGAGACGGAGTTTCACCGTGTTGGCCAGACTGGTGACAAGTGACATCTCTGAGCCTCAGTTTCTCCCCTTTTATAAACTAGGGATTATAATCGTACTCATTATTCGTCTTCCCGTTTTGCCCCCCTGTGTTATTGGGAAGACGTAGTTAGATCGCGAATGTAAAACATCAGGCCCTGGGCCTCATGCTTAAGTGGTCAATATTCGGGGCGCTGTGATTATGAACTTTATATATTACCTGGAAAGAGAGTAAGCTTTGCATTGGGATATTCTAAATGTTTAATTATCATTTTATTATCGGTTTCCTCCACTTTCCTCTAGGTCTCAGCTCTGTAATACTAGCTCTCGATCTAGGAAGCTCTCTCTGGGTTGCTTTCCCATCCTCCCTTGCCTCCTCAGCTGCTCCACCCCACCCCTGCTCACTTTGTGTCATCACTGTCAGGGGTGGGTGTGTCTCCCCAACTGGGCGGGCTGACCCTGGACTGTTGTGGTCACTGCTATATCTCCAGCACTGCCCTGGGGATTATTGCTGAAAGAAAGTATGAGGCTCTCTAAGTGCAGAAGGTGAGTGACTTACCTCTCTGAGGGCTAACACAGGGCAAGAAGGAACCTTAGAAAACTTCATGCCTCAGCAGGGCGCGGTGGCTCACGCCTGTAATCCCAGCACTTTGGGAGGCCGAGGCAGGCAGATCACCTGAGGTCGGGAGTTTGAGACCAGCCTGGCCAACATGGTGAAACCCCGTCTCTACTAAAAGTACAAAATTAGCTGAGTGTGGTGGCACATGCCTATAATCCCAGCTACTCGGGAGGTTGAGGCAGGAGAATCGCTTGAACCCGGGAGGCAGAGGTTGCAGTGAGCCGAGATCATGCCATTGCACTCCCAGCCTGGGCAACAAGAGGGAAACTGTCTCAAAAAAAAAAAAAAAAAAAAAGTACAAAATTACTTGTACAAATTTAGGTAGAGGACCATGGAAAGCCCAGGCAAGTGAGGGGCCCTTTTTTTTTTTTTTTTGACAGAGTCTTGCCCCAGGTTGGAGTGCGGTGGCGCCATCTCGGCTCACCGCAAGCTCCGACTCCCAGGTTCACACCATTCGCCGGCCTCAGCCTCCCAAGTAGCTGGGACTACAGGCGCCGGCCACCACACCAGGCTAATTTTTTTTTTTTTTTTTTTAGTAGAGACGGGGTTTCACTGTGTTAGCCAGGATAGTCTCGATCTCCTGACTTCGTGATCTGCCTGCCTCGGCCTCCCAAAGTGCTGGGATGACACGCGTGAGCCACTGGGCCCGGCCAAGTGAGGGGCTTTGAAACTTTCACCAGCCTCACTGCAACCCCAACTGTGCTCTAGGCTATAAATACAAACTGCCCCAATGTGCCGTCCAAGTCTCATACACTGCAAGGGCCAATGTGCTGGAGCATGACGAGGTCTCAGCTTCTGATGAAAAGTGTGATCTTGGACAGGGCTCCTGTGGAGCCAGGTTCCCTGCAGAGCCTTCCTACGCTCTGTTGAGTGACCAAATAAATTCTGCCATTCTGTCCAGGCTTGGTGGCTCATGCCTGTAATCCTAGCACTCTGGGAGGCTGAGGCAGAAGGATCGCTTGAGCCTGGGAGTTTAAGACCAGCCTTGGCTACATAGCGAGATCCTAGCTCTACTAAAAATTTAAAAAATTAGGCGGTGTGGTGGCATCCATCTGTGGTCCAGCTACTCCGAGGCTGAGGTGGGAGGGATGCCGGAGCCCAGGAGTTCGTTCGAGGTTGCAATTAGCTGTGATCACACTACTGCACTCCATCCTGGGTGACAGAGTGAGACTCTGTCTCTTAAAAAGTTAAGAATCATAGTAAGTAAAAAATTCTGCCATTCCTACTGTAAGTCACATGATAGACCCACTGTTCTCTCCACTAGGGGGCGCAAAATACTGATCAAGGGCTGTGATTTCAGGTTCTAAGGGAGAAGGGGACTGGGGATCCAACCTTCTAGGTCCTGAGGAGAAGGGATTGGGGGGTCCCAGACTCCTGAGTCCTAGGGGAAGAAGAATCTAGGGGCCTGGACTCTGGGGCCCCTGAGGGGAATGGGGTTCTGAGAAAGGAAGGAGGAGTCTGAGGCCAGCACCAGTATTGGTTGGAAGCGGAACTGGTCCGGGCAGTGCTTTGGTTTGGCTCGAGTCCGTGGGAACCAAGTGGACAGAGCAGGGATTGTTACTCCAGGGTCTCCCCCTCCCCACCACCTCCTGCGCTTGGCAGCCTCCGTTCTTCCCAGGCCCCGGGGACTCGGGGGCATTGCCCACAGTCCCTCTCCAGGGCCCCTGTTTTTTACTGGACTCAGCTGCCCAGCCCCAGGACCTGGGAAAACTGCCCCAAGGGTGTTGAAAGCCTGGCTGGAGGTTAATGCCAAGCAGATTAGGAGAAACACAAGCCGTGGATCTCCAGAGACCAATAGCCCCACCCATGGGACTTGGGGAGCAGGACCACCCTGGACTCCCTCAGGATACAGGAATCTCGGCCCCCAGCCCCCTTCATTCATGGTCCCAGCAGTGGCCTCCTTCAGACCATGGAGCCTCTGCTTATTTGCACCTTCTGCCTTCTGTGCTTTTTACTTGCATTTTTTTAAAATAAGTTTTTCTTTTTTCTTTTTTTTTCTTTTTTTTTTTTTTTTTTGAGACAAAGTCTCACTCTGCTGCCCAGGCTAGAGTGCAGTGGCCCGATCTCTGCCTCCTGGGTACAAGCAGTTCTCCTGCCTCAGCCTCCAGGTAACTGGGATTACAGGCGCAGGCCACTCTGGCTAATTTTTGTGTTTTTATTAGAGAAATTTTTGTGTTTTATTTTTGTGTTTTCACCATGTTGGCCAGGCTGGTCTTGAACTCCTCACCTCAGATGATCTGCCCACCTTGGCCAAGCAAAGCTCTGGGATTACAGGCGTGAGCCACTGTGCCAGCCCTAGAGGTCTGTCTTCTTAGGTCCCGCCCAATGCAGCACTGACTTGAGCACCATTCTCCCCTCTGCCACGGGACCTTTATACCTGATTGCAGTGGCACATTTAAAGTGTCAGCCCAGGCCTGGTGCAGTGGTTCACACCGGTAATCCCAGCACTTTGGGAGGGCAAGGTGGGCAGATCGCTTGAGCCTGGGAATCGGAGACTAGCTTAGGCAACATGGCAAAACCCCGTCTCTACTAAAAATACAAAAAATTAGCCAGGTGTGGCAGTAGGCATCTCTAGTCCCAACTACTTAGGAGGCTGGGATGGGAGGATCTCTTGAGCCCAAGAGGTCAAGCCTAGAGTAAGCGAAGATCTCACCCCTGCGCTTCAGCCTGGGCAACAGAGCAAGACCTTATCTCAAAACAAAATAAATAAAATAAAAAATGTGTTAGTCCAGCAACTGTGAGGCAGGAAAATAGGGTCTGGAGGCAGGGAACATAAGGCCAGTTCACTTCAGCTATAACAGGAAACATCCTCTCCTGTAGGCGGTAAATAACTTTGTAACTTTTCTTCATCCTCTTCATTTACATAGGGTGTACGGGAAGTAACCAGTGGAAGGGGAATCCTCTAGGGAGGGAGTTTAAACTCCCAAAAATTCTGTAACAGGACTTTTGAACCCATATGCTTGGGCCCGCTCCCACACTGTGGAGTGTACGTTCATTTTCAATAAATCCCTTCATTTCTTCCTTGCTTTGTCTGTTTTGTTCAGTTCTTTGTTCAAGACGCCAAGAACCTGGATACCATCCACTGTTAACAACTGGAGACTGTCAGAGGCCACTGTGGACTACCTGTGTCTATGATGTGTCATTTTACAAATGAGAAAGCCGGATTTTGGCCTGGCGCGGTGGCTCATACCTGTCACCCCAGTACTTTGGGAGGCCGAGGCAGGTGGATCACTTGAGGTCAGGAGTTTGAGACCAGCCTAGCCATCATGGGGAAACCCTGTGTCTACTAAAAATACAAACATTAACCGTGCACAGTGGCACATGCCTGTAATCCCAACTACTCCAGAGGCTGAGGCACAGAGAATCGCTGCAGCCTTGGAGGCGGAGGGTGCAGCGAGCTGAGATTGCACCACTGCAGTCCAGCCTGGGTGACAGAGTGAAACCCAACCTCAAAAAAAAAAAAAAAAGAGAGAGAGAGAGAGAAAGCTGGACTTCAATAAAGAGCAGTTCTAATTGCTGTTTCGATTATTTACTGTTACTATTCACTGTTTTATTCCCACGGACCCATGGGTTAGGGCTCCATACACAACAGTAGGTGCTGATTAAATGTTGGCTGGACTGAGTCAGCCCCTCCATCTTGGCCCCTGAGTCCTCAGAAAAGCAGTGCCATCCATGAGAAGCAACTTGAATTGTATTTTTTGTTGAAAAGAATTCAGGCTAGAGTTGGGAGCAGGATGCAAGAGCTACTGGGAAGGGGGAGCTCAGTCCGAACCTGGGGGATCAGGGGAGCGGGGGACTCTCCCCTTGTCCACAGATGGAGGGTCTGGCTGTTATTCCTCTCCCTTCAGCACAGAAAGAACTTGGTCAGTAAAAATGCCTGTGTAAGTGCTCATGGCTGCTGTGCTTTTGCTGTACAAGTCCCTGGGGAGAAAGCACAGAGGGTTAGAGGGAAGAGGGGCTGGGGGCCTGGACTCCTGGGTCTGAGGGAGGAGGGGCTGAGGCCTGGACTCCTGGGTCTGAGGGAGAAAGAGGGGCTGGGGGCCCGGGTCTGAGGGAGGAGAGGCTGGGGGCCCGGACTCCTGGATCTGAGGGTGGAGAGGCTGGGGGCCCGGACTCCTGGGTCTGAGGGTGGAGGGGCTGGGGGCCCGGACTCCTGGGTCTGAGGGTGGAGGGGCTGGGGGCCCGGACTCCTGGGTCTGAGGGAGGAGGGGCTGGGGGCCCGGACTCCTGGGTCTGAGGGAGGAGGGGCTGGGGCCTGAACTTCTGGGTCCCGGATACAGTCGGTGGTACGGGCCAGACCCCATTTCTCCAGGGGCAGGTGCTACCTGAGTTTCTCGTCTACAGCAGGCAGGTATGTCTTCTCGTACAGCTTCTGGGCGGCTGCCTTTGCTGACTCCCAGTAACTGGAGAGAGATTCCTGCACCCGGCTGAGCAAGGCCGGGCTGGGCGGTTCATCTTGCTGGGGGAGTTGGGCCCCCTGGACCTCTGCAGGGGGAGAGTGTGTCAGGGGAGCCCATGGGGCTGCAGCAGGGGGAAAGGAGGCAGGAATGAGGGGAGAGGGCAGAGGCAGGGGTAAGAAGGGCCTGAGCTGAGAAGATGCTTGGAGCTCATTCGCCTCCCCACTCACCGAATCCCAGTACCAGGAGGACGAGACACAGAGCCAGGAGGAATCGTGTGCCCATGGTGTCGGGAGACCTGGAACATTGAGTGGGGGTCATATGGCAGGCTGACTGGAGGCGGCTGTTCCTGTGGTCACGCCCCACTCTGGTGGGGGGACTGAGATCCTGCTCTGCGTGTACTCGGTGTCCAAGTCAAGTTTCCCATGCATGGACTTGGACACAGCCCCCTTCTTGGGCCTCACTTTCCAACATCCTGTGATTCTACTCCTGATTTTGACATTTTAATTCTTTTTTTTTTTAATTTCCTTTTTTGAAACGGAATCTCACTCTGTCACCCAGGTTGGAGTATAATGGTGCGATCTTGGCTCACCGCAACCCATACCTCCCAGGTTCAAGAAATTCTCCTGCCTCAGCTTCCCCAGTAGCTGGGATTACAGGCATCCGCCACCACGCCTGGCTGCTTTTTGTTTTTGTTTTTGTTTTTTTGAGATGAAGTCTTGCTCTGTCATCCAGGCTGGAATGCAGTGGTGTGTTCTCAGCTCACTGCAACCTCTGCCTCTGGGGTTCAAGCAATTCTCCTGCCTCAGCCTCCCAAGGAGCTGGGATTACAGGTGCCTGCCACCATGCCTGGCTAATTTTTTGTATTTTTAGTAGAGAGGCGGTTCCACCATGCTGGCCAGGCTGGTCTTGAACTCCTGACCTCATGATACATCTTCCTCGGCCTCCCAAAGTGCTGGGATTACAGGTGTGAGCCACTGCGCCCCACCTAAGTTTTGTATTTTTAGTAGAGATGAGGTTTCACTATGTTGTCCAGGCGGGTCTTGAACTCCTAACCTCAAGTGATTTGCCTGCCTTGGCCTCCCCAAGTGCTGGGATTACAGGCGTGAGCCACCATGCCTGGCTGCTAATTTTTATTCTTTTGTAGAGATGGGGGACTTGCTTTGTTGCCCAGGCTGGTCTGGAACTCCTGGGCTCAAGCGATCCTCCCATCTTGGCCTTCCCAAGGTGCTGGGAGTACAGGCGTGAGCCACTGAGCCCAGCCTAGAAGGCTTTCTTGAGCACCTAAACAGTTCTGGGCCCAGCAGGAACACAGCAAAGCCCCCGCCCTTTGCTAAGCCTGAGTCAGTGCAGGGAGGTGCTCTGCAGACACCATTAAGGACCCACACTAGATCAAAAGCCCTAAGTCAGACCTCATGTCCCTGCATCTGCTCATTGAGTTCTCACCCGCCCTATGAGGGAGGCACTTTTGGTTACGAAGAACATGCACAGGGCACAATATCATCATCCACACGTAGGAGATGAGGAAGCTACATCAGAAAGAGGTTTAAATCTGATCCCTGGAGAAAGAACGGCTCAAGCAAATGGTCTACAATTCTTTTTTTTTTTTTTTTTTTGAGACAGGGTCTTGCTCTGTTGCCCAGGCTGGAGTGCAATGGCAGAATTTTGGCTCACTGCAACCTCTGTCTCCCGGGTTCTAGTGATTTTCCTGCCTCAGCCTCCTGAGTAACTGGGAATACAAGCATGCACCACCACACCTGTCTAATTTTTGTATTTTTAGTAGAGACAGGGTTTCACCATGTTGGCCAGGCTGGTCTCCAACTCCTGACATCAAGTGATCCATCCACCTCGGCCTCCCAAAGCGTTTGGATTACAGGTGTAAGCCACTGCGCCCAGCCTACAATTCTTTTTTAGATTTTTTAATTCTTTCATTCTTTTTTTTCCCCCAAGATTGAGTCTTGTTCTGTCACCCAGGCTGGAGTGCAGTGGCATGATCTGGGCTCACTGCAACCTCTGCCTCCCGGGTTCAAGCAATTCTCCTGCCTCAGCCTCCGGAGTAGCTGGGATTACAGGCACGCGCCACCACACCTGGCTAATTTTTGTATTTTTAGTAGAGATGGGGTTTCACCATGCTGGTAAGGCTGGTCTTGAACTCCTGACCTCAGGTGATCCACCCGCCTCGGCCTCCCAAAGTGCTGGGATTACAGGCGTGAGACAATATGCCTAGCCCTTTTTCTTTTTTAGAAATGGGGTTTCTCTGTCACCCAGGCTGGAACACAGTGGCAAGATCATAGCTCACTGCAGCCTCAAACTCCTGGGCTCAAGGGATCCTCCCCTCCTCAGACACCCAACTCTAAGCAGAGGTTCAAATAGTCTACATTTCTAAATTCTGTGATTTACGGAGTGTGGTGATGCACCTATAGTCCCAGCTACTGCGGAGGCTGAGGCAGGAGGATTGCTTGAGCCTAGGAGTTTGAGTCTAGCCTGGGCAATATAGCAAGACTCCATCACACACACACACACTCACACAAAGTCACAGTTCCAACACGGGCTTCTAACATTGTGCCTCCTACAATTCCTACTTTATCGATCTTTGCCCTCTCCCTGCTGACGCCCCCCTGCCCCCGCACCCTGGGTCCCTCTCTTACCAGACTCGCGGGCTGTCCTCACCAGCTCTGGACAGGCATAGAGAGGCTTTATAGCATTTGAGACCCACTTCCGCTCCACAGCCACCACCCCCATCCTTTGTCTAGGCCAAAGTCCTGGCCAACAGAACCACTGAGGGGGTGGATGGGGACAGAAAGGGCAATGACATCCCCCAAGGTCACGCCACAGGGAACCTTCACTCAAGTGACAGGGAACCCTCACTCTGAGAATTTGCCTCTGACAGAGGCTGGCTTGGGGGCTGTGGAGGGGTCGGAGGTGCTGGGTGCCCACTGGGAATGGAGTCAGAGCTTGTGGGAGACAAGGGCGAAGTTCTCAATGAGGGCCATCATGGGGACCTGCTGACTCCACCTGCACTCCTGCCCTCACCCTCCTGAAACTGGTGCGCCTCGAAGTCCCCCATTCTCCACAAACCCACAATAGGGTGTTATCCCTTGATACCCTTCCCTACCCCCCAACTCTCCCTTCCCCATCAGGTGTCACCTCTTCTACTCATTAATTCCTGGGAGGAGGTGGGGTGGGTTTTCTTCTGGCCATACTGGGGAAGGATCCAGACAGGGACACAGGTGAGACTTTATTTATTGGAGAAGTATGAACTTTTTTTATTTCTTTTTGTTTCCCCCCCAAGGGATCTCGCTGTGTTGCCCAGGCTGGTCTCGGACTCCTGGGCTCAAGCCATCCTTCCACCTCAGCCTCCTGAGTCGCTGGGACTACAGGCACCCGCCACAACCACCCCTGGCTTTTTTTTTTTTTTTTTTTTTTTTTTTTTTGAGACGGAGTCTTGCTCTGTCACCCAAGCTGGAGTGCAGTGGCGCGATCCTGGCTCACTGCAAGCTCCGCCTCCTGGGTTCACGCCATTCTCCTGCCCCAGCCTCCCGAGTAGCTGGGACTACAGGCGCCCGCCACTGCGCCCGGCTCATTTTTTGTATTTTTAGTAGAGACGGGGTTTCACCGTGGTCTCGATCTCCTGACCTTGTGATCCGCCCGCCTCGGCCTCCCAAAGTGCTGGGATTACAGGCGTGAGCCACCGCGCCCGGCTTCACCCCTGGCTTTTATGAATATTTTAACCCTGGTCCTTGTCCCCACAGACAATCCTGGGGCACAGGCTGTGGGTCTTGTTCAAGAGGCTTTCTTTGGATTTGAGGAGCCAGGCCTTGGTGCGCGGACCCAGGTCCCTGAGGTGGTCGTCATAGTACGTCTGCATGAAGCCCCGGAAGGTGCTGAGGCTCCTGAGGGAGAGAGGACATCACGGTGGAGGCCCCAGCTCTCCCCAGGTGTTCTCTGCCCCATTTATCTGCTCCTTTCTCTGACCTAGTTCTTGCTCTCAGCTCTAACCCTCTGCTCCTCCCAGACCTAGGGGTCACAGCCCCACTGCCGCCCTTTCCTCCTCCCTGAAACCCAGGGGTTCCGGCCCCAGCCCCTCCTCCCTCAGACCCAGGAGTCCAGGCCCCCAGCCCCTCCTTCTCCCTCAGGCCCAGGAGTCCAGGCCCCCAGCCCCTCCTTCTCCCTCAGGCCCAGGAGTCCAGGCCCCCAGCCCCTCCTTCTCCCTCAGGCCCAGGAGTCCAGGCCCCCAGCCCCTCCTTCTCCCTCAGGCCCAGGAGTCCAGGCCCCCAGCCCCTCCTTCTCCCTCAGGCCCAGGAGTCCAGGCCCCCAGCCCCTCCTTCTCCCTCAGACCCAGGAGTCCAGGCCCCCAGCCTTCCTCCCTCAGACCCAGGA
The DNA here is from genome assembly GCF_037993035.2 of Macaca fascicularis. Classification (NCBI taxonomy): domain Eukaryota; kingdom Metazoa; phylum Chordata; class Mammalia; order Primates; family Cercopithecidae; genus Macaca; species Macaca fascicularis. The sequence continues at coordinate 52,978,832 of NC_088393.1, read as the reverse complement.
GTCCAGGCCCCCAGCCTTCCTCCCTCAGACCCAGGAGTCCAGGCCCCCAGCCTTCCTCCCTCAGACCCAGAGATACAGGGCCTCAGTCCCTCCTCCCTCAGACCCAGGAGCCCAGGCCCCCATCCCCTCCCTCAGACCCAGGAGCCCAGGCCCCCAGCCCCTCCTCCCTCAGACCCAGAGATACAGGGCCCAGCCCCTCCTCCCTCAGACCCAGGAGTCCTCTCCTGCCACCCAGTCCAGCACACACTCACCAGAACCACTGCCACCTGTCTCTGGTCCTGTTCAACACTGGCTCCAGCAGCTCCTTCATCCTGCCCGTCGCCAGGCTCCAGTGACTCATCTTTAGCTTTGGTGGGGGGCTGGGGGTTCCTTCATAGGCTTCTGACTGGCATGCTAGGTGGAACCAGAGGGCAACTTGGGCGGGCTGGGACCCTACAATCCCCCCTTCTCCCTTTCCCGCCATGCTCATCCTGTGTCACTCCTGGTGGCCCAGGGGCAGCCCCCTGCCAGTCCTCTTGCCTCCTGCCTTTACCCGTATATGTCCCATGATCGCTTACCCCTCCTTCAACCATCAGTCATCTCTCTCTCTCCCCCTTTTTTTTTTTTTTTTGAGACAGAGTCAGTCTCTTGCTCTGTTGCCCAGGGTGGAGTGCAGTGGCATGATCTTGTCTCATTACAACCTCCACCTCCTGGATTCAAGCAATTTTCCTGCCTCAGCCTCCTGAGTAGCTAGGATTACAGGCATGTGCCACCATGCCCGGCTAATTTTTATATTTTAAGTAGAGATGGGTTTTTGCCATGTTGGGGCCTTAAACTCCTGACCTCAAGTGATCCACCCACCTCAGCCTCCCAAAATGCTGGGATTACAGATGTGAGCCACCCCGTCCGGCCGGGCCATCTCTTCACCTTGTGTCAGTAGTCTCTCCTATCACCCTGTCTGCCTATGGTTTCCCTCTAACGGCCTCTCTAAGTGCCATCCTCTGATGCCTCCCTTCACCACCTGATTTTGCTGCCCAGGAACTACCCCTTTCCCCCTTAGTCTCCTGTGACCCCCACCCTGTCTAAGCTACCTCTATGGACAGTGGAGGGAAAGCAGGAGGTGACTTTCTGCCCCCAGGGGCAGACATTGGCTCAGCCTTGCTGTCAGTTCCTCTTTCCAGGCCAGACCTTCTACCCACGCGTCTGGACAAAGCCTCGCCTACAGAGACCAACCGTCACGCGGGGGCCACATGTGGCCGGCTGTGTGCCTTGGCCAGTGACTTATCCTCTCTCCCCATGACTCAGTTTCCCCTTCTGTAGAATGGGATAATAGTACCTACCGCAGGGTTATTGTGAGAATTGAGTTAATACATACGATGCACATAGAATGGTGCCTTGCACATTGTAGGCGCTATATACGTGTTAATTTCTTTTTTTTTTGAGACTGAGTCTTGCTCTGTCGCCCAGGCTGGAGTGCAGTGGCGCGATCTTGGCTCACTGCAAGCTCCGCCTCCCGGGTTCAAGTGATTCTCTGGCCTCAACCTCCCAAGTAGCTAGGACTACAGGTGTGTGCCACTATGTGTGGCTAATTTTTTGTATTTTTAGTAGAGACAGGTTTTTACCCGTCCGTTAGCCAGGATGGTCTCAATCTCCTGACCTTGTGATCTGCCCGCCTCGGCCTTCCAAAGTGCTGGGATTACAGGCATGAGCCAACGTGCCCGGCCCTGTGTTAAAAATTTAAATTTCTACTGGATGACACTGATCTAGAATATGATCCCATTTTAAAATAAAGTACATCGCCGGGCATGGTGGCTCATGCCTGTAATCCCAGCACTTTGGGAGGCCAAGGTGGGCGGATCACCTGAAGTCAGGAGTTCAAGACCAGCCTGGGCAACATGGCAAAACCCTGTCTCTACCAAAAATATAAAAAATTAGGCAGGGCCGGGCGCGGTGGCTCAAGCCTGTAATCCCAGCACTTTGGGAGGCCGAGGCGGGTGGATCACAAGGTCAGGAGATCGAGACTATCCTGGCTAACATGGTGAAACCCCGTCTCTACTAAAAATACAAAAAACTAGCCGGGCGTGGTGGCGGGCGCCTGTAGTCTCAGCTACTTGGGAGGCTGAGGCGGGAGAATGGCGTGAACCCGGGAGGCGGAGCTTGCAGTGAGCCGAGATCACGCCACTGCACTCCAGCCTGGGAGACACAGCGAGACTCCGTCTCAAAAAAAAAAAAAAAAAAAAAAAAAAAAAAAAAATTAGGCAGGCGTGGTGGCGTGCGTCTGTAGTCCCAAATACTCTGAAGGCTGAGGCAGGAGAATCGCTTGAACTGGGGAGGCGGGTGATGCAGTGAGCCGAGATCGCACCACTGCACTGTCACGCACTGGGTGACAACAGACTTCGTCTCAAAAAAAAAAAAATTAAATGCATATGCAAAACACAGACGTACACACCAGCACACACTCACAGACCCCCTCACATGTGTCCACACACTCAAATATTTTGCACACATGTACCCCACAGAGAGACAGGTGCACACAAATACATACATGCACACAGACATGCACTTTTACCACGACTGTGTACTCCCAGTTCCACGCACGCACACACACACATGCACAGATGATCCCAGTTTGTACCAATGTTATATTCACACTTTACTCTCAACTACTGACACACACACTCCCCGACACGCACACGCTCCGTACTCACGTCTCACGTGGCTACAGAGCCACAGGACACACAGCCACACTCACACCCACCAGGTGTGGGCCCCACATCCCTCCACCCTCTTCTTCTCACCCCCAATGCAGGCCAGGACCAGCACACAGAGGTACAGGGCAAGCAGGTCCTGGAGCCTGTTTCTGAGGAGGGACATTTCTGGGGGTTCCGTGCCTCTGTCCCTCTGGGCTCAACTCTGTGGGCCGGGGGAGGGGAGGCTGCACAGAGCAGGGCCCTCCTCCGGCCACCTCCCCACTTGGCAGAGACTTCAAAGAGCCGGGCCCAGGTGACAGTGGCAATCAGAGGTCATGCCTCTGTGGGCCTCCCTCCTTCCCACCCTCCCACACCGTGCCCTGAGAGAAGACAGAGGCTCTTGAGCCTCCTGCACTGAAGCAGTTTCAAATCCTGTCTCCACCTCCCATGACAGCCTCATTTGCTGGCCTGTTTCCTCCTCTATAAAGTGTGAGACATAGTACATATTTCAGGATATTACTTGAACAAATACAAAGAAAGGCACAGTGGCTCATGCCTGTAATCCCAACACTTTGGGAGGCCGAGGTGGGCAGATCATATGAGGCCAGAAGTTTGAGACCAACCTGGCCAACACGGTGAAACCCTGTCTCTACTAAAAATACAAAAATTAGCCAGACATAGTGACACGCGCCTGTAATCCCAGCTACTCAGGAGACTGAGGCAGGAGAATCACTTGAACCCGGGAGGTGAAGGCTACAGTGAGCCACGATCATGCCATTGCACTTCAGCCTGGGTGACAAAAAGACTCTGTCTCAAAACAAAACAAAAACAAAGAAAGCTCTTACCATGGAGCCTGGCATTATAGGTGCTCAAAGATCATCGCTGTTATTATTATTTTGTGTCTACTTTCTCCTAGCCACTGGGCTGCAGGGCCAGGCTTGTGGTAGGGCCTCAACAGGGCCTAAGGGATGATGGCAGGAAATAGCAACACAGTCTCATGTCTCCAGCCTCTGTTTCTTTCCGGGTAGGGTGGAACCCGATCACCTCCACGCATTCCTTAAGTTCTCAATTCCAGCTCTTTCTCCTCCAGGTGACTCTGGCTTCAGACAGACCTGGGCTTCGAATCCCCCACTCCTTCACCGCATGACCTGGGCAAATACGTTTTCTTTTCCAGGGCTCAATTTGTTCAACTGTAACATGGGGTTGATAGGGAGCACCTGCCTCCCAGCGTCCTCATGCAGGAGGGCTGAGGCCTATGCAGGAGAGCTGCAGGTGCACATAGTAGGAGGTCATCAACATCAGGTCCTGGGCCAGGGCGGTGGCTCCCACCTGAAATCCCAGCACTTTGGGAGGCTGAGGCAGGTGGATCACTTGAGGCCAGGAGTTCAAGACCAGCCTGGGAAACATAGTGAAACCTGGTCTCTACTAAAAATACAAAAATTAGCCAGGTGTGGTGGTGCATGCCTATAATCCCAGCTACTCAGTGGGGGGCAATGGAGCGAGACCTTGTCTCAAAAACAAAACAACATTAACAACAACAAAAACCAACAAAGGCCAGGTATGGTGACTCATACCTGTAATCCCAGCACTTTGGGAGGCCAAGGCGGGTGGATCATGAGGTTAGGAGATCGAGACCATCATGGCCAACATAGTGAAACCCCGTCTCTACTAAAAATACAAAAATTAGCTGGGTGTGGCGGCGTGTGCCTGTAGTTCCAGCTACTCAGGAGGCTGAGGCAGGAGAATCGCTTCAACCTGGGAGGCGAAGATTACAGTGAGCTGAGATTGTGCCACTGCACTCCAGCCTGGGCGATAGAGTGAGAGTCTGTCTAAAAAAAAAAAAAAAAAAAAAAAAAAACAACAACCCACATCAGGCCAGAAATAGTGCCGGAAATAGAACATTTTTCTCTTGACGGACCCAGCTGTACCCCAGGGCACATGGCTCAGTCAGGGGACTGTGGACTGGACTCTTTTGTCTACGCTTGCCAGATGAAGTAGAGGAGGCCCAATTATATTTGAATTTCAAATCAACAGTGCATGATGTTTTAGTATAAATATGTCCCATGCAATATTTGGGAATTGTACCAAAAAGTTTTTTTGCTATTAATCTGAAATTCAAATGTAACTGAGCATCCTGCATTTTTACATAACAAATCTGCAAACCCAATCTTGGCCACAACCTGAACAACTGTGCAGGACTATCTTGACCCAAATGTCTGCCTTGGCAGAATCCTGTCCATCCCAGAGGCCCCAGCATGAGCACAGCAGATGTCCCCTGGAGTTCCTTGGTAACAATCATCAGCAGATTGAAAACACCCAGAGTTTCTGTTTGGGATGACGAAGATATCCTGGAAATAGTGGTGATTGTTGCACAACAAGGTGAATGTACTTAATGCCACTGAACTGTACACCTAAAAATGGCTGCAATGGTAAGTTTTGTTTTTGTTTTTGAGGTGGAGTCTCACTCTGTCACCCAGGCTAGAGTGCAATGGCACGATCTTGGCTCACTGCAACCTCTGCCTCCCTGGTTCAAGTGATTCTCCTGCTTCAGCCTCCTGAGTAGCTGGAATTACAGGCGCGCGGCAACCATGCCCGGCAAAGTTTTTGTATGTATGTATGTGTGTATGTATGTATGTATGTATGCATTTATTTATTTGAGACAGAGTTTCGCTCTTGTTGCCCCGACTGGAGTGCAAAGGTATGATCTCAACTCGCTGCAACCTCCGCCTCCCAGGTTCAAGCAATTCTCCGGCCTCAGCCTCCTTAGTAGCTGGAATTATAGGCACCTGCCACCACGCCTAGCTAATTTTTTGTATTTTTAGTAGAGACGGGGTTTCACAATGTTGGCCAGGTTGGGCTCGAACTCCTGACCTCAGGTGATCCACCTGCCTCAGCCTCCCAAAGTGCTAGGATTACAGGCATGAGCCACCATGCCCGGCTCAATTTTTTGTATTTTTAAAGAGACGGGTTTTCACCATGTTGGCCAGGATGGTCTCGAACTGCTGACCTCTCAAGTGATCCACCCACCTCAGCCTCCCAAAGTGCTGGGATTGCAGGCATGAGCCACCGCACCTGGCCGCCCAGCTAATTTTTTTATTTTTGTAGAGACAGGGTTTTGCCAAGTTGCCCAGGCTGGTCTTGAACTCCTAGGCTCAAGTAATCCTCCCACCTCGACCTCCCAAAGCGTTGGGATTACAGGGCTGAGCCACTGCACCCAGCCATGTTGTTTATATTTTATCACAATTATAAAAACCAAAAACAGCCAGGTACTGTAGCCCCAGCTACTCAGGAAGCTGTGGTAGGAGGATTCCTTGAGCCCAGGAGTTTGAGAGCCTAGCCTGGGCAACATAGTAAGACCCCCATCTCTTAAAAAAAAAAGCCGGGTGCAGTGATTCATGCCTCTAATTCCATCACTTTGGGAGGCCAAGGCAGGTGGATTACAAGGTCAGGAGTTCGAGACCAGCCTGACCAACATGGTGAAACCCTGTCTCTACTAAAAATACCAAAAAAAAAAAAAAAAAGTTAGTTGGGTGTGGTGGTGGGCACCTGTAATCTCAGCTACTCAGGAGGCTGAGGCAGGAGAATTGCTTGAACCCGGGAGGCAGAGGTTGCAGTGAGCCGAGATCGCGCCACTGCACTCCAGCTTGGGTGACAGTAAGAGACTCCGTCTCAAAAAAAAAAAAAAAAAGGGGGGCCAGCATGGTGGCTTATGCCTGTAATCCCTTGTAATCCCTTGTGGGAGGATCACCTGAGCCCAGGAGTTAGACACTAGTCTGGGCAACACAGGGAGACCTCATCTCTACTAAAAATAAAAAAAATTAGCCAGGCGTGGTGGCATGCACCTGTAGTCCCAGCTACTGAGGAGGCCGAGGTGGGAGGATTGCTTGAGTCTAGGAGTTCAAGGCTACAGTGAGCTATGATTGTACCATTGCACTACAGCCTGGGTGACCCTGTCTCCACAACAAGCAAACAAAAACCCAAAATAAAAAACAAAAACAAACCCATTATGTGTTGTGTTATGAAAACCAGCTTGGTGTGGGGTTCAGAGCCTGACTCTACCTTTTTCTTCCTTTCCTCTCCTCTCCTCTCCTCTCCTCTCCTCTCCTCTCCTCTCCTCTCCTCTCCTCTCCTTTCCTTTCCTTTCTTCCTCCCTCCCTCCCTCCCTCCCTCTCTCTCTCTCTCTCTCTCTTTCTTTCTTTCTTCCTTTCTTTCTTTTTTGAGACGGAGTCTTGCTCTATCGCCCATGCTGTAGTGCAGTGGCGCGATCTCAGCTCACTGCAACTTCCATCTCCTGGGTTCAAGCAATTCTCCTACCTCAGCTTCTTGAGTAGCTGGGACTACAGGCGCTTGCCACCACGCCTAGCTAATTTTTGCATTTTTAGTATAGACAGGGTTTCACCACATTGGCCAGGCTGGTCTTGAAATCCTGACCTCAGGTGATCCACACGCCAAGGCCTCCCAAAGTGCTGGGATTACAGATGTGAGGCACTGCGCCCAGCCTCTTTTTTTTTTTTTTTTTTTTTGAGATGGAGTCTTGCTCAGTCGCCCAGGCTGGAGTGCAGTGATATGATCTTGGCTTACTGAAACCTCCACTTCCTGGGTTCAAGCAATTCTTCTGCCTCAGCCTCTTGAGTAGCTGGGATCACAGGCGTCCGCCACCACGCCCGGCTAATTTTTGTATTTTTAGTAGAGATGGGGTTTCACCATGTTGGCCAGGCTGGTTTTGAACTCCTGACCTCAAGTGATCCGCCTGCCTCGGCCTCCCAAAGTGCTGGGATTATAGGTGTTAGCCACTAGGCCAGGCCGATTCTACCTCTTTCTAGCGGTATGACCTGGGGCAAGTTGCTTCACCTGTCTGGGCCTGTTTCTTCATCCATGAATGGCAGTCATGGACTACCTACCCCCATAGGGTTGCCCGGTAGAGTAAAGATCGTGCACAGAAAATGCTGCATAGGTGCTCCGTCAACGCCAGCTGCTGTTTCATTAGTGCATGCTTCCCCAGCACACACTGTGTGGCAGGAACCACAGCAGGGCTTTTAGATGATTAATGTACTTAATAGGAGTGGGGCATAGTGGCTCATGCCTGTAATCCCAGTACTTTGGGAGGCTGACACGGGCAGATCACTTGAGGTCAGGAGTTTGAGATCAGCCTGGACAATATAGTGAAACCCTGTCTCCACTAAAAATACAAAAATTAGCCAGGCAGGCCGGGCGCGGTGGCTCAAGCCTGTAATCCCAGCACTTTGGGAGGCCGAGACAGGCGGATCATGAGGTCAGGAGATCGAGACCATCCTGGCTAATACGGTGAAACCCCGTCTCTACTAAAAAATACAAAAAACTAGCCGGGCGAAGTGGCGGGTGCCTGTAGTCCCAGCTACTCAGGAGGCTGAGGCAGGAGAATGGCGTGAACCCGAGAGGAGGAGCTTGCAGTGAGCTGAGATCCGGCCACTGCACTCCAGCCTGGGTGACAGAGCGAGACTCCGTCTCAAAAAAAAAAAAAAAAAAAAAAAAAAAAATTAGCCAGGCATGGTGGTGGGCGCCTATAATCCCAGCTACTTGGGAGCTTGAGGCAGGAGAATCGCTTGAACCCAGGAGGCAGAAGTTGCAGTGAGCCAAGATGGCGCAATGCACTCTAGCCTGGGTGACAGAGCCAGATTCCATCTCAAAAAAAAAAAAAAAAAAGTGGGGGGGCCGGGCGTGGTGGCTCACGCCTGTAATACCAGCACTTTGGGAGGCCGAGGCAGGTGGATCACAAGGTCAAGAGATTGAGACCACCAACATGGTGAAACCCCGTCTCTACTAAAAGTACAAAAATTAGCTGGGTGTGGTGGCACATACCTGTAGTCCCAGCTACTCGGGAGGCTGAGGCAGGAGAATCACTTGAACCCGGGAGATGGAGTTGGCAGTGAGCCGAGATTGCACCACTGTGCTCCAGCCTGGGTGACAGAGCAAGACTCCATTTCAAAAAAAAAAAGAAACCAAGGCCGAGCACAGTGGCTCACGCCTGTAATCCCAACACTTCGGGAGGCTGAGGCAGGTGGATCACCTGAGGTCAGGAGTTCAAGACCAGCCTGACCAACATGATGAAACCCCGTCTCTACTAAATACAAAAAATTGGGTGGGTGTGGTGGTGCATGCCTGTAATCCCAGCTACTCGGGAGGCTGAGGCAAGAGAATCGCTTGAACCCAGGAGGTGGAGGTTGCAGTGAGCTGAGATTACGCCATTGCATTCCAGCCTGGGTGACACAGCAAGACTCCGTCTCAAAAAAAAAAAAAAAAAACCACTTACTTATTTGCCACAAAAACCCTATCAGGTGAGCATCTTTATCACTTCCATTGTACAGATGGGGAAACAGGCTTGGGGTGGGGGCGGAGCCACTTACTGACAACTCCCCAACCAGCAGGGGGTGGTTTTGAACCGGGACCTCTCACACTACCTAACAAGGCCAGGACAACCTCGGCCCCTCTCCACCAAAATCCAAGAGGTCAAGTGGATGTTGGAGGTGGCGTGGGCCCAGGGAGGTCTCTGACCTCTGCCCCAGCTCCAAGGTCAGCACGCAGGGAGGGCTGTGTGTTTGCTGTTTGCTGCTTGCAATGTTTGCCCATCTCAGGGACGGGAACAGGCTGAAGGTCATTCAGGCTGGACTTCAGAGGCAGCACACAAACAGCTGCTGGAGGATGGGAACTAAGAGATCGGAAGGGGGCGGGGTGGGCCCCAAAACCCAAAAACAGAGCCTGCAATTCTGTTCTCTAAGTCACCAAGCCCCCAAACCACTCTCATCTCCTTCTCTCTATCCCTGGATCCTGTCCCTGGTCTGAATCCCATTCCCTCATCCCCCAAATCCCTGCACCCTCCTCTCTGCTAATCTTCTGGTGTCTCTAGCCGCTCCCCTCCTGGCTGGATACTCTGGGTGATGGTAGGGAAGGCTGGGGTAAAAAAGAGTTTGAAATGTCCCTCCTAATGCATGTTGAAAAATTGAGTTATAATTCACATTCCATAAAATTTACCTTTTTTTTTTTTTTTTGAGATTGAGTCTCACTCTGTTGCCCAGGCTGGAGAGCAGTGGGGCAATCTCAGCTCACTGTAGCCTCTGCCCCCAGGTTCAAGAAATTCTCATGCCTCAGCCTCCCAAGTAGCTGAGACTACAGGCACCTGCCACCATGCCTGGCTAATTTTTAAATTTTTAGTAGAGATGGGGTTTCACCATGTTGGTCAGGCTGGTTTAGAACTGTTAAGCTCAAGTGATCTGCCCTCGGAATCCGAAAGTGCTGGGATTACAGGCATGAGCCACTGCGTCCGGCTAAATTTACCCTTTTAAAGTGTACAGTTCAATGGTTTTTCCTATACTGGCAAGGATGCACAATCATCACCAGTATCTAATTCAGAACATGGCTCACTGCAGCCTCAACCTCCCTGATTCAAAGCCATCCTCCTACCTCAGCCTCCCGAGTGGCTGGGCCCACAGGTGTGCACCACCATGCCCAGCTAATTTTTCTTTCTTTTTTTTTTTTTTTTAAGGAGTGATGGGGTCTTGCTATGTTGCCCAGGCTGGTCTTGAACTCCTGAGCTGAAGCAATCCTCCCACCTTGGCCTCTCAAAGTGTTAGGATTACAGGCGTGTGCCACCACGTCTGGCAAGGGATGATTTTGGAAGAGAACCGGAGGAAGTGAGGAGGGAGTCAGGCAGATATCTGGACCCCTGGGAAGAGCATTCCAGGAAGAGGAACAGGAACTGCAAGGGCCCTGTGGTGGGAGCGTGCCCAATACGTTGGAGGAATAGCGAGGAGTTGCTTGTGAGTGATGGACAGAGAGACAGAGATGAGGCGATCATGGACAGGGTAGTGTTCCGTTTATAGGCCTTTGGTAAGTTCTTCTGGGTTGACTCTGAGAGTCAGGAGAGTTCTGAGCAGAGGAAGAGCATAGTCTGCCTTGAGGCCGGACACGGTGGTTCATGCCTGTAACCCCAGCACTTTGGGAGGCCGAGGAGGGTTGATCGCTAGAGCTCAGGAGTTCGAGACCAGCCTGGGCAACATGGCAAAACCCCGTCTCTACTACAAATACAAAAATTACCTGGGTGTGGTGGCACACACACGCCTGTAGTCCCAGCTACTCGGGAGGCTGAGCAGGAGAATCGCTTGAACCTGGGAGGCAGAGGTTGCAGTGGGCTGAGATGGTGCTGCTGCACTCCAGCCTAGGCAACAGAGTGAGACTCTGCCTCAAAAAACAAACAAACAAAAAGTCTGACTTGAGTTCTAACAGACTGCTGAGTGAGAAGAGAGGAGAGTATAGGAGTTTGGAGAATTGATTTTCGGGGAGAAGGGAATACATTAACCCCAGAGAGTAATATTTATACATTTATTTATTCTCTTTATATCTTTTTATTTTTTATTTTTTGGTAGAAACAGTGTCTCACCATGTTACCCCGGCTAGTCTTGAACTCCTGGCCTCAAATGATCCTCCCACCTCAGCCCTCCAAAGCGCTGGGATTACAGGCATAAGACACTGTGCCCACCTTCAGGATTTCCTTTTTCTTTTTTTTTTTTTTTTTGAGACAGAGTCTTGCTCTGTCCTCCAGGCTGGAGTGCAGTGGCCCAATCTTGGTTCACTGCAAGCTCTGCCTCCTGGGTTCACACCATTCTCCTGCCTCAGCCTCCCGAGTAGCTGGGGCTACAGGCGCCCACCCCCATGCCCCTACGCCCGGCTATTTTTTTTGTATTTTTAGTAGAAACGGGGTTTCACCATGTTAGCCAGGATGGTCTCAATCTCCTGACCTTGTAATGCACCTGCCTTGGCCTCCCAAAGTGCTGGGATTATAGGCGTGAGCCACTGCACCCAGCCCAGGATTTCCTATTTTCTTTTTTTCTTTTCTTTTTTTTGAGACACAGTCTCGCTCTGTTGCCCAGGCTGGAATGCAGTGGCACAATCTTGGCTCACTGCAACCTCTGCCTCCCGGGTTCAGGCAATTCTCCTGCCTCAGCCTCCTGAGTAGCTGGGACTACAGGTGCCCGCCACCATGCCCGGCTAATTTTTGTATTTGTAGTAGAGACGGGGTTTCACCATATTGGCCAGGCTGGTCTCAAACTCCTGACCTTGTGATCCGCCTGCCTTGGCCTCCCAAAGTGCTGGGATTACAGGCGTGAACCACCGCGCCCGGCCCAGGATTTCCTTTCATGTTTTGAGATGGAGCCTTGCTCTGACACCCAGGCTGAAGTGCAGTGGCATGATCTTGGCTCACTGCAGTCTCCACCTCCTGGGTTCAAGCGATTCTCATGCCTCAGCCTCCCAAGTAGCTGGGATTACAGGTGCACACCACCACACCTGGCTAATGTTAGTATTTTTAGTAGAGATGGGGTTTCACCATGTTGGCCAGGATGGTCTCCAACTCCTGGCCTCGACTGACCCTCCTGCCTTGGCCTCCCAAAGTGCTGGGATTACAGGCGTGAGCCACCGCGCCCAGCTTCAGGATTTCCTTTTCTTTTTTTTTTTTTTTTTGAGACTGAGTTTTGCTCTTGTTACCCAGGCTGGAGTGCAATGGCGTGATCTCCGCTCACTGCAACCTCCGCCTCCCGAGTTCAAGTGATTCTCCTGCCTCAGCCTCTCGAGTAGCTGAGTTTACAGGCACCCATCACCACGCCCAGCTAATTTTTTTGTATTTTTAGTAGAGACGGGTTTCGCCATGTTGGCCCAGTTGGTCTCAAATTCCTGGTCTCAAGTGATCTGCCCGCCTCGGCCGCCCAAAGTGCTGGGATTACAAGGGTGAGCCACTGAGCCCAGCTAGGATTTCCATTTTAAGGCTGCGTTACATTCCATTGCATGTATAGACCACATTTCCTTGACCCATTCATCTGTTGATAAACATTTAGGTTGTTTCCATATCTTGGGTATTGAGCAGAGCTGCAGTGAACAGGGGAGGGCAGGTATCTCTTCAAGGTCCTGATTTCAATTCTTTGGAATAAATACCCAGAAATGAGATTACGGCATCATTTGGTAGTTCTGTTTTTAACGTTTTGAGGAACCCCCATACTGTTTTCCACAGTGGCTGCGGTGTTTGGTGTTCCCACTAGCATTGTAGGAGTCCCTTATATATTTTGAATATTAACCCCTTATTAGTTATATGGCTTACAAATATCGTTCTTATGAAATCTTAAGCTGGGTGAGGTGGCTCACACCTGTAGTCCCAGCACTTTGGGATGCCAAGGTGGGTGGATCACTTGAGGTCAGGAGTTTGAGACCAGCCTGGCCAACATAGCAAAACTCCATCTCTACTAAAAGTACAAAAAAATTAGCTGGGTGTGGTGGCACATGCCTGTAATGCCAGCTACTAGGGAGGCTAAGGCAGGAGAATCCCCCAGGAGGCAGAGGTTGCAGTGAGCTGAGATCACGACATTGCACTCCAGCCTGGGGGACAGAGTGAGACTCTGTGTCAAGAAAAAAAAAAAAAAGGCCAGGCACGGTGGCTCATGCCTGTAATCCCAGCACTTTGGGAGGCCAAGGCAGGTGGATCATGTGAAGTCAGGAGTTCGAGACCAGCCTGATCAACATGGAGAAACCTCATCTCTACTAAAAATACAAAAATTAGCTAGGTGTGGTGGCACACGCCTGTAATCCCAGCTACTTGGGAGGTTGAGGCAGGAGAATCACTTGAACCTGGGAGGCAGAGGTCACAGTGAACTGAGATTATGCCATTGTACTCCAGCCTGGGCAAGAGGAGCAAAACTCCGTTTCAAAACAACAAAACATAAAACAACCTCAACCTCTCATCTCGGGTAGACCACACCAGGAAAAGAGTAGCGTAGTGACATTGCCAGGTTGAGGGTTCAATCTAGTCCCAGTTCTCCACTTCCTGGCTGTGTGACCTTACACAAGTAGCCTCACCTCTCTGGGCCTCAATGCCCTTATGGGATTAATAAGGCCCAGTTTGCAAGGTTCTTAGGAAGATTCTTTTGAGACCACGGAGTTAAAACATCCTCAGCACAGGGCAAGGAGATGGGGCATTGGAGGGCTTGTGAGGAGTCTCTAAGGTACAGCCTCTGCCCTCTCCCGCACCCCCTACCCTCTCTGGCACCCCTGGCCCACAGTGAAGAAGCACTCAGGAGAGAATTTTCTATAGGCTTTTTATTGGTGGCACCTGGGGCCACATGGAGGGAGTCCTCAGCACAGGTGCTAAGGTGCGGGAAATTTCAGAGCCCCCTCCTGGGATGTCACCCTTCAGGTGCTCATGAGTTAATCTTGAGTTTCTCCTTCACTTTCCGAAATGTCTCTGAAAACCAATCCCTGTGGGGAGGGATAAGGAAGGGGTCACTGTGTGCAGCCCCTCCCAGGCTGTCCACATTCTACCTGCTACCTGACTCCCACCTCTTCCCCTTCCTGAATCTCCATCCCCACTGTCTGTGGGATTAGGAGGTCCGCTGGGCTGGGTGGGCCAGCTTCTGTGCTTCAGTTTCCCAGATGGACCGGAGCACGATGAAGTCTAAACACTTTACCCTTGACTGGGCATGGTGGCTCACGCCTGTAATCCCAGCACTTTGGAAGGCCGAGACAGGCAGATCACTTGAGGTCAGGAGTTCAGGACCAGCTTGGCCAACATGGCGAATCCGTGTCTCTACTAAATTACAAAAATTAGCCACGCATGGTGGTGCATGCCAGCTACTCAGGAGGCTGAGGCAGAATTGCTTGACCCTGGGAGGTGGAGATCGCAATGAGTCAAGATCACGCCACTGCATTCCAGCCTAGGCAACAGCGTGACGACTCCATCTCAGAAAAAAAAAACAAAAAAAAAACCCTGGCCTGGCTTTCAAGGCCTGCCATCTCTTGCTACCAACTCTTTCTTCCAATCCGCCCTTGCCTTAGCTGTTCTCATTCAAAGGTACTTTCCAGTCTCCCTGCCTATGCCCAGGCTGTTCACATGCCTGGAATGCCACCCGCTCTTGATTATGATTATCGATCAACCTTCTTGGCTTAGGACCTTTGCCTCTCCCTCCAATCTTCCTTCCTTCCTTCCTTCCTTCCTTCCTTCCTTCCTTCCTTCCTTCCTTCCTTCCTTCCTTCCTCCCTCCCTCCCTCCCTCCTCCCCTCCCCTCCCCTCCCCTCCCCTCCCCTCCCCTCTCCCCTCCCCTCCCCTCCCCTCCCTTCCCTTCCCTTCCCTCCTTCCTTTTTTTTTTTTTGACAGAGTTTCCCCTTTGTTGCCAGGCTGGAATGCAATGGCGCGATCTCGGTTCACCGCAACCTCCGGCTCCCAGGTTCAAGCGATTCCCCTGCCCCATCATCCCGAGTAGCTGGGATTACAAGCATGCGCCACCATGCCCGGCTAATTTTTTGTATTTTTTTTTTAGAAGAGACAGGTTTTCTCCTTGTTGGTCAGGCTGGTCTCAAACTCCCGACCTCAGGCAACCCACCCACCTCGGCCTCCCAAAGTGCTGGGATTACAGGCATGAGCCATTGTGCCTGGCCTACTTTTGTATTTTTAGTGGAGATGACGGTTTCTCCATGTTGGTCAGGCTGGTCTTGAACTCCCGACCTCAGGTGATCCGCCTGCCTTGGCCTCCCAAGGTGCTGGAATTACAGGCATGAGCCACTACACCTGGCTTCCAATCTTTCTAAGTTTAGTCCTGGCTAGATTTTCCCTCCCTCCCTCCCTTCCTGCCTCCCTCCCTTTCCCTCCCTCCCTTCCTCCCTTCCTTCCTTCCTTCCTTCCTTCCTCCACCCCTTCCTCTCTCTCCTTCCTTCTTTCTTTTCTTTTCTTTTCTTTTCTTTTTTCTGTTCTTTTCTTTTCTTTTCTTTTCTTTTCTTTTCTTTTCTTTTCTTTTCTTTTCTTTTCTTTCTTGTTGAGACAGGGTCTCATTCTGTTGCCCAGGCTGGAGTGAAGTGGCACAAACATAGCTCACTGCAGCCTTAACCTCCTGGGCTCAAGGGATCCTCTTGCCTCAGCCTCCCGAGTAGCTGGGACTACAGGTACATGCCATCATGCCTGGGTAATTTTTTGTATTTCTAGTAGAGACAGGGTTCTCAAACTCCTGACCTCAAGTGACCCACTCACCTCAGCCTTCCAAACCTTCCAAAGTGCTGGGATTACAGGTGTGAGCCACCGTGCTCAGCATGTTCTTCACTGTTTTATTGCCCACAATGAAACAGTTTCCAGCACTTAACAGATGCTCAATAAATATGTGTTAAGGAATGATTCTCTAACTTGCCACAGGGAGCAAGGGTGGATTTAAAGATGCACTGAGCATCTACAATGTGCCAGACACCCTGTAGACCCTCTCCTTTACTTCCCCTCAGAACCACCATTTTACAGGAAGGAAACTGAGGCTCACAGTAATGCCTCTCTCTTAAGATCACACAGGGAGTAAGGGGCTCTATGCCAGCCTGGGGACACAGGTCTGGCCAAGTTTGGGTCCTCCATTACCCCACAAGACCATCTGTTTTTTGTTTTTTGTTTTTTTTCGAGACGGGAATTCGCTATTGTTGCCCAGGCTGGAGTGCAGTGGCATGATCTCCGCTCACTGCAACCTCTGCCTCCCAGGTTCAAGTGATTCTCCTGCCTCAGCCTCCCAAGTAGCTAGGAATAGAGGCATATACCTCCATGCCCGTCTAATTTTTTGTATTTTTAATAGAGATGGGGTTTCTCCATGTTGGTCAGGCTGGTCTTGAACTCCCAGCCTCAGGTAATCTGCCCGACTCGGCCTCCCAAAGTGCTGGTTTACAGGCGTGAGCTATTGCGCCCAGGCTTTTTTTTTTTAGAGACAGGATCGCCGGGTGTGGTGGCTCACACCTGTAATCCCAGCACTTTGGGAGGTCGAGGCAGGCGGATCACAAGGTCAGGAGTTCAAGACCAGCCTGGCCAAGATGTGAAACCCTGTCTCTAATAAAAATACAAAAAAAATTAGCCAGACATGGTGGCAGGCGCCTGTAATCCCAGCTAGTCAGGAGACTGAGGCAGAGAATTGCTTGAACTGGGGAGGTAGAGGTTGCAGTGAGCCGAGATGGTACCACTGCACTCCAGCCTGGGAGACAGAGCAAGACTCCATCTCAAAATAAATAAATAAATAAATAAATAAATAAATAAATAAATAAAATAAAAATAGAGACAGGATCTCGCCACGTTAGCCAGGCAGGTCTCAAACTCCTAGGCCCCAGCAATCCTCCCACAGTCATGAGCCACTGTACTTGAGCAAGACCATCTTTTCTTTTTCTTTTTTTAGACGGAATGTTGCTTTGTCACCCAGGCTGGAGTGCAGTGGCACCATCTTGGCTCATTGCAACCCTCACCTTCCGGGTGCAAGCAATTCTCCTGACTCAGCCTCCCGAGTAGTTGGGATTACAGGTTCATGCCACCATGTCAGGCGAATTTTTTTGTAATTTTAGTAGAGACAGGGTTTCACCATGTTGGCCAGGCTGGTCTCGAACTCCTGAACTCAGGCAATCTGCCCACCTAGGCCTCCCAAAGTGTTGGGATTATAGGCATGAGCCACGGCGCCCAGCCCAAGACCATCTTTTAAAATGTGACCTGGATGGGAGTCCGGGAAACTGTCCCTGAAGTCTGAGATCCTTGAGATCTAGCTGTGTGACCAGAAGGACGCTGTCAGCCTCTCTGGGACTTGTTTTTTTTCAATTTGTCCATCTTGGACCATCCTCCACGGCTCCACCCAAAAACACAGCCCAGCCCTCCTGTGCCCTGGGAAGGGTTCTAACCGTGTCTTGGCAGGAAGTTCACTCTGTGTGATGAGGTTGATGAATTCCCCAACATTGTCCTCCAGGGTCTTTCCAAACTCCTCCAGGACATCAAAGGGGTTGGAGATGTCTGGAACCCCCTGGGCTGGGGTTGGGCCTGCCAGGAAGATGGGCAGCGGTGCAAAAATTTTTTTTTTCTTTTTGAGACGCAGACTTGCCGTGTCAAGTGCTATGATCTCGGCTCACTGCAACCTCCACTTCCTGAGTTCAAGCAGTTCTCCTGCCTCAGCCCCCCAGGTAGCTGGGATTACAAGCGCACGCCACCACAACTGGCTAATTGTTTTGTATTTTTAGTAGAGATGGGGTTTCACCATGTGGCCCAGGCTGGTTTCGAACTCCTGACCTCAAGTGATCTGCCTGCCTCGGCCTCCCAAAGTGCCGAGATTACAGGCATGAGCCACCGCACCCGGCCAAAAATTTGTTATTGGAACCCCCTTGGGATGGGATCCTGGGATGGATAAGGAGATCCTTGGGGATCATGTGGTTAGAATGGGGAGGATACTGGAGTGACCGCGTGGGGCTCAAGCCGCTGGGAATTGCCTTACTCAGCACTGACCTCCTCCCACAGCCCCTCGCCCTGATCACCCAGTTTCAAGGCGGTAGAAGGAGGACAGCCAATCCTAGAGGCGTAGGCGTCAATACGTCATCAGATGCTAGGGCTCTCCTGGGCAGATTTGGCGCCTGCCGAACTGAGCCTGGGAGAACCTGGAGACCCACCCGACCACAATGGGGCAACCACGACCCAGAGGGGGCCCCAGAGCTCTCAGAGGTCCTCTAAGCCGGGACCCAGGCCTGTAGCCACCTTCACTCTTCCAAAAGTCCAACTCCGCAATTCTCCCATCCCTCTTTTACCTTCCAAGACCATCGACAGAACCACCACCAGGAGCGACAGGAAGAGCCTCATGGCGGGGCCGGAGGGGCACTCTGGAGGCAGAGGGGGAGGGGTGCAGGGGATCAGTAGCACCCTCCTCCGTGCCTCCCTTTCTTCCTCCCACGATACCCTCATCTCCTTTTTTTGAGTTCTTGCAGAGTGGAGGCTGGTGTCCCTCCCAAACACTCAGCACCAACTTGAATCCTTGCTGGAGGGCTCCGTTGGGAGGTCCTGTACCACCAGCAGGACCTTTATCAGGCTGGGGAGGGGGCGGGGCAGGTTGATGTTGATCTCTCTCCTCCTGAGCCTGCCTCCTTCTGCCCACCCAGGTTTTTCTCCTCTGCCCCTGGCCCGTGGGCGTTGGGGTCAGGTGGGGTCCCGGGCACTTCCCTTAGCCCCAAAGCCCTTTACCATTCAGCACCCTCACCTCCCAATCTCCCTGACTCTAGGGGGTCCTCAGACTACCATAGCCCCTTTCCTCAACTCAGAGGGCAGCCTCGTCCTGTCTCTGTGGACATCCTCCCTCAGGGGCCTTCCAGTAATAACCCTGTGATCTCATCCACCCCTCATTCACACCATGTCCCTAGACCACCTCTTTCCCCCACTTCCCCTCTCTTAGCAAGCCTCCTCAGCCCCAACAACTTTTCCTTTATGTTGCTGGGGTCTCTCAGTTGGCCCCGCACTCCTACCCTGCGTGCCACCTCCAATTTCTTTCAGATCAGCCCTTGAAGCACCCCAGACCACCCTGATACTCTCTGGGCTCTTAACTTGATGGTTCTGTCTCCCTTTTTTGCGAGGGGGTCACCTTAGCTGGACGACACTGTAAAAACCTCACTTGCATTAGCCAGGTGTGGTGGCTCATGCCTGTAATTCCAGCGCTCTGGGAAGCTGAGGAGGGAGGATTGCTTGAGCCCAGGAGTTTGAGACCAGCCTGGGCAACATAGGGAGACCTCATCTCTACAAAAAAATTCAAAAATTACTGGGTGTGGTGGCGCACACCTGTAGTCCCAGTTCCTCAAGAGGCTGAGGTAGGAAGATTGCTTGAGCCCAGGAGTTCAAGGCTGCAGTGAGCTGTGATTGCACCACTGCACTCCAGCCTGTTGGGACAGAGTGAGACCCCATCTCAAAAAATTAAAACCCTCGGCTGAAAAGTTCTGAGTGTATGCCCCTTCCTCCCTTCCACCAGGACTCACCCCCTTTGCCTGACTACCTCCCCACAACACTCCATCTGCTCTTATTCACCCTCCAAGGCCCCTCCTGGCACCAAGCCTGCTTCCCCCCATCACCACATCCGTCCCCCAAGGCTGGAGTCCAATTCCTTCCCCACCAGCTGCCTTTGACCGCCAGTGACCCTGGCAGCTGGTGGGGAGGGTGTCCTCGGCCCAGCCTCAGACTCTAGGTTGGCTGGCCTTGTGCCCCCACAACCACGTGTCAGCCTGGCGGTAGGGGGGTGGTTGTGAAAGGGACAGCGTAGACCAGACCCTGGCAGGATTGCAACATCCCTCTGGCCGGCTCAGAGCTTCCAGTCCCTGTCAGCCCCAGGGGCCCCCCTACTTCCCCAACTGAGCCCAACATTCCCCAAACATCCACCCAGATGTCTGCTTCCCTGACCCCACAAGAATAGAAAACAGTGCTCCTGCTTTTCCAACCTCATCCTCTCCTCTGCTCTAGGAGTTTCTGTTTTATAGATGGGGAAACTGTCGCCCAACCAAGAACATCCAGTAGGGCTCGGCGAGGGGCAAAGAGGGGGCTACTGGCTGGGCGCAGTGGCTCACACCTGTAATCACACCACTTTGGGAAGCTGAGGCGGGAGGATCTGCTTGAGCCCAGGAGTTTGAGACCAGCCTGGGCAACATAATAAGACCCCATCTCTAGGAAAAAAAATAAAAATTTGGCCAGGCGTGGTGTGCCACGCCTGTCATCCCAGCACTTTGGGAGGCCAAGGCAGGCAGATCACTTGAGGTCAGGAGTTCGAGACCAGCCTGACCAACTGGTGAAACCCTGTCCCTGTTAAAAATAGAAAAAATTAGCCAGGTGTGGTGGCGCAGGCCTATAATCCCAGCTACTTGGGAGGCTGAGGCACAAGAATCGCTTGAAATGGGGAGGCAGAGGTTACAGTGAGCCGAGATGGTGCCACTGCACTCCAGCCTGGATGACAGAGCCAGACTCCATCTCAAAAAAAAAAAAAAAATTCGGCCGGCTGCAGTGGCTCACGCCTGTAATCCTAGCGCTTTGGGAGGCTGAGGCTGACCAACATGGAAAAACCCGGTCTCTGCTAAAAATACAAAATGCGCCAGGTGTGGTGGCACATGCTTGTAATCCCAGCTACTTGGGAGGCTGAGGCAGGTAGAGAGGTTGTGGTGAGATGAGATTGTGCCATTGCACTCCAGCCTGGGCAACAAGAGCGAAACTCCGCCTCAAAAAACAAAACAAGCCGGGCGCAGTGGCTTATACCTGTAATCCCAACACTTTGGGAGGCCGAGGTGGGTAGATCACGAGTTTCAGGAGATCGAGACCATCCTGGCTAACACGGTGAAACCCCGTCTCTACTAAAAATACAAAAAATTAGCCGGGCATGGTGGCGGGCGCCTGTAGTCCCAGCTACTCGAGAGGCTGAGGCAGGAGAATGGCGTGAACCCGGGAGGTGGAGCTTGCAATGAGCTGAGATCATGCCACCGCACTCCAGCCTGGGCGACAGAGCGAGACTCTGTCTCAAAACAAAACAAAACAAAAAAACGTACTTATTTGCCACAAAAACGCTATCAGGTGAGCATCTTTATCATTTCCATTGTACAGATGGGGAAACAGGCTTCGGGGTGGGGGCGGAGCCACTTACTTCCCTACCAGCAAGTGGTTTTGTTTTGTTTTGTTTTTTTTTTTGAGACAGAGTCTCGCTCTGTCGCCCAGGCTGGAGTCCAGTGGCCGGATCTCAGCTCACTGCAAGCTCCGCCTCCCGGGTTTATGCCATTCTCCTGCCTCAGCCTCCCGAGTAGCTGGGGCTACAGGCGCCCGCCACCTCGCCCGGCTAGTTTTTTGTATTTTTTAGTAGAGACGGGGTTTCACCAGGTTAGCCAGGATGGTCTCGATCTCCTGACCTTGTGATCCGCCCGTCTCGGCCTCCCAAAGTGCTGGGATTACAGGCTTGAGCCACCGTGCCCGGCCTAAGCAAGTGGTTTTGAACCCAGACCCTCTCACACTACCTAAACCATGCCAGGACAACCTCTGCCCCTCTCCACCAAAATCCAAGAGGTCAAGTGGATGTTGGAGGTGGCGTGGGCCCAGGGAGGTCTCTGACCTCTGCCCCAGCTCCAAGGTCAGCACGCAGGGAGGGCTGTGTGTTTGCTGTTTGCTGCTTGCAATGTTTGCCCATTTTAGGGACGGGAACAGGCTGAAGGTTGTTCAGGCTGGACTTCAGAGGCAGCACACAAACAGCTGCTGGAGGATGGGAACTGAGGGGTTCCATGGAAGGGGGCAGGGTGAGCCCAGAAACTCCAGTGTGCCTCTGAGCCTGCAGCTCTGTTCTCTAAGTCACCAAGCCCCCAAACCACTCTCATCTCTTTCTCTCTATCCCTGGATCCTGTCCCTGGTCTGAATCCCACCCCCTCATCCCCCAAATCCCTGCACCCTCCTCTCTGCTAATCTTCTGGTATCTCTAGCCACTCCCCTCCTGGCTGGATACGCTGGGTCATGGTAGGGAAGGCTGGGGTAAAAAAGAGTTTGAAATGTCCCTCCTAATGCATGTTGAAAGATTGAATTATAATTCACATTCCATAAAATTTACCCTTTTATTTATTTATTTTTTTGAGATGGAGTCTCACTCTGTTGCCCAGGCTGGAGTGCAGTGGGGGAATCTAGGCTCACTGTAGCCTCCACCCCGCAGGTTCAAGAAATTCTCAGGCCGGGCGCGGTGGCTCAAGCCTGTAATCCCAGCACTTTGGGAGGCCGAGACGGGCGGATCACGAGGTCAGGAGTTCGAGACCATCCTGGCTAACACGGTGAAACCCCGTCTCTACTAAAAAATACAAAAAACTAGCCGGGCGAGATGGCGGGCGCCTGTAGTCCCGGCTACTCGGGAGGCTGAGGCAGGAGAATGGCGTAAAAACCCGGAGGCAGAGCTTGCAGTGAGCTGAGATCCGGCCACTGCACTCCAGCCTGGGCGACACAGCGAGACTCCGTCTCAAAAAAAAAAAAAAAAAAAAAGAAATTCTCGTGCCTCAGCCTCCCAAGTAGCTGAGACTCCAGGCACCCGCCACCACGCCTGGCTAATTTCTTAATTAATTATTAATTTTTTTTTTGAGATGGAGTTTCGCTCTTATTGCCCAGGCTGCAGTACAATGGTGTGATCTCGGCTCACCGCAACCTCTGCCTCCTGGGTTCAAGCAATTCTCCTGCGTCAGCCTTTGGAGTAGCTGGGATTACAGGTGTGTGCCACCATGCCCGTCTAATTTTTTGTATTTTTAATAGAGATGGGGTTTCTCCATGTTGGTCAGGCTGGTCTCAAACTCCCAGCCTCAGGTGATCTCCCCAACTCGGCCTCCAAAAGTGCTGGGGTTACAGACATGAGCCACCGTGTCCGGCTACATTTACCCTTTGACAATGTACAGTTCGATGGTTTTTCCTATATTGGAAAGGTTGCACAATCATCACCAGTATCTAATTCAGAACATGGCTCACTGCAGCCTCAACCTCCCTGATTCAAAGCCATCCTCCTACCTCAGCCTCCCGCATGGCTGGAACCCCAAGGTGTTCACCACCATGCCCAGCAAATTTTTTTTTTTTTTTTTTTTTTTTTAGGACGGATGGAGTCTTGCTATTGCCCAGGCTGATCTTGAACTCCTGAGCTGAAGCAATCCTCCCACCTTGGCCTCTCAAAGTCTTAGGATTACAGGCATGTGCCACCACATCTGGCAGGGGATGATTTTGGAAGAGAACTGGAGGAAGTGAGGAGAGAGCCAGGCAGGCTTGACCCTGGGAGGCAGAGGTTGCAGTGGGCTGAGATGGTGCCACTGCACTCCAGCCTGGGCAACAGAGTGAGACTCTGTCTCAAAAAACAAAAAATCTGCCGGGCGCGGTGGCTCAAGCCTGTAATCCCAGCACTTTGGGAGGCCGAGGCGGGTGGATCACGAGGTCAGGAGATCGAGACCATCCTGGCTATCATGGTGAAACCCCGTCTCTACTAAAAATACAAAAAAAAACTAGCCGGGCGTGGTGGCGGGCGCCTGTAGTCCCAGCTACTCGGAGGCTGAGGCAGGAGAATGGCGTGAACCTGGGAGGCAGAGGTTGCAGTGAGCCGAGATCGCGCCACTGCACTCCAGCCTGGGTGACACAGCGCGAGACTCCGTCTCAAAAAAAAAAAAAAAAAAAATCTGACTTGAGTTCTGACAGGCTGCTGAGAGAGAAGAGAGGAGAGTATAGGAGTTTGGAGAGTTGATTTTGGGGGAGAAGGGTATGCATTAACCCCAGAGAGTAATATTTATACATTTATTTATTATCTTTCTTTCTTCTCTTTTTGGTAGAGATGGTGTCTCACCATGTTACCCAGGCTGGTCTCGAACTCCTGGCCTCAAGTGATCCTCCCACCTCAGCCTTCCAAAGCGCTGGGATTACAGGCATAAGCCGCCATGCCCAGCTTCAGGATTTCCTTTTATATTTTGTCTTTTTTTTTTTTTTTCCTTTTTGTGGAGAACGGGGTCTCGCTATATTACCCAGGCAGGTCTTGAACTCCTGGGCTCAAGCTATCCTCCCACCTCTGCCTCCCTGAGAGCTGGGATTACAGGCGTGAGCCACTGCGCCCGGCTCCTTTTATGTTTTGAGATGGAGTCTTGCTCTGATGTCCAGGCTGAAGTGCAGTCGCATGATCTCCACTTACTGCAGCCTCCACCTCCTGGGTTCAAGCGATTCTCATGCCTCAGCCTACCGAGTAGCTGGGATTACAGGTGCCGGCCACCAACCCTTGCTAATTTTTGTATTTTTAGCAGAGACGCGGTTTCACCATGTTGGCCAGAATGGTCTCCAACTCCTGGCCTCGAGTGATCCTCCTGCCTTGGGATCCCAAAGTGCTGGGATTACAGGTGTGAGCCACCGAGCCTGGCTTCAGGAGTTCCTTTTTTTTTTTTTGAGTTGGAGTTTTCCTGTTGTTGCCCAGGCTGGAGTGCAACAGTGCAATCTCCACTCACTGCAACCTCTGCCTCCTGGGTTCAAGTGATTCTCCTGCCTCAGCCTCTCGAGTAGCTGGGTTTACAGGCACCCGCCACCACGCCTGGCTAATTTTTTTTGTACTTTTAGTAGAGACGGGGTTTCATCATGTTGGCTAGGCTGGTCTCCAACTCCTGGCCTCAAGTGATCCGCCCGCCTTGGCCTCCCAAAGTGCTGGGATTACAAGCATGAGCCACCGAGCCCGGCCTCAGGGTTTCCTTTTTAAGGCTGCGTTACATTCCATTGCATGTATAGACCACATTTCCTTGACCCATTCATCTGTTGATAAACATTTAGGTTGTTTCCATATCTTGGGTATTGAGCAGAGCTGCAGTGAACAAGGGAGGGTCCTGATTTCAATTCTTTTGAATAAATACCCAGAAGTGGGATTGCTAGATCGTTTGGGAGTTCTATCTTTAATGTTTTGAGAAAACCCCATACTGTATTCCACAGTGGCTGCGGTGTTTGATGTTCCAGCTAGGACTGTGGGAGTCCCTTACATATTTTGATATTTTTTTTTTTTTTTTTTTGAGATGGAGTCCCACTCTGTCGCCCAGGCTGGAGGGTAGTGTTGCAATCTTGGCTCACTGCAACCTTCGACTCCTGGGTTCAAGGGATTATCTTACCTCAGCCTCCCGAGCAGCTGTGATTACAGGCATGTACCACCCCACCTGGCTAATATTTTTGTATTTTTAGTAGAGACAGGGTTTCACCATGTTGGCCAGGCAGGTCTCGAACCCTTGACTTCAGGAGATCGGCCTGCCTCAGCCTCCCAAAGTGTTGGGATTACAGGCGTGAGCCACTTCGCCTGGCCTGAATATTAACCCCTTATTAGATATGTGGCTTACAAATATTTTTCTTTGAAATCTTAAGTTGGGCGCGGTGGCTCACGCCCGTATTCCTGGCACTTTGGGAAGCCAAGGCAGGTGGATCACTCAAGGCCAGGAGTTTGAGACCAGCCTGGCCAACATGGCGAAATTCCGTTTCTATTAAAAATACAAAAAAATAAGCTGGGCATGGTGGCACATGCCTATAATCCCAGCTACTCAGGAGGCTGAGGCAGGAGAATCCCTTGAACTCAGGTGGTGGAGTTTGCAAGGCTGCAGTGAGCGGAGATCATGCAAGTGCACTCAAGCCTGGGTGACAGGACCAGACTTCGTCTCAAAAAAAAAAAAAAAAAAAAAAAATATATATATATATATATATATTAATTACATAGGGTTCATAAGGTTGTTTCTCATGTGTATGTGGTTTAATTTTCCATAAGAGCCGGGCACAGTGGCTCACGCCTGTAATCCTAATACTTTGGGAGGCCAAGACAGGAGGATTGCTTAAGCCCAGGAGTTGGAGACCAGCCTGGCCAACATGATGAAACCCTGTCTCTACTAAAAATACAAAAATTAGCTGGGTTTGGTGGCACATGCCTGTAATCCCAGCTACTTGGGAGGCTGAGGCAGGAGAATTCCTTGAACCTGGGAGGCGGAGGCACCGTACTCCATCCTGGGGGACAGAGTGAGAGTCTGCCTCAAAACAAAAACAAAAACAAAAACAAAAAAACCCTCAGCTCCTCATCTTGGGTAGACCACACCAGGAAAGTGTAGCGTAGTGACATTGCCAGGCTGAGGGTTCAATCAAGTCCCAGTTCTCCACTTCCTGGCTGTGTGACCTTATACAAGTAGCCTCACCTCTCTGGGCCTCAATGCCCTTACAGGATTAATAAGGCCCAGTTTGCAAGGTTCTTAGGAAGATTCTTTTGAGACCACGGAGTTAAAACATCCTCAGCACAGGGCAAGGAGATGGGGCATTGGAGGGCTTGTCAGGAGTCCCTCAGGTTCAGCTCCTGCCCTCTCCCGCACCCCCTACCCTCTCTGGAAGCCCCCACTCTCTCCCGAAGCCCCTTCCCCAGAGTAAAGAAGCACTCAGAGAATTTTCTATAGGCTTTTTATTGGTGGCACCTGGGGCCACATGGAGGGAGTCCTCAGCACAGGTGCTGAGGTGCGGGAAATTTCAGAGCCCCCTCCTGGGATGTCACCCTTCAGGTGCTCATGAGTTAATCTTGAGTTTCTCTTTCACTTTCCGAAATGTCTCTGAAAACCAATCCCTGTGGGGAGGGATAAGGAAGGGGTCACTGTGTGCAGCTCCCTCCCAGGCTGTCCACATTCTACCTGCTACCTGACTCCCACCTCTTCCCCTTCCTGAATCTCCATCCCCACTGTCTGTGGGATTAGGAGGTCCGCTGGGCTGGGTGGGCCAACTTCTGTGCTTCAGTTTCCCAGATGGACCAGAGCACGTTGAAGTCTAAACACTTTACCCTTAGTTGGGCATGGTGGCTCACGCCTGTAATCCCAGCACTTTGGGAGGCCAAGGCAGGCAGATCACTTGAGGTCAGGAGTTCGAGACCAGCCTGGGCAACATGGTGAAATCTCGTCTTTACTAAAAATACAAAAAATACCATGTGTAGTGTTGCACACCTGTAGTTCCAGGTACTTAATGAGGCTGAGGTAGGAGAATTGCCTGAACCCGGGAGGTGGAGGTTGCAGTGAGACCAGATCGCACCACTGTACTCCAGCCTGGGCAACACAGCAAGACTCCATTTCAAAAAATGAAAAATAAGACCGGGCACGTGGCTCACACCTGTAATCCCAGCACTTTGGGAGGCTGAGGTGGGCGGATCAAGAGGTCAGGAGATTGAGACCATCCTGGCTAACATGGTGAAACCCCATCTCTACTAAAAATACAAAAAATTAGCTGGCATGGTGGCGGACGCCCGTAGTCCCAGCTACTTGGGAGGCTGAGGCAGGATAATGGCGTGAACCCGGGAGGCGGAGCTTACAGTGAGCCAAGAGCGCGCCACTGCACTCCAGCCTGGGCAACAGAGCAAGACTCCATCTCAAAAAAAAAAAAAAATAAAAAATAAAATAAAATAAAATAAAAATAAGAAACGTTTCACCCTGACCTGGCTTTCAAGGCCTGTCATCTCTTGCTACCAACCCCTTCTTTTTTTTTTTGAGATATAGTTTTGCTCTGTCACCCAGACTAGAGTGCAATGGCACTGTCTTGGCTCACTGCAACCTCTGCCTCCCAGGTTCAAGCGATTCTCCTGCCTCAGACTCCCGAGTAGCTAGGACTATAGGTGCCTGGCACCACACCCAGCTAATTTTTGTATTTTTAGTACAGAGAGGGTTTCATTATGTTGAGCAGGCTAGTCTTGAACTCCTGACCTCATGATCTGCCCGCTCGGCCTCCCATAGTGCTGGGATTACTGGCGTGAGCCACCGTGCCAGGAGTTTTTTTTTTTTTTTTTTTTTTTTTTTTTTGAGACAGAGTCTCGCCTTGTCACCCAGGCTGGAGTGCAGTGGCACGATCTCAGCTCACTGCAACCTCCACCTCCCGGGTTCAAGTGATTCTCCTGCCTCAGACTCCCCAGTAGCTAGGACTACAGGCATGCACCACCACGCCTGGCTAATTTTGTATTTTTAGTAGACACGGGGTTTCTCCATGATAGTCAGGCTGGTCTTGAACTCCCGACCTCAGGTGATCCGTTTGCCTTGGCCTCCCAAAGTGCTGGGATTACAGGTGTGAGGCACTGTGCCTGGCCTCCAAACAATCTTTCTAAGTTTAGGCCTGGCTCGATGTTTTGATTCCTTCCTTTTTCTTTTCTTTTCTTTTCTTTCCTTCTTTCTTTCTTTTTTTTTTTTTTGTTGTTGTTGAGACAGGGTCACATTCTGTTACCCAGGCTGGAATGCAGTGGCACAAACATGGCGCACTGCAGCCTCAATCTCCTGGGCTCAAGGGTTCCTCTTGCCTCAGCCTCCCAAGTAGCTGGGACTACAGGCGTGGGCCACCATGCCCGGCTAATTTTTTTTGTATTTCTAGTAGAGACGGGGTTCTCGCACTCCTGACCTCAAGTGATCCACCCACCTCAGCCTTCCAAAGTGCTGGGATTACAGGTGTGAGTCACTGTGCTCTGCACATTCTTCACTGTTTATTCCCCACGCTGAAACAGTTTCCAACACTTAGCAGATGCTCAATAAATATTTTTTAAGGAATGAATGACTCTCTAACTTGCCAAAGGGAGCAAGGGTGGGTTTGATGATGTACTGAGCATCTACATGTACCAGACACCCTGTAGGCCCTCTCCTTTACTTCCCCGCAGAACCACCAGTTTATAGGAGAGGAAGCTGAGGCTGACAGTAATGACCCTCTGTCAAGATCACACAGGAAGTAAGGGGTGCTACGCCAGCCTGGGGACGCAGGTCTGGCCAAGCTTGGATCCTTCATTTTCATTATCTCACAACACCATCTTTTTTTTTTTCTAATAGAAACAGGATCTTACCACATTGGTCAGGCTGGTCTCGAACCTCTGGGCTCAAGCAATCCTCCCATCTCAGCCTCCCATAGTGCTAGGATTACAGGTGTGAACCACTGTACCTGGACAAGACCATCTTTTTTTTTTGAGACAGAGTCTCGTTCTGTCACCCAGGCCCGAGTTCAGTGGCGCAATGTCAGCTCACTGTAACCCCCGCCTTTCTGGTTCGAGCAATTCCCCTGACTCAGCCTCCTGACTAGCTGGGATTACAGTCGCACGCCACCACGCCTGGCTAATTTTTTTGTATTTTTAGTAGAGACAGGGTTTCACCATATTGGCCAGACTGGTCTCGAACTCCTGACCTCAGGCAATCCGCCCACCTCGGCCTCCCAAAGTGCTGGGATTACAAGCATGAGCCACGGTGCCCAGCCCAAGACCATCTTTTAAAATGTGGCCTGGATGAGAGTCAGGGAAACTGTCCCTGAAGTCTAAGCACCCTGAGATCTAGTTGTGTGACCAGAGGGACGTTGTCAGCCTCTCTGGGACTTGTTTTTTTTTTCAATCTGTTCATCTTGGACCATCCTCCAGGGCTCCACCCAAAAACACAACCCAGCCCTCCTGTGCCCTGGGAAGGGTTCTAACCGTGTCTTGGCAGGAAATTCACTCTGTTTGATGCGGTTGATCACTTCCCAAGCCTTGTCCTCCAGGGTGTTTCCAAACTCCTTCAGCTTATCCAAGGCGCTGGAGACATCCGGGGCCCCCTGGGCTGGGGCTGGGCCTGCCAGGAATATGGGCAGGGGTTCAACATTTTTCTTTTTTTTTTTTTTTTGAGACGGAGTCTTGCTCTGTAGCCCAAGCTGGAGTGCAGTGGTATAATCTCGGCTCACTGCAACCACCACCTTCTGGGTTCAAGCAGTTCTCCTGCCTCAGCCTCCCAAGTAGCTGGGATTACAGGTGCGTGCATCCATACCCGGCTAATTTTTTGTATTTTTAGTAGAGACGGAGTTTCACCATGTGGGCCAGGCTGGTTTCGAACTCCTGACCTCAAGTGATCTGCCCGCCTCGGCCTTCCAAAGTGCTGGGGTTACAGGCATGAGCCACCCTGCCCAGCCAAAAATTTGTTATTGGAACCCCCTTAGGATGGGATCCCGGGATGGATAAGGAGATCTTTGGGGATCATGTGGTTAGAATGGGGAGGATACTGGAGTGACCTAGTGGGGCTCAAGCCGCTGGGAGTTGCCTTACTCAGCACCGACCCCTCCCGGAGCCCCCCATCCCGCTTACCCACTTTCAAGGCTGTAGAAACAGGACAGCCAATCCCAGAGGTGTGGGCGTCAATACGTCATCGGTTGCTAGGGCTCTCCTGGGCAGATTTGGCGCCTGCCGAACTGAGCCTGGGCGAACCTGGAGACCCACCCGACCACAATGGGGCAACCACGACCCAGAAGGGGCCCCAGAGCTCTCAGAAGTCCTCTAAGCCGGGACCCCCGGCCTGTAGCCACCTTCACTCTTCCAAAAGTCCAACTCCGCATTCTCCCATCCCACTTTTACCTTCCAAGACCATCGACAGAACCACCACCAGGACCGGGAGCGACAGGAAGAGCCTCATGGCGGGGCCGGAGGGGCACTCTGGAGGCAGAGGGAGGGGTGCAGGAGATCAGTGGCACCGTCCTCCCTCCCTCCTTCCCACGATCCCCTCATCTCCCTTTTTTGAGTTCTTGCAGAGTGGAGGCTGGTGTCCCTCCCAAGCACTCAGCACCAACCTGAATCCTTCCTGGAGGGCTGGTGTGGGAGGTCCCGGCCCGCAGGACCTTTATCAGGCTGGGGAGGGGGCGGGGCAGGTTGATGTTGATCTCCCTCCTCCTGAGCCTGCCTCCCTGTGTCCACCCACGTTTTTCTCCTCTGTCCCTGGCCCGTGGGCGTTGGGGTCAGGTGGGGTCCCGGGCACTTCCCTTAGCCCCAGAGCCCCTTACGGTTCAGCATTCTCATCTCCCAATCTTCCTGACTCTGGGGGGTCCTCAGACTACTACAGTCCCTTTCCCCACTCAGAGGACAGCCTCGTCCTGTCCCTGTGGACATCTTTCCTCAGGGGCCTTCTAGTAATAACCCTGTGATCTCATCCGCCCCTCATTCACACCATGTCCCTAGACCACCTCTTTCCCCCACTTCCCCTCTCTTAGCAAGCCTCCTCAGCCCCAACAACTTTTCCTTTATGTTGCTGGGGTCTCAGTTGGCCCCGCACTCCTACCCTGCGTGCCACCTCCAATTTCTTTCAGACCAGCCCTTGAAGCACCTCAGACCACCCTGATACTCTCTGGGCTCTTAAGTTGATGGTTCTCAGTGTCCCTTTTTTTGTGAGGGGGTCACCTTAGCTGGACGACACTGTAAAAACCTCACTTGCATTAGCCAGGTGTGGTGGCTCATGCCTGTAATTCCAGCGCTTTGGGAAGCTGAGGGAGGATCGCTTGAGCCCAGGAGTTCGAGACCAGCCTGGGCAATATAGGGAAACCTCATCTCTACAAACAAATTCAAAAATTAGCCGGGTGTGGTGGCGCATGCCTGTAGTCCCAGCTACTCAAGAGGCTGAGGTAGGAAGATTGCTTGAGCCCAGGAGTTCGAGGCTGCAGTGAGATATGATTGCGCCACTGCACTCCAGCCTGGTGGGACAGAGTGAGACCCTATCTCAAAAAGTTAAAACCCTCAGCTGAAAAGTTCTGAGTGTATGCCCCTTCCTCCCTTCCACCAGGACTCACCCCCTTTGCCTGACTACCTCCCCACAACACTCCATCTGCTCTTATTCACCCTCCAAGGCCCCTCCTGGCACCAAGCCTGCTTCCCCCCATCACCACATCCGTCCCCCAAGGCTGGAGTCCAATTCCTTCCCCACCAGCTGCCTTTGACCGCCAGTGACCCTGGCAGCTGGTGGGGAGGGTGTCCTCGGCCCAGCCTCAGACTCTAGGTTGGCTGGCCTTGTGCCCCCACAACCACGTGTCAGCCTGGCGGTAGGGGGATGGTTGTGAAAGGGACAGCATAGACAAGACCCTGGCAGGATTGCAACATCCCTCTGGCCAGTTCAGAGCTTCCAGTCCCTGTCAGCCCCAGAGGCCCCCCTACTTCCCCAACTGAGCCCAACATTCCCCAAACATCCACCCAGATGTCTGCTTCCCTGACCCCACAAGAATGGAACAACAGGGCTCCTGTTTTCCAGCCTCATCCTCTCCTCTGCTCTAGGAGTTTCTGTTTTATAGATGGGGAAACTGTCGCCCAACCAAGAACATCCAGTAGGGCTCAGCGAGGGGCAAAGATGGGGGCTACTGGCTGGTTGCAGTGGTTCATGCCTGTAATCCCAGAACTTTGGGAGGCCGAGGTGGGCGGAACACTTGAGGTCAGGAGTTGGAGACCCACCTGGCCAGCATGGTGAAACTCCGTCTCTACCAAAAATTCAAAAGTTATTCAGGGATGGTGGTGTGCACCTGTGGTCCCAGCTACTCAGGAGGCTGAGGCAGGAGAGTCGCTTGAACCATGAGGTGGAGGTCCCAGTGAGCCGAGATTGTGCCACTGCACTCTAGCTTGGGTGACAGAGTGAGACTCTGTCTCAAAAACATAAAAAATAAAAAAAAAGGGGCTCTTTGTCTTTCTCCTTCCCAGGCTCCAGGATATCTCTCTGGATTGTTGCTGGATCAGCTCCTGTCCCATACGACTCCCTGCCAGCCTTTGTTCTGGAACCTCCTTCCCATCCTTGCATCACCTCTGGATCTGACTGGGGATGTAGTGAGATAGGGCACCCTGTCTGCTTAGACGTCTTCATAGGTCGGCTGGTCGTGGTGGCTCACACCTGTAATCCGACCACTTTGGAAAGCTGAGGCAGGAGTATCTGCTTGAGCCCAGGAGTTTGAGACCAGCCTGGGCAACATAGTAAGACCCCATCTCTACAAAAAATGTTAAAATATAGCTGGGCGTGGTGGCTCACGCCTGTAATTCCAGCGCTTTGGGAGGCCGAGGCGGGTGGATCACCTGAGGTCAGGAGTTGGAGATCAACCCGACCAACATGGTGAAAGCCCGTCTCTACTAAAAATACAAAAATTAGCCTCGTGTGGTGGTGTGCGCCTGTAATTCCAGCTACTTGGGAGGCTGAGGCAGGAGAATTTCTTGAACCTGGGTGTTGGAGGTTGTGGTCAGTCGAGATGGTGCCACTGCACTCCAGCCTGGGCGACAGAGTGAGACTCCGCCTCAAAAAAGAAAAAATTAGCCAGGTATGGTGGTGGGTGCCTGTAGCCCCAGCTACTCAGGAGGTTGAGGCAGGAGGGTCACTTGAGTTGGAGGCTGCAGTGATCTATGATCGTGCTACTGCACTCCAGCATGGCCGACTGAGCAAGGCACTGTCTCAAAAAAAAAAAAAAAAAAAAATTCTTACGGGTGAGAACTCAAGGTTCGATTCTTCAGGTGGCAGATGTGACTGACGCTGATCCCCTCATTGACATCTGGGGAAACCGAGGCTCTGAGAGGCTGCTGCTCCAGTCCCTGGACACATAGTGAATCAGCAGCAGGCTCAGTGGACCAGGACCCCTGCCTGTGAGCACACTGACCCTTTCCCTCCTCACTCAGCCCTGGTGAGTCATCTCTAGGGGAGGGGAGCTGCCTCCTCGTGGGTGATCAGAGCAGCGCCAGGGAAAGCACCGAGTTCAGGACGTGTAGGAGCCAAGGCGGGCAGAGGGACATGCAGACATTGCAGCTGGCCCAGGAGATACAAGCTCAAGTCCTGGCCTGTCCCCCGTTGGTGGGAACCCTCCTCCCCGTCTCTGAGAACTGAGGGGGTGGGAGGGGAGGAGAGTGCCGGCGGCTCCTAGGCTTCCATCCAAGCTTCCCCTCTCTGAGCGCCAGCTCTCATCTCAGCATGGGCCTGGTGCAGACTTCGACAAAGGAGCCGCTCCCTTCTCTTCCCAGCCTGGACTCAGTACCCAGTAGGCTTGTTGGGAAACACAAGGGGTGGACATCACAACTGGAGGAAAGGATAGAGAATGAGGGATGGTCCGGGTGAGGTGGTTCATGCCTGTAACCTCAGCACTTTGGGAGGGTGAGGCAGGCAGATTACTTGAGGTCAGGAGTTCGAGACCTGCCTGGCCAACGTGGTGAAGCTTCGTCTCTACCAAAATCCCAGCTACTCTGGAGGCTGAGGCAGGAGGATCTCTTCAATCCGGCAAGTGGAGGTTGCGGTGAACCAAGATCACACCACTGCATTGCAGGCTGGGCAACAGAGCGAGACTCTGTCTCAAAAAAAAAAAAAAAAAAAAAAAAAAGAGAATGAGGGTTGGGCAGGGAAGCCCAGTTCACAGCGGGTGAAGGGACAGCTAGCTCAGAGGGAACTGGAGAAGAAGAGGGCTCAAACCAAACCGAGCGTTGGAGCGAGAAACCCAGATGAAGGGAGTTGGGGGTAGAAACAAGCAGGCCAGGGAGAGAGAAACCGTAGGAGGAAGAGATAAAAGATAGAGGTGGAGGAAAACAGGAAGCCAGAGTCTCCTAAGGAGAACAGGGAGACAGAGGGGCGGGGCTGGGTGAGGGGTGGGAAGGAGGCAGATATCAGATAAGACCAGAGGAGAGGAGGGAGAACAATGACAGCAGAAAAAAAGAAAAACGGCTTCATAATAAAGGCACCAATCTCAGGTCTTTTGGAGTTGCAACTCTGAGGAACAGGTATTAGGTTGGGCAGGCCGGGCACGGTGCCTCACGCCTGGAATCCTAGCACTTTGGGAGGCCAGTGGGGGAGGATCGATTGAGTCCAGGAGTTTGAGACCAGCCTGGGCAACATAGACCTTGTCTCTATAAATAATAATAATAATAAAAAGCGGGGTGTAATGGTGCTAGCCAGTAGTCTCAGCTACTCAGGAGGCCACAATGGGAGTATCGCTTGAGCCCAGGAGTTCCACATCAGCCTGGGCAACAAAGCCAGACCCCATCTCCACAAACACACACACACACACACCCCCAAAATTAATCCTGGTGGTGTGCGCCTGTAGTCTCAGCTACTGGAGAGGCTGAGGTGGGAGGATCACTTATCACTTGAGTCCAGGAGGTGGAGGCTACAGTGAGCTGTGATGGCGGGTGACAGAGTGAGACCTTGTCCCCCCCAAAAAAGAAAGAGGGGCAGAGGCCAGGCACAGTGGCTCAGGCCTGTAATCTCAGCCCTTTGGGAGGCCGGTGGGTGGGTCACTTAGTCAGGAGTTTGAGACCAGCCTGGCCAACATGGTGAAAGCTTGTCTCTACTAAAAATACAAAAATTAGCTGGATGTGGTGGCATGAGCCTGTAATCCTAGCTATTGAGGCAGGAGAATCGCTTGAACCCAAGAGGCAGAGGTTGCAGTGAGCCAAGATCACGCCACTGCACTCCAGCCTGGGTGACAGAGCCAGACTCCATCTTAAAAAAAAAAAAAAAAAAAGGCAGAGAGAAAGATACAGACACGCAAACACAGACAGAGAGGAGGGGGCTGAGAACTGTGTGGCCAGTGTGCGGGCAGAAAGAGAAACTGAGGCTGGGGCTTAGAGGAAATCACACAGGGAGGCCAGCAGATGCGGTGAAACTTGGCGAATCTTTATTAAACTAGGGCCCACCCCTGGA
Organism: Macaca fascicularis; assembly: GCF_037993035.2. Classification (NCBI taxonomy): domain Eukaryota; kingdom Metazoa; phylum Chordata; class Mammalia; order Primates; family Cercopithecidae; genus Macaca; species Macaca fascicularis. Next base: position 52,943,445 of record NC_088393.1, on the reverse strand, counting down.
GGACGGCTGGGGCGGGGACAGGGTCTCCCGCTGCAGGCTGAGCGGAGAGAGGAGGCATGGGGTGGAGTCGGGTCGCATGGCTGTAGGCCTGGGCGTTCAGTGATTGTCGCTGGGCACAGGGGCGGTGCTGGCGCCCACGGCAGCCTGCACCTTCTCCACCAGCCCAGCCCACTGGCGCTGCATATCTTCCACCAGGGGCTCGAACCAGCTCTTGAGGCGGGCCTGGAAGGCCTCGGCCTGCAGGCTTATCTGCTGGGCCTGTTCCTCCAGCTTGGCGCGCACCTCCGCCACCTGCTCCTTCACCTCGTCCAGGCGGTCGCGGGTCCGGCTGCCCATCTCCTCCATCCGTGCGCGAAGCCGCTCACCCAAGGCCTGGGCCCGCTCCTGAAGCGGCTGGCTGGCCAGGGAGCCCACAGTGGCGGCCCGCACGCGGCCCTGCTCCACCAGGGGTCCCAGGCGCTCGCGGATGGCGCTGACCCCGCGCTCGGCGCCCTCGCGGGCCCCGGCCTGATACACTGCCAGGCGCTTCTGCAGGTCATCAGCATCGCGGAGGAGCCGCTTGCGCAGCTTGCGCAGGTGGGAGGCGAGGCGCGCCCGCAGCTCCTCGGTACTCTGGCCCAGCATGGCCTGCACCTCGCTGCGGTACTGCACCAGGCGGCTGCGCACGTCCTCCATGTCGGCACCCAGCCGGGCCTGCGCCGCCTGCAGCTCCTTGGACAGCCGTGCCCGCGTCTCCTCCGCCACCGGGCTCAGCTGTTCCTCCAGTTCCGATTTGTAGGCCTTCAACTCCTTCATGGTCTCGTCCATCAGCGTCCTGCAGCCGAAAGAGCAGGAGGGTGTGCGCACAGGGGGAGGCGAGAAGGGCTGGGATAGGTGTGGGTGAGATGGGGATCAGCCAGAGAGACCCGAGAAGGAAGAGAGGAGAGTCTCCTAAGGAGAACAGGGAGAGACAGAAGGGCAGTGAACCAAGAGAGAAGGAAGGGGACAGAGGCAGAGAGGAGACAAAGACAGACGCAGAGAGCAGAGGCAGAGACGAAGAAAGAGCTAGGAGGCCGGGCAAGGTGGCTCATGTCTCTATTCCCAGCACTTTGGGAGGCGAGGTGGGAGGATCGCTTGAGCCCAGAAGTTCAAGACCAGCCTGGGCAACACAGTGAGACCCCATCTCTCTGTCTCTATATAAAAGAGCTAGTGAAGGACAGAGACAGAGCCAGGACGAGTGTGAGAGGCTGAGTCAGAAGGGAAGAGGGAGAAACAGAACTGAGAGAGAGAATTCCAGAGAGCTAAAGCCAGGAGTCAGAAATGGGAAGAGGAAGCTAGAACCAGCAGAGACCCAGGACTCCCAAGACTTAGTGGCAGGGGCAGAATGAAACCTGGACCTGGGGAGGTATAGCCGCCCACCAGAAGGGTCAAGGGCCGGGATGGGGACACTCACGTCAGTTCCTGGGTGACCTGGGGGCTGAGCAGCTCCTCCTGCACCTGCTCAGACAGTGTCTGCACCCAGCGCAGGTAATCCCAAAAGCGACCCAGTGCCAGCTCCCAGGGCTGGCCGCTCTGCCCCTCAGCCTGCTGGCGAAGCTCGGGTTCCGTCTCTGGCTCCACCGGTTGCTCCACCTTGGCCTGGCATCCTGTGTGGAACAAGTTGAAGGTGGTTCAGGTTCCTTCTGACCCCGTCCAGGCACCTAGTACCTAGGGGCACACAGAAGGTGCTCCACAAATGCTGCTTTGGAGCCATGGTGGGCAGGGTGAGGGGGGAGTCTGTTTAATCACTTGAAAAGCGTTATTTATTTACAGACAGGGTCTTGCTCTGTCACCCAGGCTGGATTGCAGTGGCCTGAACGTGGTTCACTGCAACCTTGACCTTCTGGGCTCAAGCAATCCTCCTGCCTCAGCCTCCTGAGTAGCTGGGACCACAGGTGTGTGGCACCAGGCCTGGCTAATTTTTGTATTTTTAGTAGAGACAGAGTCTCACTATGTTGCCGAGTCTGGTGTTGAACTCCTGGGCTCAAGTGATCCTCCCACCTTGGCCTCCCAAAATGCTGGGATTACAGGGGTGAGCCACCGTGCCTAGCGGAAAAGCATGTATTGAGTGTCCTTGTGTGTCCCAGGCAGGGCTGTGTGGGGTGATGGAGAATAAAGATCACAGCTGTCCCGTGTCTGGTATTCTAAAGCAATGCATTAGAAGCCTCTTAACTCCCAGCTGGGCGCGGTGGCCCACGCCTGTAATCCCAGCACTTTGGGAGGTTGAAGCAGGCAGATCACCTGAGGTCAGGAGTTCCAGACCAGCCTGGCCAACATGGTGAAACCCCGTCTCTACTAAAAATACAAAAAAAGTTAGTCAGGTGTGGTGGCATGTTCCTGTAGTCCCAGCTACTCCGGAGGCTGAGGCAGGAGAATGGCATGAACCTGGGAGGGGGAGCTTGCAGTGAGCTGAGATCCTGCCACTGAACTCCAGCCTGGGAGCCACCGCACTCCAGCCTGGGCGACAGAGGGACTTCATCTCAAAACAAAACAAAAACAAACAAAAACTTCTAACTCCTATATTAAGGATGGGGAGGCCGGGCGCGGTGGCTCACGCCTGTAATTCCAGCACTTTGGGAGGCCAAGGCGGGCAGATCACGAGGTCAGGAGATAGAGACCATCCTGGATAATACAGTGAAACCCCTTCTCTACTCAAAGTACAAAAAATTAGCCGGGCATGGTGGCGGGCGCCTGTAGTCCCAGCTACTCGGGAGGCTGAGGCGGGAGAATAGCGTGAACCCGGGAGGCGGAGCTTGCAGTGAGCTGAGATTGTGCCACTGCACTCCAGCCGGGGCGACAGAGTGAGACTCTGGCTCAAAAAAAAAAAAAAAAAAAAGCGGGGGCAGGAAACCGAGGCTCACAGAGCGTCAAATCGCTGTTCTGAGCCAGAAAGCAGCATAGAAGCCTCAGACCTGGGCTTTCCCCTCAAGGGGAAGACAGACCAGCAGAAGAAGAGGGGGCCCGAGGTCTGCCTGAATGGGGCCAGGAGGTTGAGGTGAGGATGAGAGGGGGAGGAGCAGGGAAACCGAGCAAGCCCCGCCCCCATACCTGCCAGGAATGTGACCAGCAACGCAGCCCACAGAACCTTCATCTTCCTGCCTGTGATTGGCCAGTCTGGGGAGGGAGAAACAGTCAATCAACCGCCAGTGAGGACTCCTCCCACTCCCAGCCCGACCCCAACCCGGCCCCACCCCAGGTTAGCCTTCCAAGCCTAGTTCCATTATCTGCAACAGCCTAATCCTAGCACAAACAGTTACCAAGCCGCCCCCAACCCATTCCCTATTTAACTCCCTCCTGGTCTTCTCTTATTTCCCCATCCCCAGGTCGGCCTCCATAGTCAAAATTCCATCTTTCTCTCCCGGGGTTCAAATTCCACACCCCCTCCCCCTCCCCACCGCCGGTTCCATCTCAGTCCCAGTCTCGCATTCCTCATTCTCCCTTCACATTCTAAGCTCTAACCTCACATTTAAGCGCCGTTTTCCATTTATGAGCTAATTCAGTCCTCATTTTAAAGTTCTCCAATCGACGGCTAGCTACCGTGTCGCTGCCCCTGGCTTCCCTGTTATGGAGATCTGAGGACACTGGGGACACCCAGTAGGTGCTCGATAAATGACAGTGACAACTCGTGGGGGTCCTGCTGTGGCTTAGCTCCTAGTCCACATGCTCTGCCCACCCCACCTTCTAGCGGGTCGGGTCGTCTCTGCTGCCCAGCCCTTACCAGGTCCAGTCCCCTGCTGCTGGCCTCACCCCCGCTCCTCCTATCCCCAAGCCCGACCTCGAGTAGCTCTCCTGAGACTACCTGGAGGCCAGGGCTTCCCGAGGTCCCAGCTACATCTTTCTAGAGGCGCCTGAGCTCATCCCCGTGCCCCCGACTGCGCTTCTCACCGGCTCCTGGGGAAGGACGTCCTTCACCTCCGCTGGGGCTGAGTAGGACTCAAGGATCCCAGACTTGTCCAATTATAGGGCTCCCCCTGTCCCGCCCCCTCCTCCAGGGATAGGGCGGGCTGGGCCAGCCCCCAGTCACGAGGTGGGCTGTTCTCCCCCTGCCCCAGGCACAGCAGGGCAGAGGGAGGAGGTGGGGCATAGAGGCCTTTTGACCACCCCCCACAGTCCCCAGGAAGTGAGGACACCTCGCCCAGTAATCCAGACACCCTCCTCCATTCTGGGGGCCAAGCGTGGAAGGGGAATGTGCAGGCTGCCGCCCAGAGTCCTCCTTCCCTGACCCTGTCCTTTCCTGTGCCTGGATGAATGCAATCTGGAGAGGGGGCTGGGGATCTGGACTCCTAGATCCCAGAAAGAAAGTAGGGATAGGGGGCTGGACAGAAGTGGGATGGGAGGGGCTGGGCGCGGTAGCTCACGCCTGTAATCCCAGCACTTTGGGAGGCCACGGTGGGCGGAACACTTAAGGTCAGGAGTTTGAGACCAGCCTGGCCAACATGGTGAAACCCCATCACTACTAAAAATACAAAAATTAGCCAGGCGTGGTGGCGGGCGCATGTAATCCTAGCTACTTGGGAGGCTGAGGCAGGAGAATCACTTGAACCCAGGAGGTGGAAGTTACAGTGAGCCGAAGTCTCGCCACTGCACTCCAGCCTGAGCAAGAGTGATGCTTTCTAAAAAGAAAAACAAAAAAAGAAAAAGAAAAAAGAAAAGAAAGTGGGGCTAGGCGACTGGACAGAAGTGGGATGGGAGGGGGGTGGGAACAGTGTGGTGCATCTGCTAAAAGTCTAGGCTTTGCGAGTGGGACCTGGGTTTTAATCATAGCTTCCTCTTTGGTTGTGACCTTGAGCACAGGGGACCCACCCCTCCCCACGTGTAAAATGAGATTCCAGCACCTCCCCCTGGCTGCCACAGGCATTGTGGTTTCCAGGGTCTTGAAGCTGTGCTTCTGGGTTAAGGTTAGGATTCTGGAGTCAAACTGCCAGGGCTTGAATCCTGACTCTGCCAGTTGCCAGCTGTGTGACCTTGGGCAAATGACTTGTCCTCTCTGAGCATCGGGTTCCTTTGCTCATCAGACTGGGAAAGCAGTGACACGGATATGTTTGGTGACAAGCTAACGTGTATGGAGCACGGAGGACAGCCTTGGCACAGTGGTCCTGTTAGGGCTAGCAATGGACAGGCCGCAGTGAGCGCTCAGATGCTGTCCCTTTCCTAACAGCCCTGTTATAAATCCCAGATGTTTCAGAGGAGAAACCCGCGGTTCAGCAGCGAGATGAATGGCAAAGTCACACATCGAGAACTGGAGTGGGTGGGATCAGAGGATTCTGCGAGTCAGGGGAGGCTGGACTCCTGGTCCCGGTAAGGAACCCCCAGTGCCAGGCCGGGCCTGTTTGCTTTGGCTGGCAGGGGGTGGCTGAGGTAGCTTCTGTGGGTAACTTGGGGTCAGCTCTACTCAGCAGCCTCCCTCCCTAGACCCTGGGGGTAGACAGGGTTTCAGTTCCCGGAGGCTCGGGAGTGGTGCTGGTGGTGTTGGGTGTCAGCTGACACCAGCCCTAGGTTGGCAAAATCCAGACAGCACCACATCCTCAGACATAGGTGACCCAACCCCCATGGCTGCACAAGGAGCCTAGTCTGGCCTAGGCCCCTCCTCTCATGCCTGCAAGTCCTTGAGCCCCTTCTTCCCGACACAGCAGTTCCTAGTACCCTAGTTGTTCTGAAGCTGTTCCAGTAGCTTGAACCTTCTCCCAGCTCCCTGCCCCCCCATGTCTGCACTCAGAGTGTGTCATCTCTGCTGCTGCAGTTTGCAGGGACAAAGTCTTCTATAGCCACTCCGGCCAGGTCAAGCTGGGGCGAGTGACCTTGAGACCCTACCCTCGGACGACAGAAGGCCCGAGGTGTCCCCCAGCAGGGAAGATGTTCCGGATGGGGAGACCGCGATCCCGGGCCACGCTGCGCCCCTCTGAGCCGGACTCAATGCAGCGTCAAGCCAGGCAGTGGTGCGGCTCCGCTGCTTTCCGTGCTCCGGCCCTCTGGCGCCCCCTGCAGGCGGCCGGGGGAAGGTCAGGGCGGCCGGACTCTGGATGAAATGCTCCAAACAGGCCAGGCACACTTGAGAAAACGGAGGCCTCCCATCTTTTTTTTTTCCCACATATATTTTTTGTTGTTTTTTGTTTTTTTCTGTAAAATGTCCCGGTTCTTCCATAACTTATAAACATGATTTATACCGAGGAGTAGATGGGAAAGTGGACAGGGCAGGGTGGACTGACAGGGGATGGGGAAGCTCCTCTCGCTGCCCCCTCGGGGCGGGCCCAGGCCCTTTGGAGGATGGGGACGCCAGGACACTCCTCCCTGAGGTTGTCTGGCCGCCTCTGCCCCTGGTGCTCAGAATCCTGCGTGCCCCTCAATTCCGGAATCCTTCCCGGGACCCCAGGCCCACTGGGCACGCTGCCCCTAGTACTCAGAATCCCGAAGCGCCATTCGGTTCCAGAATCCCCTCCTCAGCTGCTGGGGTGGCGGGGTCCCTCCTTTCCGATGTCCCCCCCGACCCCCAAGGGGGGAGGGAAGGGAGGGGGGCTCAGGTCTCCCCTCTGTGGCAGGGGGAGGTGGAGGTGGAGGTGGAATTGGAAGGGCGTGGAAGGCGGGGGCCAGGAGGGCTCAGCCGATGGTGAGGCCAAAGCCACACTGGAACTTGTTCTTGCGGTGATTCAGGAAGGCCCCGAGGGCCAGTGTCAGGGGCAGGGGTGGGAGCTTCTTCTCCAGCGTGGCACCCACGATCCAGTTGCTGTCCACAGAGCCTGCAGGGAAGAGCTGAGGTGAGAGGCATGCCAGCTTCCCACCATATCCATGCAGAGTTCCTGGCCACCCTAGATACCAGTCACATGCTGACAGCTTCCAGACCTCCAACCAGAGGGCTCCTGCCACCCAGAAACCCCATCACACCCCCAACAACTTCACGCTGCAGCAAATGGCTCACTCCTCCTCTGCTCTCCGCTCAGTGACCCCTGCCCTCTGAAAAGCCCTCCAGACCCCTGGCTTCCCCCAACCTAGTCCTGCCCACTCTGGGGATGGATCTGTTCCTCCCACTGAGTTCCGTGAAGACAGGGCTGGTCACCGCTGTGTACCCAGCAGTGCTCAGCAGGAGGCTCAAACACCCAAAAGTCTGTGAGTCACAGATACCCAAGAAGACTTAAGCCTGGACATTGGGACTATGGCCAGTGAGCCTGAGATGAGGTTCTGGATTTGGCTGTGACCTTGAAACCTCTGGAAGCTTCCATTTCCACTAATGTAAGATGAATGGGGCAAGGCTGGATGCTTCCAAAGTGCCTTCTACCCTGGCTGGGTGTGGTGACTCACACCTATAATCCCAGCACTTTGGGAGGCCAAGGCTTGAGTCCAGGAGTTTGAGACTAGCCTGGGCAACATGGTGAAACCTCGTCTTTCCCAAAAAATTCAAAAAAATTAGCCGGGCCTGGTGGCATGCACCTGTGTTCCTAGCTACTCAGGAGACTGAGGTGGGAAGACTGCTTGAGCCCGGGAGGTGGCGGCTGCAGCGAGCTGCAATTGCACTGCTACACTCTAGCTTGGGTGACAGAGGGAGATCAGTCTCAAAAATAAGAGGGTCAAGTGCAGAAAAATAAGAGGGGATGGGCAAAGCTCCAGCTCGGTCCAAACACTCATCAGACGCTCCACCAAAATTTTTTTAAACATTTATTTCATTTTATTATTATTATTATTTTATCTTTTTATTTTTTCATTTCATTTTATTTTTTTTGGGTCTCGCTCTGTCGCCCAGGCTGGAGTGCAGTGGTGCAATCTTTTCTCTCTGCAACCTCCGCCTCCCAGATTCAAGAGATTCTTGTGCCTCAGCCTCCCGAATAGCTGGGACTACAGCTGCAGCACACTACCTAATCTTTGTACTTTTAGTAGAGAGGGGGGTTTCACTATGTTGGCCAGGCTGGTCTCCAACTCCTGGCCTCAAGTATTCTACCTGGCTTGACCTCCCAAAATGCTGAGATTACAGGCGTGAGCCACCATGTCTGGCCACTCCAGCCACTTTTTTTCCCAAGCATAAAACATAGTAGAGGGTCGTCCACCTACTTTTTTTTTTTTTTTTTTTTGAGACAGAGTCTTGCTCTGTTGCCCAGAGTGCGGTAGCGCCATCTCGGCTCACTGCAAGCTCTGCCTCCTGGGTTCATGCCATTCTCCCACCTCAGCCTCCTGAGTAGTTGGGACTACAAGCACCCGCCACCGTGCCCGGCTAATTTTTTTTTTTGAGACAGAGTCTGGCTCTGTCGCCCAGGCTGGAGTGCAGTGGCGTGATCTCAGCTCACTGCAACCTCCGCCTCCTGGGTTCTTGCTATTCTCCTGGCCTCAGCCTCTGCGTCTGGGACCACAGATGCCCACCACCACGCCCGGCTAACTTTTTTTTTTGTTATTTTTAGTAGAGACGGGGTTTCACTGTGTTAGCCAGGATGGTCTCAATCTCCTGACCTTGTGATCCGCCCGCCTTGGCCTCCAAAAGTGCTGGGATTACAGGTGTGAGCCTCCGCACCCGGCCCCACCTACTTTTTAACAAGTGTTCGTTCCCTGGTAATGTGCAGGCCCACAGGGTCGCAGCACACCATCCTCCAGCACCTGTGGTGGCCCACACACCCAGAGTTGAGTCACCTCTTGCCTGTTTCCCGCATAGGGAAACCGAGACCTTTACCTTTGAAGAGGAGGTTGGCCTTGGGCAGGTCCAGCTGGTACCCGAAGGAGACACTGGTGTCCTGCATCCTTGTGCTGGCCTCAAACTCCACGCCTACCTGCAGCTGGAGGGGCCGGAGCAACACACGAGAGTTAGTGAGTGGCCCCGCCTGGACTTCCAGGCCCGGCAGCCCCTGGCAGCACCAGCTAGTCCCTGCACCCACTCACCTGGTCACTGGCTTTGTGGTAGTATGTTGCGTGCATGCCCGCCTGGCCCAACGTTACCGTTGCCAACCAGTTGTTCACTGTCAAGAGAGTGGGGTGGAGGTGAGGGCTCATTACCAAGGGGATTTGGGCATCTGGGAACCCAGGCCTCCTCCCTCAGACCTAAGTGTCCAGGGCTCCAGCCCGTCCTCCCTCAGACCCAGGAGAAGTCCAGGGGCCTGGCCCCTCCACCCTCAGACCCAGGAGTCCAGGCCCCAAGCTCACATGTGTATTTCCCAGCTAGAGACATGACGGTGCCCTCCTCCCCAGGCCGCCGGTGGTAGACCAGCTCTCCGCCCAGGGCCAGGCAAGGTGTGATGCTCTGGAGGTAGTGGGCTACGAGGATTCCTGTGGACAAAATGACGAGCAGTTTCCACCCACCCTGGGTGCCAGGCCAGACTCCACCTCCAGGAAGCCCTCTAGGTTCACCCCTGCTGGAGGCTTGGGCTTGCTCTCAGGCCTCCCTCACAGGTTCCTTTTTCCTAACCCATCACCCAGGGGTTCCCACCGCTGAGCTCAGCGTCCCAGGCCCTGCTATGACTGCATTACCTGAAGGACCTCATCTGGTCAACACAAGCCCATGTGGTCAGCATTTATCCACCCCCACTTAGAGGTGGTCACCACCACTTACAGAAGCTTACAGGGTAAGTCACTCACTCATGCTCACGAAATGTGTCAGGGGCAGAATCCAAGCCTCCACACCTCCCAAACCCAGGCTCTGAGCCACTCTGCTGCTGATAGGCCGTTGAGTAGAGTGTGAGTAAGAACGCACAGCCTGGGTTCGAATCCCAGCCCTGCCACAGGCTGGGTGGTGACTGCGGACGCTGGCATCATCTCTCTGTGAACCTAACTGCCTCTTGGGGTCGTGAGGAATCGATCGCTCAGCTGTGGCTTGGACTCGCTACGCTGAGATCCAAGTCTCCGTTCCTCTGTCCCTCCACCGTAGGGAGTGCTTGCTGAACAAGAGAACTGCCACCTCTGGGCTGCCTTCTCAAGCCTCAGGATGGAGATAGATTCACTCTGGTTTCTTTCGAGCCTAGCAGGGTACACGCCACAAATGTGGTTTTATAGGGGCAAAAGAATTGGGGAGGAAGAGAGTGGGAAACAGAGAGGGAGGGACAGGGAAAGAAAACAAGCCTGGCGTGGTGGCACGGGCCTGTAATCCCAGCTACTTGGGAGGCTGAGGCGGGAGGATCGCTTGACCTCAGAAGGTCAAGGTTACACTGAACTATGATCATGCCACTGCACTCCAAACTGGGCAACAGAGATCCTGTCTTAAAAAATAAAAAATTGCCGGGCGTGGTGGCTCAAGCCTGTAATCCCAGCACTTTGGGAGGCGGAGACGGGCGGATCACGAGGTCAGGAGTTCGAGACCATCCTGGCTAACACGGTGAAACCCCGTCTCTACTAAAAAAATACAAAAAGCTAGCCGGGCGAGGTGGCGGGCGCCTGTAGTCCCAGCTACTCGGGAGGCTGAGGCAGGAGAATGGCATAAACCCGGGAGGTGGAGCTTGCAGTGAGCTGAGATCCGGCCACCGCACTCCAGCCCGGGCGACAGGCGAGACTCTGTCTCAAAATAAAATAAAATAAAATAAAAAAAATAAAAAAAATAAAAAGTTTAAAAAATTTTTAAAGAAAAAAAGAGGCTGGGCACAGTGGCTCACACCTGTAATCCCAGCACTTTGGGAGGCTGAGGTGGGCGGATCGCCTGAAGTCGGAGGTTCGAGACCAGCCTGGCCAACATGGTGAAACCCTGTCTCTACTAAAAATACAAAAAATTAGCTGGGTGTGGTGGCGGGCACCTGTAGTCCCAGCTACTTAGGAGGCTGAGGCAGGAGAATCGCTTGAACCCAGGAGGTGGAAGTTGCAGTGAGCTGAGATTGTGCCACTGCACTCCAGCCTGGGAGACACTGCAAGACTCCATCTCAAAAAGACAGGAAAAAAAAAAAAAGGAAACGACACGTCTGCAGAGACGGAAATGAAGGGAGAAGAGGGACTGAAGATTCACAGTTGAGAAATCCACCACGTTCGAGCAATCTCTAGGTTGCGGCCCTGGAGAGGAAGACACGTGGAGAAGGGAAGGGAGGTTGGGGGCCACGAGACTGAGGGCACACAGAGAAGCTGAGACAGCACACAGCAAGTCAGGTGTGAAGATGCTTCCCAGACCAAGATGACCAGAGTGGCAGACTTGGGGCCCCCGAGGGGGAGCAGGCTGGCCTGCTAGCCCGGAGCCAGCTCTCTGGAGCTGCAGGAATAGGGGCCTTTCATACCTGCAGGCATGGCTGGGTGAAGCTCTCAGAGGGGCTGAGTGTTAGGTGGCACCCCCCAAGATGAGCCTAGTGGGTGTGAGGGAGGCCATGAGTTCATGGCCAGTGTCCTGGTGGCATCTTCTGGGGAGGCTGAGATCAGAAGTGGGCTGGAGCTGATCCCCATGGGCTTGGGCAAGTGACTGTGTGACTCTCCTTCCCAGAGGAGATGAAGCAAATGAATCCCTGAACCCACCACTGGTTGTTAAATCACCATCCCACGGGCGGGGCACAGTAGCTCACGCCTGCCATCCTAGCACTTTGGGAGGCTGAGGCAGGAGGGTCATTTGATCCCAGGAGTCTGAGACCAGATGGGGCAACATGGTGAGACCCCCATCTCTCCCTCTCTCTCTCTTTTTTTTTTTTTTTTTGAGATGGCGTTTTGCTCTTGTTGCCCAGGCTGGAGTGCAATGGTGCCATCTCAGCTCACTGCAATCTCTGCCTCCTGGGTTCAAGCAATTCTCCTGCCTCAGCCTCCCGAGTCGCTGGGATTACAGGTATGTGCCACAACGCAAATACACAAAAATTAGCCGGGCGTGGCGGTGCGTGCCTGTAATCCCAGTTACTTGGGAGGCTGAGGCAGGAGAATCGCCTGAACCCAGAAGGTGGAGGTTGCGGTGAGCTGAGACTGTGCCACTGCACTCTAGCCTAGGCAACAGAGACTACGTCTCGGGGCAGGGGTATGCGAGCAAGGGCAGGGGAAGAAAAAACAATCACTACCATTACCACTCTGGTCAGTGTCATGCCCTCATTCAATCAAGGGGGAGACTGAGGCCCACAGAGGGAAAAGCAGCCATCTAGAGTGAGTGACTTAGGATCTCTGGCCTCTGAGCTCCAGGAACTGTTGGAACTGAGGCCATGAGGCCCTCAAGTATCTTTCTAACCATCCTTTCCCATCTCCTGGGCCACCCACCCAGTTTCTCTACCCACAGCCTCATCTCTAGTCTCCTGCCCCAACTTCAAGTGACCTCATAAACAGCAAACAGAGGGGTCATGTTAAAGCACAAACTTGACCCTTTGAACCCCTGCTCAGAACCTGCCATGGCTCCCTTGTGCCCTGAGAAGATATGCGTTCCTCAGCCCAGCTGCAAGGCCTTGGATGGCTTGGCCCCAGCTTCAGAATAGAACCACTTCCCCTTCCCAGGCTCCCAAGTAGCTGGGACTACAGGCGTGTGCCCTCCCAGCTCAGCCTCCCTAGTGGCTGAGACTACAGGCATGTACCACTATGCCTAACTTCTAATTTTTTGTAGAGATGGGGTATTGCTATGTTGCCCAGACTGATCTTGAACTCCTGACCTCCAGCGATCTATCCACCTCAGCCGCCCAAAGTGCTGGGATTACAGGTGTGAGCCACTGTGCCTGACCTGGGACCCCCATGAGGGCAGGAATGGGCTGTCTCGGTCACTTCTGTGTCCCAGCCCAGGGCTGGGCACACATGAGGTGCTCAGAGTGAAGCAGAAAAGGAGCTGTCGCCATGGGGAGGGGCTGGGGAGGCTTACAGGCTCCTGAATTAGGCTTCCATTCAAATCCCAGCTCCTCTGCTTTCCGGCCGTGTCACCCTGGGCAACCGATTTCACCCCTGGGCCTCGCTTTCCTTATCTGTGAAATGGGGGTGCCTGTGGGCTCCGGCGCCATGGAGATGCCAGCGTGGAGCAAGCGCTGACTGTGCATATGGCCCACTGCTGAGGCCGAGAAGTCGGGCCCTCTCACGGCCTCCTTCACTGGGAGGTAGTTGCTCCTATTGTGTCCAAGTGACAGATGAGGAGACTGAGACCCAGAGGGGCTGGAACCACTTGCCGGAGGTCACAGAGTCGCCTAGAGGTGGAGACGCCCTGGGTCAAGTTGGTGGCAAGACACTCAAGAGCCCAGCCCTGACAGGGCACACGGCAGGCACTGTTCTCACTGGTGTCTGGGGGAAGAGGCACTCGAAAGAACTAGAGACCAAAGCGTCACTGGTGGCCCTGGGCTCCAGGAGGCCAGTGCTGGGGAGCATGAAAGGACCAGGCTGGCAAGGAGGCACAGGGAACGGGGTTACAGGCACCGTGAAGAGCTGGGACACTGGAATCCCACTGGCCATGTGCCCTTAGTGGAGAACCTCCTCTTGGCCTTGCAAGATGGGGACGATGGTGGCCTCTACCTAGCAGAGAGGGCTTTCCTCCCAGCTAGCTCTGCCCCAGTGCCCAGCCTGAGCGAGGGAGAGGACGCACACAACAGGCTTAGGGAAAGGCAGAAGTGGGATGTCCATGCACGCTCCTTTCTTCAGTATTTCCTGAGCCCTCACACTGTTCCCAGCATGGTTCCTGGCATTGAGCAGACAGTGGAGAAGACAGGCAAGTCCAGGAACCCCAACAGCTGACACTGTTGTGTGGGCGACTGGAGACAGTGAGCGGGACCGTTCCAGAAGGAAGTGCGACCAGGACTAGGGGCCAGGAAGAGGTGATGCAGTGCAAAGACAGCTACCGCGTTCAGCACTGCAGGCCTGCTCACAGGGCGACGTGCACCCGCAAACCTTCCCAGCTGCGTCAAGACCAGAGGGAAGAATTCCATGCAGCAGGACCAGAGCATGCATCGGCCTTGGAGTAGAACCAACTCGGTGCTTTCAGGAACCGTCAGAAAAGCTTGCACGGTTGGCCGGGCAAGGTGGCTCACGCCTGTAATCCCAGCACTTCGGGAGGCCCAGGCGGGTGGCTCACTTGAGGTCAGGAGTTTGAGATCAGCCTGGCCAACATGGCAAAAACCTGTCTCTACTAAAAACACAAAAATTAGCCAGGCATGGTGGCGCATGCCTGTAGTCCAAGCTACTAGGGAGCCTGAGGCAGGAGAATCACTTGAACCAGGCAGGCGGAGGTTGCGGTAAGCGGGAGATTGCAACACTGCGCTCCAGCCTGGGCAACACAGCAAGACTCCGTCTCAAAAAAAAAAAAAAGGCTCATGTGGTTCAGCTGTAGTGTATGAGAAGATGGGGTGATGTCACCAGGGGAGCTGGGACAGGAAAGGTTTCTTCCTCATGGGGCCTACAGATCGGCCTCACCTCGGAAGCCTCTCTGTACCTGCTGCATCTCCAGCTTCCCTGTCTCCTGGGTTTTCTACCATGGCCCTTCCCTTCCCTCATCCCTGTTCCTACTGCTCCCTGCCTGCAATCTTCTTGCTCCTGTCCCCCAGCTGGAGTAGCCCCTTCTCCTCTGGCAGCTCAAATGTGAACACTTCTCTGAGTCTCCCTGGGCTCCTGCAGGGAGAAGTGGTGACTGTCCCTAGGCACTCCCAGGGGTCCGAGGCCAACCCTAGCTCCCCTCCCTGCCTGCACGAGTCATACACTCAGGACTCAGCGCCCAAGAGCCTGCTCTCCACGACACAGCGGATGGGTGTGCAAAGACACAAAGCTGGCAATCAGAAACTCCATCCTTCCAGTTCCAGCCAAAAACTATGGAGTCATCGCCTCCATCCAGTCTCTCCGCAAATCCTGGCAGCTCTGCCTTCAAACAACATCCAGAATCCAACCTCCCTCCCCGTCCACTCCCTCCCAGCGGTACCCTTTGGAGTCTGCTCTCTACGCCAGCTTCAGGGTCCTGTGAGAAGCTATGCCTTGGTTTCCGAAAGCCTCAGACTCACTCAGAGCAAAGGCCAAGGAGCTGTAAAGCCTTATGGAATCAGGTGACCATCCTCCTTGAGGTTCCTTTCACGAGTCCTGACTGCACTTGCTGCAGGCTGAAAAGCTCTTTCCCTGGCCAGGCGAGGTGGCTCACACCTGCAATCCCAGCACTTTGGGAGGTCAAGGTGGGAGGACTGCTTGAAGCCAGGAGTTCCAAGACCAGCCTGGCCAATACATCAAGACTCCATCTTAAAATTTTTTTTTTTTTTTTTGAGACAGAGTCTTGCTCTGTCACCCAGGCTGGAGCGCAGTGGCCGAATCTCAGCTCACTGCAAGCTCTGCCTCCTGGGTTTATGCCATTCTCCTGCCTCAGCCTCCCGAGTAGCTGGGACTACAGGCGCCCGCCACCTCGCCTGGCTAGTTTTTTGTATTTTTAGTAGAGACGGGGTTTCACCGTGTTAGCCAGGATGGTCTCGATCTCCTCACCTCGTGATCCGCCCGTCTCGGCCTCCCAAAGTGCTGGGATTACAGGCTTGAGCCACCGTGCCTGGCCAAAAATTTTTTTAATACACAAGAAAATCTCAGTTAAGACTACGCTGACTGGCCGGGTGTGGTGGCTCACGCCTGTAATCCCAGCACTTTGGGAGGTTGAGGTGGGTGGATCCTGACTTGAGGTCAGGAGTTCAAGACCAGCCTGACCAATATGGTGAAATCCTGTCTCTACTAAAAATATAAAAATTAGCTAGGCGTGGCGGCGCATGCCTGTAATCCTAGCTACTCGGGAGGCTGAGGCAGGAGAATTGCATGAACCCAGGAGATAGAGGTTGCAGTGAGCCAAGATCGTGCCACTGCAATCCAACCTGGGTGACAAAGCAAGACTCCATCTCAAAAAAAAAAAAAAAAAAAAAAAAAAAGACTGCGCTGGCTCTGAACTGTCTCACCCACTACAGTATATTGCCTGATGTTTCAAAATCACTCCTGCTCAACCACTTCTCCAATGGCAGAAAAGGAGGTTCACAGAAAGGGTGGATTTGCTGCGAAAGCCAGAACTGCAGTTTTGTGACCACTCTCCAAGCCCTCCACCTCTTACCTGAACCCACGAGGACGTCTGGGTTCCCCAGGGTGACGGCTGCTGTGAAGTCAGAGCCCCGATACTCCCCGTCCACCTGCCAGTTCACAAACTTCGACTGCTGGGTCTGTGGGGAGGAGGGGGTGTGAGGGCTGCTCCTTGCTCACGGTGGCCGAGGGGAGCAGCAGCCTCCGTGCCCCACTCACCTGGATGGCCATCTTGGATCTGAGGCCGGGGCCCAGCTGGTGAATGACCTGAGCGTTGAGGCTGCCGCTGTTGTCCATGTCACCCACCAGTACAGGGAACGCCTGTGAGGCAGACAGAAGGGCAGGGGTCAGAGGTCGCACACTGTGGAAGCAAGTGAGGTGGGCCAGGGTGAGAAGCCTGGGGTCAGAAAGCCTCAGATGGGGGTCCCCTCCTCCATGAAGTCCTCTCTGACCACCTAGGTTGAGTTAGGCTCCCCTACTTTTGGGTTCCCCCATGTCAGCCCTGCCCATCCTGGCTTGTTACTCTCTGGGAACAGGTCTGTCTTCTGCCCCACTGGTGAGTCCCATGGCTTTCAGTCATGTGTGCCAACACAGGGCTGGGCACAGAATATGTTGTGCAATGAAGGTTTGCAGAATAAACTCATTTACTGAAGGGAAACGATAGAAGCAGAGACCTCATTCAGACCCCCACACCCTGTCCAGGCCTCCAGTTTTGGCCTTCCTAATAACTAGCCCCTACACGGCTGCCCCAGAAATGCTTCTAAAGAAAGATTTCTACAGCGGGAACCTGTGGACCACGTCTTTCCCTTGACCAAACCATGCCATGACTCTTCACAAGCCCCTAGAGAAAGTCCAAAGCCTAGTTTGGCATTCAAAGTTCTGCATGATCTACAGCTCAGCTCTTTCCACCCTGGGTCATCGCTGTCTAGCAAGAGAGAGGCTGTGGTCACACCCCCAGCATTGCTCAGCATGGAGCCAGGCAGGCAGAGAGCAGGGGTTCGGCGGATGTTTGCTGGACGAAGGAATTACTCGTGTTCCACTACATCTCGGAGAGATGCAGTCCCCATCTCCAAGCTCTCGGCAGCTGTGACCTTTTCCTGATGATGCCAGTCTTAGCTTGGCATTTGGCCACAAATTTGTTATTCGAAAGATACAAAGAATGGATGAGAAAGGAAGCTCACCTCTGTGGGACTCAGCTGCTTTGTCCCCACATACGTGACCCCGAAGTGGTAGTTGGACTCCCCGATTGTGCTGAGGGCTACTGTGTGGTTCACCTGGGAGGAGAGCGAGGGCTGTGAGGATGCTGGACAGATGGGCTTGCCCAATGAAGAGGGTAACGAGAAGGTCTCTGGGCTGGGCAGGGGATGAAGACTGGGAGGCACAGCCTGACTAAGAGACTCGGAGAAAGGAGGTGCTGCCAACAGGCCCACATACCTGTTCCTTGACTCCAGCCTAGCTGCTATGGGAGACAGTACCTCTGGATTCTAGGTCCCCAAACTGAGTAGTCTGGCACTGTATCTCCGAGTCTTTTCAAGTATCAGGGAGCCCAGTTCTTGAGGGAGGAGTAAGGGGGCGAGTGTGCGGATGCAGGGAGGGGGATGGTGGGGACGATCTCTGGTGGGTAAGGACACCAGGAAGGCTCACCTGGAAATGGTTACTCAACCCTTTGTTGACTGTGAGCTTGACACCCTCCATCTGAATGGGAAACAGCTCTGGAGAAGAGAAACGCTGTCACACTCCACCCCAACCCCATACCAACTCTCATCTCTTCCTTCCCTGCTGTCCCCAGCTCTCTCCAGAGACCCATAGCAGAACATCTCACAAAGGCTTCCACCTGTAAAGAGGCAGTGCAGCCTAGTTAGACAGGGCCAGGGCCTTTGCCTGCTCAAATCTCACTGCCACCAAGCTGAGCAACTTTAGGTCAAACTCATCATCTCTAAGATGGGACCCTCACCATACAGAATTGGCCCAAGGATCTAATGAGTTAACATATAGTGAACACCAAAACAGAACTTCATAAACCTGTACCACTATTACTACTCTGATTGCTCCAGGCTGGGATCCGGAGGCTTTGGGTTCCACCCCCACGGAACCTTGCTGACACCGTGACCTTGGGCCTCAGTTGCGTTCCCGATAACAAGAGAAGTCTGGCTTGGCTGATCCCGGGGCTCCTGAGGTCCCTAAGGCTTTTCTCTACTGCTATGACATTCCACCCCGTTTCCACCATTTGATTCCATCATTCTAAGCCCCAAGTCCAACGTTCCACCATTCGATCCCAACGTCACCTCCTAGTGCTGTTGAATAATTCCAATGGTGCGCGCCAAATCCCAAAGTCCCCAGTGTCCTCCCCTTTCCCCCGAGATCCGGGCCATCGCAGCCCCGAGGGGGCCCGTCGCCCCTCACCCTTGCACTTCCGGTGGCACTCCTCGAATGTGCCCGGGTTGGGCAGGCAGCCGCAGGCCCCATCCTCGGCGGCCCCTGCGGCGCTGGCGGTTGCAGCCCCGGGGGTCCGTTCCGAACCTCGACTCGTACTGGTGCCGGCGCCCAGGCCGCCTCCCAGCGGTGGCAGCGTGAAGCCCGGCGGCGAGGGCGGAGGTGGCGGCAGCCCCACGAGGGCCGGCGCAGGCGGCGGTGGCGGCCCTGCGGGCGGCGAGCTGGCGGCCAACACATTCCCCATGGTCGCCTGCGAGGGGAGAGGTCAGAGGGCGGAGGTCAGGGCCCGTGCGCCCGAGACTCAGCCCCAGCAAATCCCCACCCGACTCCGGGCCCCGGTTCTCACTGGCGGCGGCGCCTGCTCCCGGCCTGGGCTCTGCTCCCACCCCGTGCGCCACGCGCAACCGAACCCGCTGCCGCCGCCGCCACCACCGTCTCCCCGCCCCGCCTAGCCCATTGGTTTAGTGTGCCCTGAGGCCCGCCCACCAGCGTCAAGACTCGGTCTTCCCATTGGACTTGTGAATAAAGTCCCGCCCACTTTTCCTAACTGTCCTTTTGTATTGGTTCTCACTCGCAGGCATGTCACGGCGCACCTCCCGCCCTTCTCATTGGCTCGCCGCGCTTACGCCTATTGGCTCGCGTCGCCGCGGGTTCCGGTGCTAGCCCGCCATTGGTGTGTGCTGCGCATTTTGCCACGCCCGCTGAGGCATCGCCCCGCCTATCACCTGGAGGAGGCCCTCTTTTGATTCCGCCCCGCGGCGAAGTTGCTGTGATAATTGGTCTGCTTTGACCCTTGCAGCATTTTGATTGGCTCCAATGTGTACGGGGGCCGACCTTGGTGGCGTATCAGCTTGGTACTCTCATTGGCTAACGTTCCAGGGTCGAAGGACAGGTAAAGGTGGGTTGCGCGGCAGAGGCGGCTAGGCAGCAAGGTCAGGCCTCGCGTCCCACCAGGCACCGCGGCAGCGGGGCACGCACCCCACCTCTGGTCCGGAGTAGCTGACCTAAAACCGGAAGTGCTGGCCCTTCCCAGAGTGCCTCGGGAGAATTGTAATCTGTTCTGAGAACCCTGCGCTGCTCCTCGTTACCCACAATGCCCTCATCACCTCTTAGACCCACCCCTTTCGTTACCCATCATGCCTCTTGTTCCTCGCGTCACTGCGGCTTCTATCTTTGGCCCATTCATTCCTCTCCCATTACCCATCGTGCCTCTGCCCCATTCATTTGAGCTTCATTGCCCGGACTACTTTTAGTTCCAGCAGCTTGCTCACTTTCGTCGTTCTTCCGGCCCTTCTCTAATTAGCCATCATGTTTTGGATCCATGAAGTCCTGTCCTTTACCTCCCTTGCCCCCGTCCCTATTTTTTCATTATTCATCACTCTGCCTCTGGCTCCTTCATTCAGGTTTATTACCCGTCATGCCTTGGGCTCCTATTACAACGTTATTCATGATTTTGCCTTTGATCTATTTTTGCTTGCCATTTATCCTTTAAACTTGAGCCTCTCATAGTTTCGATACTGCTTTTTTAATTTTTATTTTTTTAGACACAGGGTTGGACTCCGTCGCCCAGGCTGGAGTGCAGTGGCGCCATCATAGCTCACTGCAGCCTTGAACTTCTGGCCTCAGTCGATCCTCCCACCTCAGCCTCCAGAGTAGCTGAGACCACAGGTGCGTGCCATCACGCCCAGCTAACTTTTGTAGAGGCGGGGTCTCACTGTGTTTCCCAGACTGGTCTCTTAACTCCTGGACTCAATCGATCTTCCCGCCTCAGTCTCCCAAAGTGTGGAATTACAGGCATAAGCCACTGCACCTGGCCAATTGCTGTTTTTTATCTTTGTTCCGTTCATCATACTGCTGTTGCAATTATTCATATTCAGTAAACAGCATGCCCTGGACCCCTCCCCATTCCATTACTCAACATTTTTTGATTGATAGGTTTTTGCTCATTACTCTCTCAATTCTTATTTTGTATCTTTGGTCACTTTTTGTCTTTAACTCTCTTAACGCCTAGTTCACTGATTATCTCAAGCTCTTAGCCTCCTTCTTCATTCCCCTTCATGTCTCACCCCATCCCTTTCACATCCCACAGAAAACGCAAGTTCTGGTCAAAGTATAAATTCATATTTTGTAGGAAATGTAGTTTACAAAACAGTATCAATCGCTACCCCCAATCCAGGTGACCCACTTTCCCCTGAAGGGAGACGTTTAGGTCCTATTTCACTGGGCAAGGGTAAAATGATTCAGTAGTCTTCCAGGTTAACAGTAAATTCTTCTCCCAAGGCTGGGGGCGTCAAGGCACAGTCTGTATGAGGCTCACCCTGTCTGGTCCTAGGCTGGGCTGCTTGCTTGGTAGGTAGGAATTGGGGTGGGGATGGGGGCTCAGGGAAGGGTCTGGACCCTGAGACTTCTGCTTACAGGAGGGTGCTGGGAAAACTCTGTGTTGGGCTGGGGAATCCCCTCTCTCCCATCTTTGGGGAACAGGGTGGGGAGGGGGTAAGTGGGACCCTGCTGCCTGGAGGGCTCAGGTCTGAGCAGCAGGGAGCCCTCAGTGCCCACTCCAGCAGACCTATTGGGAATTTACTACCTGAAGACAAATTATAGGTCTAGGGTCTTCTTTGTGATTTGGGGGGAGTCGAGGCATTGGTGGGGGGTGAGAGGTATGATCTAAGGTCACAGTCTGGGAGAGGAGTCCTTGGGATCAGAGGTTGTGCAGAAGCACCTTCCCCACCTCCTGCCTCATGAGATAAGGTTGCCAGGATTCCATTATCATGGTGAGTTTCTCTGGGCTCATGG
Organism: Macaca fascicularis; assembly: GCF_037993035.2. Lineage (NCBI taxonomy): Eukaryota > Metazoa > Chordata > Mammalia > Primates > Cercopithecidae > Macaca > Macaca fascicularis. Next base: position 52,922,361 of record NC_088393.1, on the reverse strand, counting down.
ATTAGGGGTCATAGTGGAGCCACCAAGGTAGAAATCACAAATGGGATGCACGTGTGTTAACTGACAGTGGCCTGGCCAGAGGTCAGGGGGCACTAGATCCTTGGCAAGAAAGCTAAGGGATCAACAGGTGAGATGTGAGACACCAGACGCGTGGCAGCTCACACGTACATGGCCCGGGACATGACAAAGCCTTTGCCCTGGTAGGAATCAGAGGGGCTGCTGTAGGACAGAGCATCGTAGATGGGGTTGATCTTATCCAGATACTCTTCCTCCTCCTCCCCCTCCTCATCCTCTAGATCCAGGGAAACGTCTTCCACAACAGGTGGCCCTGGAGGCACCGGGATGGGGGATCCCAGGCTTGTGGCTCCAGGGTGCAGGGGTCCTGACCGCTCTTCCAAAGTGGGCAATTCATGGTATCGAGGCATTTCCTGGAGGTGGAGAAGGGACAGGAACTCAAGATCACTTCCTACGCATGACACAGATGACCAATCTGCTCTTGACCCCCAAATCCTGACCACTCTCTCTCCCCATGCCAACAAGATGCCACCTCACTCCTTGTCCATGAGGTCATATTGCACTGGGACATTCATTCGGCCCTTCCCTAACCCAAAGCCCAGCACACGCAACTCACCCTGTTAATACTGGGACTCACCTTTGTCCCTCGATCTCTGCAAATCTTTCCCCGTGAACTTTCACCTCAGTCTCAGCCTCAAGTACTTAACCTTGGGCTCTAAACGGCCCTTTGAACCTTCAGCGCAACCTCAGTGACCCCTGACCTCCGGTAGACCACTGAGGGGAGTGACTTGATTTGTCTTGTCCCAGCTTCAGGGATGGTATCCAGTAAATGTAGATAATCAATTTGCTTTCATTCTATTTTATTATTATTATTATTTTTTTGAGATGGAGTTTTGCTCCTCTCTCCCAGGCTGGAGTGCAATGGTGCAATCTCGGCTCATTGCAACCTCTGCTTCCCAGGTCCAAGCGATTCTCCTGCCTCAGCCTCCTGAGTAGCTGGGATTACAGGTGCCTGCCACCACGCCCAGCTAATTTTTGTAATTTTAGTAGAGACGGGGTTTCACCATGTTGCCAGGATGGTCTTGAACTCCTGACCTCAGGTGATTCACCTGCCTTGGCTTCCCAGAGTGCTGGGATTACAGGCGTGAGCGATTGCGCCTGGCCTTTTTCTTTCCTTTTTTATTTTTATTTTTGAGACGGAGTCTCGCTCTGTTGCCCAGGCTAGAGTGCAGTGTCATGGTCTCAGCTCATTGCAACTTCTGCCTCCCGGGTTCAAGCGATTCTCCTGCTTCAGCCTCCTGAGTAGCTGGGATTACAGGTGTGAGCCACCACGCCCGGCCAGATAATCAATTTTTGTTGACCTAGTGACTTTTCCTTTTCTTTTGTTTTTGAGACAGGGTCTCACTCTGATGCCCAGGCTGGAAAGTAGTGGCACAGCCTCAACCACCTGGGCTTAAGCAATCTGCCTACCTCGGCCTACAGGTATTTGCCACCACACCCAGGTAAGTTCTGTATTTTTGTAGATACACAATGTTGCTGGGTAGCCCATGTTGCCCACGCTGGTCTTGAGCGCCTAGGCTCAAGGGGTCCAGCTGCCTTGGCCTCCCAAAGTGCTGGAATTATAGACCAGAGCCACCATGCCCGGCCCAGGTGATTTTATTTTTTTGTTTTTATTTATTTTTTTGAGATGGACTCTTGCTCTGTTGCCCACGCTGGAGTGCAGTGGTGTGATCTTAGCTCACTGTAACCTCGGCCTCCTGGGTTCATGTGATTCTTCCGCCTCAGCCTCCTGAGTAGCTAAGATTACAGGCTTGTACCACCACACCTGACTAATTTTGTGTATTTTGAGTAGAGACGGGGTTTCACCATGTTGTTTAGGCTGGTCTGAAACTCCTGACCCCAAGTGATCCTCCTGCCTCAGGCTCCCAAAGTGCTGGGATTATAGGCCACCGCGCCCAAGTGACTTTAGATTCTAACCTTGTGACCTTGGGCTTTCTCGCCCCTGACCTCCCCCCACGGAATCCTGAACACACCAGGGACACACCCTTGACCTTGAGTTATGACCTTTAGTCTTTGACCTCTTCTGCCAGGTCTGACCCCTGGCCCTTCAACCCAGACCCCCAGCCCACCTTTGTCTTCCCATGAGCTCCTACCTGCTCAGTGCATGAGGCGCCAGCGTCAAAGTAGGGGGTCTTGAGTGGGCTGTGCTCCGAGGCCCCCAGAGTGAAGAGCTGGGAGGGCTGTAGCAGAGAGGGGCGGGGAGGTCAGGAACTGCCCCCACCACCCAGCCAGCCTCTCCCTGCAAGGCCCCTCCCAGCCCTGGGGTGCGTGTGGAGGTGGGGATAGCTTGGGCTCCAGGGAAAGTGCTCACCATCTCCTGCTCCTCCAGCTTCGCTTTTGGGGTCGGTGGCTTGTAGGAGGGAGGTCCCTCTAGGCTGTGGGGTAGGAAGTAGGTCAAGCGGAGACTAAGACCTGAGAACCCCTCAGACTCCGGCGTTACGGCACATGCTGTTCCTTTTGCCTGGGTCTCCCTTTCCCCTGCCCCCTTTTCTTTCCTGGAGTAAGAGTTATTATTCATTCCATGAATTCCTTTTTTTCCTGGAAGCCTTCAGGTTTCCCCAGCGGATCAGGAATTCCTGTTACATGGACATGCCTAGGTGTACTTCCCCCTCAGGGCACTCACTGAATTTGTACTTGAAATGTTATTTATAATTACCATGCCTCATGTGAGCTCTGGGAGGGAGAAAAGATCTGTGTTGGGCCGGGTGTGGTGGCTTATGCCTGTAATCCCAGCACTTTGGGAGGCCAAGGTGGGCGGATCACCTGAGGTCAGGCGTTCAAGGCCAGCCTGGGCAGCATGGCAAAACCCTGTCTCTACAAAAATACAAAAACTAGCTAGGTGTGGTGGTGCGTGTCTGAGGTCCCATTTACTTGGGAGGCTGAGGTAGGAAGATTGGTTGAGTCCAGGAGGCGAAGGTTGCAGTGAGCTCAGATTGTACCAGTGAACTCCAGCCTGAGGGACAGAGTGAGACCCCGTCTCAAAAAAACAAATTTTGCATACCTCACATACCTCAGACTGCTCTGAGCTATTTTTCTTTTTTTTTTCTTCTTTTTTTTCTTTTTTACGAGGTCTCACTCTGTTGGCTAGACTGGAGTACAATAGTGTGATCATAGCTCACTGCAGCCTCCACATGCCCCCACCCCCACCTCAGCCCACCCAAGTAGCTGGGACTTCAGGCACGAGCCACCATGTCTGGGCAATTTTTGTATTTTTTTTGTAGAGACAGGTTTCGCCATGTTGCCCAGGCTGGTCTCAAATTTCTGAGCTCAAGTCATTTACCTGCGTTGGCTTCCCAAAGTGCTGGGATTACAGGTGTGAGGCACCATGCCCAGTCTTTTTTTTTTTTTTGAGACGGAGTCTCGCTCTGTTGCCCAGGCTGGAGTGCAGTGGTGCGATCTCGGCTCATTGCAAACTCCGCTTCCTGGGTTCACGCCATTCTCCTGCCTCAGCCTCCCAAGTAGCTGGGACTATAGGCATCTGCCACCATGCCCGGCTAGTTTTTTGTGTGTGTTTTTAGTAGAGACGGGGTTTCACCGTGTTAGCCAGGATGGTCTTGATTTCCTGACCTCGTGATCCGCCCGCCTCAGCCTCCCAAAGTGCTGGGATTACAGGCGTGAGCCACTGCGCCTGGCCCTTCAGTCTTTTATTTTTTAAGATACAGGGTCTTGCTCTATCACCCAGGCTAGAGTGCAGTGACATGATCATAACTCATTGCAGGCTTCAGCTCCCGGGTCAAGTGACCTCCCACCCCAGCCTCCTGAGGAGCCGGGACCACAGGCATGCACCACTATGCCTGGCTAATTTTGTTTTTTTTTTAAGAGATGGTGTCTCACTTTGATGCTTAGTCTGGTCTCGAACCACCAGCAACAAGAGCCTTGGCCTTCCAAAGTGCTGGGATTGGCCAGGCTCGGTGGCTCATGCTTGTGATCTTAGCACTTTGGGAGGCCGAGGTGGGCGGATCACTTGAGGTGAGGAGTTTGAGACCAGCCTGGTCAACATGGTGAAACTCCGTCTCTACTAAAAATACAAAAATTAGCCGGGAGTGGTGGCGCGCACCTGTAATCCCAGCTACTGGAGAGGCTGAGGCTGGAGAATCCCTTGAACCTGGGAGGCAGAGGTTGCAGTGAGCCGAGATCGCGCCTTGGCACTCTAGCCTGGGCGACAGAGTGAGACTCCATCTTAAACAAAAACAAAAACAAAACAAACTGCTGGGTTATCTTCAGGTTTCTGGAATTTGTGATAAAAGGAGCAATATATAGCCAATCAATAGCTTGTTATTTTAATGTAAATTTTCGATAACAATTTAGGATCTGCCTCGTCTTTTTTATTAAAATAATTGTGGGCCAGACATGGTGCTCACACCCATAATCCCAGCACTTTGGGAGGCTGAGGTGGGCGGATCACCTGAGGTTAGGAATTCGAGACCAGTCTGGCCAACATGGTGAAACCCTATGTCTACTAAAAATACAAAAATTAGCTGGGCGTGGTGGCAGGAGCCTGTAGTTCTAGCTACTCAGGAGGCTGAGGTAGGAGAATCACTGGAACCTGGGAGGTGGAGGTTGCAGTGAGCTGAGATGGAGCCACAGCACTCCAGCCTGGGTGACAGAGTGAGACTCCATCTCAGACAAAAACAAAGCAAAGTGCTGGGATTACAGGTATGAGCCACTCTGCCTGACCCACCCTGCCTGACCAGTGTTACTCTTTATCTTCAGGTTTCTGGAATTTGTGATACAAAGAGCAATGGATAGCCAATCAATAGTTTATGTTAATGTAAATTCTCCATAACAATTTAGGAACTGCACTTTCTTCTTTTATTAAAAACTCGGCCAGGCACAGTGGCTCACGCCTGTAATCCCAGCACTTTGGGAGGCTGAGGAGGGCGGATCCTGAGGTCAAGAGATCAAGACCATCCTGGCTAACACAGTGAAATCCTGTCTCTACTAAAAATCCAAAAAATTAGCCAGGCGTGGTGGCCGGCACCTGTAATCCCAGCTACTGTGGAGGCTGAGGCAGGAGAATGGCTTGAACCCGGGAGGCGGAGCTTGCAGTGAGCCGAGATGTCACTGCGCTCCAGCCTCGGCGACAGAGCAAGACTCCATCTCAAAAAAACCCCAAAACCAAAAAACAAACAAACAAAAAAGCCCCAAAAATGTAGTAGGAGCCTGGGCTCTGATGAGTCTTCACAGAACAGAGCAGTCAGAGCCACCAAGCGTGGCTGTTTTTTTTTTTTTTTTGGTAGAGGGGGGTGGTCTTCCTATGTTACCCAGACTGGGCTCCAATTCTTGGGCTCAAGCAATGGATCCCCCCACTCCAGCATCCAAAAGTGCCGGGATGACAGGTGTGAGCCACTGTGCCTGGCCCCTGGCTAATTTTTAAAATAAATGCCATACTTTATGGCAGAGAGAAACCCATACCTCCCTACTCCATTTAGATCCCAGTTCCTTTAGGTCTGTCTGTTTCACACAGTCAATTATGGAGAATTTTCTGCCATCCTAACCCCTACCCCATACTCCTCAGTTCTTCCACCCCTCTCCCTTTCCCCGTCTCAGGGCCCATCACTTACTCTTCATCCTCCTCTGCCCCCTGCAGCGTCTGCTCCTTCCGCTGCTGCCGGCAGATAAGGATGCCCGTGGCAGCCACAGCAGTTGCAATGATGGCGGCGATGATGCCCCCGATGATGCCGCCCGTGGCCCCTGCGCCTGCTGTGTTGGGGGTCTCTGCAAGGAGAGGGACAGCGTAAGGGGGTCTCCAGGAGGAAGCCACAGCTCCGTATTCCAAGCTACCATCCCCACCCCAAGTCATCGCCTGCCTGTCTATGTCCTCTCCCACGGGCGGGGGACATTCTTTCATTCAACTCAAACTGCTGAGCATGAGGAAGGAGCGAGGACGTGTGCCCCGCATGGGAGACGACTGGAGAACAAAACATACATACAAAGTGTCTACCTTCATGGAACTTTGATTCTCGTTGGGCAGGGAGGCCAACAGTAAGCAAACCAGTACAATAGTTCACATGCCAGACGGGAGTAAGTCACGGGGGATACAAAAATACAGAGTGCGGAAGTGATAGGAGGTGCAAGGTGGGGTCCCCAAAGGTAGTGGGAGGGCCTCTACCTTACTGTAAGGTGACAACTGAGCAAGGACCTGAAAGAGATGCCGGGGATGAGTCACGAGAGTGCCTGGGGGCATCACAGGCAGTGCAAACAGCCAGAGGCCCTGCAGGAGGCTTGCGGGGCTTTATGGCTTTTTTTGAGACGGTCTTGCTTTGTCACTCAGGCTAGAGTGCAGTGGCATGATCACCGCCAACTGTAGCCTCAATCTCCTGGGCTCAAGTGATCCTCCCAACTTACCCTCCGGAGTGGCTGGAACTACAGGCATGTGCCGCCAGGACCAGCTTTTTTTGTTTGTTAATTTTTTGTAGAGATGGGGTTTTGCCGTGTTGCCCAGGCTGGTGTTGAACTCCTGGGCTCAAGCGATCCTCCCGCCTTGGCCTCCCAATGTGCTGGGATTATGCCATGCTCGGCCTGGCTTGTGTTGTTTTTAAAGAACAGCAAGTAGACCATGTAGCTGGGGCAGAATGAGGCGGGGAAGTGGGGAGATGAGAGGAGACAGGACCGGGGCGGCTAGAAAGCAGAGAATGCAGGGGCAGAATTCTGGGATCCAGAATCACCTCTGGGGACTAGAATCTCCTTCCACTTATCAGGAAAGGGGTTAGAGCTGGGGGCAATGACTGACGCCTGTAATCCCAGTGCTTTGGGAGGCCGAGGCGCGCGGATTGTTCAAGATCAGCCAGGGTGACGAGCACAAGACCTCATCTCTAGAAAAAATTTAAAAAATTAGCCGGGGGCCGGCCGGGCACCTATAATCCCAGCCCTTTGGGAGGCTGAGGTGGGTGGATCACCGGAGGTGGGGAGTTTGAGACCAGCCTGATCAACATGGAGAAACCCTGTCTCTACTAAAAATACAAAATATTAGCTGGTCGTGCTGGTGCATGCCTGTAAATCCCAGCTACTCAGGAGGCTGAGGCAGGAGAATCGCTTGAATCCAGGAAGCGGAGGTTGCCGTGAGCCAAGATTGCGCCATTACACTCCAGCCTGGGCAACAAGAGCGAAACTCCATCTCAAAAAAAAAATTAGCTGGGGGCCAGGAACAGTGGCTCACACCTGTCATCCCAGCACTTTTGGAGGCTGAAGTGGGAGGATTGATCACTTGAGCCCGGGAGTTTGAGCCCAGTCTGGGTAATATAGGGAGACCACCCTGCTTCTTAAAAAAAAAAAAAAAACAAAAGGATGGCTGGGCGCATTACTCAGGAGGCTGAAACAGGAGAATTGCTTGAACTTGGGAGGTGGAGGGTGCGGTGAGCCGAGATCGCACCACTGCACTCCAGCCTGGGTAACAGAGCAAGATACCATTTCAAAAACCAAACCAAACAACAAAACAAAACAAAACAAAACAAAAACACAAGACTGGAAAAGGGGTCGAGAAGCCCGTGTGCTCCTGGCCCTCTCCTTCCTTCCTAGCACTTCCTGTTTCCATATCTCACGTCTTCCCTAATGGAAGAGTTTTTGGAGCAGCTACCTGTTTACTTGCCAATTTTCACACTAGGCCATGCGCCCGAGGTCTGGCACACAGTAGGTGTTTGGTGGGTGTGTAAGGACGACCCAGCATGGCACTGAAGGATCCACTGTGTGCCAGGCGGACAGAATTCCCCGCTCCTGCCCTCCTGTTGCCTGGGTGGGGTGGGTGGGCGAGTACAGACAATAAACAACCGGGCAAGTACAGACAATAACACGTATGGAAGAGCCCATGGGGGTCACGCACGCATCAGCCTCACTCTGCAGATGAGGAGGAAGCTTCCAGAGGACGCTGGACTATTGGATCTTCATCTTCACTGCTCCCGTTCCACAGCCTGACATCCTCTGGAGGGCTTCAGCGGGTGGGGGAGTGAGAGAGACACTGCCCCTCGGTCCGCACACACACCTTCATGCTAAACATACTGCTGCTATTCTTGTGGTCATCACGGCAATGTGCACCGGAGGACGGGACTGGGTCTGTGCAGGTCATAGCTGCAGCCCCAGCACCGCCTGGCACAGGGCTTGGTGGGGTCTGTGGAGGTCGACGAGGCTGCATGAGGGCATCACGGGCATGTCCTTACTGGGTCCCGTGACAGCCTTGTGAGGCCGATGTGAACACCCGCCCCGTGTTACAGAGGTGGCACAGAGGCTTGGGAGAGCAGAGGTGACACGGGTAAAAACCTGCCCCTTACTGAGCCTGGGAGTTCAAGGACCCCCTCTATCTTTGCTTTTCCAGTTGAAAGGAGCTGGAGAGAGCTGCTGCCACTCCCAAGGAGTCACTGAAAAGTCCCTTGGGGTGATCCCTGAGGGCAAGGATGGAGAAGCAGGTGAGGGAAGCTACAGTGGGGGTGGCCAGAGATGGGACTTCTCCAGCACCCCTCGCCTGCCCCATGCCCTTAGGGTCCCTAAGAATGGGAGTGGGGAGCAGCCCTCCCCTCCCGAGACTGCCAGCAACCTGGGGGAGTTGAGGTCTGAGGCTCCATTGGATCACAGCCCTCTGGCCTCCCATTCTCTCAGGACGCAGGGAACCTGACTGAGCCCCTGCTGTCCCCACCCCCACCTGCACCCGAGGGTCTCTGGACTCCGACCGGTCTGGCCACACCATCCAGAAAGGCAGCTTCTGTCCTGGGACTCAGAAGTCCAAATGTTCAGGTCTCTGAGCCCACAGTCCAGTGACCTGAATCCTAGTTCCACGAGCCTCGCGGTTCTCGGCTGTCCAATGCGTCTTTCAAGGATCCAAGTGGTCCGAGCCCCACAGCCTTCCCCAGTCTAACCCCTTCCAGGCTCTCATTCCCAGGGGACGTGGATCGGCTCTTCCCAGCCCTGGGACCTAGGAGTCCCTGTCCCACCCCCTCTTTCCCCACCACCCAAGGAGGGGGTCTGATGTATTACAAGACACCCCCAATGTTTTCCTCCAAGGCATTTATTAACTCCTGAGTGTCACGGGGCCAGGGGCAGGCTGGAGTCAAAACCAAGTCTCTGGGGGCGAGGGTCCTCTCTGGATCCCCACAACTCAGCTCCCCGGGCTCCCCATGCAGCCCTAGAGACGGGAGAAGTCCAGTGTGCCATTCCACCTCCCTCCAAGTCCCAGGAAAGTGGGAGGCAGTGTTCCACTCCAGTGTTGTCCAGACGAACAAGTCCAACCAGTCTGGAACCCTAGGCCGGCGTGGCCCAGTTGGGGGCGGGAGGGCTGGGCCCGGCTCTGTCTCTGTCTGTGTCCAGGTCACACATAAACTGCCCGCCGTGAGATGAGGGAGCCGTCCAGCTGGGACTCCATGTCATCCTCGAGTGCTGGGGGTGGAGGCAACATGAGGCCTTTCTCTGCCTTCTCTTCCTCCTCCTCCTCCTCCTCCTCCTCACCATCTGGTTCCATGGGACCAGGGACTACTGGTGTCCAGAAGACAGGGTCCCCATTTCCCAACACCTGAGTTTTCGGATCGTAGAATCCCCCGTCGCCGCTGGCTCCTCTTCCTGTTCCTCCAAGGCTCTTCCTCCTCCTCCTCACCCTCAGCAGAATGAAGGCCAAGGACCCCCCAGCCAGAAGTAGCAGCACCAGCAGTGTCCCCCCCACGGCCCCCCACACCAGCGGGCCCATGTCTCGGGGCGAGGCCCTGGGGGTTTCTGAGGAGAGAGAGAAGGAGGGGTGAGAGAGAGAGAGAGAGAAAGGGAGACACAAGGTCATGAGGATAGCTCTGGTGAGGGGGTGGGGGAGATGCAGGATAGGCGGGGAGGAAAGGAACGGGAGTGACCATAATTAGGGGGTGACTCTAAGCAGAAGAATGGAGGAGGAAGAGGAGTGGGGGGGAAGGGGAAGCCCCCCTCCGCCCTTCACTACAGCCTGAGCACCACTTTGTACAAGGAGGGGATGCCAACCAGTGGTCCCCAGGTGTTCACGTTTTGCAAAATTTAAATTGCTAGCCAACCTTTCAAAAATCAGGCGATTTCACTTAAAAATCCAGGTTTCTCTTAGGGGGGAAAAGATCAGATCTGGCAACACCAAACTCCCACGTCTGGCAATCGCTGTGGCTGAGTGGAAGCTGGCTATTCGGATGCAGTAGATCTGGCCGCCCGGTCACTGGCTGGGACCCTGGCGCCACCTGACTTCGCAGCCCTCCCTGAATGTGCTGTGGGGTCCTCACACAGCTACGAGCTTGGGGGCACACCCCCTCGGGGGAGGACAGTTGGATTTCAGTGGGAGGCTGTCTGATCCCAAAGCTCTCTGCAGAGGGCCACAGACTCCTGATACTTCTGCCCTCTCGAGTGGCTGGGAGCATTTATTCCAAGTGCTGTGGCTGCCTCCTCTCTGGGCCACTCATCCCCAGCGTGTAAAATGGGGTTCTCATAGACCGGGACAGTAGGACTTCCTTAGTGCTCCCTGCAGGGGTTGAGCCAGGGAGGATGGGAGGGAGCAGGGAGGCAGAGAGAGAGGAAGCCATGAAGTGCTGAGGAGGGAAGTGTGAGCAGGGAGGGATGGGGCTCCTGGGCCCCAAGCCAGGGACAGGTATCAATGTAACCAGAACCTACCCACCGCCACTTCCCCCATCCCTGCATGCAAGGCCTAACTGGGACAGACGGGGGTGGGGGTTCACCCACACCTGACCGCACCTCTACACCTCTACTCACAGGAGAGCTGAGACCCAGGAAGGACATCTGTTTCTGTTGTTTTCAAACAGGGGGTCATGACCCAGTGGGCTGTCAAATCAGCTTAGTGACTCACAAATAGCATTAAAAAAAGAGGAGGATAAAATCTTTTTTGGCAGGGGGTAGGGTGGTATATACGTCTCTAGCTATACGCTGGGTTGAGGAGTGAAACAGATTTTTCTCCATAATGGAAGTGCTGGTCACTAACTGGACCAGGTTGAGCCTATCTCGGGAGGTCTGTCTCTGTTTCTGGAGGTGGCATTGGTGTTTTGGAACTTGATGCTGAGTCTGTTCATGTCTAGGGTTGAAAGTTCTGAATCAGGCTCATGTGGTGGCTCATGTCTGTAATCCCAGCACTTTGGGAGGCCGAGGCAAAAGGAATGCTTTGAGGCCAGGAGTTCAAGACCAGTCTGGTCAACATAATGAGACCCTGTCTCTATTAAAAATAAAATGTTCTCTGAGTCTCCCTAAAGATAGATCTGTCCTGCGGTGTGGCATGTGTACCTATGTTCGTGCTGCTGTGGACTCCATACTGTTTTTCTGTGACGACTGTGTGTGTGCCTGGATGTGGGTTCGTGGCTCAGAGACCCTCTGAGAGTGACCCCAGGAGCTTTGAGTGTGTCTCCTCTGGCTGTGGCTGTCGGGGCACTCACTGCTTGCAACGGGATTTCTAGGGTGCTTGGAGCACGCACGTTTCTGCAGGCATTATCTGTAGGCACGTGTCTTTGTAATGGTGTTGTCGTCTGGGGGTGGCTCCGTGGCCACCGTTGTGGGGAGGTGGGGTATCTTTCCACAGCGCTGAGTCTTTCTCTACTGCGTCTGTTCTGCAGGCTCCAACCTTGGAGCCACCTGCTGGGTGTGTGGGCAGGGCATCAGCTTCTCAGGTGTATCTGGGGTAGAGGTTAGGGGTGTATTTCCAGTCAGGTGTCTGTCTGGGTGGGTGGAGCTGACCCTCCCCTGGGTGTGCTGCTGAGGGCAGGGACTGTGGCTCATTCACCATTGTATTCCTAACCTCAGCCAGAGTGCCTAGCAAACAGGAAACACATATTTGTTGAATGAGAATCTCCCTAACGGACTTTCTGGAGAGTTTCGGAGGAGTTTCGGGGAGTTTCGGGAGAGTTCCCAGGCACAGGTTTCTCCCAGGGTGTCTTTTGATTTTCCGTCTGAGTGAAGGATGACATTCCTCTGTGGGCAGCCGTTGCTGTCCGGGATTAGTTTTGCCCCCAGCGTGTCTGTCTGTGTGATGTCTCCCTCCAGGGACTCGTGCGCATCCTCAAGCATCAGGCGAGCCCAGAGCGGGACAGCTGTCTCTCTGGGTTTGCTGTCTGTGACAGTGTTTCCCATAGGGGTGCCCTATCTCCCTGGCTGTCTCTGGATTCCTGAAGAGGGGTCTGTTTTCCCTTAGGTGTCCCTGCAAGGTTGTGTGTGCATTCTAAGATTATGACTCAGTAAGGGAGCCTGCTTCTGTCCCTCCGTGGCTACTCTGTCTGCATGACAGGGACAGCACCTGTCTGGGAGTTTGTCCCTACACCTTCGGTCATGTTTCTGGGGGGCCTGCACATTGAGTGTTTGCACAGGTGTGCTGCATGGACCGTTGCCCTCGGGTGTTCCTTTTTTTTTTTTTTTTTTTTGTTTTTTTGTTTTTTTGTTTTTTTGTTTTTTTTTTGAGACGGAGTCTCGCGCTGTCGCCCAGGCTGGAGTGCAGTGGCGCGATCTCGGCTCACTGCAAGCTCCGCCTCCCGGGTTCACGCCATTCTCCTGCCTCAGCCTCCCGAGTAGCTGGGACTACAGGCGCCCACAACCGCGCCCGGCTAATTTTTTGTATTTTTAGTAGAGACGGGGTTTCACCGTGTTAGCCAGGATGGTCTCGATCTCCTGACCTTGTGATCCGCCCGTCTCGGCCTCCCAAAGTGCTGGGATTACAGGCTTGAGCCACCGCGCCCGGCCCCTCGGGTGTTTCTAAGCATGTCTCTTTCTGGCCAGGTGCAGCGGCTCACGCCTGTAATCCCAGCACTTCTGGAGGCCAAGGCGGGTGGATCACCTGAGGTCAGCAGTTCGAGACCAGCCTGACCAATATGGTGAAACCCTGTCTCTACCGAAAATACAAAACTTAGCTGGGCTTGATGGTGAGCGCATGTAGTCCCAGCTACTCAGGAGGCTGAAGCAGGATATTGCTTGAACCCGGGAGGCGGAGGTTGCGGTGAGCTGAGATTATGCCACTGCACTTCAGCCTGGGCGACAGAGCAAGACTCCATCTCAAAAAAAAAAAAAAAAAAAAAAAGAAAAGTCTGTTTCCAGTTGTCACAGTTGTCATCTGGCTTCGTTCCGTCTGTCTTGGCCAGTGCCACTGTCCTCCTGGGTGTGTGTCTTGGTGACAATGGGTTTGAGTGTGCAGGGTTACTATCCAGGTGAGTGTCTGGATTCTTTTTTTTTTTTTTTTTTTTTTTTGAGACGGAGTCTCGCTCTGTCGCCCAGGCTGGAGTGCAGTGGCGCGATCTCGGCTCACTGCAAGCTCCACCTCCCGGGTTCACGCCATTCTCCCGCCTCAGCCTCCGAGTAGCTGGGACTACAGGCGCCCGCCACGACGCCCGGCTAGTTTTTTGTATTTTTAGTAGAGACGGGGTTTCACCATGTTAGCCAGGACGATCTCGATCTCCTGACCTCGTGATCCACCCGCCTCGGCCTCCCAAAGTGCTGGGATTACAGGCTTGAGCCACCGCGCCCGGCCAAGTGTCTGGATTCTGAGGCATCTCTGCAACAGCATTTCCCAGCACAGGGAGTGTCTGTGGCTGTGGGTCCTGCCAGCTGTGGCTTTGACAGGAGGGGTCTCTGGCCCCAGCTCCGGGGCCCGTGGGGCTCTCTGTCCCAGGGAGCATGGCTCTGTTAACAGTCCCGGCTTCCCTCTAGGTGTGTGGCTCTGCAGCTGTGAGTTTGACCCAGTTTCCATCACTGGGTGATGGTCTGGCTTCGCGCTTTTCCTCTTTGGCTCCGTGCCTTGGGGCCGGATCGTGTTTCTAGGGGTGGGAGCTCTTGGTTTCTGTCTCTTTGAGGTTTGCGTGCCTGATTCTAGGTGTGTGTCTTTCTCAGGAGCTGGAGCCCAGGGCAGCTTCCTCAGGTCTCTTCGTGAGGACCCTAGCCAGGCCTCTACTTTCTAGGAACCCCGAGCAAAGTCCTCAACCCCCCAACTCTGCTGCCTTCACTTACCCTGACACCCCAAATTCAGACCCCAGTCTGAGGCCACGAGGGGAAGGCCAACCCTCATCTCCCCTCAGCCAGGCGGGTCTACATCCCTCCCAGGCCGGCGGCGCAGCCTCCCCCAGTGCAGTCCCCAAATCCTGAAGGGTGGAGCTCTGGGGGAGCAGACCCAGGTCTCCACACACGGCCCCCAAGACCCACTCACCTCGGACAAAGATGACCTGCTCAGCGCGGCCCATGCCCACGGCATTGGTGACTGTGCAGACGAAGGTGGTATTGAACAGACTGTCCACCGCGTGGATGACCAGCTGGGAGCCCTGGGCTACTGCGGAGGTCGGGAAGATGCCTGAGGTCCTGGAGGGGTGTGGGGTCAGGTGAGAGGGATACCAAGGTCGAGAGGGGAGCACAGGTCTCATCCCTGAAGATACACCCACCAGGAGCCAAGCTGCAGGGACCTAAGTACTCCTGGAGACCCCAAATTGCCAAAATGCAAGCTCCCTTCAACCTGGAGGACTTAGGAGTTTAGGCCCAGCCCCTCCTCCCTCAGACCCAGGAGTCCAGGACCCCAGCCCTTCCTCTCTCAGACACTGGAGTCCAAGCCCCCAGCCCCTGCTCCCTTGGACCCAGGAGTCCAGCCCCCAGCCTCTCCTCCCTCAGACCCAGGAGTCCAGGCCCCAGCCCCTCCTCCCTCAGACCCAGGAGTCCAGGCCCCCAGCCCCTCCTCCCTCAGACCCAGGAGTCCAGGCCCCCAGCCCCTCCTCCCTCAGACCCAGGAGTCCAGGCCCCCAGCCCCTCCTCCCTCAGACCCAGGAGTCCAGGCCCCCAGCCCCTCCTCCCTCAGACCCAGGAGTCCAGGCCCCAGCCCTGCCTCCCTCAGACCCAGGAGTCCAGGCCCCAGCCCTGCCTCCCTCAGACCCAGGAGTCCAGGCCCCCAGCCCCTGCTCCCTCGGACCCAGGAGTCCAGGCCCCCAGCCTCTCCTCCCTCGGACCCAGGAGTCCAGGACCCCAGCCCTTCCTCTCTCAGACACTGGAGTCCAAGCCCCCAGCCCCTCCTCCCTCAGACCCAGGAGTCCAGGCCCCCAGCCCCTGCTCCCTCGGACCCAGGAGTCCAGGCCCCCAGCCTCTCCTCCCTCAGACCCAGGAGTCCAGGACCCCAGCCCTTCCTCTCTCAGACACTGGAGTCCAAGCCCCCAGCCCCTGCTCCCTCGGACCCAGGAGTCCAGGCCCCAGCCTCTCCTCCCTCAGACCCAGGAGTCCAGGCCCCAGCCCTGCCTCCCTCAGACCCAGGGTTCCGAGGCCACGTGACTCACGTGCTCCAGTCATAGCCCGTGGGCTCTGGGTTGCTGTGGACGTCACAGCTCAGGGTGGCATCGGTACGGCCGAGGTACCAGTTGTCATCATAGCCGGAGATGGACACTTCAGGAGGGTCTGCGGGAAATGGGGGGACTGGATCAGCAAGGAGGAGAATCCCAGAGTGGGTGGACAGGTTAGCAGATGGACAGGAATGCTAAAGAAACGGGGCAGGTTGGCAGGAGGTATGGCAGTCAAAACCATCTGGGGCAAATCAGTCCAGGCTGTGTATGCTGATGTCGGTGTAGACACCGTTCGGGGAAACCACTGTGGATAATTTTGTGGGAGTTATTCAGTGCTGGCAGTGCCTGTGGGAGCCACTACAAATAATGTGTGTGTGTGTGTGTGTGTTTGACAGGACGTTGCTCTGTTGCCCAGGGTGGAGAGCAGTGGGGTGATCTTAGCTTGTTGCAACTTCCGCATCCTGGGCTCAAGCCATCCTCCCGCCTCGGCCTCCCAGGTGGTTGGGATTACAGGCATGTACCAACACTTCCAGCTAATTTTGGTATTTTTAGCAGAGACAGGGTTTCACTGTGTTGCCCAGGCTGGTCCCAAACTCTTGACCTCAAGTGATCCGCCTGCCTTGGCCTCCCAAAGTGCTGGGATTACAGGTGTGACCCACCACATCCGGCCTATGTGTGTGTTTCTGACATGGAAGGAGGATGTCAAAACAGGGTTTGGGCAACCAGTGTAGGTCCTGGGAAGAAACTGGCACAGACGAGGCTCAGGGGAGCTGGTGCACTTATGGGCGCACATGATGCATGTTGTCTGGGGGAACCGGTGTAGACTTGGCTTAGGGAATCTGTGTAAGTGGAGGCATTGCCTGGGGAGCTAGTGTAGACAACGTTGAGTTGGGGTATGTGGTCATTTTGGACAGTGGTGGAAGAGGTGGTTAAGCCAGTATTTGAGGGATTCTGTGTGAAGAGTGCCAGGGTGGCCTCTCTGGGTAATATTATGAGGTGTGAGTATAGGCAGTTTCTGGAAGAGCTAGCAAAAATCCCAGTGGGAGGGGTCAGGATCAACAGGGCCCAGGGGGTGGGGGCAATGTAAATAATATCAGGGATCAGGGGTCGGTGTAGAGACTCTGGGAGACACAGTATAGATGGCACCTAGGGAAGTCAAGGCATAAGTATGAGAAGGTGTGGAGATGATGTTAGGTTGGGCAGTGTAGACATGTAGACATGGCCCAGCATGATTGACCCAGACGGTCCAGGGGCAGTGCCGACCAGGGTCCATGGAAGCCAGAAAAGACACTGTTGGGGGCAGCTCTTTGCTGGTAAACCAACTCTCTGGGGAATACAAGAAGCTCCCATTTCTAGGGTTTGCCAATTTCCTTGGTGTAAACATTCCCCAAGGTTGATTTCAAGCTCTGAGACGGCTTCATTGGATGTGGAATTGGAAAGAAATGTATCAAACTGGCTCTTGCAAGCCCATCCCAGCTTACCACAGACTAGGCATGGCATGGCATGAACCCAGTAAAGCCAGTATAGACAATGAGGGGGAAGTATGTAGATTTGCCCATGGGAACCAGTGTAGACAATGGCAGGAAGGTTGTGCAGAATTTGGCTTCAGGGAACCCACGTAGACAACATTCAGAGACAATGTAGACAGTGCTTTAGAGAAGCCAGTGTAGGCAGTTTTGATGGGGGAGGGGTCACCCCCGATGCACTCACAGCGTACAGAGAGGGTCACAGGTATCAGGGCTGGCTCCTCGAAGCTCTCATGCTCCACTTTGCAGGTGACCGTGACACCATCTGCTCGGCCCGAGGGGACCAAGGTGAAGCGGCTGGTGACGGTGACAGTGCCGGCCAGGGTCCCTGACACCTGGGTCTCTTTGGCTTCCCAGTCCAGGGATGAGAGCCAGGAGATCCGGGCAGGTGGGCGACCCTCTTTGGAGATGCAGCGGGCCACTGGCACAGGGTCCTGGCTGAACGTGACCTCCTGGGCCTCAGCGTGGTTCTGGGGCTTGGCTGGGGAGAGGATGAGAGGGGGTGCATCATTCCTCACCTGCAGTCATTCAACCAACACTCAGCAGAGGAGCAGGGTGCTAGGCCCTAACCGCTGGGTTCCAATCCCAGCTCTGCTGCTTATCAGTGGCCTGGCTTGGGGTAAGTGGTTTTGCAACTCGGTAGCTGTCTTTTCTTTGGTTCTGTAGCTGTCTCTTCTTTGGTAAAATGGGGATAATGAAAGTACCCACCCCGAGGATTTTTTTTTTTTTTTTGAGATGGAGTCTGGCTCTGTCGCCCAGGCTGGAGTGCAGTGTCCGGATCTCAGCTCACTGCAAGCTCCGCCTCCCGGGCTTACGCCATTCTCCTGCCTCAGCCTCCCGAGTAGCTGGGACTACAGGCGCCCGCCACCTTGCCCGGCTAGTTTTTTGTATTTTTTTTAGTAGAGACGGGGTTTCAACGTGTTAGCCAGGATGGTCTTGATCTCCTGACCTCGTGTTCCATCCATCTCGGCCTCCCAAAGTGCTGGGATTACAGGATTGAGCCACTGCGCCTGGCCTGAGGATTGTTGTGTGAATTAAATACTACACTGATAGGTAAATGCCTTAGGGTACTGTCTGGCCCACACTGCCCTATCCAAGCGTTGCCCATTTTATTTTACTTTATTTTTTAGAGACAGGGGCCCGCTCTGTCACCTGGGCTTGCGTGCAGTGGCGTGATCATAGCTTGCTGCAGCCTCCACCCACTAGGCTCAAGTGATCTGCCCTCCTTGGCCTCCAGAGTAGCCAGGACCACAGGCATGCACCACCATGCCCAGCTAATTTAAATTTTTTTTTTTTTTTGTAGAGATGAGTTCTTGCTATGTTGCCCAGGTGGATCTCAAACTCCTGAGCACAAGCCATCTTCCCACCTCGGCCCCTCAAAGCTCTGAGGTTACAGGCGCCTGGCCTGGCCATTTCGTTATACTGTCTCTTCGCCCTGCCAGAGATGCAGAGACAGGGTCCAAAAGCCTGGAGGAGGCTGGGATTTAAAAGAAAAAGGTGGTCAGGCATGGTGGTTCACACCTGCAATTCCAGCACTTTAGGAGGCTGAGGAGGGTGGATCACTTGAGGTCAGGAGTTCGACACCAGCCTGGCCAACATGGTGAAACCTTGTCTCTACTAAAAATGCAAAAATTAGCCAGGCGTGGTAGCATGCATCTGTAATCCCAGCTACTCAGGAGGCTGAGGCATGAGAATTGCTTGAACCCGGGAGGCGGAGGTTGCAGTGGGCGGAGATCATGCCACTGCACTCCAGCCTGGGTGACAGAGCAAGACTCTGTCTCAAAAAACAAAACAAAACAAAACAAAAAAGCCAAGGCTGAATAACCGAGTAATGTGGTTCAAAGGTCCAGCTGAAAAGGCCCCCTGTTCCTTTTCCTGTAGTCATCATTAGAGGATTGTATGACCGGAAGTGTGATAAAGGCAGAAAATTTTCAAAGTCGGTCCTTTTTTTTAATACCCTTTCCACCTTATCCTCTTGGAAAACATGGGAAGAAAAAAATCACAAAAAACAAACCTCCAGGAAGAATAGCAGCTCATGCTTATGATGTGTGTTCCCCACCCAGACTCACATCTTCCATTGCTTTCTGGACCTGGGTATCCACCTCTGAACTTCTCAACACAGTCTGACTCTCCCCTTCTTCCCAGCTCTCCCTTCCCACCGCCTTCTCCCCTGACCATTGTGGAGCATCCAACAAGCCTCCCCACATCCTCCTGGCTGCCCTCCAAGCTGTTAGAATAGCGACTCAGGGCCCAAGCCCAGCACTTCCCCATGGCCACCTCCCCTGGCCGCTCCACGTGCTCCCTACCCACGCCCTCCTCAGTCTCTGCCCCCACCCACTTTGGGGTTTTGGTTGGTGATTTTGTGACTGGATTGCTTTGGCTTCCTTCTCCAGACCCCACTCCAAGCCCCTCTTCCTCAAGGGCACTTTGCTGACTGCTGACTCTGGCCAACCATCCATCTCTCAGTGGCTCACACATTATGAAGACAGAGGCTTTGGCTGTTTTGTTCCTTACTTCTGCCCCAGTGTGTATATAGAAGCTTTTGAAGTTATCTCTCTCTCTCTGTTTTTTTAATTTGAGATGGAGTCTTGCTCTGTCACCCAGGCTGGAGTACAGTGGTTCAATCTCAGCTCACTGCAACCTCCTCTTCCTGGTTTCAGTGATTCGCCCACCTTAGCCTCCTGAGTAGCTGGGATTACAGATGTGCGCCACCATCCCTGGCTAATTTTTACTTTTATTTTTGGAGACCCTCTCTCCAAGAAACAAACAAACAAACAAACAAACAAAAGCTCACTTGCAAAAGCTCCTTGCCTTGGCCCCTGCTTGAAGTGTATATTCAGGACAACTTCAATCTATGCTCCCAGGTGGTCATCCTCAAGCCTTGCCCTTGATTAAACCCTACACTTCCTCATATCTTCTGAGTCGCTTTATTTATTTATTTATTTTGATTCGGAGTTTTGCTCTTGTTGCCTCTCAGCCTCCCAAAGTGCTGGGATTACAGGTGTGAGCCACCGTGCCTAGCCCTAAAGTTATCTCTGGAAGAGAACAAATGATTGCATAAGAAGAGAGGCATTGGTGAGGGTGGGGAGGAGACAGCTGTCCTTTGTGTTATGGGAAACAACTGTGGTCTCATGTGTCACTGGAAAGGGAAGTGTTTACTCAAGGACAGCACAGGGTGACCTTTCAGACGCTCTGGGCTGAGAAGGGGGAAGAAAAGGACATCCAGAGTGATGTGGCTTCTGGGAAGTTGCCTAGGGAAGGTGGGCTCCCAGGGGACTTCCAAGATTTAAAGAAACAGCATTTGTAGCTGGATGTGGTGACTCATGCCTGTAGTCCCAGCTACGCAGGAGGCGGAGGTAGGAGGATCCCTTGAGCCCAGGATTACAGGTGTGAGCCACTGCGTCGGGCCTGGGACTCTTCTCTGATCCTGCTTCCCCCTCAATCCATGGGCGAGCCCAGCACCTACTATCTCCTAAAAACACCTTTCATTGCCGCCCGCTTCCCTCTGCCCCCACTGCCTCATCCATCTTCCCAGCAATGCCTCCTCTTGCCTCTCTTCCCAGCTCCCTTCTACCTCCGTCCACTCCTCCAATCGCTTGTCACACAAATGCCAGTCATTTTTTCCAATCTCAAATGTCTGACCAGATCTCTCCTGTGGCTTGACGCCTCCCATGGCTCTTAACCATACTGAGGGCGTAGCGTAGTCCAGCCTCCTCGCCTCCACCTGTGAAGCTCGTGTAATGTGGCCCCGCTGAGGGTCACTCAAGCCCTTGCCTATCCTCCCCAGCCTCCTTTCCATTCCTGGAACATGCCCAGCTCCCAGCTCACGCCTACCTCCCAGCTTTTTCTGCCCGTGCCCCTCTGCTGTGCCCGAAGGTGGGCTCCTTCTCAGACTCCAGACTTGACTAAGACGCCTTCCCTGCACATCCTATCTCAATGAGGCCAAGGTGTCCCCTACTTCTAAACCATTACTTCCCGCCTGGACTGGACTTGTTTTAAGATAGGGTCTCATTCTGTTGTCCAGGATGAAGTGCAGTAGTACAATCAGTTCCCTGCAGCCTCATCCTCCTGGGCTCAGGTGATCCTCCCACCTCAGCCTCTCAAGTAGCTGAAATTACAGGTATGAGTCAGGTGATCCTCCCACCTCAGCCTCTCGAGTAACTGAAATTACAGATGTGAGTCACTGAGCCTGGTTAATTAAAACAACTTTTTTTTTTTCCTGGCTGGGAGCAGTGGCTCACGCCTGTAATCCCAGCACTTTGAGAGGCCCAGGCAGATGGATCACCTGAGGTCAGGAGTTCAAGACCAGCCTGGTCAACAAGGCGAAACCCCATCTCTACTAAAAATACAAAAAAAATTAGCCAGGCGTGGTGGTGGGAGCCTGTAATCCCAGCTACTCAGGAGGCTGAGGCAGGAGAATTGCTTGAACCTGGGAGGTGAAGGTTGCTGTGAGCTGAGATCGCGCCACTCCACTCCAGCCTAGGCAACAAGAGCGAACCTCTGTCTCAAAAAAAAAAAGAAAAAAATTTTTGTCATTGAGACAAGAGTCTTACTATGTTGCCTAGGATGGTCTCAAATTACTAGGCTCAAGGGATCCTCCCACCTCGGCCTCCCTGAGTGCTGGGGTTATGGGCGTGAGCCACAGCACCCAGCCCGGCCTGGACTTTTGCAGTTGCCTTACCCTGTGGTTTTGCAGCTCCCATCCTTTCCCCTCCCAACAGAGCCAGGAAGAGCTGGTGAGAACTCAAGCCAGATCAAACCTCTCTGCTGCTAAGAACAGAGCTTATCTACAGCTTACTACAGCTCTTGTCCTCCCTGGGCAAAAGCCAAAGCCTTCTCACAGTCCACAAGGCTTTTGCCAACCTATCCCCATCCTCTCCTTGACTTTGTTGCTTCCTACTTTCCCCCACTCATATGCCTCCAGCCACACTGACTTCCTTCCTGGCCCTCAAATACTCCAGGTATTCCTGTCTCAGGGCCTTTGTACTTGCCATTCCCTCTGCCTGGAATGCTCTTCCCTTAGATACCCACAGGGCTCTTCCTCTCCTAGCTTCTGCCTAAATATTCCCAGACCTCCTTAGCTAGAATTCCAACTTGGCCCCCTCCAACTTCCACAGCCCCTTTAACTGCTTTACTCTTTTATTTATTTATTAGAGATAGGGTCGCACTTTGTCACCTAGGCTGGAGTGTAGTGGCATGATCACAGCTCACCTCAGCCTCAAATTCCTGGTCTCAAGTGATCCTCCCACCTCAGCTTCCCAAGTAGCTGGGGCCACATCTGCGCACCACCATGGGCTCAATCTACCTGCCTCGGCCTCCCAAAGTGCTTGGATTATAGGCGTGAGCCACCACGCCCAACCTCAATACTTTTTTTTTTTTTTTTTAGATTGAGTCTCGCTCTGTCACCCAGACTGGAGTGCAGTGGCACACTCTCGGCTCACTGCGACTTCTGCCTCCTGGGTTCAAGCGATTCTCCTGACTCAGCCTCCTGAGTAGCTGGAATTATAAGCGCAGGCCACCACACCCCGCTAATTTTTGTATTTTTCATAGAGACAGGGTTTCACCATGTTGGCCAGGCTGGTCTTGAACTCCTGACCTAAGGCGATCTGCCCATCTCGGCCTTCCAAAGTGCTGGGATTACAGGGGTGGGCCACCGCGCCCAGCCAATACTTATTTTTTTGTTTTTTTCCAAGAATGCCTGGTTGCCTGCTGCATCCTCAGCACACAGTAAAGCATCTGGCACATGGTAGATGCTTAATGAACATTTGCTGATGGATGGAAACCCAGAGAAAGCGAACCTCGCAGCTGAAGCCAAGAGAGAAACTGACCCGCAAGGGGATGCTTCCACACCGTGGCCCTCCCCCCTCCTTGCCTCCCGCCCTTACCCTGCTCACCTATGACTCTGAGCCAGGTCATCCCTCGGACGGACCCCTTGGGGAAGGTGGCAAACTCGCAGGTGTAGTTGCCTTCGTCCTCCACCGTGAGCCCGCGGAGGGCCAGCGTGGCGTCCTGGAGCTCCGCCTCTGTGTCTTGCCTAGTGCTCTGCTTGGCAGAGACGAAGGACAGCCGCTGGCTGCCGGGCTTCGGGCTGGGGAAGCTGGGACCCATCTTAGGGTGGAAGGCGGCCACATTCTGGTGGTCTGGAGGTGCATCTGGGCGCTGCCAGGTCACCAGGGAGATGTACAGTCCAGGAACAGGTGGCAGCAGGTGGCACGGCAGCTCCACGGTGCCCCCGAGCTGGCCTCGCACCTCGGGTAGTACTTGAACTCGCACATCCTGGGCTCCTGGGCAGAGAGGACAGAGAGTGAAGAAGTCGGGTGGGGGAGGAACCCAGACACCTCCAGGCAGGGCTACCACAAAGGGGGCCCCACGGGAAATGCAGGCTCCATATGTAATGCAGGCAGCTTTGCAGCATCCTGATTCTGAAAAAGTCACCTGGAAAAGACATTTTAGGGAAGACTAAAATGACTATTCTATTATATTACTACGACACGTACTATGAAGTCATATTACGTATGATTTTGGAATTGCTGTTCATATTCCTAGGTGTGATAATTAAACTGTGGCTATGCACATTATTTTTCCCAGAAGATATGAAGTCGCAGTGTCATGATTTCAAGTTACTCGTAAATGGTTCAGCAAAAAACAAAATATGTCACCCATTGTTAAGGGGGTCTAGGTGGGGAGGGTGAGGGAGGCTCCAGGCCATTCTTTTTTTGTTTTTGAGACAGAGTCTTGCTCTATCGCCCAGGCTGGAGTGCAGTGGCGTGATCTCAGCTCACTGCAAGCTCTGCCTCCCGGGTTCACACCGTTCTCCTGTCTCAGCCTCCCGAGTAGCTGGGACTACAGGCACCTGCCACCATGCCTGGCTAGTTTTTTTCTTTTTTGTATTTTTAGTAGAGACGGGGTTTCACCGTGTTAGCCAGGATGGTCTCAATCTCCTGACCTTGTGATCTGCTTGCCTCAGCCTCCCAAAGTGCTGGGATTAAAGGCGTGAGCCACCGTGCCCAACCACCAGGCCATTCTTCTTACCTACACTTGTATGTTTAAAAGTTGACATGATGGCCAGGGTGGTGGCTCAAGACTTTAATCTCAGCACTTTGGGAAGCCAAGGTGGGAGGAATGCTTGAGCCTAAGAGTTCAAGATCGGCCTGGGCAATAGAGTGAGACCCTGCCTTTAAAATTAAAAAACAAAATAAATCAATAAAAATTTTATTTTCTTTAAACTAAATTTTGTTTTCCTCAGACAGGGTCTCACTTTCACCCAGGCTGGAATGCAGTGGGCAACTCAGCTCACTGCAGCCTCGACCTCCCAGGTTCAGGCTGGGACTACAGGCGTGCACCACCACACCTGGCTAATTTGTAATTTTTTTTTGGTAGAGACAATGTCTCGCTATGTTGCCCAGGCTGGTCTTGAACTCCTGGACTCAAGTGATCCTCCCACCTCAGCCTCCCAAAGTGCTGGGATTATAGGCGTGAGCCACTGCACCCGGCCCACCCCAAAATTTTCATAAAATGTTTTTTTTTTTGAGTGGGGAGGAATCATCTGAAAATAGATCAATTAAAAAAATTTTTCATACAATACATTTTAAAACATTTAAAGGCTGAGTATAATCTTCATCACCCCCCTCAGTAATATACTTTCTCTCACCTTCCTATGAAACCTACAGCCCTCCCTATATAGTATTTTTTTCCCAAGTTCCTTTCTTTTTTTTTGAGACCGAGTCTCGCTGTGTTGCCCAGCCTGGAGTGCAGTCGTGCAATCTTGGTCACTGTAACCTCCACCCCCGGTTCAAGGGATTCTTGTGCCTCAGCCTCCCGAGTAGCTGGGATTACAGGCGACCGCCACCATGTCCAGCTAATTTTTGTATTTTTAGTAGAGACAGGGTTTCACCATGTTGGCCAGACTGGTCTTGAACTCCTGACCTCAGGTGATCCGTTCCCCCTTGGCCCTAAGTTTCTATTTTTTATTAAAATAAAAATTTAAAAAGTATTATATTTTTAGCAGGTGCGAGTGCCGGTTTCTTACTTACATATATTGCGTTGAGGTGAAGTCTGGGCTTTTAGCGTATCCATCACCTGAATAGCAAACATTGTACCCAACAGTTAATTTTTCTTTTTCTTTTTATAGGGTCTCACTCTGTCTCCCAGGCTGAAGTACAGTGGCACGATCCTGGCTCACTGCAACCTGAGTGGCTGGGACTGCAGGCATGCGCCACCAATGCCTGGCTAATTTTTTATTTTGTAGAGACAGGGTTTTGCCATGTTGCCCAGTCTGGTCTCAAACTCCTGAACTCAAAGCGAGCAGCCCGCCTGATCCTCCCACAGTGCTGGGATTATAGGCATGCACCAATGCACCTGACCTCCAACAGTTAATTTTTCTTTTTTTGAGACGGAGTCTTGCACTGTTGCCTGGGCTGGAGTGCAGTGGTGTGATCTCGGCTCACTGCAACCTCCACCTTCCAACTTCAAGCGATTCTCCTGCCTCAGCCTCCCGAGTAGCTGGGATTACAGGCACACGCTACCACGTCCGGCTAATTTTTTAATATTTTTAATAGAGATGGGGTTTCACTATGTTGGCCAGGCTGGCCTCGAACATCTGACCTCATGATCCACCTGCCTCGGCCTCCCAAAGTGCTGGGATTATAGGCGTGCGCCACCGTGCCCAGCCTCCAACAGTTAATTTTTCAACCCTCACCCCTTTCCCTCCCTCCCACCTTTTGTAGTCTCCACTGTCCATTATTCCAATCTTTGTGTCCATGTATATTTGCTGTTTAGCTTCCACTTATAAGTGAGAACATGTGGTATTTTGACTTTCTATTTCACTTAGGATAATGGCCTCTAGTTCCATCCGTGTTGGTGCAAAAAACATGATTCCATCCTTTTTTATGGCTGTGTACTATTCCATGATAGATATGTACCACATTTTCTTTCTTTTTTTTTATTGTAAGTTCCAGGGTACATGTGCAGGATGTGCAGGTTTCTTACGTAGGTAAACATGTGCCATGGTGGTTTGCTGCACCTATCAACCCATCACCTAGGTAGTAAACCGAACATGCATTTGCTATTTTTCCTAATGGTCTCCCTTTCCCTACCCACCCCCGCAACCCCACTGCAACAGGCCCAGTGTGTGCTGTTCCCCTCCCCATGTCCATGTGTTCTCATTGTGCAGCTCCCACTTATAAGTGAGAACATGTGGTCGTTGGTTTTCTGTTCCTATGTTAGTTGCTAAGGATAATGGCTTCCAGCGCCATCCATGTCCCTGCAAAGGACATGATCCTGTTCCTTTTTATGGCTGTGTAGTATTCCGCGGTATATATATGTACATAATCTTTATCCAGTCTATCCATGATGGGCATTTGGATTGAGTCCATGTCTTTGCTATTATGAATAGTCCTGCAATGAACATACACATGCATGTATCTTTGTAATATAACGACTTACATTCTTTTGGGTATATATCCAGTAAAGGATTGCTAAGTCAAATGGTATTTCTGGTTCTAGATCTTTGAGGAATTGTCATACCGTCTTCATAACGGTTCAACTAATTTACATTCCCACTAGCAGTGTAAAAGTATTCCTATTTCTCCACAGCCTTGCCTGCATCAGTTGTTTCTTGACTTTTTTTTTTTTTTTTTTGAGACAGAGTCTCACTCTGTCGCCCAGGCTGGATGGAGTGTAGTGGCACGATCTCGGCACACTGCAAGCACACTTGGAACCCCTCCTGGGTTCACGCCATTCTCCTGCCTCAGCCTTCTCCGTAGCTGGGACTACAGGTGCTCGCCACTATGCCCAGCTAATTTTTTGTATTTTTAGTAGAGACAGGGTTTTACCTTGTTAGCCAGGATGGTCTTGATCTCCTGACCTTGTGATCCGCCCGCCTCGGCCTCCCAAAGTGCTGGTATTACAGGCGTGAGCCACCACGCCCAGCCTTTTGACTTTCTTTGAGACAGAGTCTAACTCTGTTGCCCGGGCTGGAGTGCAGTGGCATGATCTCAGCTCACTGCAACCTCCACCTCCTGGGTTCAAGTGATTCTCCTGCCTCAGCCGACAGAGTAGCTGGGATTACATGTGCCTGCCACCACACCCAGCTAATTTTTGTATTTATTGTAGAGACAGGGTTTCACTGTGTTGGCCAGGCTGGTCTCGAACTCCTGACCTTGTGATCCACCTGCCTCGGCCTCCCAAAGTGCTGGGATTAAAAGAGTGAGCCACTGCGCCTGGCTGTTTCTTGACTTTCTAATAATGGCCATTCTGACTGGTGTGAGATGGTATCTCACTGTTGTTTCGATATGCATTTCTCAATGGTCAGTGATGTTGAGCTTTTTTTTCATATGTTTGTTGGTTACACGAATGTCTTCTTTTGAGAAGTGTCTGTTCATGTCCTTTATCCACTTTTTAAGGTTTTTTTTTCTTGTAAATTTGTTTAAGTTCCTTGTAGCTTCTGGATGTTAGACCTTTGTCAGATTGATAGATTGCAAAAATGTTCTCCCACTCTGTAGGTTGTCTGTTCACTCTGAGGATAGTTTCTTTGGCTGTGCAGAAGCTCTTTG
This sequence comes from Macaca fascicularis, assembly GCF_037993035.2. Taxonomy (NCBI): domain Eukaryota; kingdom Metazoa; phylum Chordata; class Mammalia; order Primates; family Cercopithecidae; genus Macaca; species Macaca fascicularis. The sequence goes on along the minus strand of NC_088393.1, from coordinate 52,894,986 downwards.
GTTTAATTAGATCCCATTTGTCAATGTTTGCTTTTGCTGCATTGCTTTTGGCAATTTCATCATGAAATCTTTGTAGATATAGACCACATTTTCTTTATCCTCCATTCATCGATAGACACTTAGGTTGATTCCATATCTTTGCTATTGTGAACAGTGCTGCAATAAATATACAAGTGCAGGTGGATATAATGGATATAATGATGTCTTTTCCTTTGGGAGGATACTCAGTGGAATCCTGGACCGAATGGTAGTTCTATTTTTAGTTATTTGAGAAATCTCCATGCTGTTTTCCATACAGGCTGTACTAATTTACATTCCCATCAACAGTGGGTAAGTGGTCCCTTTACTCTGAATCCTCGCCAGCATCTGTTGTTTTTAGACTTTTTAGTAACAGACATTCTGACTGGGGTGAGATGGCACCTCATTGTAGTTTAAATTTGCATTTCTCTGATGATTAGTGATGTTGAGCATTTTTTCATATGTTTGTTGGCTGCCTGTATGTCTTCTTTAGAAAAATGTCTCTTCAGGTCCTTTGCTCATTTTTTACGTAGGTTTTTTTTTTTTTCTTACACTACACAATTCACCCATTTAAAGTATACAATTAAGGCTGGGTGCAGTGGTTCACATCTGTAATTCCAGCACTTTGGGAGACCGAAGCCGGTGGGACACTTGAGGTCAGGAGTTCAAGACAAGCCTGGCCAACATGGTGAAACCCTGTCTCTACTAAAAATATAAAAATTAGCCAGATGTGTTCACTTGAACCCAGGAGGCGGAGGTTGCACTGAGCCGAGATTGCGCCACTGCACTCCAGCTTGGGTGACAAAGGGAGACTCTGTCTCAAAAAAAGAAAAAAAGATATAATTTTTTAAATAAAAAAAATACAGTACAATTCAGTGGCTTTAAGTATATTTGGAGTTTTACATCTGTTACTATAATCAGTTTTAGGGTATGATTTTTTGAGACAGGATCTCACTCTGTCCAGGCTGGCGGGCAATGGTGCGATTTCTGCTCACTGCAAACTCTGTCTCTGGAGCTGAAGTGATCCCCCCACCTCAGCCCCCCAAGCAGCTGAGACTACAGGTGCGAGCCACAAAACCTGGCTAATTTTGTATTTTTTGTAGAGATGAGGATTCACCATATTGCTTAGGCTGGTCTTAAACTCCTGAGCTCAAGCGATCCACCTGCCTCAGCCTCCCAAATTGTTAGGATTATGAGCATGAGCCACTGCACCTGGCCTGGGCATTTTTATAATTCCCATAAGTAACCCCTTTACCCATTAAGCAGTCACTTCCCATTCCCCCAGCCACGAATTGACTTTCTGTCTCTGTAGATGTGCCTGTTCTGGACATTTCATGTAACAGACTATGCAGCCTTTGTGTCTGGCTTCTTTCACTTGGCATCCTGTTTTCCAGGTTCATCCATCTGTAACACGTGTTGGTGCTTCACTCTTCTTTAAGGCTCAATAATATTCCACTGGAGGGACGGACCACATTTTGTTTATCTATTCAGCCGCTGATGGGCATTTAGGTTGTTTCGACTTTTTGGCTCTGCTTAATAAAGCTACTGGGATCATGCGAGTTCAAGTTTTATTTATTTATTTATTTTTGTAGACGGAGTCTCGCTCTGTCGCCCAGGCTGGAGTGCAGTGAGCTGAGCAAGCTCCGCCTGCTGGGTTTACGCCATTCTCCTGCCTCAGCCTCCCGAGTAGCTGGGACTACAGGCGCCCGCCACCTCGCCCGGCTAGTTTTTTGTATTTTTTAGTAGAGACGGGGTTTCAACGTATTAGCCAAGATGGTCTCGATCTCCGGACCTCGTGATCCGCCCGTCTCGGCCTCCCAAAGTGCTGGGATTACAGGCTTGAGCCACCGCGCCCGGCCAATTTTTTTTTTTTTTTTTTTTTTTTTTTCTTTTTTGAGACGGAGTCTCGCTCTGTCTCCCAGGCTGGAGTGCAGTGGCGCCATCTAGGCTCACTGCAAGCTCTGCCTCCCGGGTTCGCGCCATTCTCCTGCCTCAGGTGCTGGCCACCATGCCCGGCTAAGTTTTTGTATTTTTAGTAGAGACGGGGTTTCACCCGGTTAGCCAGGATGGGCTCTATTTCCTGACCTTGTGATCCGCCCGCCTCGGCCTCGCAAAGTGCTGGGATTACAGGCGTGAGTCACCGCGCCCGGCCACGAGTTCAAGTTTTTATGTGGACGCATGTTTGCAATTCTCACCCTGTCCTTTCATTTCTCAGCCATCCTAAGTGTTTCTTGTCACCTTTTTATTTTTCTGGAGATGGAGTCTTGCTCTGTTGCCTAGGTTGGCCCGATCTCAGCTCACTGCAACCTCCGCCTCTTGGGTTCAAGCGATTCTCCTGCCTCAGCCTCCTGAGTAGCTGGGATTACAGGTGCGAGCTACCATGTCTGGCTAATCTTTGTATTTTTAGTGGAGACCAGATTTCACCATGTTGGTCAGGCTGCTCTCAAACTCCTGACCTCAGGTGATCCATCTGCCTCAGCCTCCCAAAGTGCTGGGATTACAGGCGTGAGCCACTGCGCGTGGCCCATGTTTTCTCACTTTTAATATAAACGAGAACAAGAACAAATCTTCCTCTGCTCTGCACGGCGGTACAGCATGGCGACTGAGTGGCCCACAGTTCATGGGTTTGAATCCTGCTCTGCACGGCGGTACAGCATGGCGACTGAGTGGCCCACAGTTCGTGGGTTTGAATCCTGGCTCTGCGATCTTGTGCAGGTCACTTAACGTCTCTGTGCCTCAGTTTCCACAGCTGTAAAATGAGGTTAATAATAGTGCCTGCGTCCCAAGGGCTGTTATAAAGATTAAAGAATAGCTGTGGAACACTCAGCATAGAGCCCCAGGAAATGAGAGGTCAGTGCTTGCTGAGTAAACATAGGGAGCTCAGTTTAATTACAGGTGGCCTTGGCACTCAGCCTCCAGGCCAGGAAAAGCCCAGGGCACAAGACTCATTTCGAGGGCCAGCGCCACTGCCCAGCTCTGTCTGAGGGAGATGGGCCATGGAGGCGGTGAAAAGGCCCTGGCGTCACACACACAGGAACCCGAGGGAAGACAACCCTAATGAGTAACCCTAATGAGCGGTCGCTGGTGGAAGGCAGTCCCCTTGGGTGGGGATAAGCCGAGGATCTTTGGGTAAGAAGTCATCAGTGAATTATAGCAATACGAGAAAGGAAATTAAAAATAAAATAAGGCCAGGTGCGGTGGCTCACACCTGTAATCCCAGCACTTTGGGAGGCCGAGGCAGGAGGCTCACTTGGGGCCAGGAGTTCGAGACCAGCCTGGCCAACATGGTGAAGCCCCGTCTATACCAAAAATACAAAAATTAGCTGGACGTGGTGGCAGGCACCTGTAATCCCAGCTACTCAGGAGGCTAAGGTGGGAGAATCGCTTGAACCCGGGAGGTGGAGGTTGCAGTGAGCTGAGATCATGCCACTGCACTCCAGCCCGGGCAACAGAGTTAGACTCTGTCTCAAAGAAAGTCAAAAGGCTGGGCGTGGTGGCTCACGCCTGTAATACCAGCACTTTGAGAGGCTGAGGCAGGAGGATCACCTGAGGGCAGGAGTTCAAGACCAGCCTGGCCAACATGGTGAAGCCCCGTCTATACCAAAAATACAAAAATTAGCTGGACGTGGTGGTGGGCCCCTATATTCCCAGCTACTTGGGAGGCTGAGGAAGGGGAATCGCTTGAACCCAGAGACCTCACCACTGCACTCCAGCGTGGGCGATAGAATGAGACCCTGCCTACCTTAAAAGAAAAAATTTAAATTAAAAAAAAGATAATTAAAAAAGAAAAAGCCATCAGCAAAGACCGAAGTGTGACATAAATACATCATCTCCACACAAGTCCCACAACTCAAACTCAGGTGGGTCACTTGGGGGAAAAATGAGGCTTTTCCAGTCCAGAGGGGCCACCCCCACCCACCTTGAGAAAAGAAAAATAGCTCAGATCAGTCTGAACTATGCGAAATGTATCAGGCCCAGGGAGACTGTACAGGGAATAGGGGACTTTGGTCACACACCTCCTCCACCCATGCCCGGGGCAGTGGTTCCTACCCAGCTGCCCTCCCCATTAGCTTCTTGTTCCTGGAATTTGTGATACAATAGCCAATCAATACCTCCTGTTATCTTTTTTTCAGATCCAGACCTGCAGATACCTTATCCTATTTTAATGTAAATTCTTGGTTAACAATTTAGGAACTCTCTCTTCTTTGGTCCTTAAAAATCCACTTGCAGACTGGGTGTGGTGGCTCACGCCTGTAATCCCAGCACTTTGGGAGGCCGAGGCAGGCAGATTGCCTGAGGTCAGGGGTTTGAGACCAGCCTGGCCAACATGGCGAAATCCCGTCTCTACTAAAAATATAAACATTAGCCGGGCATGGTGGTGCGTGCCTGTAACACCAGCTATTGGGGGGCTGAGGAAGAAGGATCGCTTGAACCTGGGAGGTGGAGGTTATAGTGAGCAGAGATTGTGCCACTGCACTCTAGCCTGGGCAACAGAGAGAGACTCCATCTCAAAAAAAAAAAAAAAAATAGCTGGGCAAGGTGGCTAGGGCCTGTAGTCCCAGCTACTAGGGAGGCTGTGGCAGGAGGATCACTCAAGGCTGAGAGCCCAAGAAACTGATGCTGCAGTGAGCCATGATCACACTGCACTCCAGACTGAGTGACAGAGTGAGACCCTGTCTCACAAAGAAAAAAGTCCACTTGTAATTACAGCTAGTCAAAGGGTTTATTCGGAGCAACTCGAATCCACACTCCCGGGTGGCCATCCTCAAGCTTTAGGCTTCAATAAACTCTGTACTTAATCATATTTTCTGAATCTCATTATTTAAGGCTGACACCCTTTCCAGCTGGCAACCTTGTTTCCAAGCCCAACTTCCTCCATCCATAAAATGGGGATGTTTCAGCCTCCCTCCAGGGTCCCTGTGACAGTTCCATGGAAGGACTTGCTCATGGGGGATCTTCACGGGGCTTGGCCCAGGTGAGCAGAGCAGTGGCGGTCAGCCTCCTGTTGCAGGCCAGATCTGGCTGTGGCGCATGTTTGCTTTGGCCCACAGAGTGTTATTTCAGATGGGAAGTAGCGGCCCACACAGAAAGGCCTGGAGATTGCTGTCTAAAGCACCAGACAGAAGTCCGGATACGTGGCTCCTGGGAGCAACAGCTGACTGGGGCTGAGGAAGGACAACCCCCCTCCCACAGGGCACTCCCTTCCGGCTCTACTCAAAATACAAAAATTAACCGGGTGTGGTGACACACACCTGTAATCCCAGCTACTCGGGAAGGTTGAGGCAGAGTTATCACCCAGGTGCTGCGACTTCTCACCCGCCTGGCCCCCAGAGACACTGAGGTTGGAATCAGGGTTGTTAAGGGCTCTGGCCCCTTCCTAGTTGGGCAAGCAGGGAAGGCCACTCAATGAGGGTCAAGGAAAGCCATTTGGGCCTGTGTGAACTGCAGAGACAGCAAAGTAGGCTGGGGCCTAGGAGGTTAGCTTCCTCTTTGCGGTAAGTGGGAGCCGTTGAGGGTTCTTCAAATGGAGAATGACTTTGCTTCTTCCAAAGAGGTCTGAGGGGAAGGTGGTGGGCTGAGCAGAAATAGATGACCAGACAGCAAAATGACACAAAAAAGGTGGCAGTGAAAAGAACAAGAGGTTAAGACTGAGACTGAGCGTTGGGGAGGAAGATAACAGGTCTTAGGATTTATTTTTTTGAGACAGAGTCTTTCTCGCTGTATCACCCAGGCCAGAGTGCAGTGACGCCATCTTGGCTCACTGCAACCTCTGCCTCCCGGGTTCAAGCAATTCTGCCTCAACCTCCTGAGTAGCTGGGATTACAGGTGTGTGTCACCACACTCGGTTAATTTTTGTATTTTGAGTAGAGACGGGGTTTCACCATCTTGGCCAGGCTGGCCTTGAACTCCTGACCTCAGGTGATCCGCCCACTTTAGCCTCCCAAAGTGCTGGGATTACAGGCGTGAGCCACTGTGCCTCACCAGGATTTAAAATTTTAAAATGGAAGGGATTTGGTAGTAGGGAGAGAGGGAGGGATCAGGAAAAGGCAGAACCTGGAAGAATCTGGCCATTCTTTCACATCTTATAGGTCAAATCCAAAAAACTAATAGTTACTCAACAAACAGATCCTGGGTGCTAGAGGGTCTGCCCTCTCCAGCCCCGAGGTTTGTCTGTGTTATCCCCTACTGTATCCCCAGCACCTACAACAGGGCCTAGCATATAGTAGGTGCTCAATAAACACTGCCAAGTGAATGAATGGCATCTGAGCACTACTGGCTTTGGAGGATTAAAACAAAAAAACCACTTTAGGCTGGGGGCGATGGCTCATGCCTGTAATCCCAGAACTTTGGGAAATCAAGGTGGGTGGATCACTTGAGGCCAGGAGTTCGAGACCAGCCTGGCCGACATGGTGAAACCCTGTCTCTATTAAATATACAAAAATTAGCTGCATGCCTGTAATTCCAGCTATTTTAGGGAGAGTCGTTTGAACTCAGGAGGTGGAGGTTGCTGTGAGCCGAGAATGGGCCACTGCACTCCAGCCTGGGTGGCAGAGTGAGGACCCTGTCTCAAACAAACCCACCACTTTTAACTTCTTGTGGGGCACACTCCTCGGAGGGTTCTTTTACCCCCAGATACTCCACCTCAGCTGCCACCTCCTCTCCCCTCCCTGGCTGGCTGCTCTTCCGCCCTTTCACCCTTTTATGTTTTCTGTCTGCATAGTGCTTCTCACCATCTCACACACTAGATATGTCACATCCTCCTGGAAACCGACTGCCAGTGCCATGAGGGCAGGGATCTTCTGTCTGTTTTGCTCACACCTGTACCCTCAGCATCTACAAGAGAGATTGGTACCTAGTAGATGTTCAATATTTGCTGAATGAATGAATGAACCAAGCTCTAAAATCCCATTGCTGCCAGGTGCAATGGCTCACGCCTGTAATCCCAGCACTTTGGGAGGCCCAGGCAGGCAGATCACCTGAGGTCAGGAGTTTGAGAACAGCCTGACCAACATGGTGAAACTAAAATACAAAAAATCTACTAAAAATACAAAACTTAGCCGGGCATGGTGGCGGGTCCCCGTAATCCCAGCTATTCGGGAGGCTGAGGCAGGAGAATCACTTGAACCTAGCAGGCAGAGGCTGTATTGAGCTGAGATTATAGCACTGCACTCCAGCCTGGGGGACAGAGGGAGATTCTGTCTCAAAAAAAAAAAAAAAAAAAAGGGCCAGGCGCGGTGACTCATGCCTGTAATCCCAGCACTTTGGGAGGTCGAGGCGGGCGGATCACAAGGTCAGGAGGGCTAACACGGTGCAATCCCATCTCTATTAAAAATACAAAAATTAGCCGGGCAAGGTGGTGGGCACCTATAGTCCCAGCTACTCGGGAGGCTGAGGCAGGAGAATGGTGTGAACCTGGGAGGCAGAGCTTGCAGTGAGCCGAGATCGCGCCACTGTACTCCAGCCTAGGCGACAGAGCGAGACTCTGTATCCAAAAAAAAAAAAAAATCCTATTGCTGTAAGTTCCCCATTCTGAGTTTCTAATTCCAAATGAATGAACAGGATAGTTCAGGCCCTGTGGGGTTAACAGTCCTTTTTTTTTTTTTTTTTTGAGATAGGATCTCACTCCGTTGCTCAGGGTGGAGTGCAGTGGTGTGATCTCAGCGTGCTGCATGCAGCCTCAACCTCCTGGGCTCAAGCAATCCTCCCACGTCAGCCTTCGGAGTAGTTGGGACTACAGGCGGGCACCACCATACTTGACTAATTAAACAAAAATCTATTTTGTAGAAAGGGGGTTTCACTGTTTGTTGCCCAGGCTGTTCTCAAACTCCTGGACTCAAGCAATTCCTCTTGCCTTGGCTTCCCAAAGTGCTTGGATTACAGGCGTGAGCCACCGCGTCCTGCCTACAGTCCATTTTTAAGGCATTTTCACCTCTTTCTCTCTCACACAAAATGGACTTGTGATAGATCACAAGCAATCTATCAGGAAACCCTGACACCTCCTTTTTTTGAAATTTATCTATTTAGACCACCTCTGACGCCTCCCCAGTCCCTGCCCTGGTCTAATCCACTGCCACTTCCCACCTGGAGGACTGCAGTTGTCCTTGTGGTCTGTTCCTATGCACAGCCAGAGGGATCCCGCTAGAAACTGCAGCAGAACACGCCCTCCTGCACAGAGCCCTCAGGAAACAAGCTCAAGTCTTTTCTGTGTTTTTTCTTTTCTTTTCTTTTTTTTTTTTTTTTTGAGACAGAGTGTTGCTCTGTCTGCGTCTCCTGCCTTAGCCTCCTAAGTAGCTGGGATTACAGGTGCCCGCTACCATGTCTCAAAAAAAAAAAAAAAAAAAGAAAGAAAGAAAGAAAAAACCCTACAGGCCGGGTGCAGTGGCTCACCTGAGCTCAGGAGACCAGCCTGGGCAACACAGTAAAAGCCCGTCTCTACTAAAAATACAAAAATTAGCTGGGCAGTGTGACACCAACCTGTAATCCCAACTACTTGGGAGGCTGAGGCACGAGAATCGCTTGAACCTGGGAGGCGGAGGTTGCAGTGAGCTGAGATGGTGTCACTGTACCAGCTTGGATGACAGAGTGAGACAGTGAGACACTTGCCAGCTTGGGCAACAGAGTGAGACTCTCGTCTCAAAGAAAAAAAAAAAAAGAGAAAGAGCCCTCAGTGGGGCAGGGGTCTGGGGGAAGAGGCGCCACGATCAGGGCAGGGGCTATGGGGATGGAGGAGGGCTAGACTGGAAACACTCAGAACTTGGAATGGGAGAGCGGGACCAGCGGTGAGGGTGACAGGGAGAAGCTGGGAGGGTAGGGACTTGGAGGCTGACAGGCTGTAGAGGTAAGGGGGACAGGGGTGAGGGCCGCTGCCCAGACGCTCTGTGTGTCAGGTGGGGGCAAGGGAGATACAGCCAGGAGGATGGCCGGCCTGGAGTGAGCCCCCACCGTCCAGCACACTGCTAGGCAGGGGCTGTGCCGTGAACTTGGCCAGGACATGGCCAGCACCATAGCTGGGGGACTGTGGCCATGGGAACACCAGCCTCCCTCAGTGTCACTGGGCAAGCCAGACTGGTGACAGCTTCATGAGGTGTGAGCTGGGTCCCCAGATACACTTCCTCTCCCTGTGGACTGCACCTGCAGGCTTCCTGTGGTGGCAGAGTGGAGGCTGTCCAGGGCGTGGTGTGAGCCCATGGGAGAACTATGGGGACAGACACAGCTTGAGACCCCGAGATCCATAGGTGGGTAGGCCAAGGCAGCGAGGAGGGTGCAGAGTGACTTATGGAACCCTGGAGGAGAGGCTGGGGGCTTGGACTCCCGGGCCTGAGAAAGGAGGGGGCTGGGCGCCTGGATTCCTGGGTCTGAGGGAGGAGGAGCTAGAGGCCTAGACTCCTGGGTCTGAGGGAGGAGGGGACTGAAGCTGGACCCCTGGGTCTGAGGGAGGAGAGATGGTGGCCTGGACTCCTGGGTCTCATGGAGGAGGGGCTGGGGCCTAGACTCCTGGGTCTGAGGGAGGAGGGATGGTGGCCTGGACTCCTGGGTCTGAGGGAGGAGGGATGGGGGCCTGGACTCCTGGGTCGGAGGGAGGAGGGGCTGGGGGCCTGGACTCCTGGGTCTGAGGGAGGAGGGATGCAGGCCTGGACTCCTGGGTCTGAGGGAGGAGGGATGCAGGCCTGGACTCCTGGGTCTGAGGGAGGAGGGATGGGGGCCTGGACTCCTGGGTCTGCGAGAGGAGGGGCTGGGACCTGGGCTCCTGGGTCTGAGGGAGGCGGGGCCTGAGGCTGGACACCTGGGTCTATGGGAGGAGAAGTTGGGCTCTTGGACTCCTGCGTGGCTGGCTCCCCAGGGCCTGGCTTCCCCCACAGATCTATAAAGCACAGCGACCCACCTTCCTATGGCAAGGCGCGTTGGGACTAGAGCAGACCCTTGAAGGCCAGAGGCTTTGAGTACTGGCCTCAGCTGCTGCCTCAGCTACCTTGTTAGTTAATTAATTACATTAAATTAATCACAGTGCCCACCCCCCACAGCGGAAATCCGGGAGCTGGTTTGGGGGGTGAGCAGCGGCTGTAGCAGCCAGGATGTAGGGCTGTCTGCGCCTGGATTTCTGCAGCTGCCCCCTGGCCTCTAATCTGTGTGTTTTGTTTTGTTTTTTGAGATAGGATCTTGCTTTGTTGCCCAGGGTGGAGTACAGTGGTGTGATCTCAGCTCACTGCAGCTTCAACCTTCCTGGCTCATGCGGATCCTCCCACTTCAGCCTTCCAAGTAGCTGGGACTATAGGCGCACACCATCACCTTTGGCTAATTTTTAAACTTTTTGCAGAGACAGAATTTCGCCATGTTGCCCAGGCTGGTCTTGAACTCCTGAGCTCAAGTGATCCACCTGCCTGGGCTTCCTAGAGTGCTGGGATTACAGGCGCAAGCCACCGTGCCCGGCTTCTTGAAAGTCTTTTAATGGTCTCCCTGCTGTCTCTTAGCGTCTCTTATCTGTGTCTTCCAGGGTCTCTTCTATCTCTGTGTCTGCCACCGTGCCCGGCTTCTGGAAAGTCTTTTTTTTTTTTTTTTTTTTTTTTGAGACGGAGTCTAGCTCTGTTGCCCAGGCTGGAGTGCAGTGGCCGGATCTCAGCTCACTGCAAGCCCCGCCTCCCGGGTTCACGCCATTCTCCTGCCTCAGCCTCCTGAGTAGCTGGGAGTACAGGCGCCCGCCACCTCGCCCGGCTAATTTTTTTTTGTATTTTAGTAGAGACGGGGTTTCACCGTGTTAGCCAGGATGGTCTCGATCTCCTGAACTCGTGATCCGCCCGTCTCGGCCTCCCAAAGTGCTGGGATTACAGGCTTGAGCCACCGCGCCCGGCCCTTGAAAGTCTTTTAATGGTCTCCCTGCTGTCTCTTAGCGTCTCTTATCTGTGTCCTCCAGGGTCTCTTCTCTCTCTCTCTGTGTCTAGTTCTTAGGGTCCCTGTCCCTCTGTGTCTCGAATTCCCAGGGTCTCTCTTGGGATCTCTGTTACTGTTTTCTCTTTTGAGACAGCATCTTGCTCTGTGGCCCAGGCTGGAATGCAGTAGTGCAATCAGGGCTCACTGCAGCCTTGAACTCGGTTCAGGGATTCTCCTGCGTCAGCCTCCCAAAGTGCTGGAATTACTGGTATGAGCCACTGTGCCTGGCCTCTGTCACTCTTATCCGTGTCTCCCAGAGTCTCTGGTCTCCGCTCTGTGCCTCTCATATTCTCTGTCTCTTTGTAATGGCTTTATTAAGACATTATTCCCATACTATACAATCTACCCATTTAAAGTGTACAGTTCAGTGGCTTTTGTATATTCAGAGTTTGCCATCCAACACTCGAGCAATTATAGAACATTTTCATTAGCCCAAGAAGATACCCCGTCCCCCTTAGTCACTCTCTTCCTCTTTCCTCTGTATGTCTGACATTTCTGGTCTCTTTCTCTGTCTGGGTCTCCCTATCTCTGGAACCTGGCTCTCTGCCTTGATTCCTGGGGCTCTCCTCTCCCAAGACTTCTGGTCTACGTCTCTAAGAGTGTCTGTTTCTGTCTCTGACCGTGGGGTCTCCCTGCCTCCGGGGTCTCCAGTGCCCTGTCTCCCCACACCTTCTCACAGCCTGGCCCATCTCGCTGGGCCCCCACTTCTCCTCCCCTTCCTGCTCCATTTGTCAGCATTGCTGGGACATTAAAAATGTAACAGCATCCCAGGCAGGGGCGGGGGAGCTGGCCCATGTGCCCAGCTCCTTGTCCCCAGCTCCCTGTCCCTCCTGTGTTCATCACTCCCTGTGGCCCCCACATATCGCTGGCCTTGAGGCCCCCTTTACACTGACCTCCCTGGGTCACGGCACCTCTGCTCTTCCACAGCTGGAGTCTTTGGGGCTCCCTGCCTGTCACCAAACCCCTTTCCTTTTGTTGTCCCTGCCTTCATCTGGTATCTATGTCTATCTCCCTTCCCCCACCCTCCTCTGTCCCAGTCCCATTCCAGTGTCTTTCCGCCTCATCCTGTGATGGTATTTCACCTCCCCTCCATCCTCCGGTTCCATTCCTAGATGTGTCTCTGACCCCATTCCTAAATCTGTGTCTGACCGCTTCCCTCTACTGGCCTCTGTCACCATCCTTGTAGCTCCAGCCTCTCTATATACCCACCCCCCCACTTCTCTGGCCAGTCCCCCTTCCCTAATGAGAGGAGACAGCCAGGCTGCTGTCCCTCTGCTCCCCTCCCCCTCCACTACATGGGGCTGCCTGGCGGACATGGACACATGGATGGGCAGGGAAGGAAGCTGGGGGAGGGGAGCCGGCCCAGCTGGGGGCCCAGGTGGTGCACCCACATTCCTTGAGGAGGCCAAGCGGTGAAGGCAGTGCAGCTAGAGAGGTATACAGAGAAGGATGGAGAGGAGAGAGAGAGATGGAGGGGAAGAGAGAAAGAGCTTGGAGAGGGATGGAGAAAGAGAGGGTGAGAAACGAAGAGAGATGAAGAGGGGGAAAGAAAGTGAGGGAATGAGGAAAACAGCGAGGAGGAGGGGAGAGAGAGATTTGGAGTGAGCACGTGCCAGTAAGCCAGCCAGCAGACCACAGAGGCGAAGGATGGGGGGGGTGGTCAGGAAAAGGGTCGATAGCTCCTTCCCCAGGTGCTAAGAGCTTTCACAGGGAATCAGTGGGGCCTTGGAGCCTTCCGGATGGTCCGCAGGGAACGGATTGTTATCTCAGTTTTTTTTACCAGGGAGGAAATGGAAACTCAGAGGCACTTCCTGGAGCCCACCCAGTGAGGGGCTCTGAAGAACCGGAGCCCGGCTTCCCCGGGACCTGCTGTGAGACCTTGAGAAGCCAGCTTGCCTTTGCTGAGCCTGTTTCCTCATCTGTAAGATGGAAACAGAAACAGGACCTGTCTCCCAGGGCAAGCTGGAGCCTTCCGTGAGATCATGCACCAAGCCAACAGTAGGTTCAGGGTCTGGTGGGTTCGGAGAATTCACCCAGAGGTGCCAGTTCTGATCTTACCTCTCTATTTCTGCCTTAAGGGAGAGGCAAGGGATTGACGGGGAGTCCCCAGCTCTGGGTCAAAGCTGGGAGGCCAGTGAGAGCCATCCTGGGGCAAATGAGGCCAGAGAGGTGGCCGGGGTTCCCCCAAGATCCCCCTGAGCTCTTTTTTTTTTTTTTTTTTTTTTTTTGAGACGGAGTCTCGCTCTGTCGCCCAGGCTGGAGTGCAGTGGCCGGATCTCAGCTCACTGCAAGCTCCGCCTCCCGGGTTCACACCATTCTCCTGCCTCAGCCTCCCGAGTAGCTGGGACTACAGGCGCCCGCCACCTCGCCCGGCTAGTTTTTTGTATTTCTTAATAGAGACGGGGTTTCACCGTGTTAGCCAGGATGGTTTCGATCTCCTGACCTCGTGATCCGCCCGTCTCGGCCTTCCAAAGTGCTGGGATTACAGGCTTGAGCCACCGCGCCCGGCCCCCCCTGAGCTCTTTTCTGCGCAAACCCTCGGGAAAGTCTAGCATCCCAGAGTTTGTCGCTGGGAATACACAGCCGGGTCACCTGCAAGGGGCGGGGCCAGTGCCTCTTTCAAGGGTTCCCTCCCAGCCCCTCCCTCCCCAGGGGGGCCGCTCTCCTCCCCTAATGGGGTGGATGGAAGGACGCCAGGGGGTCCAAGGCATCCCAGTGGGAGGGACGGGGGGGGGGGGGGCGGGGGGGGAATAAGGGCGGCGGCTCCACTCGTCCACCTCCTGCTACGGCTCTGAGGACAAAGGCGCCACCAGAAGATAAATAAGGTCCCGAAACCGGGAGTCCGGAACACGGAGCCAGGAGCGCCCGCCCCGCCCCTCCCTGGCTCGGCGAGAGTGAAACCAGGAAAACTTCCCCGGCGACGTCTCCGTCGCCCCCGACCATTCACAGGGAAAGGGAGCGGGCTCGCAGCCTCTGGGACTCGGGGCCTCCCGTTCTATCCGGGACTCAGGCGACTGAGACTCCAGCCTCAAGACAGAGCCTTCGACCCTTGATCATATCTGGAGCCCAAGAGACGGGAACCGCAGCTCGCACTTCTATTGGATCTCAGAAGACGTTCCTCTGCCCACAATTAAGTCTGAAGCTCACGCTATCGAGTCTCCTGTCCCCCCAGTTCTGCCGGGAACCCAGAAAACGAAGCCCCCTGCCCACAATTAAATCCAGAATCTACAAGTTTGATCCTCTCTCGCCCCCAGTTTTACCTATATCCCAGTTAGACGTAGCGCCTAGCCTCCATTCTACCAGGGACCCAGAAGACGGAGCCCCTGGCCCCTGATTTTTCTGGAGTCCACGGAGTCAGAGCCCCCAACTCCCTGAGGTTTGGGGTTGGAGCTCCGAGCTCAGGCCCTTCCCACTAAGTCGCTAGAACTCTTATCCTTCGCCCTCCAAGGGACCCGAATCAGGTCCCCTTGTCCTCAGTTCTCTCCGGGCCTCAGACGCCCAAGCCGAGAAGAAGGAAAAATGGGGGAGGGGGTGGTCTCGCCTCTTCCTCCAGACCCTACTGCGGGAGGTGGGGGGAACATTCCCCACATTCCTGAGACGGGTAGAGGAGATAGAGACCCAGATCCGGGGTGAACTGCTCGGCGCGGGGTGGGGAGGGGGCGCCAGGCCTTCCTCGGATTTAACTCTTTCGGCGCGGGAATCCGAGAAAGGGGGAGGCGGACAGACAAGCCGGCGTAGGATGGGCAGTTGGATTAAGAAGGATGGGGGTGGTGGTGAGAGAGATGCAGAGAGGAGGGGTCAGAGTCTCCTCGAGAGAATCGGACATGTAGGGGGTCGGAGTCGGGGGGGCCAGCCAGGAAGGGGACACGGGAGAGGGGGCTCGGGGAGCCGGGGGTGGGCGGGGAAGGTGCTCGGCTTCCCCAATTCGGAAGGTAAGGGAGGAGGGGGTCCGCGCGGGGGCAGGGGGCCGTCCGCTCGTCTCACCGGTTTTCCGGAGCAGCAGCAGCAGCAGCGGCCACAGCAGCGGCGTCGGCGGCGATCTCGACGGCAGGAGGGCAACGGCCCGGGCCATGGAGGGCCCGGGAGGGGACTGGGCCCGGGCGGAGGCCCGCGGGCCACTCTGTGGGGGCCGATAGGCTGGGCGGGCGAGTAGGTGCCTGTGGGGCTCCGGCTCCGGCTCCGGGCCGGTTCCCGCCGCGCTCTAGCCTCCCTGTTCTGCTCTCCCGGCCCAGCTCTCCCGCCCGGCTCGGCACCCCCGGCCCCTCGCTCAGCTCCGGCGGTTCGAACCCGCTGACGTCACAGGATCTACCCGCTGCTCCCCCGAGCCGAGTCGACCCCGGCTCCGGCCCCGCCCCCTCCTGGCGTTCTGACCCGCCCCCTGGATTCCACGCCTGTTCCTCCACGGGATTCCATTCTCGCTCCTCCCCAGGATTCTAAGGTCGCCCCTGCCACAGAATTCTGTCTCTGTCTGCTCCCAGCGATAAGCCACGCCCCCTAAGGTCTAGCCACGCCCCCTCTGCTCCGGAGTAGGTCCCGCGCCCCGCCCCCTGCCCCCAGCCTGCAGGCCGCCTCGCCAAGGTCTTGCCACGCCCCCTTAGGACCTTCCAGCCGACTCCGCCCCCGCGAAGCCCCGCCCCCACCAGCCCCGCCCCTCGCCCTAGCCTTAGTTCGCCCGGTCTCTTAGCTCAGTCCGTCCTGGCCTCAGTTCTGCCCACAGTTCGAATCTTGCCCTTTCTTGCCTGCCCGGGTCCTCTCACCACAGTTGCCTGACGCACGTGGGGCCTTACGGTCCTGACCCCACCACGTCCTGGTTGTGCGACCTCCCCGCAGGTCGCGCCCATCGCTCTGAGCCTGTCTCCCGTACCCTCGTGCGTTTCTAATCTTTGCCCTGGACTCTAGGTGTCGCTGCACTCGTTTCTTTCTGGATTTCTCTGTCTCTCTTAGGTGTCTTTGTGTCTCTCCCTCTCTTTGGGTCTTCCTCTCTGTCCCCTTATTTTTGCCTCTCTGGGTCTTTCGGTCCTCATGCTTCGGTATCGCTCTCTTTCTGGTCTTCCTTTATCGGTCACTCTTTCTTTCTTTTCTTTCCTTCCTTCTTTCTTTCTTTCTCTTCCTTTTTTTAAATAAAAGAGACGGGGCGGGGGACAGCGGGTGGGTCTCACTGTGTTGCTGAGGCTGGCCTCAAGCGATCCTCCCGTCTCGGTCTCCCAAGATGCTGGGATTACAGGCATGAGCCACCGCACCGGCCTGTCTGTCATTGTTTCTGGGTCACTTGGTCCCTATGTCTCTTTCCGTCCTTTGACTGTCTCTGTGCCTCTCTGTCTCTTGTGTTTCTCTCTCCGTCTCTATCTCTGCGCCTCTCTATCTCTGTGCTTCTCTGTCTCTGTCTGTATGTCTCTCTCTGTCTCTATCTGTGTCTCTCTGTCCCTGTCTCTGTCTCTGTGTCTCCCTCTCGGCGTCTCTTATCTCTGCGTGCGAGTCTCTCTCGCTATCTCTCCGTCCCTGCTCTGTTCTCTGCGTCCTTCCCTCCTTACCTCCCTGCGCGCCCTGGTCCTCCCCTCCCACACCTGCTCCGTACCGCCTTCTCACCGCAGCCACCCGCCAGGGGGCAGCAGAGACCGGCCCCCGCGCTGCGGTGGCCCGGCCGAGCTGGGTGGGGCTGGGCTCCAGTCAGGCCTTCGGACCTGGTCCCTCCCCGCGTCCTTGTCCCACTTCCCCTATCTCCCCAGCCTCCTCGCGTCTTTGTGTCTCTCGCTCAGACTCGGGCCCTTTGTCTCTCCCCGGCGGCTCGCCCTCCTCCCTGCCCCCACCTACCTCTTCGCATTCTTTGGGCTGCCCAGGGGGAGCTGCTGAGGCCGCGCCGCTGGGCGGGGTGAGGGCGGGAAGCGGGAGGCCTGGGGGAGGGGGTGCCACTGAGCGCCAGCCTGGGCCCAAGTTCCTTCCAGGCCAGTAGGCGCCGAGCTGCTCAGCTGGAGGCAGGTGCTTCGGGGCTTCTTGCCCTAGCAAGAGGACCACCTGGGCTCGCCCTCCCTTCTACCTGCCACACCTGGGCTTTCCTCCCCAGAAGGACTAGGTTTCAAGTATCAGAGGCTGTTATCTCTCCGCGTTCAAGTCTTAGTTATGATACTTTTTATTTATTTATTTATTTATTTATTTATTTATTTATTTATTTATTTATTTATTTGAGACGGAGTCTCGCTTTGTCGCCCAGGCTGGAGGGCAGTGGTGCGATCTCGGCTCACTGCAACCTTCGCCTCCTGGGTTCAAGCGATTCTCCCACCTCAGCCTCCTCCTGAGCAGCTGAGATTACAGGCGCGCGCCACCACGCCCGGCTAATTTTTGTATTTTTAGTAGAGACAGGGTTTCACCATGTTGGTCAGGCTGGTCTCAAACTTCTGACCTCGTGATCCACCCGCTTTGATACTATTAATACATGTAGTCAGTGTTTACCATGTGCCAAGCACTGATCTAAGTGCCCTGCGAATATTGTCTCATATAAGCAATGCAGCGCCCTGGGCAATAGGAAACTGAAGCAGAGAGATGAAGTGACTCACTGAGTTACAAAATGGCAGACCAAGGCAGGGCGCCGTGGGTGACGCCTGTAATCCCAGCACTTTGGGAGGCTGGAGCTGGTGGATCACTTGAGTTCAGGAGTTCGAGACGAGCCTGGCCAATATGGTGAACCCCTGTCTCTGCTCGGGAGGCTGAGGCAGGATAATCGCTTGAACCCAGGAGATGGAGTTTGCAGTGAGCTGAAATCGCACGACTGCACTCCAGCCTGGCAACAGAGTGAGACTCCGTCTAAAAAAAATGAAATAAAAATTAAAAATTAAAAAAAAAAAAAAATGGCAGAGTCAGAGCTGACTCTTCTAAGCACCTTATTTCTCTTAGTTCCTCACAGGGATCCCATGAAGGGGACACCATGGTGATCCCCACTTCACTGAAAAGTTAACTGAGGCCCAGGGTGGTTATTTGCCCCAAGCCACCCAGCAAAGATACATAGCAGGCTGGGTGCTTCTTTTGGGCCCGGATGGTCTGTGCTCTTTTTGTTTTTGAGACGGAGTCTGGCTCTGTCACCTAGGCTGCAGTGCAGTGGCACAGTCAATCTTCACTCACTGCAACCTCCGTCCCCCAGGTTTAAGTGATTCTCCTGCCTCAGCCTCCTAAGTAGCTGGGATTACAGGTGCGCACCACCACGCCCGGCTAATTTTTGTATTTTTAGTAGATAAGGGGTTTCTCCATGTTGGTCAGGCTGGTCTCGAACTCCTGACCTTGTGATCTGCCCGCATTGGCCTCCCAAAGTGCTGGGATTACAGGCGTGAGCTACTGCACCTGGCCAGTCTGTGCTCTTAACCTCCATGCCATGTGAGCTCCAGATAGCTTGTGTCTCAGGCTTGGCACAAGCTGGGTGTGAGGATGGCTGGACAAATAAGTGCACACAGCCTCCTACTCGGGAGGCTGAGGTGGGAGGATCACCTGAGCCCAGGGCGGTTGAGGCTGCAGTGAGCTGTGATTGAGCCACTGCACTCCAGCCTGGGAGACAGAGAGAGAGTTTGTCTCTAAAATAAATAAATACACAAATAGGCCTGGTGCAGTGGCTCATGTCTGCAATCCCAGCACTTTGGGAGGCCAAGGCTGGCAGATCACTTGAGCTTAGGGGTTCGAGACAAGCCTGGCAGCATGGTAAAACCCCATCTCAAATATATATATATAAAATAATAAAATAAAACAGTAAAATAAATAAGCGTGCTTAATTTATGTATTTAATTTTGAGGCAGGGTTGTGCTTTGTCACCCAGGTTGGAGTGTAGATCTTGGCTCCCTGTAACCTCAAACTTCCCAACTCAAGGGATCCTCTGCCTCAGCTTCCTGAGTACCTGGGACTACAGGCATGTGCCACCATGCTTGGTGCATTTTTTTTTTTTTTTTGAGACAGAGTCTCTGCTCTGTCGCCCATACTGGAATGCAGTGGTGCGATCTCAGCTCACTGCAAGCTCTGCCTCCCCGGGTTCACGACATTCTCCTGCCTCAGCCTCCCTAGTAGCTGGGACTACAGGTGCCCGCCACCACACCCAGCTAATTCTTTGTATTTTTAGTAGAGATGAGGTTTCACCATCTTAGCCAGGATGGTCTTGATCTCCTGACCTCGTGATCCACCCGCCTCGGCCTCCCAAAGTGCTGGGATTACAGGTGTGAGCCACCGCGCCTGGCTGCTCGGTGCATTTTTAAATGTTTTATAGAATTTGATTCTCGCTTTGTTGCCCAGGCTGGTCTTGAACTCCTGCCCTCAAGTGGTCCTCTCAGCCTCCCAAAGTGCTGGGATTACAGGTGTGAGCCATCGTGCCTGGCAATAAATGTGCTTTAGATCTCTCTGACCTTCTCTCTCAATCTGAGGCCAGGTTAGTGGGCCAAGACCTCTGGGTTTTAGTGCCAGCCTTGGTACTAACTTGCTTTCAGAATCCTGGGACCCCTGTTTCTCCAATGAACAAAATAACCAGTCCCCAGTGAGTCTTCTTCTAAGAATTCTCTCCAGCACCTCCTTTCTCCTGGCCTACCAATGAGTGGGCTTAGCTCTCTCCTGGCTGTTCTTTGTGAGCAGGGGTGAGCCCAGGAAGAAAGCCCCAGGAGGCTGGGCATGGTGGCTCAAGCCTGTAATCCTAGCACTTTGGGAGGCTGAGACAGATGGATCACCTGAGGTCAGGAGTTTGAGACCAGCTTGGCCAACATGGTGAAACCCCGTCTCTACTAAAAATATAAAAAATAGCGGGATGTGGTGGCGGGCGCCTATAATCCCAGCTACTTGGGAGGCTGAAGCCAGAGAATCGCTTGAACCTGGGAGGCGGAGGTTGCAGTGAGCCAAGACTGCGCCACTGCACTCCAGCCTGGGCGGCAGAGCAAGGCTCTGCCAAAAAAATTTTTAAAAATCCCAGAGGTGTAGGGTGGAGTTTCACATCCTTGGGTCACAAGCATGAGGCTGAGCACCAGGTTTGTTGACAAATGACTAGGTGGGTTCCACGCCCGCCTGGGGAGTTGACTTTTAGGGTCAAGGAGTCCCAGAGGTGGCACTTCACTGAAGAGCCATAACCACTAGGAGATAGGGGCATAGGTAGGAGCAAATGCTTCCTGATGGAGCTATGGAGCTGATGTCAAGTATTTTACCTGCCTGGCAACCTCTCCTTTCTTTTAGCAGCAGTGGCCCCCCAACCACTTCCTCCCCTCGGTCTTTTTTTTTTTTTAATTAAGACAGGGTCTCACTCTGTCGCTCAGGCTGCAGTGCAGTAACATTACCACGGCTCACTGCAGCCATGACCTCCCTGGCTTGGGATCCTTCCATGTCAACTTCCTGAGCAGCTGGGACTACAGGCATGTGCCACTATGCCTCGCTAATTTTTCTATTTTTTTTGTAGAGATGGGTTTTTGCCTTGTTGCCCAGGCTGGTCTTAAACTCTTGGCCTCAAGCAATTTGCCCGCCTCGGCCTCCCAGAGTGCTGGAATTACAAACATGGGCTACCATACCCGGGTCTTATTCTGAGATAGGGTCACGCTCTGTTGGCCAGACTGCAGTGCAGTGGTGCAATCATGGCTCGTTGAAGCTTCCACCTCCCAGGCTCAAGTGATCCTCCCGCTTCAGCCTCCCAAGTGGCTGGGACTATAGGCATTCGCCACTGTGCCAGAATAATTTTTATTTTTATTTTATTTTTATCTGATACAGAATATCGATCTGTTGCCCAGGCAGGCTGTGTTGGAACCGAACTGTTGATTCCCTCCTGGGCAGGGGTCGCCGCGAAGGATCACCGACACGAGATTCACAGCAGAGAGTTATTTATTACTAGCGCGCTAGGGTCCCAAGCTCTAAGTTGGCCCTGGGACCCCGAGTGCTTGTTACAGGTTGTTTATATAGGCAAACACAAGTTCAAACACAGCTTAAGGCGCGAAATTCAAACAAAGCTTTAGGCGCGTGGTAATTGGGTCTAGCTATGGCCTGAGCAAGGTGTCTTGTTCTAATTGGTTAGAGCAGGACCTTATGAGGTTTTTTCTTGGAGTTGCTGATTCCGGGAACTTCGAGGCAGGGTGGGACCCCCGGAATTGGCAAGGTGGGACCCCATGAGGTTTCCCGGAATTGGCAGGGTGGGACCCTATCAGGGTGGGACCCTATCGAGGCAGGGTGGGACCCTATCCAGAGCCACCTGGTGTTAATTTTTTCTATATGAGGCCTAGTTTCTAAATTTTATGAGGCCTAGTTTCAGCTGGAATAAAGTGGTGTGATTTCGGCTCACTGAAACCTCCGCCTCCTGGGTTCAAGTGATTCTCCTGCCTCAGCCTCCCAAGTAGCTGGGACTACAGGTTTGGGCCACGACACCTGGCTATGTTTGCAGTTTTATTAGAGATGGGGTTTCTCCATATTGGCCAGGCTTGTCTTGAACTCCTGACCTCAAGTGGTTTGCCTGCCTTAGCCTCCCAAAATGCTGGGATTACAGTCGTAAGCCACCGCACTTGGCCCCCTAGACTCATCTTTTGACTTTTTTGTAGAGACAGGCTCTCACTAGGTTGCCCAGGCTGGTCTTGAACTCCTAGGCTCAAGCAATTTTCCTGCCTTGGCCTCCCAAACTGCTGGGATTACAAGCATGAGACATGACTCCCGGCACATATATATATGACTATATATATAAGACTATATATATATATAGGCATTTGCAATCAAATATAACCTTATTAATACAATCTATACCCCCAAAAATCTGTACATGTCTGGGAGATGCACAGAGCTTTGTAAATTTCCAAGGGCAGGGAAAGGAGGGGCTGGTGGTGAAAGCTTTCAGAATTCTTCAGGATGTCCAGGCTTTGAAGAATAGGCAAGTTTTGTCATAGCGCAGGATATGGGGAAGGACATTCCAGGTAGGAGGGTGGTGAGAACAGGAGCGGGGGATGTGTGTGAGGGGCAGGATCTTAGAAGGTCCTGAAGGCCAGCTGAAGGGCGGCTCATGCTCTGGGAACCACAGAAGGTGAAAGAGCAAGGGTGGTTTACTACCTGCTTGTCTTTACTTCCTGGAACCCCAGATCCTGAGGTTCACTCCTCCCCCTTTCCTATTGCCCTAGGCCTTTGTGATGTAGGCTGGAGTTTCAACCCTTGGGAAGAGGGGTCATACTGAGGTGGGCCCAGGCTGCCATCTCTATGCAAATTCCCTGGGATGCCATGCAGATGAGGGACCTTATGCAAATGTATGCCCTCCTGGTGGGGCAGGCTGGGACCCTCCACTCATTAACTTGGGGACCAGTGGATGGAGAACCCTTTCCTCTTCTCTTTCCCTTCCTGCTAACCATCTGTTCACTCGCCATCCAACTACCCAGACCCCGACACTAATGTCTGCCTTTAGAGTCGTATCTCTGTATGTGGTCCCTGCCCTGGACTAAGGGAACGTCTGTATTTTATTTTATTTTATTATTTTATTTTATTTTATTTTATTTTATTTTATTTTATTTTTGAGACGGAGTCTCGCTCTGTCACCCAGGCTGGAGTGCAGTGGTGCAATCTCTGCTCACTGCAACCTCCGCCTCCTGGGCTCACGCCATTCTCCTGCCTCAGCCTCCCGAGTAGCTGGAACTACAGGCGTCTGCCACCATGCCAGCTAATTTTTTTTTTTTTTTTTTTTTTGAGACGGAGTCTCGCTCTGTCGCCCAGGCTGGAGTGTAGTGGCCGGATCTCAGCTCACTGCAAGCTCCGCCTCCCGGGTTCGGGCCATTCTCCTGTCTCAGCCTCCTGAGTAGCTGGGACTACAGGCGCCCGCCACCTCGCCCGGCTAGTTTTTTGTATTTTCTAGTAGAGACGGGGTTTCACCGTGTTAGCCAGGATGGTCTCGATCTCCTGACCTAGTGATCCACCCGTCTCGGCCTCCCAAAGTGCTGGGATTACAGGCTTGAGCCACCGCGCCCGGCCAATTTTTTGTATTTTTAGTAGAGACAGGGTTTCACCATGTTAACCAGGATGGTCTTGATCT
The DNA here is from genome assembly GCF_037993035.2 of Macaca fascicularis. NCBI lineage: Eukaryota > Metazoa > Chordata > Mammalia > Primates > Cercopithecidae > Macaca > Macaca fascicularis. The sequence goes on along the minus strand of NC_088393.1, from coordinate 52,872,050 downwards.
CCTGACCTTGTGATCCGCCCGCCTTGGCCTCCCAAAGTGTTGGGATTATAGGCGTGAGCCACTGCGCCTGGCCTATTTATTTATTTATTTATTTTTGAGATGAAGTCTCGCTCTTGTCCCCCAGGCTAGAGTGCAATGGCACGATCTCGGCTTACTGCAACCTCTGCCTCCCAGGTTCAAGCAATTCTCCTGCCTGAGCCTCCTGAGTAGCTGGGATTACAGGCGCCTGCCACCACACCCAGCTAATTTTTGTATTTTTAGTAGAGACGGGGTTTCACCATATTGGCCAGCCTGGTCTCGAACTCCTCACCTCAGGTGATCTGCCTGCCTCGGCCTCCCAAAGTGCTGGGATTACAGGCGTAAGCCACTGTGCCTGATCTTTGTTTTTTTTTGAGACAGAGTCTCGCCCTGTCCCCTAGGCTGGAGTGCAGTGGCAGGATCTTGGCTTTGCTGCAACCTCCGCCTCCCGGGTTCAAGCAATCCTTGTGTCTCAGCCTCCTGAGTAGCTCAGATTACAGGCGCATGCCACCATGCCTGGCTAATGTTTGTCTTTTTTTTTTTTTTGTATAGATGGGGTTTTACCATGTTGCCCAGGCTAGTCTTGAACTCCTGACCTCAGGTGATCTGACTGCCTCGGCCTCCCAAAGTGCTGAGATTACAGGTGTGAGCCACCATACCTGGCCTAAGGCAACCTTTTTGCTTTTCTCTGTGTCTCTTTGTCTTTCCTTAGATAATCACAATAATTAACATGTACTGCACATGGACTCTGTGCCAGGCTTTGTACTAAATACTTCCCTTGTTATCTCATGAAATTCTCCCTTCCATCCTCTGATCCTGTGTGCGTTTGCTGTATATTTTTTTAAGGGAATTTTCAATTCTGCTATATAGGGAACAAGAGCCCTACAAATAAGGACATAGACAGATGAAATGAAGGATGGATATTAAGAGGCAACTCAAGCCGGGCGCCGTGGCTCATGCCTGTAATCCCAGCACTTTGGGAGGCCAAGACGGGTGGATCACGAGGTCAGGAGATCAAGACCATCCTGGCTAACATGGTGAAACCCCGTCTCTACTAAAATTATAAAAAATCAGCTGGACGTGGTGGCACTTGCCTGTAATCCCAGCTGCTCGGGAGGCTGAGGCAGGAGAATCAGTTGAACCTGGGAGGCAGAGATTGTAGTGAGCCGAGATCACTCCACTGCACCCCAGCCTGGGCAACTGAGCAAGACTCCATCTCAAAAAAAAAAAAAAAAAAAAAAAAGGAAGCAACTCATGAGACCTGTTAGACACACTAAGAATGTGAACTGAACACAGATGGGAGGGATGCAGGGATCCAGTAAGCTCCAAGCATTCACGCGTCCTGTGGGCAACACCCACTCTGCTCCATGAGTCCTGAACCCGAGACACAGGTAAAAGCTGTGGCTGCCAAGCAGGTGATCGGCCAGCCACAGTCATCTAGCTTCTCATGTTTGCTTTTATTGTTGTTGTTTTGAGACGGAGTCTCGCCCTGTTGCCCAGGCTGGAGTGCAGTGGCGTGATCTCGGCTCACTGCAACCTCTGCCTCCCGGGTTCAAGTGATTCTCCTGTCTCAGCATCCCCAGTAGCTAGCATTACAGGCGTGCCCCCCACCCCCAGCTCATTTTTGTATTTTTAGTAGAGACGGGGTTTCACCATGTTCATCAGGCTGGGTGGGAACTCCTGACTTCAAGTGATCTGCTTGCCTTGACCTCCCAAAGTGCCGGGATTACTGTTTTATTTTATTTTTTGAGATAGGATCTTGCTCTGTCGCCCTGGCTGGAGTGCAGTGGCTGGATCACGGCTCACTGCAGCCTCAACTTCCCGGGCTCAAGGGATCCCCCTACCTCAGCCTCCTGAGTAGCTGGGACTATAGGCATGTACCACCACATCAGGCTACTTTTTGCATTTTTTTGTAGAGACAGGGTCTCCTTTTGTTGCCAAGGCTGGTCTCGAACTCCTGGGCTCAAGTAATCCTCCTGCCTTGGCCTTCCAAAGTGCTGGGGATTACAGGCCTAAACCACTACGCCCAGCCTGTTTTATTTTATTTTATTTTTTGAGTTTTGCACGACATCCTTTGTTTGAATGAAATCTCTGTTTTATTCCCATAGATTTGGCTTCAAATTTGAAGATCTAGATTCCATGTCCAGAGAAAAAGAGAACCTGATGAGTCCTGAGAACAAGACCAGGGAGAAGATCTCTGAGCTGGAGTTCGAGGTCACCAGCCCACTTTGGTTAACAAGAGGTGCCTCCTGGCTGTCCAGTGCTTCCTCGTGGAGGAGTCAGCTGCTTTTCTTGGGAGGTGGAGGGTGTTCCCAGCCAAGTGCCTCCTCAGGCCCTAGAAAGTCAGGGATTGGTTGCATTTCCTGAAGTCGCTTCCTAGGTCTGTGGACCTTCTAAGGAATTCCACTGGCCGCTTTCCCCACTGGAGTGCAGCAACACCATTAGGATGTGAATTATTATTATTATTTTTTGGAGACAGGGTCTTGCTCCGTCTCCCAGGCTGGAGTGCAGTGATGCCATCACAGCTCGCTGTAGCTTCGACTTTCTGGACTCGAGCGATCCTCCCCCTCTGAGTAGTGGGGACTGCAGGTGTGTGCCACCAAGTCTGGCTAATTTTTAAATTTTTTTTGTAGAGATGGGATCTTGCTGTATTGCCCAGGCTAGTCTTGAATTCCTGACCTCAAGTGATCCTCTTGCCTTGAGCTCCCAAAGTGCTGGGATTACAGGCGTGAACCATTGCACCTGGCGGGTTGTGAATTTTGTTCATTGATGTCTCCCCAGTGGCTGGCACATAGTAAACACTCAATACACTTTTTCTTTTTTTTTTTTCTTTTTTTTTTTTTTTTTTGAGACGGAGTCTCGTCGCCCGGGCTGGAGTGCAGTGGCCGGATCTCAGCTCACTGCAAGCTCCGCCTCCCGGGTTTACGCCATTCTCCTGCCTCAGCCTCCCGAATAGCTGGGACTACAGGCGCCCGCCACCTCGCCCGGCTAGTTTTTTTTTTGTATTTTTTTAGTAGAGACGGGGTTTCACCGTGTTAGCCAGGATGGTCTCGATCTCCTGACCTCGTGATCCGCCCGCCTCGGCCTCCCAACGTGCTGGGATTACAGGCTTGAGCCACCGCGCCCGGCCCACTTTTTCTTTTTTTTCTTTTTTTTTGGAGATGGAGTCTCGCTCTGTTACCCAGGCTGGAGTACAGTGACTCGATCTCGGCTCACTGCAACCTCCGCCTCCCAGGTTCAAGTGATTCTCCTGCCTCGGCCTCCCGAGTAGCTGGGACTACAGGCATTCACCATAATGCCCGGCTAATTTTTGTAGTTTTAGTAGAGATGGGGTTTCACCATGTTAGCTAGGCTGGTCTTGAACTCCTGACCTCAGGTGATCAGCCGGCTTTGGCTTCCCAAACTGTTGGGATTACAGGCATGAGCCACCACGCCCAGTCAAACTTTTGTTGAATGTATGATTGAGTGAATGGAGGAATGAATCCTCAGCTGTGTTTTGCCAGGGGCAGGCCAGGGCATGGCTTTCCCAGTAGGTGCTCTATTGCATTGGAAAGGTGGGACAGGCTTGACTTCCATGTTTGTGAGTATAAACTAGCCTCTTAGGTCTTTCTTTGCTCCAGTCTTTCCTCCTTAGGCATAGATGGTACACACAATGGCACCAAGCTCACTAGCAAAGCTCTCATTTCCCTGGGGCCAGAACATGATGCACACAGACACAAATTTAGTGTATTTGGTATCATGATCTCATGCCTGCCTGGTGGGGTGAGCTGGGTGGGCTGCCCGTCCAGACCCCAACCTCTCTCACATTCTTCCTGGGAATCTATCCTTTTGCTGAGACTGCAGGCTATGCCTTTTGGAGCTGGTAAACAGAACTTCAGGGGGCAGAGACAGGTACTTGAGGCACCACACAGACCCACTGACCCAGCCTGGCTCCAGGGTTAAGCAGATCTTGAGACAATGAAAATAAACTTAGCAATAATCAAAACTTTAAAGTAAAAGCTTCTATATGTGTGTATATACACTTTGTGTGTGTATATACACATGTAAATGTCTATATATTTATAAATATATGTGTATATATGTATAATAAATACATAAAATTAAAGAGATGTGGGAGGCTGGCCGTGGTGTCTCATGCCTGTAATCCTAACACTTTGGGAGGCCAAGGCAGAAGGATGGCTTGAGCTCAGGAGTTCAAGACCAGCGTGGGAAACATAGTGAGATCCCATCTCTAAAAAAATAAAAAATTAGCCTGGCATGGTGGCACATGCCTGTGGTCCCAGCTACTTGGGAGGCTGAGGCAGAAGGACTGCTTAGCTCTGGGAGGTTAAGGTTGCAGTGAGCGGTGATCATACCACTGCACTTCCGCCTGGATGACAGAGCGAGAACTTGTCTCTAAATAAATAAGGCTGGGTGGGGTGGCTCACGCCTGTAATCCCAGCACTTTGGGAGGCCAAGGCAGGTGAATCACGAGGTCAGGAGTTTGAGACCAGCCTGGCCAACATGGTGAAACCTTGTCTCTACTAAAAATACAAAAATTAGCCGATCGTGGTGGTGCACGCCTGTAATCCCCACTACTCAGGAGGCGGAGACAGGAGAATCTAGGAGGTGGAGGTTGCAGTGAGCTGAGATGGTGCCATTGCACTCCAGCCTGGGTGACAGAGCAAGACTCCGTCTCAATCGATCAATCAATAAATGGATGAAGATGCTGGGTGTCACTGCATTGCTTCTTTCTAGACTTTCCTCTGTCTCTCTTAGTGTCTCTTTGTCTCTGTCACTATCTTTGGGTCTCTTTGTGTTCCTAAATTTCTGTATTTCTGGGTGTTTCGTTCCTTATGCTTCAGTATCGCTCTGTGTTTCCGGTCTCTGTTTGTCACCGTTGCCTTTTCTTTTCCCTCCCTCTCTGTGGTTCAGGCTGGAGTGCACTGGTCAGACCACAGCTCACTGCGGTCTCGACCTCCCTGGGGCTAGGTGATCCTCCCACCTCACCCTCCGGAGTAGCTGGGACTACAGGCTCGTACCACCACACCTGGCTAATTCTTTTGTATTTTTTGTAGAGATGGGGTTTTGCCACATTGCCCTGGCTGGTCTTCAACTCCTGGGCTCAGGCGATCTGCCCGCCTCTGTCTCCCAAAGTGCTGGGATTACATACGGGGCCTTGGACTTTATTTTAAAATGGGATCATATTGGCCAGTCGCGGTGGCTCACGCCTGTAATCCCAGCACTTTGGGAGGCCGAGGCGGGTGGATCACGAGGTCAGGAGATCAAGACCATCCTGGCTAACACGGTGAAACCCCGTCTCTACTAAAAATACAAAAAATTAGCCGGGTGTGGTGGCGGGCACCTGTAGTCCCAGCTACTCGGGAGGCTGAGGCAGGAGAATGGCATGAACCCGGGAGGAGGAGGTTGCAGTGAGCTGAGATCGTGCCACTGCACTCCAGCCTGGGTGACAGAGTGAGACTCCGTCTCAAAATAAAGTAAAATAAAATAAAATAAAATGGGATCATATTCTAGATCTGCATTACCTGTAGAAATTTCTGTACTAATGGAAATGTTTTATATCTGTGCTGTCCAATATAGTAACCACAAGCCACAATTGACTGCTGAGCAGTAAAACTGTGGCTAGTGTCACTGAAGAATGAGGTTCTACATTTTATTTAGTTTTAAGTAGTTTACGTTTCTATAGCCACCTGTGACTAGGGATACCGTATTAAACATCAAGGATCTAGAAATATGTTCTGAACCATTTCACTCACTCAACATTACATAGGTAGCTTCATTCTGATTTTATTTTATGTATTTGTCTATTTTTTGGAGACACGTTCTTGCTGTCACCTAGGTTGGAGTACAGGGGTACGATCACAGCTCTCTGCAGCCTCCATCTTCCTGCCACAGCCTCCCAAGTAGCTGGGACTACAGGCGCCCGCCACCATGCCTGGCTAATTTTTTGTATTTTTAGTAGAGACGGGGTTTCACCATGTTGGCCAGGCTGGTCTCGAACTGCTGATCTCAGGGGATCCACCTGCCTCGGCCTCCCAAAATGCTGGGATTACAGGTGTGAGCCGCCGTGCCCGGCTGAAGTTATCTATGTTTTTTTTTGAGACAAGTTCTTGCTGTCACTTAGGTTGGAGTACAGAGCTCACTGCAACCTCCATCTTCCCGCCACAGCCTTCTGAGTAGCTGGCACTACAGGCTCACGCCACTATACTCAGCTAATTAAAAACACTTTTTTTTTGCTGGGCACGGTGGCTCACGCCTGTAATTCCAGCACTTCAGGAGGCCAAGGTGGGTAGATCACAAGGTCAGGAGTTTGAGACCAGCCTGACCAACATGATGTGATAACCCTGTCTCTACTAAAAAAAATACAAAAATTAGCCAGGCGTGGTGGTGCACGCCTGTAATCCCAGCTACTCAGGAGGCTGAGGCAGGAGAATCGCTTGAACCTGGGAGGCGGAGGTTGCAGTGAGCTGAGATTGTGCCATTGCACTCCAGCTTGGGCAACAGAGCAAGACTCCCTCCATTTCAAAAATAAATAAATAAAATAAATAAAATAAATAAATAAATAAGCAAACCAATCAAACAAACAAAAAACAAAAAACTGTTTCTTTTAGAGACAGGGTTTCACTGTGTTCTCCAGGCTGGTCTTGAACACCTGGTTTCAAGCAATCCTGCTTTAGCCTGCCAAAGTGCTAGGATTACAGGCATAAGACATCATGTTTGTCCCTCATTCCTATTTTATCTTATTTTTGAGACAGGGTCTCACTCTGTGGCTCAGGCTGGAGGGCACTGACGAGATCACGGCTCATTGCAGTCTTGACCTCCCTGGGTCTATGTAATCCTCCCATCTCACCCTCCAGAGTAGCTGGGACTACAGGCTCGTACCACCACACCTGGCTAATTCTTTTGTATTTTTCGTAGAGATGGGGTTTTGCCATGTTGCCCAGGCTGGTCCTGAACTCCTGGGCTCAGGCGATCTGCCCACTTCTGCCTCCCAAAGTGCTGGGATTACAGGCATGAGCCACCGCATCCAGCCTCCAAATTATAATATGTGCTTCTGAAATACTGGTACCTATTTATTTGTTGTCATTAGTAGGTTAGAAAGTATAGGCCGGGCGTGGTGGCTCATGCCTGTAATCCCAATACTTTGGGAGGCTAAGGTGTGAGGATCACAAGGTCAAGAGATTGAGACCATCCTGGCCAACATGATGAAACTCTGTCTCTACTAAAAATACAAAAATTAGCTAGGCGTGATGGCGCATGCCTGTAATCCCTGCTACTCTGGAGGCTGAGGCAGGAGAATCGCTTGAACCTGGGAGGCAGAGGTAGCAGTGAACCGAGATCTCGCCACTGCACTCCAGCCTGGCAACAGACTGAGACTCTGTCTCAAAAAAAAAGAGAAAATATAATGTAGGTTGGGTATGGTGGCTCACTCCTATAATCCCAGCACTTTGGGAGGTCAAGGTGGGCAGATCACCTGAGGTCAGGAGTTTGAGACTAGCCTGGCCAACATGGTGAAACCCCATCTCTACTAAAAATACAAAATTTAGCCGGGCGTGGTGGTGGGTAGTACCCGCCACCCACAGCAGTTAATCCCAGCTACTCTGGAGGCTGAGGCAGGAGAATTGCTTGAACCCGATTGGTCGAGGTTGCCGTGAGCCGAGATCGCGCCACTGAACTCCAGCCTGGGCGACACAGTGAGACTTCGTCTCAAAAAAAAAAAAAAAGGAAAAAAAAAGAAAGTATAATGTAAACCATATGCCAATCACAACAGAACCAAAGTTAAACATTAGCATTAAAAATTTTTTTCAGAGATGAGGTCTTGCTGTGTTGCCCAGGCTGATCTCAAACTCCTGACCTCAAGTGATCCTCCTGCCTCAGCCTCCTGAGTAGCTGGGACTAGGCATGAACTACTGTGCCCAGCATTTTTGTTTGTTTATTTGTTTGTTTTTGAGATGGAGTCTCACTCTGTGTCCCAGGCTGGAGTGCAGCGACACAAACTTGGCTCACTATCACTTCCGCCTCCTCGGTTCAAGGGGTGGGCTGGGCGCCCAGCTATTTTAGGATAAATTTTCAAAGAATGTGCATGGCTCAAATGAAGAAACCTAAAATATCTTTCTAAGGTATTTAAAAGATAATATGAGTATTAGTAAAAATGGTCTATGCATAGAACCCAGAAACTAGAAAAGAACAAAATCAAGCAAAAGTATTAACACTTAGGATGATGGAACTTGGGTGGGTTTGGGGCAAAGGCTCCTTAAAATAGGAGAGTCTGAAAGACATTTCTGGCTAAGTGCTATTTTGAGCCAGAATCTGCAGTATGAGAATGAATGAATTAAGTGAGGATCTGTAGTGAAAGATTTCAGGACAAATGAAGAAGAGTAAGTTCGAGAGTCCTGGCCAGGTGCGGTGCATCATGCCTATAATCCCAGAACTTTGAGAGGCCAAGGCAGGGGGATTGCTTGAAGCTAGGAGTTCAAGACTAGTCAACACAGAGAAACCCCATCTGTAAAATAATTTTTTTAATTAGCCAGGTGTAGTGGTGCATGCCTGTAGTTGCAGCTACTGAGGAGGCTGAGGTGGGAGGACATGCTTGAGCCCCAAGGTTCGAGGCTGCAGTGAGCTATGATCACATCACTGCACTCCAGCCTGGGTGACAGAGCAACAGAATGAGATCCTGTCTCAAAAAAAGAAAAAAAGAGGTAGGAAAGGAACAAAATATTCAAGGGCTGGATAGACACTGTCTGATAGGATGCAGGCAAGGAAAGTGAAGCTAGGTATGGCAAAGAGAGAAGCACTATGCATGCAGCCTTTTGTAGGAGTTTGAATTTTATTCTAAGAGAAATGAGAAAACCTGAGTCACAGACGGGCTTCTAATCTGCATTTTATTTATTACTTATTATTTATTTATTTTTGAGATGGAGTTTCACTCTTGTTGCCCAATGCTGGTGTACAATGGTGCGATCTCTGCTCACTGCAACCTCCACCTCCCGGGTTCAAGTGATTCTCCTGCCTCAGCCTCCCGAGTAGCTGGGATTATAGGTGCACACCACCATGCCTGGCTAATTTTTTGTATTTTTAGTAGAAACAGGGTTTCACCATGTTAGCCAGGCTGGTCTCACACTCCTGACCTCAGATGATCTGCCTGCCTCAGCCTCCCAAAGTGCTGGGATTACAGGCATGAGCCACTGTGCCCAGCCTGCTTTATGTTTAAAAGAGTATCCATTTCGAGAATACGCAGTACAAGTATGCATTAGGAGGCTCCTGGAAAAGTACAAAATTATGTTTAAAAGCAATTATAGGCGGGGCGTGGTAGCTCATGTCCATAATCCCAGTACTTTGGGAGGCTGAGGCGGGCAGATCACCTGAGGCCAGGAGTTTGAGACCAGCTTTGCCAACTTAGTGAAACCCTGTCTCTACAAAAAGTACAAAAATTAGCTGGTCCTGGTGGCACGCATCTGTAGTACCAGCTACTAGGGAATCTGAGATGGGAGGATCACTTGAGCCCAAGGTCGAGGCTGCAGTGAGTCATGTACTCTAGCCTTGGCAACAGAGCCAGGCTCTGTCTCAAAAACAAACAAGCTAACAAACACACAAACATACATGAGAGCAATGGGTCAGCCTGGGCAATAGAGCAAGACTACATCTTAAAAAAAAAAAAAAAAGGGGCCGGGCGCGGTGGCTCACGCCTGTAATCCCAGCACTTTGGGAGGCCAAGGTGGGCAGATCAGGAGGTCAGGAGATCGAGATCATCCTGGCTAACACGGTGAAACCCTGTCTCTACTTAAAGTACAAAAAATTAGCCGGGCGTGGTGGCATGCACCTGTAATCCTAGCTATTCAGGAGACTGAGGCTGGAGAATTGCTTGAACCCGGGAGGTGGAGGTTGCAGTGAGCCGAAATCTCACCACTGCACGCCAGCCTGGCGACAGAGTGAGACTCCATTTAAAAAAAAAAAAAAAAAAGAGAGAATTGACAAGTGAAAATATTGCCTATAAGATAAATGTTATTCTGTATTTTATGGAGCCATACGAACTTGGTGGTTTGTTTTGTTTTTTTTAATTTTTACCATTTTAGATTTAGGAATTCCACTTTAAAAGGATGAGAAGGATGACTGAAAGGTAATGTTTAAATTTTTAATTGATATGAGTATTGGAGCCATCAAAGATTGCTGTTGAGCATTTGCTTTTATAAGTGCATTGATCCAGGTGAAAGAAGATGTATGTTTTGACTGATGGCCGTGAAACCATTTGTAGAAAGAGCTAGCTGCAGCTCTATGCCCTGTGGCAGGGTAGAGTTAAAAGGTTTATTGAATATGGGAAGCTGGGGGATAAGTGGTCAGGAAAGAGAGCTGTATGCGAGGGGACCCATGGGATGTGCCTTTGGGTTATGTGAGTGGGAGGTAAAGGAAATGGAGGAATCCAGGATAAATTCTAAGTTTTGGGCTCACCCAGTTGGAGGGCAGGGATACCATTTATGCAATAGGAAAGACTGGAGGTTGATTTGGGACATAATAGGTTTGAGGTATCTATGTGGATATCTATCTATCTATCTATCTATCTATCTATCTATCTATCTATCTATCTATCTATCTCTATCTAAAGACAGGGTCTTACTCTGTCACCCAGACTGGAGTGCAGTGGTGCAATCACGGCTCACTGCAGCCTCGAACTCCCAGGCTCAATCAACCCTGCCACCTCAGCCTCCTGAGTAGCTGGTATCACAGGCGTGCACCACCATGCTCGGCTAATTTTTTGTATTTTTAGTAGAGATAAGGTTTCACTATGTTGGCCAGGCTGGTCTGGAACTCCTGGGCTCAAGCGATCCGTCTGCTTTGGTCTCTCAAACTGCTGGGATTACCGGTGTGCACCACCCTGACTGGATGTTTTTGTATTTTTAGTAGAGACAGGGTTTTGCTATGTTGGCCAGGCTGGTCTTGAACTCCTGGACTCAAGTGATTCACGCACCTCGTCCTCCCAAAGTGGTAGGATTACAGGTGTGAGCCACTGCACCTAGCCTGAGATAAAAGCTTTGTAAGATTAGTGGTTAATGGCCGGGCGCGGTGGCTCACGCCTGTAATCCCAGCACTTTGGGAGGCCAAGGTGGGTGGATCACGAGGTCAGGAGATCGAGACCATCCTGGCTAACACGGTGAAACCTCGTCTGTACTAAAAATACAAAAAATTAGCCGGGCGTGGTGGCAGGCACCTGTGGTCCCAGCTACTCGGGAGGCTGAGGCGGCAGAATGGCGTGAACCCGGGAGGCAGAGCTTGCAGTCAGCTGAGATCGCGCCACTGCACTCTAGCCTGGGTGACAGGGCGAGACTCTGTCTCAAAAAAAAGAGAAAGATTAGAGGTTAATATTCCTGGTGTGTAGAGAGATCCTACAAATTAATAAGAAAAGGTAAAAAAAACCAAAGAGAAAAGTAGGCAAGAGTATACCACAGTTCACAAACAAGAAAAGCAAATGGCCAATGAACATACGGAGAAACACCATTTTCACGCTAGAGGTCACAGAAATTCAAATGAAAACAAAATTAATATGCAGTGAATTAATTGTGGTGAATTCGTATAATTGTATATTGTCTTAGCATCCATTCTGAATATAAGTTTAACTTTCTCATGCCAAAATCTGGGCTTAGTTACCCTTGACACAGTTTCCAGCTCTACACCTCCTTCCAGTCCTTCCTCCCTCCCTCCCTACCTCCCTTTCTTCTCTCTCTCTCTCTTTCTTTTTTAGAGACAGGGTCTCATTATGTTGTCCATGCTGGTCTCAAAATCCTGGCCTCAAGCAATCCTCCTGCCTTAGCCTCTCAAAGCCCTGGGTTTACAGGTGTGAGCCATCATGCCCAGCTCTCCTCCCAGTTTCTTACTGGAGTTGATCAAGGTTATCAGCTTTATCTAATTTCCTCCTGGTGACCATCTCTGTATGGGACAGCTAGATAGATGCAAACTACTTGAGCCACGCTACTGATCCCCACACCTCCGATGAATGGATTGTGCAGATATGACAACCTCCGTCACAGCGTGTCTCTCTGGAACTTTTGTTCTAAACCCATCAGTTAGAACTCTCCTGGGGAACTCCGTCTCTGCCATGCCCTGGACCCCAATAAAGGCTTTGGGGGATCTCTCTCCACCTGCTGGTTGAGGCTGTGTGTCTCAGGCAGCTGCCCGCTTCCCACTGGTCCAGGGAAGTGTGCTGCTCTTTTCTCTCTGGGATCCATAAGTAATAAACTGCTTCTGTTATATCTTTCCTTCTTCTTCTTTTTATTTTTAAATAGAGACAGGGTCTCGCTATGTTGCACAGGCTGGTCTTGAACTCCTGAGTTCAACTGATTCTCCTGCCTCGGCCTACCAGAGTGCCAGGATTACAGGTGTGAGCCACCGTGCCCGGCCTCTGCTTCTGTTATTTCTTCTTTTATTTTTTTGAGACAGAGTCTCCGTCTGTCACCCAGGCTGGAGTGCAGTGACGTGATCTTGGCTCACTGCAACTTCCACCTCCTGGGTTCAAGTGTTCTCCTGCCTCAGCCTCCTGAGAAGCTGGAACTACAGGTGCACACCACCATGCCCGGCTAATTTTTATATTTTTAGTAGAGACAGGGTTTCACCACGTTGGCCAGGCTGGCCTCAAACTCCTGGCCTCAAGTGATCCTCCTGCCTTGGCCTCCTGAAGAGCTAGGATTATAGGCGTGATCCACTGCACCCTGCCTCTTTCTGGTATTTCATGTGTTTTGTTGAGTTGCCTCCTTTTGTCTCACTTGACTGACACACCTGAACCTAATCTCTTTCCTGGTCAGGAATAAACTGGACACAGGTCAGATAAGAGCCACAAGGATCTTGGCCAGTATAAACACATTTCCTGTGACAGGCACACCTGTGTACAAGTCAGACACTTAGGCATTGGGCTGCCTGCCAGGATAAACGAAAATCTGCTGAAAAGCACATTGTAAACACTTATGATGTAATCCCCTGGAGCCCAGGCAGGGCAAAGCCAGAGTCTATGGCCATGCTCATGAAAGAGACCTCAACACCAAATTATTGGCCAGGCACAGTGGCTCACACCTGTAATCCCAGCACTTTTGGAGGCTGAGGCAAGTGGATCACCTGAGATCGGGAGTTTAAGACCAGACTAACCAACATGGTGAAACCCCATCTCTACTAAAAATACAAAAATTAGGCCGGGCACAGTGGCTCATGCCTGTAATCCCAGCACTTTGGGATGCCAAGGCAAGCAGATCATTTTGAGCTCAAGAGTTTAAGAGCAGCCTGGGCAACATGGCGAAATCCCGTCTCAACAAAAACCACAAAAATTAGCCAGGAGTTGGTGGCTCATGCCTGTAGACCCAGCTACTCAGGAGGCTGAGGCTGGAGAATCGCTTGAGACTGGGAAGTGGAGGTTGCGGTGAGCCGAGATCTCGTCACTGAACTCCAGCCTGGGTGACAGAGTGAGACCCTGTCTCAAAAAAAATTAAAAAACAATTTTTTTTTAGGCTAGGTATGGTGGCTCATACCTAACATTTTGTGCAGGAGGATTGTTTGAGGTTAGGAGTTTGAGACCTCGTCTCTACAAAAAATAAAAATAAAAATTTAGCTGGATGGGATGGCACGTACCTGTGATTCTAGCTGCAGAGCAAGTTGAGGCAGGAGGACCACTTGAGCCCAGGAGTTTGAGGTAGTGAGCTATGATTTTGCCACTGCACTCCATCAAAAAAAAAAAAAAAAAAAAAAAGAATGACAAAAGAAAAGCCCAATTTTTTGGTGAATCAGTGAGAGAAAGCTGTCATAGTAGCGGTGGGTGAAATTAGAGAGTAAATTATTGCCGTGGGAAAACCGTCAGGAGCACTTCCTACCACCACACAGTTGAAAAACAAACAATAACCTTGTGTTTGTTTTAAACGAATTCAATAAACCATGGAATCTGAGCGCCTTAACGTGGCCCATGAGCTCTTTTGCTTGGGGGAGGCTGCTTCGTTACCTACCAGGCAGGAGGCTTCTGTAGCATCCCAACAATTTCCCATGGCGACCGATCCCACTCTGTCCACTTTGTGGCTGAGCCGACTGAGAGCAGAGAGTGGAGTTGCGTGCCTGAGATTTGAGGAGGCAATGTTAGGAGGCCCTGGGTGGTGTGTGAGTGCAGTGCTCCCATCACCCCACATGGCTGTAAGATGACACTGACACACCTCACAGTAGCCTGCCGTGGCCGAAGTGCAATTGATTCCCATTCGATGCACAAGAAAGGCTCGGGGAGGTGAGGTCGCCAGCCAGTCACCCGTGCTGACCTCCCGCTACCCTCCTCTGTGCTTCTAGGCTGCTGCTTGCATTTCCTCTGTCCCTTTCCGACTGCAATGATCTCTCTGAACCCCAGTTCTTCTTTCTCTGTATTTCTCTTAAGAAAAAATTATGTAGGGATGTGGTCTTGCTACATTGCCCAGGCTGGTCTTGAACTGCTGGCCTCAAGTGAACCTCCTGCCTTGGTCACCCAAAGTGCGGGGACCACAGGTTTTTGCCACCATGCCCGGGTAATTTTTTATTTTTTTGTAGAGATGGGGTCTCACTATGTTGCCCAGGCTGGTCTTGAGCTGCTGGCCTCAAGTGATCCTCTTGCCTGTGCTGAGGACTGCAGCTGTGTGCCACCATACCTGGCTAATTTTTTATTTTTTTGTAGAGATGGGGTCTTGCTATGTTGCTCAGGCTGGTCTCAAACCCCTGGCCTCAAGAGATCCTCCTGCCTCAGCCTCCCAAAGTGCTGGGATTATAGATGTGAGCCACCGGACCTGGCCCACTACTCTTTTTGTCTCTCTGTCTCCCCAAATCTATTTTTGTCTCTTACTCCAGGACTCTCTCTTGGAGCTTCCCAACCCATCCCTCCTGCCTCCCCCTAAATCTTTCCATCCCTTTCTCACGTCCCTCTTTCTTGGCCTTGTAACGTTTCTGTGTCCTCTCTGCCCCAGGCCCCCTTTTCTCTGGATTCCTCCCAGCTCCCCCCTCTTTCCCAAGGGACTCGTCTCCAGAGGAGGTGGCTCCATCCCTAATTCCATCGACTCTACAGTTGAGAGGGAGCTTTTCCTCGCCCAGCTTCAATTCCCTCTGGGGCTCTGGCAAAACAGACTGGGAACTTTTACTTAAGGGGACAGCACCCCACCTCCAGGCAGGCGATGGTCCTTGGGGACCAAGCCCAGCGCCCTCAGGACCCGGCGTCTTTCCCTCCACCCTCGGCCAGCTAAGTTGCCCTCTGCATGCTCACCCGCTCTCATGCTGTCATTTCTTTTTTTTTTTTGAGACGGAGTCTCCCTGTGTCTCCCAGGCTGGAGTGCAGTGGCGTGATCTCGGCTCACTGCAAGCTCCGCCTCCCGGGTTCATGCCATTCTCCCGCCTCAGCCTCCCAAGTAGCTGAGACTACAGGCGCCCGCCACCACGCCCGGCTAGTTTTTTGTATTTTTAGTAGAGACGGGGTTTCACCATGTTAGCCAGGATAGTCTCGATCTCCTGACCTCGTGATCCACCCGCCTCGGCCTCCCAAAGTGCTGGGATTACAGGCTTGAGCCACCGTGCCCGGCCGCTGTCACTTCTTTATCTCTTCTTTTCACGGAGTGTCTCGCTCTGTTGCCCAGGCTGGAGTGCAGTGGTGCGATATCAGCTCACTGTAACCTCTGCCCCCTGGGTTCCAGCGATTCTCCTGCCTCAGTTTCCCAAATAGCTGGGATTACAGGCTGGCACCACCATGCCTCGCTAATTTTTTTGTATTTTTAATAGAGATGGGGTTTCACCATGTTGGCCAGGCTGGTCTCAAACTGCTGACCTAAAGTGATCCGTCTACCTTGGTCTCCCAAAGTGCTGGGATTACAGGTGTGAGCCATCAAGCCTGTTTTTCTTTTCTTCTTTTTTTAGAGATGAAGTCTCACTTTGTCGCCCAGGCTGGAGTGCAATGGCGTAATCATAGCTCACTGTAGCCTCGTACTCCTGGGCTCAAGGAATCCTCCCACCTTAGCCTCCTGAATAGCTGGGACTATAGGCGCACCTGGCTAATTTTTGTATTATTAGTATTGTTATTTGTAGCGATGGGGTCTCGATCTGTTGCACAGGCTGGTTTTTAACTCTTGGCCTGAAGTCACCCTCCAGTGTCAGCCTCTTAAAGTACTGGGATTACGGACATGAGCCACCACCACTGAGATTACAAGAATGAACCACGGTGCCCAGCCCTGTCTCATTTCTTTCTCCATGACATCAGACTTCTTCCAAGGTCTTGCAAGGGGGTGGACGTGGGGGCAGCTGAGAGGGGGGAATCACCTGCATCGCCCTTCCCTTCCCTACTCCCAGAGGAAGCTCTGGCCACAGGATAGTGTTGATGTGACAAACAGCATTTATTCCAGACTCCAGTGTCCACAGATGATGGGGTCGGGTAGAGGTAGGGTGGGGGCAGGAGCGGGACCAGGGGCGGGGTGGGGGGTGAATCCAGTGTCAGACTCTGTAGCAAGACGTCAGGTGGGGGGACCAGCAAGGGAGGCGGGAGGTAAAAATAGCCCCGGCCAGCCGACCCTCAGAGCCTTGTCCCAGGCCTGGCCCTGGGCTTGGGTCCAGGAGCTATTCTGGGGCCTGGGAGAGTCACATTCCCTGAAGGAAGGCCCCCTCCCACCCACCCCCCTCCCTCTTCTTCCCTCCCGGAGGCAGGCAGCCGCTGTGAGTCCCTGCTTTGCGGCCTTGCTTTGCCGGCAGAGGCAGGAAGGGAGGGCTGGGCAGGGAGAGGGAAGAGGGAAGGCGGGGGTGGTTGCGGCGTGAGCAAGGCTGGTTCTCTGATGCCTGCAGCTCCAGGTCCAGGGACAGCCTCTAGGAGGTTCTTGGCTCAGCACTGGGGAGTGGATGGAGAGGTCAGCCTGTGCCCACAGGCGTGCTCCACTGCCCAGCAGGTCCCTTTCACCAGGGTGCCCAGGCCCTCACCCACCTCGTCTCTGAAGCCCCCGCTGCCACCCCTGGCTCCTCCGGAGGCACCTCCCATGAGAAGGCCGGTCTGCTCTGGCCTCTCCGACCCTGAGTGGCTCAGCTCTGGCTCCCCTGGTGGCCTGGGGGGAAGAGGCATCGGGCGGAGGCGTCGTGTTGGAGGTGCACACGGCAGGGGGAAGAACTGAGGATGGGGGTGGGTGGGGCTAGGATGCGGCTGGGGATGGAGGTGAAGATGGGGGTGTGCTGGGTGGGGGTGGCATGGGGATAGGGTAGGGGCTGGTAATGGCACTGGGGTTAGGCTTGGGCACGGGGATGCAGATGCTATTGGGGTTGGAGATGGGAATGGAGCTGGAGTTGGTTTTAGGATCAGTCTGGGATGGTTACGGATTGGAGGTGAGGATGGCCATGTGGTTGGGGCTGGAGACAAGGTTAGATGAGGAGGGGCTTGGGGAGGCTTAGGGGTTGGATTTGGAGTCAGGAATGGGGACAAGGGTGATTGGGGATGGGGACATGGGTGAAGTTGACTTTGGGATGGTGGGGGACTAGGGTTGGGAAGTGGCTAGGTGAGGGCTGGATGGTGAGGGATGGGATTGGAGGAGAAATTGGAGTTAAGGGTGAGCTCAGGGGGATGATGGGTGTTGGGGCTGGAGGTTGGGGAGGATGGGGATGTGGCCAGGGCTAGAGAGGAGTTTAGATGGGGATGATTTGAAGGAGGTCATGGACTGCAGCTGAGGAGAGATTGGGGGTAGGGTTGGGATTGGAGACAGGGATGGAGTTGGGGACGAGACTGAACTAGGGGCAGGAGAGGAGATTAGGGAGGGGATGGTATTGATTTTGGCTTGGGGATGGGTTTGGGAATGGCTCTGGGTTGGGTTTGGGGCTGTAGTTGGGGTAAGGATGGGTTGGGGATGGCTATGGATTAGTCTGGGTTGGATTTGGGGCTGTAGTTGGGGATGAGGATGGAGTCAGGGATGGCTGTGGATTAGTCTGGGTTGGGTTTGGGGCTGTAGTTGGGGATGAGGATGGCGTCGGGGATGGCTGTGGATTAGTCTGGGTTGGGTTTGGGGCTGTAGTTGGGGATGAGGATGGAGTCGGGGATGGCTGTGGATTAGTCTGGGTTGGGTTTGGGGCTGTAGTTGGGGTAAGGATGGGTTGGGGATGGCTGTGGATTAATCTGGGTTGGGTTGTAGCTGGGGATGAACATGGATTGGGGATGGAGGTGGACGTGGTGGGATGTAGGGTGGAGGATAAGATGTGGTTGAAGTTGGTTATGGGTTGAGCTTGGGGTTGAGGGTAGGGATGGGGTTAAACTATGGTGGTCATTGCAGATAGCAGGCCACTCACGGAGCCCCCTTCTCCCGCCGCCGGCGGCAGCCAGGTCCTCCTTTGCGTCTCATGCAGTAGAAGACAGCAACGACGAGGAGCAGGAGGCCCACGCTGACGGCCACGGCCATGACGGCCACTCCAGCCTGGGAGGTCTGGGGGCTCACTGCAGGGACAGGATGGAGAGAGGCACGGGTCAGGCAGTGAGCTCTGTCTGCCCCACGCCCGGCTCCTCTGCCACCACCTCAGTCACTCACCGGTGCCGAAGTGGAAGACGTGGCGCTTGTTCCCGTGGGGGTTGGAGGCTTCACAGGAGATGCCATCGCGGCTCAGGGCACTGGTCACTTTCAGGGTCAGAGAGCTGCTCACCCAACCCTGCCGTCCGGGGATTGGCTCTGCGGGCTGTGGAGGCTCCGATCAGGCCCCGGCTGGTGGGGTCAAGGGGTGGGGGTGAGGGCAGAGGTGAAAGACGTCCAGTCTCCCAGGAAGTGGAAAGGAGGATGCAATACTTGGATGAGTGAGAGGGGGCTCAGGGTGGAGAGGAAGGTCCCTTACGCTGCCCCCCAGTTGGCTCCAGCTGAGTTTGGGCTCTGGATGGCCGCGGGTGGAGCAGATGAGCGTGACTTCATCTCCTTCCCTCCAGCTGCCGTCTGCCTTGGGCTCTATTTCCGCTGCCCTTAGCTCTGGCAAGCCTGTGGGTGGTGGGGATGGGAAGAAAGTGAAGGGAGAGGAGGGAGAGAGAGAAGAGAGGAATCCAGCAGAAGACGGAGCCCCCAGCCAAGGACTCAGGGACTCGTCCTGTTTGTCCAGGTCCCACACCCCACACTGTCCCCATCCAAGCCCACCCCCTCCCTGCACCCTGAACCTTGGACCAGCAGCGTGAAGTTCTGGGTGCGGCTGAGGACCGGGACTGTGGGCAGGGAGGCCTCACATATGTAGGTGCCATTGGAATCGAAGGTGATAGAACTGAGTGACAGCATGGGGCCATCGCCCAGGTGAGTGGAGTCCTGGGGAGGGCAGAGGAGGAGGAGGACTCTGTGAGAAGGCGAGCAGCAAGGGGAGAGAGGAGGGTGCAAGTGTGGGGCCCGAGGGGGCTCCTTTCCCTCTCACCTTGGTCCAGCGTAGGGCGGGGGTGGGCAGGCCGTGCACAGAGCAGTTCACGACTGCACTGCTGTTTAGAGGTAAGGAAAGCACCTTCCCCTCGCTGAGCTCCAGGGGGTCCAGATCTGCAGTGGGGGACAGTCTGTCACTCTTCCCAGACCCCCACCCACTCAATTAGGGGCTCTCCAGGGGCCATTGGGGGTGCAAATATGAATGAACAGTTGGAAGCAGAGAACAGCAAGTATTCCTCCTGGCTTACCCCATCTCCATGAAATCTCCATTCTCCCATCCAGGCTCTCCAACCAAAAATCTAGCAGTCTAACCCCAAAATACATGCCCAAGTCAATGACTTTTCTTCAGAGCTGACATCTGAGCCCACGGTTAACGAATAACCTTAGGTGTGGAAGGTGTCCCTTCTGTGACTTTAGCACCCAAACCTTTTGCTCAAACCCCAACCCTTGGGGTCACCTCCCTGTTACACCCAAACATCTTTTCTGCAAAGTTTTGTTTTGTTCTGTTCTGTTTTTGAATAGAGACAAGGTGTTGCTATGTTGGCCAGGCTGGTCTCAAACTCCTGGCCTCAAGTGATCCTCTGTCTTGACCTCCCAAAGCGCTGGGATCACAGGTGTGAGCCCCTGCTCCTGGCCTCAGCAGGTCTTTATCTGGTCTGCTCTCAGGACGGATCCTCTTGCTTCCTTCCATCTCTGGCCCCAGGTTTGACTGTCCCGACCACCTCTTCACTAGCCTGCTCCTCCCTCTCGTTCATCCTCCACTGAGCAGCCAGAGGGATCTCTTAAAACACCCACTGGTCAGGCTGGGCGCGGTGGCTCATGCCTGTAATCCCAGCACTTTGGGAGGTTGAGATGTGTGCACCACCTGATGTCAGGAGTTCGAGACCAGCCTGGTCAACATGGTGAAACCCCATCTCTACTAAAAATCAAAGTTAGCTGAGCATGGTGGCGCGTGGCTGTAGTCCCAGCTACTGGGGAGGCTGAGGCAGGAGAATTGCTTGAACCCGGGAGGTGGAGGTTGCAGTGAGCCGAGATTGTGCCATTGCACTCCAGCCTGGGTGACAGAGTGAGACTCTGACTCAAAAAAAAAAAAAAAAAAATCCACTGGTCATCCCTCCCCTCTGCATAAAACTCTGCAGTGGCTCCCCAATACTCTTGGCATCCAGGCCAAACTTTTTGAGGGTACCTAAAAGATGCTGCCTGATCTGGCCCTCACCCACCTTTTGAACCATCTCCCACTCTCCCCCACTCCTCCTGTGCTCCCAGCTACCCTGTTGTCTTGCTGTTTTTCTTGAGCAGACCAAGTTGGGGCCTGCCCCAGGGCCTTTGCACTTGCTCACTCCGTCTGCAGTGTTCTTCTTGTAGCTCTCTGCGTTTCTTTTCTTTTTTCTTTTTTTCTTTGAGACAGAATCTTGCTCTGTCACCCAGGCTGGAGTTCAGTGGCACAATCTCAGCTCACTTCAAACTCCGCCTCCCAGATTCTCCTGCCTCAGTCTCCTGGGTAGCTGGGATTACAGGCGCCAGCCACCATGCCTGGCTAATTTTTGTATTTTTAGTAGAGATGTGTTTCACCATGTTGGCCAGGCTGGTCTCAAACTCCTGACCTCAGATGATCCACCTGACTCGGCCTCCCAAAGTGCTGGGATTACAGGTGTGAGCCACCGTGCCTGGCCGTTCTCTGCGTTTCTGAGTCCACTCTGGTTTCTCACTCAAATATCTCTTCTCAGAGGCTTCCCTGACCTACCCTATTTTGGACACCCAGATCTTTCCTATAGCATGGAAAGACTTATTCCACCAGCTGCTGAGAAGGATGACAGCTGTCAGGCCGCAGCTGTCAGCCCTCTCTGGGAACTGCCTCAGCTGCTGAGAGCCCCTTGCCTAAGGCCAGCACACCTCTGAGGACTGGTTGATGTAGGGGTTATTAAGGCCCAGCCCCCTCACCCCAACTGGGGACAACTGTGAAGGGCCATCCTGGATTCCAAGTGCCCCATGGGGCTGACCGAGGGCCCTCTTTCTTTCTTTCTTTCTTTTTTTTTTTTTTGAGACAGAGTCTCACTGTCGCCCAGGCTGGAGTGCAATGGCATGATCTCGGTTCACTGCAACCTCCACCTCCTAGGTTCAAGTGATTCTCCTGCCTCAGGCTCCTGAGAAGCTGGGATTACAGGCGCCTGCCACCACACCCAGCTAACTTTTGGTAGAGAGGGGGTTTCACCATGTTGGCCAGGCTGGTCTCTAACTCCTGACCTCAGGTGATCCACTCACCTTGGCCTCCCAAAGTGTCGGGATTACAGGCATGAGCCACGGCGCCTGGCCTACTTTTTTGTTTTTATTTTTCCAGAGACGGGGTCTTTCTCTGTCACTCAGGCTGGAGTGCAGTGGCACAATCTTGGCTGACTGCAATCTCAACCTCCCAGACTCAAGCGATCCTCCCACCTGGGCGTCTGAGTAGCTGGGACTACAGGAGTGTGCCGCTATGCCTGGCTCATTTTTAATTTTTTTCTTTTTATACAAATGGGGTCTCCCTCTGTTGCCCAGGCTGGCCTCGAACTCCTGGGCTCAAACAATTCTCCTGCCTCGGCCTCTCAAAGTGCTGGAATTACAGGCATGAACCACTGCACCCAGCCCGAGGCCTTCTTTAGACTTCAGTCCAACTTCTAAATCTTGCTAAATCTTGCTTCCTTTACCTCCCTAGATCCAAGAGGTGTGGATCCCGGGGTACTTCCCATAAACTTCTTGCCTGAAAACATCCAAATCAGAATGTGCTTCCCAGGAAAGCAGACTGCAACACCCGCCACCTAAAATAATCCCCTCTCCCGCTCTCTCTCACTGGTGGTATCACCTGTAGACACACTATTGTTACTGAAAGGGCTCTGTTAGCATTTACCATCTGTCTCCCCTACTGAAATAACAGCGGTGGCCTGTCTTGTTCACAGACATGTTCCCAGCATCTGGCGCAGGGTCTACCCCAGGAAGGGATATGCAAGAAGTGCTAAGGGAGAATACAGCCTTTCCCCAGGGTCTGGATAAAAATGAACTGAAAAGTGTTCTTAGAAGCCTGGGATTCAAGGGATTGGTTAGAAACAGATGGTAGGGGAGGATGGGCAGTGAAGGTGGGAACCAGAGGAGCCTGGGGGGTGATGAGGAGATAGCCTTGACTGGGGAGAAGGATCAGCTAATGGTGAAGCTGGCCAGGTGGGCCTGGAAGGCTATCGTGAGACACCTGGGCTCTCTCCCAAGGGTACTGGGGAGCCATGGCAGATTCTGAGCAGAGGAGGGTCAAGTTTGTGCTACGGAAAGAGCTCTTGACCAGATGCGGTGGCTCACTCCTGTAATCCCAGCACTTTGGGAGAGCAAGGCAGGAGGATCTCATGAGGAGTTCAAGACCAGCCTGGGTAACACAGCAAGCCAGGTCCTGTCTCTGGAAAAAAAAAAAAAAAAATTAGCCAGGTGTGGTGGAGCACCTGTGGTCTCAGCTACTTGGGAGGCTGAGGCGGGAGAATCACTTGAGCCCAGGAGGTCAAGGCTGTGGTGAGCTGTGATCATGGCACTGCACTTGAGCCTGGATAACAGAGCGAGATCCTATTTCTAAAAAAAAAAAATTAGAAGAAATTAAAAAAGAGAGCTGTCTGGTCTCTCTGGCTGCCTTGTGTAGGACAGATTAGAGGGGATGGAGGCAGGTGCTCGGAGAACCAGGACAAACACCACAGAAATGCAGAGAAAGGCCGGGTGCAGTGGCTCATACCCGTAATCCCAGCACTTTGGGAGGCTGAGGCGGGTGGATCACCTGAGGCCCGGAGTTCAAGACCAGCCTGACCAACATGGTGAAACCCCATCTCTACTAAGTACAAAAAATTAGCTGGGTGTGGTGGCGCATGCCTGTAGTCCCAGCTACTTGGGAGGCTGAATCAGGAGAATTGCTTGAACCTGGGAAGTGGAGGTTGCAGTGAGCCAAGATTGTGCCATTGCACTCCAGCCTAGGCGGCAAAAGCGAGACTCCGTCTGAAAAAACAAAACAAAACAAAACCCCAAAACACAAGAAATGCAGAGAAAGGGTTGAAGGCAGACTGTTTGGGATGACAGAGCAACTTCAGGGCTGTGGGGAGGAGGGTGCAGAGGCACTGATGCCAGGGCCCCTCCTGCCTGCCCCTTCCCCCAGGGCTCTCACAGGCCACACGCAGCTCCAGCGTCTTGGAGAGCTGCACGTCATCTGCTGCGTCGTAATCCTCCACTCTGCAGCCGTAGGTCCCGCTCTGGCCCCTGGTCACTCCCTCCAGGGTCAAGTTCCCCTCGAAATTCGCATTCAGCACTTCCTCCTGCTCATCCTGGGAGACAGGGGACGAGGAACCAGGCTCAGAAGCCACCCTAGTTCAGCGGGCTTATGCTAGGTCAGAAGCCACCAGATTAGTGTCATGCTAAGCCAGAATCAGTGGTCAGGGTTTGTCAAGTCAGGTGGCATGCTAAGTCCTGACTCTCAAATCAGGGGTCAGAGGTCCTTTTAGTTCGTGGGCCACCAGATCAGGTGGTGACTAAGCCAGGGGCCTCCCAGGTCCCACATTAGAAGTTATGCAGGTTAGTAGGTCATGGAGGTCAGGGGCTGGGGGGTGGATCCCAGAGGGACCCTTGGGTGGGTCACCTGAAGGCGGAAAAGCGTATACTCCGGGCTGGGGCTGCCGTCCCCTCGGCAGAGCAGCTGGACAGTGTCACCCTCGCGTACCCAGCCTGCTGGAGTGGATGGGCTGCCCAACCAGAACTGCACGTGCTCCGTTGGATCTAAGGGAAGGGCAGGGAGATGGGAATCGTGATCACGGGAAGGGTCAAGGCCAGAGGACAGACAAGGGGTCAGTCCTGCATCCCAGTAGAGGGCTATGGCAGGTCAAAGGTTAGGGGTCATAGGTTTCAAGCCTCAGGTTCACACTTATTCTGAGGCAAAGTGCCAGAGTTCAGAGATTGAAATAAACTGTGAGTATAGGTCAAGGGTCAGAGGTCCGTACGGGCGACAGGTCAGTGTGAGACTTGGAGCCAGATGTCATAGGGGGACCTGATTCAGTGTGAGAGAGTGTAAAGCACCATTTAGTCCTAAACTCCACGGGGTCCAGGGTGCTAAGTGGAGGTTGGAGGTCAGAGGTCATGATGGCACTTGTGTGACCAACTGAGGTCAGAAGTCAGCGGCCAGCACTAGCACATTTTTTTAGCATGAAGTAGGGAGGTGGAGGGTCACAGGGGAGTGTTAGGCCACCAGGTGGAGGGTCAGGCCTCATGAGGGGTGGAGCCTGAGGTCAGAGGTCAAAGGCCAGCACAGACTCACAGTGCAGGGTGAGGTGGAAGGTGGGGCTGTCCAGGCGGCCGTGGCGGCCCTTGGGCAGGCTGTAGTGGGCAGCACAGTGGAAGCTGGCATCTCGGTCATCCTTGCGGAGCCGCAGGTAGAGAGTGCTGGTGAGGGACAGCAGGCCCGAGGCCTCCCGGACCGTGCGGCTGGTCATGTAGCCCTCTGGGAGAGATTAGGGGAGGTGACAGTCAGCCAGGCCCCAGTCCCGCCACCCACCCCAGCCCACATCCCGCCGAGCTCCTGCGCTGCTCACTTGGGTTCATCTCTACGGGCACTTCCAGGCGCTGCCCGTTGCGATACCACGTGATCTTGGGGACCGGGTTCCCATTCCGGCTGTTGCAAGTGGCGATCTGAGGCAGACACAGGTGTGGCCCTGGGTTTGGAGCTGGGACTCTGAAGTCGGGGCTCCTCTCTCAGCCGTTCTTGCCACTCAGACTTAGGAGCCGGGCTCCTAACTCCTGACTCTCCCAGGACCCAGGAGTCTGAATTCCTAGTCCCCGACTCCTCAGACTAAAGAGTTCAGGCCTCCAGCACCATCCTCCAGGGACTAAGGATTCTGGGTCCCCCAGCTCTCTCCTTCCCAGGACACAGGAGTCTTCCCCCTCTGCCCCTCCTTTTTTTTTTCCTTTTCTTTTCTTTTCTTTTTTTTTTTTTTTTTTTTGAGACGGAGTCTCGCTCTGTGGCCCAGGCTGGAGTGCAGTGGTGTGATCTTAGCTCACTGTAGCCTCTGCCTTCCGGATTCAAGTGATTCTCATGCCTCAGCCTCCCGAGTAGCTGGGATTACAGTTGCACACCACCGTGCCTGGCTAACTTTTGTATCTTTAGTAGAGACAGGGTTTCGTTATGTTGGCCAGGCTGGTCTGGAACTCCTGACCTCAGGTGATCTGCCTGCCTCCGCCTCCCAAAATGCTGGGATGAGAGGCATGAGCCACCTCGCCGGGCCTTGCCCATCATCCCTCATTACCCAGGGGTCCCCAGCCCCTCCTCCCTCAGACCCAGGAGTCCAGGGCCCTGTTTTCTCCTCCTCCAGGACCCTGGGACCAAGGTCCACCCGAGAGGTACCTCCTGGGCAGAGTCCTCCATCACAGATAGTATCCCTTTGTTGGGGGAGACCTCAGTGGCCTCTGGCTTTGCTGTGAAAAAGATGTTCACGTCAAAAGCCCCTGCCCTGTGCCCCTCCCTGCCTGCCTCCCTTCGGGGGATGTCTGTGGACACTTACCAAACACGTTGAGCCGTGCAGTGGCCTCAGCAGTGCCTGCCGCCCCTGCCCTCACCACGCACACGTAGTCTCGCTCGTCGCCCACCTGGGCTTCAGCCAGTACCAGGCTCCCCTGGGAGTCCAGCTGGTATGGGGGACTGCGGCCCCGGGTGTCGTGCATTGTGACCTGGAGCTCAGAGCCCTGCATCTCGGCGGAGGCCAGGCGGGGGCGAGCTCCCGAGCGGTCGGTCTGCGGGCACACGGGAGTCTCTCAGCTCCTGGTGTCCCAGCGCTCCTCAGTCTCTCTCTCTCTCTCTCTGGGCCCTTTCTCTCTGCAGCTCCTGGCTCTGCCTCTTTTCCTCTTGTTATGGGTTTCCCTGGTCCCTCTGTCCCTCTGTCCCTCTCCACCTTCTGCCCCCATTCCCTATCAGTTCTTGATTTTTCCTGTCTCCTTTTCTCCATCTCATTCCAGTTCCATCCCTCTTCCTCCCCATCTCTCCCTCTCTGCTTGTCTCTCAAGCAGAGAGAGACAAGTCACCTGGCTGGAGTGCAGTGGCTTGATCTCGGTTCACTGCAACCTCCGCCTCCCAGGTTCAAACGATTCTCCTGCCTCAGCCTCCCGAGTAGCTGGGACTACAGGCACGCACCACCACGCCCGGCTAATTTTTGTATTTTTAGTAGAGACAGGGTTTCACCATGTTAGTCAGGACGGTCTTGATCTCTTGACCTTGTGATCCACCCACCAAGGCCTCCCAAAGTGCTGGGATTACAAGTGTGAGCCACTGCGCCTAGCCTTCTCTCCTCGTTAGTCCTCCCTGACCCCTCGAGTCTCCTGCTTTCTTTTTTTCTTTTTCTTTTTGAGATGGAGTTTCGCTCTTTTTCCCCAGGGTGGAGTGCAGTGGCACGATCTTGGCTCACTGCAACCTCCGCTTCCCAAGTTCAAGCGATTCTCCTACCTCAGCCTCCTGGGTAGCTGGGACTACCGTATTTTTTATTGTATTTTTGTAGAGACGGGGTTTCGCCATGTTGGCCAAGCTGGTCTCGAACTCCTGACCTCAGGTGATCCACCCGCCTGGGCCTCCTAAAGTGCTGGGATTACGGGCATGAGCCACCGCACCCAGCCTCTCCTGCTTTCTTGGTGTCTGTCTCTGTTCTCTCTCTCAAGAGCCCACAGTCCAGAGCAGGTCAACGTCATTCTAGACTCAGCTGTGCCCAGACATGGGGCACCTTGCAAATCCCTTCTCCTCAGTGGGACTCAGTGACCCCATCTGTAACAAGGGGTGTGGCTTGGTGGATCTCTACAGACCTTAGGCACTGATGAGAGAATGAACATTTGCTGCCCTGCTGTGCCCTGACTCCAGGCCCCCCAGCCCCAAGCACTCACAAGGAACCATTCCAGCACATAATGGTCATGGGCTCCCGTAGGGGTGCAGTTCAGAATGACAGACTTTCCTCGCATCACCTCCACCAGCGGTGGCACAGACAAGCGCACCTCCGCCTGGGCATCTGCAAGAGGGCATCTGAGCTATTGTCCACCACACCAACAGGAAGAGCCCTCCAGACAGGGTCCTGTCTCCCCCAGGACCCAAGCGTTCAGGTCCCAGCCCCTCCTCCCTCAGACCCAGGAGTCCAGGTTCCAGCTCCTCCTTCCTCAGATCCAGGAGTCTGGGCCCCTGTCTCCTCCTCCCTCAGACCCAGGAGTCCAGGTTCCAGCTCCTTCCTCAGATCCAGGAGTCTGGGCCCCTGTCCCCTCCTCCCTCAGACCCAGGAGTCCAGTCCCCCAGCTCCTCCTCCCTCAGATCCAGGAGTCCAGGCCCCCAGCCCCTCCTCCCTCAGACCCAGGAGTCCAGGCCCCCAGCCCCTCCTCCCTGAGATCCTTTCGCCCTCCATCCCTTCTCCCTGCATCTCTGGGTCTCAAATCCAACCCTCCCTGCACTTGCAGAGCTCAGGGCTCCTCCTCTGGGCTGCACAGGGCCCTGGGGTAATATTGCACCGGCCCTTGCTTCTCCCAACAGAGCACATGCCACCCCCCAGGGCAGGGCCAGGCCTGGCTCAGTCATTTGCCTCCAGCACCCTGGGCAGGGCCACCTCCATGATGATGGATAAATGTCTCTCTCCATCCCTGTCTCCACCTCTGCGTGTGTCTCTCCTCTTGGGTCTTCATCTCTGTCCCTGTCTCTGCCTCTCTCTCTGCACCTGCACCGTTCAGTCCCTGGGTCTCTTCCTCTTTCCCATGAGTGAGGGGCTGGGGTGTGGGCTGCGGCTGGGCCCGGAGCTTAGGCGGGATAGGTGTGTGGGGGTGGTGAGGGGGGACAGGGCTGGGCAGGTTTCAGGAATGTGGGAGGGACAGGCTGGCTGAGACCTGCCCGGCCTGGAGCCAGAGCCCCCAACCGCCTCTTGGCCCCCCTCTCCGTTTGATACAACAGCAAACGGGATATAAGGTGAGTCATCGTGCAACAGGATAAGGTTGAGGCCCAGGATCTTGGGAAGCTGAGTGCCTGGACTCCTGGGATCAGAGGGAAGAGGAGGCTGGGGCCTGGGTGGAGTAGTTCTTGTAGAAAAACCACCACCCTCCCTCACCCTCTGGTCTGGCATCCTGGCATCAGCTCTCAGTGCTTCTTAGATACTCCCTTCCCTTCTCCGCTCAATCTGGCCCAGCCCCGCCCCTGGGGACCCACTACTGACCATGAGTGTGCCAGGGGCCTGGATTCCCAGGCACTCACCTCTGGCCCCAGCTTGTCCCCAGGGAGGGGTGATGGGGGCCAGGCTGGTGCCTAAGGCTGGGTCTGAGCTGCAGACAGCAAGTGGAGGCAGAGAGGTCCTCTCTCATCCCCAATCTCTCTCACATCTCTCTGTCCCTCTGTCCCCAGCCCCCCACCCAGGGCCTCCTCTCCTTCTATCGCCATGCCCATGCAGGTGTGTAAATGTAGCTGAGGCCCCAGGAAGGGGGCCTGTCACTTGGAAACACTTTGTTCCACTGTCACTGCCCAGGGCTGGTGCTCCAGCCCTTTCCTGAGGGAGGCGGGTTCTTTATACTGGACTCTGGAAACTCCTAAATATGTACGGATCGCTGGTGTGGGGAAACATGGTCCTCGCTTCTCTAAGGGGTCCCTGGACCTCTTAAAACTTGAGAACCTTTGAGGGAGGAAGCCCTGGGGTTTTGATCCTCTGTGCCCTGGGGGAAGCCATTCTAGCCACTGGAGGCCTGGACTCCTGGCTCTGAGGAAAGAGGGCTGGGGGCCCAAATTCCAGGGTCTGAGGAAGGAGGCAGGTGGGACGCAGATTCCAGGGTGCTGAGTGGAAAGGGGGCTGACTTCTCTAGTTGTCTCTGATCCACCGCCTGGGTATCCCCAGCTCTCTTGCCTGGCTGTCCCCAGATCTCTCACTGGAAGGTGTACCTTCCAACACTCCCATATTCCTCCTTCTTGGGGTCCCCACATTTTGCTTCCTGGGGTCAGGGTAAAGCCCTTTCTCTTTGCTTTCCCGGGGTCCCCAGGGGCCTCCCCCGAGTCCCACCTTGCCCTCAGCCCGAGCCATACCTGGGTGCGCAGCCAGCAGGACTGCGAGCAACAGCAGCCGCGGGGCCCCGCGCGTCCGGGCCGGTGCGTCCGGGGGCTCCATGTTCACGGCGGCGGCGGCGACTGAGCCCCGGCTGCAGCTCGGCCGCAGCGGGGCTGGGAGCTAGAGGCCCCGCCCCCGGCAGCCCCGCCCCGCCCCGCCCTCCAGGCCCCCCTCGTCCCCACCAAGTCCGGGCGCGGGGCCAGGACCTCCCACTGCCCGGAGGGGACCTCCCAGTGCACGGGGCCAGGCTCGGGGCTCCTCCGCCCCCAAGCCCAGGACTGTCCAGGCTTACTGACCAGCGCCCGCAGCGGGGAGGCCTGATGGACCAGTGTAGCCGGTGACCCGAGCTGGGATCTCACCAGGCAATCGCGGACCCTCTCCCCGTTATTCTGACCAGGGGCCCTGGGGACTCGTCCCCACTGTGACCAGCAGCCTAGGCTGGCATTGTCGATTTTAACCAGCCGACGCCACTGCAACCGGTGGCCTGCGATGGCCTCTCCCAGTGTAACTAATGGCCCCAAGTGTGCCGTCTGAGTGGCCTGCACTGGCCTCTCCCAGTCCAACCAGTGACCCCCGCAGCCTGACCAGTGGCCCCCAGCAGCTGTTCCCAGTATGCCCGGAGACGTTTTCCCCTGTGGTCAGTGCTCTGGTTCCTCGTCTAACCAGTAGCCTGGAATCAACCAGTTTAATCTTTTATCTTCAATGGTCTTCAAATCCAGTTCCTCCTAGACCGCTTTGATAATGGGGCTGGGGGTGGGGTATGGGGTGCCCTCTCGCTTGCTTACCCGTGGAAGGCCCTCCCACTCTTCCCCCTGTCCAGGGAATCCCAGGAATGCCACCCTCCCTTCCTCCTTCCCGCTCTCTCCTTCATTCCCTCCCAACCTTGTGGGGAGGGGAGGAGTCAGGCTGGCCGGAGCAGGTGAGGAGGCCAGGGGAAGAAGCCAGGGCACCTGCGGGAAGGGGGAGGAGTCCAGCCACTGCTAGGAAGGGTGGGTCCCAGGTCCGACCGCCCAAGGCCCCTACAGGCCAGGTCAGACTGGGACAAAACCCCCCACTAGATGTCACTAGTTGCCCGGGACAGTGGTCAGAACGTGGGAGGGTGGGGGGTCACTGGCCACACTGGGAGAGGTTCCCCAGGCTTCTCATCAGCCTGGGGGTTGGGGTAGCCCTGGATCTGGGCTTTGCCTGCTCCAATACACAGAGAAGGCTTGGATTACAGGTCAGCCTGGGAGTTATTAGATTGGTCAAGGTTACTTTATGTATTGGTCACACAGGAGAGCAACGTGGTTTTTTTTTGTTTTGTTTTTTTGTTTTTTTTTTTAAGAGGGTCTCGCTCTGTCACCCAGGCTGGAGTGCAGTGGCGCAATCATAGCTCACTGATACCTCGACCGCCTTGGCTCAAGTGATCCTTCCACTTCAGCCTCCCAAGTAGCTGGGACTACAGGCTTGTGCTACGATGTCCAGCTAATTTTTGTATTTTTTTTTTTTTTTTTTTTTGTAATAGAAACAGGGTATTACTATGTTGCCAAGGCTGGTCTCCAACTCTTGGGCTCAAGTGATCCTCCCGCCTTCTAAAGTGCTGGGATTACAGGCATGAGCCACTGCGTCCATCCTAGGGAGCAACTGTTACATCGGAAAAGATTACCTTTAGGATTACCTGTACCATCCCCTCCTCCAGGAAGTCCCCTCTGCCTTCCCTGGCTGGGTCAGATTCCCCCTCTGGGCTCCCCAGCCTCAGCCCTGCATGCTCTGAGGGTCCCTGGCTGGGGACTGTGAGCCTGTGAGTGCAGGGCAGGACCAGGGATGTCTTGATCACTGTGGTGAGCTAAGGGCCCCTGCCCTGGGTACCCCACCCAGCACAAGACCAGACACAGTGCAGGTGCTCAGGGAAGGTTTGCAAGGCACACAAGCTCACGTGCAGATTCCACCCACACCGGAGCATCCCAGGATGCACAATACAAACTCACTCATGGGGAATGTGGCAGCACTCCAAGACAGTCCCGGCTGCTGTCAAGCTCACACACTGTGAGCACCGACACACACTCCTTAGCTCTTCTGTCCCTGGCCTGTGCACCTTCTGTTTGGGTAGGACCCTGGTACATGCCCTCTCAGCAGCCATCCACCTCTTCCACCTCCCTCAAGAACCCAGACAGCTGAGGTTGGGCACAGTGGCTCACGCCTGTAATCCCAGTACTTTGGGAGGCCGAGGTGGGTGGATCACCTGAGGTCAGGAGTTCGAGACCAGCCTGACCAACGTGGTGAAACTGCATCTCTACTAAAAATACAAAATTAGCCAGGCATGGTGGCGTGCGCCTGTAATCTCAGCTACTCGGGAGGTTGAGGCAGGAGAATGACTCGAATCCGGGAGGTGGAGGTTGCAGTGAGCTGATCTCTTACCACTGCACTCCAGCCTGGGCAACAAGAGTGAAATTCTGTCTCAAAAAAAAAAAAAAAAGAAAGAAAAAACCTAACCATCTGAGGTTCTAGGTGAGGGAGGAGAACTCTATGGCACGTGTATGAAGGAGAAAAGTCAGAAACACCAAAACAGCAGCCATGGCCCCTTGGAGACTTGCAGAAACTAGTCTTGTACCATCATCTGCCTTTGTCGCCTGTAATTTATTCTCACAAAACAGCCTGAGGGATTCCTTTTAAATATGAGTCAACTCATGTCACTCTTCTGCCCCAGGGTCGTCCCATGACTTCTGCCTCACTTAGGGTAAAAGCTGAGGTCCAGGTCAGCCGCAGGGACTCATGTCTGTAATCCCAGCAATTTGGGAGCCTGAGGCGGGAGGACTGCTTGAGCCCGGGACTTTGAGACCAGCTTGGGCAACATAGCGAAACCCGGTCTCTACAAAAAATACAAAAATGGCCAGGCATGGTGGCTCACGCTTGTAATCCCAGCACTCTGGGAGGCCGAGGTGGGTGGATCACCTGAGGTCAGGAGTTCGAGATCAGCCTGGCCAACATGGTGAAACCCCCTCTCTACTTAAAATACAAAAATTAAACAGCCGTTGTGGCAGGTGCCTGTAATCCCAGTTACTCGGGAGGTTGAGGCAGGAGAATTGCTTGAACCCGGGAGGCGGAGGTTGCAGTGAGCCAAGATCGCGCCATTGTACTCCAGCCTGGGGGACAAGAGCGAGACTTTGTCTTAAAAAAAAGCAACAACAACAAAAAATTAACTGGGCGTGGTGGTGCATGCCTGTAGTCCCAGCTAAACGGGACGCTGAGGTGTGAGGATTGCTTGAGCCAGGGGGGGTCAGAGCTGCAGTGAGCCGTGATTGTGCCACTGCACTCCAGTTTAGGTGACAGAGTGAGACCCTGTCTCAAATAAAAATAAAAATAAAAATAAAATAAAATAAGATATAATGGCAACTCCTTTTATATCAGCCATTCCTTATTTATCTTATCTTACATTTTCCTTGGTAGCATTTATTGCTGTCAGATAAATTATAGTTAGTTATTTGTTATTGTTAATCTTGTCCAGAATTTAAAGTGCAAGAGAACAGTAACTTTCTTTTGTTCACCACTGTTATCTCCAGTGTCTAGAACAGTGCTTGGCATGAAGAGGAGATGAGTAAATATTTGTGGACTGAATTAAATAAAGTTCTAAGGCCGGGCATGGTGCCTCATGCCTGTAATCCCAGCATTTTGGGGGGCTGAGATGGGCGGATCGCGAGATCAGGAGTTTGAGACCAGCCTGGCTAACATGGTGAAACCTCGTCTCTACTAAAAATACAAAAATTAGCCAGACATGGTGGCGCGCGCCTATAATCCCAGCTACTCAGGAGGCTGAGGCAGGAGATTTGCTTGAACCTAGGAGGTGGAGGTTGCAGTGCGCTTAGATTGCATTACTGCACCCCAGCCTGGGTGACAGAGCGAGACTAGGTCTCAAAAAAAAAAACCAAAAATGCCAGGCGCGGTGGCTTACGCCTGTAATCCCAGCACTTTGGGAGGCGAGGCGGGTGGATCACGAGGTCAGGAGATCAAGACCATCCTGGCTAACATGGTGAAATCCCGTCTCTATAAAAATACAAAAAATTAGCCTGGCATGGTGGCGGGCACCTGTAGTCCCAGCTACTCGGGAGGCTGAGGCAGGAGAATGGCGTGAACCCAGGCCACTGCACTCCAGCCTGGGTGACGAGCGAGACTCTGTCTCAAAAAAAAAAAAAAAAAGAAACAAAAGAAAAAAAAGTTCTAATTCCATCCATGCTGTCGCAGGTGTATATCCTCATATATTTTAAGTAACAAGGCTTATGTTTTCTGAAACTCTGGGCTTAAGCAATCCTCCTGCCTCGGCCTCCCAGAGTGCTGGGATTACAGGTGTGGGCCACCACGGTTGGCCAGACTTACCTTTTCATTGTTTTTGAGACGGAGTTTCACTCTTGTTGCCCAGGCTGGAGTGCAATGGCACGATCTCAGCTCACGGCAACCTCCACCTCCCAGGTTCAAGCGATTCTCCTGCCTCAGCCTCCCAAGTAGCTGGGATTACAAGCATACACCACCACGCCTGGCTAATTTTGTATTTTTAGTACAGACAGGGTTCCGCCATGTTGGCCAGGCTGGTTTCGAACCCCTTACCTCAGATGATCCACCAGTCTCAGCCTCCCAAAATGTTGGGATTACAGGCGGGAGCCACAGTGCCCGGCTGACTTATCTTTTCTTGACCTTTTTCCCATTATTTTTCGCACAGTGTGTGACGATTAACTTTAAAACTAGCTCACAGCTTGTGGAATGTGGGGAGAATGACACATTTGGAGGGGAATGGTTCTTCCCTGATTCCAGTCTCAGATCTGGAAAATGGAACTATTGAAATGTTTTGTCTTGGGTGGCAGCGTGAATGCGTTTTTGATTGTACAACGAGAGATGGTTGTGCAGGGAGAGTTTCGATAAGAACTTCTGCAAAGGGTCTATTGATATTGAACATTCAAAGCCAGGTAAAGTGGCTCATACCTGCAATCCCAGCACTTTGGGAGGCTGAGGGAGGCGGATTGCTTGAACCTAGGAATTTGGAACCAGCCTGGGCAACCTGGTGAAACCCTGTCTCCACAGAAAATACATATTAACAGGGTGTGGATGTGTGTGCCTGTAGTCCCAACTACTTGGGAGGCTGAGGTGGGATGATCGCTTGAATTGGGGAGGTCAAGGCTGCAATGAACCAAGATCGTGCTACTGCACTCCAGCCTGGGTGAAAGAGTGAGACCTTGTCTCAAAAACAAAACACAATAACAACAACAAAAAAAAAACCAAAGGAGCAGGCTATAGTAGATATTTTTGGGGAAGGATTACCTAGCATGTGCAGTCCCTTCCCACATTTAAGGAAATTCCTACTGTCTGAAAGCCTACTGTCTGTTGAAGCCAACAAGAATGGATGTTTGCTTTCCTGCATCTGTTGGAGCTAAGGTGACTTAAGCTTGGCAAATCCTTCCACACTTGGCAAATACTTCCACACTTTTGAATATCAGGAATTGGCCATCTCTTCCAGCCACACATGGCAGCTGGGACAGATTCTATTTTCCAAAGACGGCTACAACACTCTCTTTCTTTTTTCTTTTTGAGACAGGGTCTTGCTCTGTCACCCAGGTTGGAGTGCAATGGCATGATCATGGCTCACTGCAGCTTCGTCCTCCAGGGCTCAAGTGATCCTCTCACCTCAGCCTCCTGGGTAGCTGTGAGTACAGGTGTGCGCCACCACTCCTAGTTAATTTTTTTTTTCTTTTGTAGAAATGGGGTTTCACCATGTTGCAACAGTCTCTTTCATCCCACATGTGTTTCTACAATCAGAGCTTGATACTCTTTCCATCAAGAGGTGGGGTCTATGTCACCCTCCTCTCAAATCTGCGTAGTCTGGTGACTTGCATGCAACCAACAGAATTCAGCTGAAGTGAAGTTGCGGAACTCCCAAAATGAGCTAGAAAAGGCCATGCAGGTTCTGCCTAGGTCTTCAGCGGCCATGTAAAGTCTGACTACCTTGAGGCAGCCATGCTGTGGGGAAGCCCAACCTGGCCAGTGCAGAGACCACATGGTGGGGGAGGCCCTAAGACCACAGAGAGATGCCCACCTGTCCAGCACCCCCAGCCACCCTGCGGCCGGCATCACTGATTGCACCATTTGTTTGCATCCTAAGCCAAACAAACCAGCCACACCTTTCTTCAAATCCCAGCCCACAACAACCATGAGACTTAATGCAATGATTGCTGTCATTTGCGGCTAAGTTGTTAAGTGATTTATTACCAGCAACAGTGAATGAGAAGAGCAGCCATATCCTATTTCTGGGGCAGCAGAGGCAGCAAGACAACTACAGTGTCCAGTGGCCATCACCAGCATGGCCTCATCAGACCGGTTCTGTGGTGTCACTGTGGCTGGGTTACCATTGCTGGCCAGCTGCCAGGATCCTTCCTGCTCACTTTCCAATCCTGATTCCCCAGTTCACTCCTGGGATTCTGTGAGCGACCCCAACTCCTCTCAATAAGTTCCCTTTCTGCCCCTGAGGTGGCATCTGTTGCTTGGAACGAAATCTGTGATAACTCTTTCTTTCTTTTTCTCTTTCTCTCTTGCAATCTCTCTCTCTCCCCCTTCCTCCCTCCCTCCTTTCCTCCCTTCCTTGCTTCCTTTCCTTCCCTTCCTTCTTTTTTTTTTTTTTTCTCTTCAGTGTTTCGCTCTTGTTGCCCAGGCTGGAATGCAGTGGTGTGTACTCAGCTCACTGCAACCTTCATCTCCCGGGTTCAAGTGATTCTCTTGCCTCAGTGTCTGGAGTAGCTGGGATTACAGCTGCCTGTCACCATGCCTGGCTAATTTTTGTATTTTTAGTAGAGATGGGGTTTCACCATGTTGGCCAGGCTGGTCTCGAACTCCTGACTTCAGATGATCTGCCCACCTCGGCCTCCCAAAGTGCTGGGATTACAGGTGTAAGCCACCGCGCCCGGCCCTGATACATTCTTTCAAGCCTCTTGTCCATTAGAATACTTTTTCATCATTTAAAAAATTTTCTTTTCTTTTTTGAGATGGGGTCTTGCCCTGTTGCCCAGGCTGGAGTGCAGTGGTGCAATCTCGGCTCACTGCAGCCCTGACCTCTCGGGCTCAAGCCATCCTCCCACCTCAGCCTCCCGAGTAGCTAGGACTTACAGGCATGTGCCATCATGCCTAGCTAATTTTTCCAAAATTTTTTGTAGAGATGGAGTTTCATCATGTTGCTCAGGCTGGTCTCGAACTTCTGAGCTCAAGCAACCCACCTGCCTCAGCCTCCCGAAGTGCTGGGATTACAGCCATGAGCCACCACGTCTGGCCTCATCATCTTTTAAGTCTCAGCTCAGACATCACCTCCTCCTGGAAGCAGTCCCTGACCTCCCAGGCTGAGTGAGGTGCCCACTCTGGGTTCCTGTAGCCCCCTGGGATTCCCTACCCCAGCCATGCCCACTCTGGGTCATCACTATCTAGGGACGGGTCTCTTTCCTCAATGGAAGGTGAGCCCTTGTGGGGCAGTGATCACTGCTTCCTGGTCAGCATCGCTCAGCCCAGGGCTGGGCACAGGGCAAGGTCTCCGGGAATGGGGCATTTTAAACAAGGTGGAGGGAGGCTTGGGTCAATCCAAGATGAATCATGAGGTGGTATTTCTTCTTC
The DNA here is from genome assembly GCF_037993035.2 of Macaca fascicularis. Classification (NCBI taxonomy): domain Eukaryota; kingdom Metazoa; phylum Chordata; class Mammalia; order Primates; family Cercopithecidae; genus Macaca; species Macaca fascicularis. Next base: position 52,834,963 of record NC_088393.1, on the reverse strand, counting down.
CTCAGCAAGATTTAGACTGGAAGTTAGCAGTTACTCTGGGAGAAAGATGTCAGAGAGCAATGAAGGACAGAGAGAGGGAGGAGAACAGACTGTGGCAAGGCAAGGTGGATAACCATCGGGGAAATGTGTGGTCTTTTGACCAGGGACTTAATCTGGATGTCTGGGTCTGGGTGCAGGGATTTTTTTTGCCATGATGAAGGAGAGGGCTGGATGCCTGGTTCTCTGAGATTCTGGACTTCTAAATCCTGAGAGCAGGACTCCTGGGTATCACAGAGAGGGCTGGGGGCCCAGTTTCTTTTGGTTTCATTGTTTTTTTTGAAAGACAGGGTCTCAGTCTGTCACCCAGGCTGGATTGCTGTGGCAGAATCACAGCTCCCTGCAACCTCAGCTCCCTAGGCTCAATCTTTCCCGCTTGGCCTCCCAAAGCCTTGGAATTACAAACGTGTACCACCGTGCCTGGTCCCAGATTCCATTTGAAGATCTGAGGGTGGAGGGGGCTGGGGGCCTGGACTCCTGGGTCTGAGGGAGGAGGGGCTGGGGGCCTGGACTCCTGGGTCTGAGGGAGGAGGGGCTGGGGTCTGGGCTCCTGGGTCTGAGGGAGGAGGGGCTGGGGTCTGAACTCTTGGGTCCGAGGGAGGAGGGTCTAAGGTCTGGACTCCTGAGTGCAAGGAAGGAGGGACTGGGGGTCTGAACTCCTGGGTCTGAGGGAGGAGGGACTCGGGGGGGCGTCTGGACTCCTGGGTCTGAGGGAGGAGGGGCTGGGGCCTGGATTCCTGGGTCTGAGGGAGGAGGGGTTGGGGGTCTGAATTCTTGGGTCCAAGGGAGGAGGGTCTAGGGTCTGGACTCCTGAGTGCAAGGAAGGAGGGACTGGGGGTCTGAACTCCTAGGTCTGAGGGAGGAGGTACTAGGGTCGGGACTCCCGGGTCTGGAGGAGGAGGGACTAGGGGTCTGGACTCCTGGGTCTGAGGGAGGAGGGGCTGGGGCCTGGATTCCTGGGTCTGAGGGAGGAGGGGCTGGGGCCTGAACTGTTGGTCAGGTGGGGACCAGGCCTGGGGACTGCTCTTTCCCTGGGCCCGCTGCCCCCTGCTGCCCCCTGCTGGTCACTGCACTCTTCCTTCGCACCCTGGAGGACAGACAAGGCTTGGCAGTTTATTTCGGTTTCACAACCCCCTTCCAGCCCTTGGGGTGCCCTTTAGCAGCACATCTCGGTGCCCTGCAGGTGGAGAGAGGGGTGGGTTAGATGAGGTCACCTCCAGGTGGAGAAGGGTGGAGTGGGGTGGAGTGGGCCAGGGAGGGTTAGGGAGTGGACTCACCTGGCCTTCAGGCCGGGGCAGGGTCCTGGGGTCCCAGGGCAGCTGGAGGGGAGCTCCCCTTTAGGAGTCTCTGCAATGGAGAGATTTTGAGAGGGTGGTTGATTCCCGGCATCCAACCTTTCCCTCTGCTCCTCTTCCCTGTCCCCTTTGTCTTAGACCTGGGAGTCCCAGACCACCCTCCAGTCCCTTCCACTTACTCCATGGCCCCCTCCCTGCCCGGTTGAAGCCACAGCCTTAATTCTTGGCAAGAGAAGAGGGGCCTGAAGTCTGGGGAGGGCCAGAAGTGCCTGGGAGGGGAGATTAAGAAATGTCTCTGCTAGGCTGCAGCTTGGGTGGACGTCCTTCCACAGGCCCTGGACACAGTGGTGACACAGGGTGGCGGCCACCGTCTGACAGGACCTTTGGCCTTGTCCCTAGTCCACGCTGCCTTTTCCCTCTCACCTCTAACTCGTGTAGGAAGAAGTTTTAGTTTGTCTGTCCGCTTGTCCATCCATGTGTCCATCCCTTCTGCTCACTCATGCGCCCCACAGACAGTTCCCGAGCCTCTCCAGTGGGTCAGTCCCTTTCTTTCTTTTCTTTTTTCTTTTCTTTCTTTCTCTCTCCTTCATTCCTTCCTTCCTGCCTTCCCTCCATTTCTTTCCTTTCTCCTTCTCTCCCTCCCTCTCTCTCTCCCTTTCTTTCTCTCTCTCCCTTTCTTTCCCTTTCTTTTCTTTCTTTCTTTTCTCTTTCTTTCTCTTTCTTTTCTTTCTCTCTCTCTCTCTCTCTTTCCTTTTCTTTAAAAAAAAAAGAAAAAGAAAAAAACAAAACAACAGAGGCCAGGCGTGGTGGCTCACACTTGTAATCCCAGCACTTTGGGAGGTTGAGGTGGGTGGATCATGTGAGGTCAGGAGTTTGAGACCAGGCTGGCCAACATGGTGAAACCCTGTCTCTATGAAAAATACAAAATTAGCCAATCGTGGTGACATATTCCTGTAATTCCAGCTACTTGGGAGGCTGAGGCAGGAGAATCGTTTGAACGCAGGAGGTGGGGATTGCCATAAGTCAAGATTGCACCACTGCACTCCAGCCTGGGCAACAAGAGTGAAACTCTGTCTCAAAGCAAAACAAAGCAATACAGGGTCTCACTCTGTTGCCTAGTCTGGAGTGCAGTGATATGACCATAGCTCACTGCAGCCTTGACCTCCTGGGCTCAAACCATCCTCCTGCCTCAGCCTCCCAAAGTGCTGGGATTACAGGCATGACCCACTGCGCCAGGCCAAGGCCTTGTTTTTCGCTCTGAGAAGACAGCCGTGAACAAGACAGAAAACAATCTCTGTCCTGGTGGAGCTGATGCTCTACTGAGCCCGAGGCTTGCAGTGACTGATCAGCTCCTGAAAAAGGAAATGTCTCAGAGCATGTTCCGTCTCCTTCAAAGTGCCTGGGAGAGAGAAGATGCCGGGGAGGCCTCTTGGAGATGGGAATGACCCAGCTGATGCCTGAGTGCTGGAAGGATCCAGACAGAGGCTTCAAGTGGGTGGGGGCTTGCTGGCAAGTTAGAAGAGCAGCAAGGGTCCAATGTCGCTGGAAAGGAGGTGGAGTGGGGGAGATCAGAGATGTGGGGAAGGGTTAGATCCCCAGCCCCAGGTCTTTGGGCAGTGGAAAGGACTTTGGCTTGAGTTCTTGGAACCCTGAGAAGCCAGTGGGGGATTTCTTTCTTTCTTACTTTTTTTTTTTTTTTTAGATGGAGTCTCGATCTGTTGCCCAGGCTGGAGGGCAGTGGCCGGATCTCAGCTCACTGCAAGCTCCGCCTCCCAGGTTCACACCATTCTCCTGCTTCAGCCTCCGGAGTAGCTGGGACTACAGGCGCCCTTCACCACACCCAGCTAATTTTTTGGATTTTTACATACACAAAATGTATTTTTACATCCTGTTAGCCAGGATGGTCTCGATCTCCTGACCTCCTGACCTCATGATCCGCCCGCCTCGGCCTCCCAAAGTGCTGGGATTACAGGCGTCAGCCACCATGCCCGGCCTTTTTTTTTTTTTTTTTTTTTTTGAGACGGAAGTTTTTGCTCTGTCACCCAGGCTTGAGTGCAGTGGCACGATCTCGGCTCACTGCAACTTCCGCCTCCTGAGTTCAAGCAATTCTCCCACCTCAGCCTCCCGAGTAGGTGGGATTACGGGTGCCTGCCACCATGCCTGGCTAATTTTTGTATTTTTTAGTAGAGACAGGGTTTCACCATGTTGGCCAGGCTGGTGGTCCTGAACTCCTGACCTCAAGCGATTTGCCCACCTCGGCCTCCCAAAGTGCTGAAATTACAGGTGTGAGCCACCATGCCTGGCCGCCAGTGGAGATTTCTGAGAGGTGAGGGAGAGGATATGACTCAGGTTACAGGTGACTGAGCTTACTGGCTTCATCAAAACTCATGGGGAGGCTAGACGAAGTGGCTAATGCCAGTAATCCCAGCATTTTGGGAGGCCGAGACAGGAGGATCATTTGAGCCCAGGAGTTAGAGACCAACTTGGGCAACACGGTGAGACTGTGTCTCTAATTAAATTAAAAAATTAAAACAAAACAAAACAAAAAAAGCCAGCCTGTGGGGCTTGTGTCAGGCTGCTCCCCATTTTCCCCAAGAAAACACCGAGGGTCAGAGAGGTCCCCAGTGTTCAGTGGGGCGATGAGATCCAGCTCAATGGCAGTGTCGTCCCCTAAAGGTAGGTTTCTCAGATGGAGAACAGCAGTGTGCAGAGAGCAACCCCAGGGGCCACAGCACCATACACAGATCACAATCACAGTGACACTGACCACTGACACAGTCCCAAGTCCCATCACATCCAGTGTCCACAGCAGCCCCACCCTCACCTCTGCAAAAAAATTTTAAAATGAACCGGGTGTGGAGACATGCACCTGTAGTCCCAGCTACTCTGGGGGCTAAGGAGGGAGGATCACTTGAGCCCAGGAGATTGAGGCTATAGTGAGCTGTGATTGCACCACTGCACTCCAGCCTGGGTAACAGAAACCCCATTTTTTTTCTTTTCTTTTTTTTTTTTTTTTTGAGACAGAGTCTCACTCTGTCACCCAGGCTGGAGTGCAATGGCACTATCTCGGCTCACTGCAACCTCTGCCTCCTGGGTTCAAGCGACTTTCCTGCCTCAGCCTCCTGATTAGCTGGGATTACAGGTGCCCGCCACCACGCCTGGCTAGACAGAGGCCCCATCTTAAAAAAAAAAAAAAAAAAAGCAATGCCAGGCACATAGCAAAAATTATGACAGGCGGGGCCCACGCCTGTAATCCCAGCATTTTAGAAGGCCGAGGCGGGCAGACAACCGGAGATAAAGAGTTCAAGACCAGCCTGGCCAACATGATGAAACCCCATCTCTACTAAAAATACAACAATTAGCAGGGCGTGGTGGCGTGCACCTGTAACCCCAGCTACTCGGGAGGCTGAGCCAGGAGAATCGCTTGAACCTGGGAGGCGGAGGTTGCAATGAGCCAAGATTGTGCCACTGCACGCCAGCCTGGGCAACAGAGCTCAAAAAAAAAAAAAAAAAAAAAAAAAGTTACGACAGTTGGCTTGCTGAGAAATAGCAAACCCAAGGCCGTCTCTTCCATGGTATGTTTTGAAGAATGAAAGAGTAGGTGGGAGTGGACTGGAATTTTAATCAGGCAGGGTTTGGGGAGAGGAGGAAAGGGCGGGCAAGGCGGAGGGTACGGCCGAGGCAAAGGTGTCATCATCAGGCCCGAGGTCCCTGTCAGCCTGCCATCCTGGCTGTGTCCCCCATCACTGTCCTCAGGGAGCCGGCTGAGTGCCTCCTAATGTTTCCATTTGCTTTTGGCGGCAGGTTGGATCTGTTTTTAGCTTCCCTGGCTGGTTTCACCGCCACCCCCCGCTTCCTGCTGGCTCTCTTGTTTGCTGTGGTTGAATAATGTTCCCGGACTTCCTGAGCTGTTTGTTTGAAGACAGCTCAGTATTGATCGAAGCCTGTGTGTACTCAGCCAGAGATGCTAACAGATCTGCTTCTCCCAGCAATCCAGGGTCCCAAAAACCCTGGGGTGGTGGCATGGGGAGAAAAGAAAGCCAGGACAGGGCTCATTAAAAAATAAGTAGGCCGGGCGTGTTGGCTCACGCCTGTAATCCCAGCACTGTGGGGAGCCGAGGCTGGTGGATCACCTGAGGTTGGGAGTTCGAGACCAGCCTGACCAACATGGAGAAACCCCATCTCTACTAAAAAATACAAAATTTGCCAGGTGTGGTGGCACATGCCTGTAATCCCAGCTACTCAGGAGGCTGAGGCAGGAGAATTCGCTTGAACCCCAGAGGCAGAGGTTGCAGTGAGCCGAGATCATACTATTTCACTCCAGCCTGGGCAACAAGAGTGAAACTCCATCTCAAAAGAAAAACAAACAAAGAAAACAACAACAACAAAAAAGTAGATGGTTTGGGGGCCTTAAAGACTCCAACACTGGCTTCTCCTCTTTCAGGCTGTGTGGTTTTGGGCAGGTACTGTCACCTTTCTGAACTTTTTGCCTCCAGAAAATGGGGAGAAGAACATTTGTTTGTTTGTTTTTTTGAGACAGGGTCTCACTCTGTCATCCAGGCTGGAATGCAGTGGCACGATCTTGGCTCACTGCACCCTCTAGCTCCCGGGTTCAAGCGATTCTCCTACCACAGTCTTCCAAGTAGCTGGGATCACAGGCGTGCACCACCACGCCCAGCTAATTTTTGTATTTTTAGTAGAGACGGGGTTTCACCATGTTGGTCAGGCTGGTCTCGAACTCCTGAACTCAGTGATCCACCTGCCTCAGCCTCCCAAAGTGCTGGGATTACAGGTGTGAGCCACCACACCTGGCCGGGAGAGGAACATTTTTGACTTCATAGTGCTGTTGGGAAGACTCACTTCAGTGTATTCATTTGGTATCTATTTATTGAGCACCTATGATGTGTGTGTGTGTGCTAGGCACTGTTCTGGACTCTGGAGATATGATGGAGAAGACAACAAAGGCCTGACCTGCAGGAAGGTTGCAACCTGACAGTGCTAAAAGCCAACAAAACCAACCCTAAGCTCTGCCGGGTGGCGAAAGATCTTTGAACATACAGCAGACCAGGGGCCGGGGGGACAGCGGTGCTATTTTCACCCTTTCCTTTTTTTTTCTTTTTAGAGAACGGGGTCCCGCTATATTGCCCAGAAAGGTCTCGAAATCCTGGGCTCAGGCTTTCCTCCTGCCTCTGCCTCCCTAAGGGCTGGGATTACAGACTCTTTTTTTTCTTTACTGGTTTAGAGACAAGGTCTCATTCTGTTGCCCAGGCTGGAGTGCAGTGGTGTGATCATGCCTCACTGGAGCTACCAACTCCTGGGATCAAGGGACCCTCCCACCTCAGCCTCCCGAGCAGCCGGGACTATGGGCGTGCGCCACCACTTTGGGCTAATTTTTAAATTTTTTTGTAGTGTTGGGGTCTTACAGTGTTGCCCAGGCTGGTTTCAAACGCCTGGGCTCAAACCATCCTCCTGCCTTGGACTCCCAAAGTGTTGGGATTGCAGGCCGGGCATGGTGGCTCATGCCTGTAATCCCAGCACTTTGGGAGGCCAAGGTGGGTGGATCAACTGAGGGCAGGAGTTCAAGACCAGCCTGGCCAACATGGCAAAACCTTGTCTCTACCAAAAATCCAAAAATTATCCGGGCATGGTGGCACGTGCCTGTACTCCCAGCTACTTAAGAGGCTGAGGCAGGAGCATTGCTTGAACCTGGGAGGCAGAGGTTGCAGTGAGCTGAGATTATTCCACTGTACTGCAGCCTGGGCTACAGGGGCGAGACTCTTGCTCAAAAAAAAAAAGAAGTATTGGGATTGCAGGCATGAGCCACCACCCCAGCTAGAGGTACTATCTTGAACAGAGTGGTCAGGGAAGGCCTCCCTGAGAAGGGATGGGAAGGCGAGCCTCAGGAAAGGCGGTGCAGGCCAAGGGAACAGCTTGTGAAAAGGCCCTGAGGTAGGACACATCTGGGATGCTGGAAGGAGAGCAGGAAAGTCCTTGAGGCCGGGCACAGTGGCTTACTCCTGTAATCCCAGCACTTTGGGAGGCTGAAGGGGACAGATCACGAGGTCAGGAGTTCGAGACCAGCCTGACCAACATGGTGAAATTCTGTCTTTACTAAAAATACAAAAATTAGTGGGGCATGGTGGCGGGCGCCTGTAATACCAGCTACTCAGGAGACTGAGGCAGAAGAATTGCTTGAACCCGGGAGGCGGAGGTTGCAGTGAGCCAAGATTGTACCACTGCACTCCAGCCTGGGCGACAGAGCAAGATTCTGTCTCAAAAAAAAAAAAAAGAAAGAAAGTCCTTGAGGGGGAATGAGCCAGGAAGAAAACAAGGGATGAGGTCACAGCGGGGATGGGTACCTTGGAAATGGGTGCCAAGGATGAGTCCCTTCCCTGGCACCCCTGAGTGCGCAGGTGAACCAGGGACCCTGGAGGTGAATGAGACCCCAGCCCCCAACCTCAGACCAGTGCCTGACTCACCACCTTTGGCTGGGCATTTCTGGGTTTCCTGGGGGGCAGATCTGGCCGTGGGGGCAACTGAGGAGCCAAAACGGGCGCCTAGAGGGGACAGAGGAAGGAGAGTGGACTTGTGAGCTGCCATTTTCTTCTCACTTCCATGTTCTCCTGCCTGAGCCCCAGCATTCAGGCACTGTTCTAGACTCAGGATATAACGGAGACCAAGACCATGTACCAACACTTAGGAGGGTTACAGTCAAGGAAAGCCACAGCCCCAGCCCTTGGGGAAGCAAAAGACCAGTTCCCTAGGACCTGAGAATCTTGTTATCAGCACCCTGCTCTTCTAGAACCCAGGAGTGCCGTCCCTGAGCTCTTCCTCCCTCAGACCCAGGAGTGCAGGACCCGCAGTCCTCCTCCATTAGACTCAGGAGTACAGGCTCCAACCCCTCCTCCCTCAGACCCAGGAGTCCAGTCCCCCAGTCTCTCCTCCCTCAGACCCCGGAGTCCAGTCCCCCAGTCTCTCCTCCCTCAGACCCAGGAGTCCAGACCCCCAGTCTCTCCTCCCTCAGACCCAGGAGTCCAGATCCCAGCCCTTCCTCCCTCAGACCCAGGAGTCCAGGCCCAGCCCTTCCTCCCTCAGACCCAGGAGTCCAGGACCCCCAGCCCTCCTCCCTTAGACTCAGGAGTACAGGCTCCAAACCCTCCTCCCTCAGACCCAGGAGTCCAGGCCCCCAGTCTCTCCTCCCTCACACCCAGGAGTCCAGGACCCAGCCCCTCCTCCCTCAGACCCCCAGCCCCTCCTCCCTCAGACCCAGGAGTCCAGGACCCAGCCTTCCTCCCTCAGGCCTAGGAGTCCAGACCCAGCCCTTCCGCCCTCAGACCCAGGAGTCCAGACCCTGCCCTTCCTTCCTCAGACCCAGGAGTTCAGACCCCGCCCTTCCTCCCTCAGACCCAGGAGTCCAGGCTCCAGCCCTTCCACCCTCAGACCCAGGAGTCCAGACCCTGCCCTTCCACCCTCAGACCCAGGAGTCCAGGCCCCTAGCCCCTCCTCCCTCAGACTCAGGAGTCCGGACCCTGCCCTTCCTCCCTCAGACCCAGGAGTCCAGACCCTGCCCTTCCTCCCTCAAACCCAGGAGTCCAGGCTCCAGTCCCTCCTCCCTCAGACCCAGGAGTCCAGGCTCCAGTCCCTCCTCCCTCAGGCCTCAAGAATGTGGATTCCAGCTCCCGGCTGGCCCCGCTCACCTGCTCCAGCTCCAACTCTCTGCCTTCCTGGTCACTGCCGTCCTCTGAGTCCTCAGCAGTAGCCTGACCATGGAACTCGTAGATACTCACGGCCTCCCAGCCCTTGATCTTGCAGCGGCAGAAGGGGCAGGTCTGGCTGTCCGAGTGCTGGGGGAGGTCGGGAGGGAAAGGGTCAGTGCCCCCCTGCTCTCCATCCTGTCCCTTGGGCCAGCGAGGAGTTCCCTGCCCAAAAGATTGATGTGGGGAAGACAGAGGAAGGGAGACAGAAGGAAAGAAGAGGAGTCGTGGAGAGCAGGGGAATGTGGAGGGAAACGCTGGGAGGGAAGGTGAGAGAGGAACGGAACCAGAGTCAAGGTCAGGAGGGGGCACACAGGCCAGGGATCCCCATGGAGCCTTGGCTGCAGCTTCTGGGCCAGGCCTTTCCAGGCTCAGATCCTCACTGTGGCCCTTTTTTTTTTTTTTTTTTTTTTTTTTTTTAAAAGGAGTCTAGCTCTGTCACCTAGGCAGGAGTGCAGTGGTGCGATCTCTGCTCCCTGCAACATCTGTCTCCCGGGTTCAAGCGATTCTCATGTCTAGCCTCCTGAGCAGCTGGGATTATAGGCACCCACCACCACACCCATCTAATTTTTGCATTTTTTTTTTTTTTTTTAGTAGACACGGGGTTTCACCATGTTGACCAGGCTGGTCTCAAACTCCTGACCTCAAGTGATCCACCCACCCCGGCCTCCCAAAGTGCTGGGATTACAGACGTGAGCCACTGTGCCCAGCCTCATTGTGGCCCTTGGGAAGTCACTTTTCTCAGCCCTGTCCTCCAGGGGACGAGGCTAAGGCTCAGAGAGGTGAAGCCACTAGCGGGGCATCACCCAGGCAGGGAAGGAAGGAGAGCTTTCCACTGATAACATTGCCGGAGAGGGAGAAACTGAGGCAGCATGTGCAGAGTGGGGTGGAACCAGAGGCCCGGGGAAAGACAGCCAGCCTCCTGAGTGGTCGCCAGCAGCTCTCTGCCCTCTCTGGACTTCGGTTTCCCCATATGATCAATGAGGCATAGAGGAGATCCTCTTGGGGCTTTCCCTGTAGAGAGAGGGAGACCAGCCAGGAAGGCGGCACAGGGGTCAGACCCACCTGCCAGGCAGCCAGGCAGCGGCTGCAGAGCAGGTGCCCGCACGGCTCGATCTTCACATCCTTGTTGCTCTCAGCACAGATCTTGCAGAGCTCAAATGTGGAGTCCATGGCCCAGTAGAGCTGCAGCTGCTCCTGGCAGGTGAGAGGATAGAGAAGACAGTGAGGGGCATGCGTCAGCCATGAGGACACCCCTTGGGCCACAGGAAGAAAATCCCAAACCTCAGCTGGTTGTGGTGGCTAACGCCTGTAATCCCAGCACTTTGGAAGCTGAGGCGGGGGGATCACCTGAGGTCAGGAGTTCGAGACCAGTCTCGTCAACTATGTTGAAACCCTGTCTCTACTAAAAATACAAAAATTAGCCGGGGCATGGTGGCGCACGCCTGTAGTCCCAGCTACTCGGGAGGCTGAGGCAGGAGAATCGCTTGAACTTGGGAGATGGAAGTTGCAGTGAGCTGAGATTGCGCCATTGCACTCCAGCCTGGGCAACAAGAGCAAAACTCTCTCAAAAAAAGAAAGAAAGAAATAAAGAAAATCCCAAACCTCTGTCTTGGCGCTGTGGCTCATGCCTGTAATCTCAGCATTTCTGGCGGCTAAGCCCAGGAGTTCTGGACCAGCCTGGGAAGCATAGCATGACCCTGTTTCTATGTAAAAAAATATAAACCAAACTTCTGTGCCAGACCTGAACCCTCTCCTAAGTCCAAGGTTGGCATGTCCAACGGCCTCCTACATGTCTTCACTCATTTTTTGTGTGTGTTTTTAAAATTTATTTATTTATTTTTATTTTTATTTTTTATTTTTGAGATGGAGTCTTGCTCTGTTGCCCAGGCTGGAGTGCAGTGGCGTGATCTTGGCTCACTGCAACCTTTGCCTCCAGGTTCAAGCGATTCTTGTGCCTCAGCCTCCTGAGTAGCTGGGACTACAGGCATGAGCCACCATACGTGGCTAATTTTTGTATTTTTAGTAGAGATGGGGTTTCACCATGTTGGCTAGGCTAGTCTCGAACTCCTGACCTCAAGTGATCTGCTTGCCTTGGCCTCCCAAAGTGTTGGAATTACAGGTGGGAGCCACCTTGCCCGGCCATATCTTCACTCCTTGTTATGAGATTTCTTCTCCCCAGTTGTCTACACCCAGTGGTGCCAGATTTAGCAAATAAAAGTACTGGATGCTGCTAAATTTGAATTTCATTCTTTTTTTTCTTTTCTTTTTTTTTGGCGAGACGGGGCACCACTCTGTTACCCAGGTTGAAGTGCAGGGTCGCGATCTTGGCCTACTGCAACCTCCAACTCCCAGGCTCAAGTGATCCTCCCACCTCAGCCTCCAAAGTAGGTGGGCTAATTTTTTGCATTTTTTGTAGAGATGGGGTTTCGTCATGTTGCCCAGGTTCATCTTGAACTCCTGAGCTCAAGTGATCCACCAGCCTCAGCCTCCCAAAATACTGGGATTACAGGCATGAACCACCGCACCTAACCTAAATTTGAATTTCTTTTTTTTTTCTTGAGACCAAGCCTCACTCTGTTGCCCAGGCTGGAGTGCAGTGGTGTGATCTCGGCTCACTGCAACCTCCGCCTCCTGGGTTCAAGTGATTCTTGTGCTTCAGCCTCCCAACTCAAGTGCCTCAGCTGGGACTACAGGTGTGAGCCACCACACCCAGCTAATTTTTGTATTTTTGGTAGAGATGGGTTTCACTATGTTGGCCAGGCTGGTCTTGAACTCCTGACCTCAGGTGATCTGCCCGCCTCAGCCTACCAAAGTGCTGGGATTACGGGCGCGGTGGCACCTGGCCTCTAAATTTGAATTTCATGTAAACAGTGAATACAGTTTGAAGTATAAAGATGTCCCAAATATTGCAAGGGATATATTTATAGTAAAAAAATGTAGGGCCAGGTACAGTGGCTCATGCCTATAATCCCAGCACTTTGGGAGGTGGAGGTGGGAGGATCGTTGGAGCCCAGGAGTTCAAAACCAGCTTGGGCAACATGGCGAAACCCCATCTCTACAGAGAAATAAAAAAATTAGCTGGGTGCAGTGGCTCACACCTGTACTCCCGGTTGCTCGGGAGGCTGAGGTGGGAGGATCGCTTGAGCCAGGAGGTCGAAGCTGCAGTGAGCCATGATCGCACCACTGCACTCCAGCCTGGGTGACAGAAGAGATCCTGTCTCTAAAAATAAAAATAAATAAAATATAAATTATGTATTTATTATTGTTGTTTTTCTCTCACTCGGGGGGTGGCTGTGAAGATTAGGAGCTGGCACAGGGCCATCGCTGGCAAATGCCCAAATGCATTAGCTGTCCTGATGATCTCAGCAGCATCAGTTCCTTATATAATCCCCGTGATCACCCCTGGGAAAGAGGCAGGAGGAGCCGTATTCTCTGGAAGAATAACTGAGCCTCAGAGAGGTCAAGTGATTTACCCAAGGTCACGCAGCCACCAAGCCAACACTCCAACCCCAGGCCTCTGAGCCAAGGCAACGTGGGGGTGGCAGGGTCAGGGAACAGGACTGCGGGTGCAGGCACGGGTCTCACCTCTGATACGTGGATGCGCTGCTGGGCTTCTGCCTGGTCGAGCTCAGTCAGGTCTGGGTTGTGGTTCTTTCCATCTGGGTAGAGGTAGCTGGGGGAAGGGAAGAGAGGGGGACGGGGGGGCCATCTAGTATCTCCCACCCCCAGATGAATAAGGACCTTTATCCCCTACAGGGCCCATATCTCCCTGAGATGAGGATCTGTCCCCAATCCATTGCTGGCCTGGGGTTATTTTCCCTCTGCCCTCCTCTAATTGGGACTGCATCTTCTCAGATACCCCAGGGCAGGGCTATGTCCCCTCAGACTCCCAAGGTAGGGCACACGAAACCTCAGTGACTCAAGCTCCAGAAACAAGGATGAAATAGAATAAGAACCAGAAAACGGGATGAAAATTTCTGGCTTAGGGCGGGCACGGTGGCTCACGCCTGTAATCCCAACACTTTGGGAGGCCGAGGTGGGTGGATCACCTGAGGTCGGGAGTTCAAGACCAGCTTGGCCAACGTGATGGAACCCCGTCTCTACTGAAAATATAAAAATTAGCCGGGCGTGGTGGTGCATGCCTGTAATCCTAGCTACTCAGAGGCTGAGTCAGGAGAATTGCTAGAACCCAGGAGGCACACGTTGCAGTGAGCCGAGATCGTGCCATTGCACTGCAGCTTGGGCGACAGAGTGAGACTCTGTTTCAAAAAAAAAAAAAAAAAAAAAAGAAAAAAGAAAAATCTCTGGCTTAGCTCTTCTAGAACCTCATCCTTCTCCTCCATGCCCAAGTGTAACAGATTTTAGCGTCACAGATCATGAAAGTGACCAAATCCTAGAATCTGAGAATATCAGGATGGGAAAGATCCTCTGAGAACACCTGTACCACTGCTTCCCTCACAGACAGTGACCCAAGGCTCAGGGTGGGAAAGGCACCTACCCAAGGTCACATAGCAAGGACCAGAGAGACTCAGAACCAGGGTCGTAGGCGAGATCTCAGCACTGGGCTCCAGGACACCGGAGAAGCAAGCTCTGGACTCCCTGGGTCTCCCACTGCATCATTTCCTCAGCCTATCTGGCATGCCTCAACACTACTCCAATTATTCCCACATGTATACCACATGAAATACTGAACCCTCAGACCCACAGCGGGTCATGAGTCCTTGAGGCTAGTGGCCCTGCCTGGCCTGTCATGTGGAGCAGTGCAGGATCCCTGACCTGGGCCCCACAGTGGCTGTCCCACTAACACACTGTATGACCTGGCTGGGGCCACTCTACTTTTCTGGCCTCAGTTTCCTCTTCTGTAACATGGACGTGATCATGCCTGAGGCAAAGATTTGTGATGCGTATTAAATAAGACAGTGCTGGTAGGGCGCAGTGGCTCACACCTGTAATCCCAGCACTTTGGGAGGCTGAGGCAGGCGGATCATTTGAGGCCAGGAGTTTGAGACCAGCCTGGTCAACATGGTGAAACCCCGTTTCTACTAAAAATAGCAAAATAAATAAATAAACAAATAAAATAATAATTAGCCAGGCATGGAGGTGCGTGTCTGTAATCACAGCTACTCGGGAGGCTGAGGCAGGAGAATTTCATGAACCCAGGAGGCAGAGATTGTAGTGAATGAATACCACACCACTGCACTCTAGCCTGGGGCAACACAGCAAGACTCTGTCTCAAAAAAAACTTAAAAAAAAAAAAATAAATAAATAAAAAAGAAAGACAGTGCTTATAAAACATGCAGCCCTGGCTGGGAGCAGTGGCTCATGCCTGAATCCCAGCACTTTGAGAGGCTGAGGCAGGAGGATTGCTTGAGCCCGGGGGTTCGAGACCAGCCTAGGCAACGCAGAAAGACCCTATGTCTAAAAAAAAAAAAAAATTAAAAATATTAGCTGGGCATGGGTGGCATGTGCCTGTGGTCTCAGCTACTCAGGAGAGGCTGAAGTGGGAGGACCACCTGAGCCTGGGAGGTCGAGGCTGCAGCACTGAGCTGTGGTCATGTCACTGCACTCCAGCCTGGGTGACAGTGAGAACCTGTCACAAAAAAAAGAAACACCAAACAAAACATGCAGCACTGGCCAGGTGCAGTGGTTTACACCTGTAACCCCAGCACTTTAGGAGGCCGAGGAGGGAGGGTCACTTAAGCCCAGCAGTTTGAGACCAGCCTGGACACCATAGTGATATCTTGTCTCTATCTAATTTTTTTTCTTTTTATTCACAAGGGGGCTCACTATGTTGTCCAGGTTGGTCTCAAACTCTCGGACTCCAGTGATCCTCCTACCTCAGCCTCCCAAAGTTCTAGGATTTCAGGCATGAGCCACCATGCCTGGAGAAAATTTTTTTTTTTTTTTTTTTTTGAGATGAAGTCTCACTCTTGTCCCCCAGGCTGGAGTGCAATGGCTCGATCTCAGCTCACTGCAACCTCCACCTCCCGGGTTCAAGCGATTCTCTTGCCTCAGCCTCCCAAGTAGCTGGAATTACAGGCACCTGTCACCATGCCTGGCTACTTTTTGTATTTTTAGTAGAGACAGGGTTTCACCATGTTGGCCAGGCTGGTCTTGAACTCCTGACCTCAGGTGATCCGCCTGCCTCAGCCTCCCCAAAGTGCCAGGATTATAGGCGTGAGTCACTGAGCCCAGTGTGAATAAATTTTTTAAATTAAATATATATATATATATATATGCAGCATTCTCCTCTGTGCAAAAACACTCAATAAGAAGGGACTTCTATGATTGACTTTATTTTTATGTTTTTGAGATGGAATCTCTGTCACCCAAGCTGGAATGCAGAGGCACAATCTCGGCTCTCTGCAGCCTCAGCCTCCCGGGTTCAAGCGATTCTGCTGTCTCAGCCTCCCGAGTAGCTGGGATTGTAAGCGCACAGCACCACACCTGGCTAGAGACGGAGTTTTTTTTTTTTTTTGTAGAGATGGGGTTTCGCCATGTTGGCCAGGCTGGTCTTGAACTCCTGACCTCAAGTGATCTGCCTGCCTCTGTCTCCCAAAGAGCTGGGATTACAGGCATGAGCCACCGTGCCTGGCCTCTGATTTTTCTGCTTTAAATGGTCCCCAAGAGTAGCTGAAGTGTTGTCTCTTGTTCCTAAGTGAAAGGTTGTGATGTGTCTTATGGAGAAAACGTGTGTGTTGTATAAGCTTCCTTGAGACACAAGTCATAGTGCTGTTGGTTGTAAGTTCAATGTTAATGAACCAATGATAGGTACTGAATAAAGTGTCCTTTTTTTTTTTTTTTTGAGACGGAATCTCACTCTGTTGCCCAGGCTGGAGTGCAGTGGTGTGATCTCAGCTCACTGCAACCTCTGCCTCCCAGGTTCATGCCATTCTTCTGCCTCAGCCTCCTGAGTAGCTGGGACTACAGGTGCCCACCACCATGCCCAGCTAATTTTTTTTTTTTTGTATTTTTAGTAGAGACTGGGTTTCACCATGTTAGGCAGGATGGTCTCGATCTCCTGACCTCATGATCTGCCCGCCTCGGCCTCCCAAAGTGTTGGGACTACAGGCGTGAGCCACCGCGCCGGGCCTTGAATAAAGTGTCTTTAAACAAAAACATACATAAAGTTTACTATGTTGTGATTGATTGACAAAAATGTGGGGACCCAGCCGGGCGTGGTGGCGTGCACCTGTAGTCCTAGTTACTCAGGATCCAGGAATGTATTTCCCCTGGGAGCAACGGGTTGTTATTCAATAATTCAGGGTGTGTGGTGATTTTATAGAAGATAATTACTGCAAATTGGCCAGGCGTGTGGCTCACACCTGTAATCTGAGCACTGTGGGAGGCTGAGGTGGGCAGATTGCTTGAGTTCAGGAGTTCGAGACCAGCCTAGGCAACATGGTGAGACCCCCACCCCCCATCTCTACCAAAAATACAATAAAAATGTTTTCTTTGTTTGTTTTGTTTTTTCAGATGGAGTCTCGCTCTGTCACCCAGGCTGGAGTGCAGCGGCGTGATCTCAGCTCACTGAAACCTCCACCTGCCAACCTGCCAGGTTCAAGCAATTCTATCTCAGCCTCCAGAGTAGTTAGGATTACAGGTGCCCGCCACAGCGCCCAGCTAATTTTTAAAAAAATTTTTAGTAGAGATGGGGTTTTGCCATGTTGACCAGGCTGGTCTGAGGTGATCACCTGGTCACCTTAGGTGATCCGCCCACCTTGGCCTCCCAAAGTGCTGGGATTACAGGTGTGAACCACCGTGCCCCCACCAAAAACGTTAGAAAAAATTATATATTAAAAAATTAATAATTACTGCAAATAATCAACAGCATATCTATCTATCTATCTAGCTAGCTAGCTATCTACCTACCTTCCTATCTCCTCTCTTGTATGTCAGTAGCCATATAGATATGACTGATAAGAAATTTCTGGCCGAAGGTGAAACTCTGAAAAGAAACCTGCCTTCTTGGCCGGGCATGGTGGCTCACACTTGTAATCTCAGCACTTTGGCAGTCCGAGGAGGGAGGATCACTGGAGGTCAGGAGTTTGAGACCAGCCTGGCCAACATGGCGAAACTCCATCTCCACTAAATATCCAAAAATTAGGGCCAGGCATGGTGGCTCATGCCTGTAATCTCAGCACTTTGGGGGGCCGAGGTGGGTAGATCACGAGGTCAGGAGTTCGAGACCAGCCTGACCAACATGGTGGAACCCTGTCTCTACTGAAAATACAAAACAAAACAAACAAACAAAAAAACTAGCCAGGCGTGGTGGTGCGTGCCTGTAATTCCAGTTACTCAGGAGGCTGAGGCAGGAGAATTGCTTGAACCTGGGAGGTGGAGGTTGCAGTGAGCCGAGATCACGCCATTGCACTCCAGCCCAGGTGACAGAGCGAGACTCCATCTCAAAAAAAAAAAAAAAAGAAAACCACCAGTCTAGCAAGTTCTCCAGTTCTGTTTCTGCACCATCAGTCTAGATTCTAGAGCAGGATCTGATATCTAGAAGCAAAAGCTGGCTGGGCACGGTGGCTCATACCTGTCATTTCAACACTTTGGGAGGCCGAGGCGGGCAGATCGCTTGAGCCCAGGAGTTCGAGACCAGCCTGGGCAACATGGCGAAACCCCATCTCATTTTTTAAAAATTAACTAAAATAAAAGAGAAAGAAAATAGAATCAAATGCTCTTGAGCTCCGTTCCAAGGAATGGAGCCCCTGCGGTTGTGGCCAACGCCCCACACACTTCTCA
Source organism: Macaca fascicularis (assembly GCF_037993035.2). NCBI lineage: Eukaryota > Metazoa > Chordata > Mammalia > Primates > Cercopithecidae > Macaca > Macaca fascicularis. Next base: position 52,817,130 of record NC_088393.1, on the reverse strand, counting down.
GAGCTGTGGCTGGGCCCTATTTATGGCCACTTTGTGCCAACCTCAGAGGCGCCCCTTCCTCAAGACCTTTGACTGCCACCTGCTGGAATCTTGTAGTACTGCAAGATTTGAGATGTCCGCTATGTGAATGGTTGCAACCTCAAACGTGGTGGCTACTGGCAGTGCTCAACATGCAAGATCTTTCTAATCAGATTTTGCTGACACCCTCCTCCTACCAGAATAGAGACTCACAAGCCATCCTTCTGTCCCTCCAGGAGCACCTGGGACAGGGGTTTGTTGGCAGGGATGGTCTGCAGGATGCTGCCATCTGAGCTCACGTAGCCGATGGCCCACTGCCCCAGGCGAGTACAGCTGGGCCGGAAGATGTAGCTGGAGGGAGAGGTAGGTAGGATGGGGTGAGGGAGTGGTTACCGCAGTCCCTTTTGCGAACTCCTAGTCCCCCGCCCTGTTGGGAATCCAGGTGTCTTAAGTCCTCACCCCCAGTTTCCCATTCTTTAGGCAACGGCATGTGCTAGATCCCTGCCTGCCTCTATAGGTGATATCTGCTGTTTTTGCCTGCTTGGCTCTTTTATGATAAAAACAGCCCTGTTTGTATTTGGAGATCTCTCCCTGCTTCACTGGAGTTTAAACAAGGCTGGGCTGACCAATCAGTGCATTTCAGGACCCCTGACTACAGTGATGGGAGTCTGTTCTGGGACTTGCTGGAAGTGTCAGAGCAAGGTGCCCCCTTTCTTACAGAGGTTGCTAACAAGGTAGGGTACACAGCTGGGACTTCTAGAAGTCATTTGCCACCATGAGGAGAAACCATGTTTGAGAATGAAGCAAACAGAGGAAAGCAGAGAAAGGGGATGAACAGGAACTGATTCCTGACAGTAGCCATTGAGCACCTGGATCTAGCCATGCCTGAAACCCACACCCTGGCCTTCTTTTCTTTCCTTCCTTTTTTTTTTTTTTTTTGAGACAGAATCTTGCTCTGTTGCCCAGGCTGGAGTGCAGTGGCAGGATCCTGGCTCACTGCAACCTCTGCCTTTCGAGTTCAAGTGATTCTTGTGCCTCAACCTCCCAAGTAAATGGGACTATAGGCACACATCACCATGCCACACTAATTTTTGTATTTTTTTTTTTTTTTGAGACAGAGTCTTGTTCTGTTACCCAGGCTGGAGCGCAGTGGTGCAATCTTGGCTCACTGCAAGCTCTGCCTTCCGGGTTCATGCCATTCTCCTGCCTCAGCCTCCCGAGTAGCTGGGACTACAGGCACCCGCCACCGCGCCTGGCTAATTCGTTTTGTTTTTTTAGTAGAGACAAGGTTTCACCCTGTTAGCCGGTATGGTCTTGATCTCCTGACCTCGTGATCTGCCTGCTTTGGCCTCCCAAAGTGCTGGAATTACAGACATGAGTCACCAGGCCCGACTGTATTTTTTTTTTTTTTTTTTGAGACAGAATCTCGCTCTTATTGCCCAGGCTGGAGTGCAACGGCATGATCTTGGCTCACTGTAACCTCTGCCTCCCGGGTTCAAGCAATTCTCCTGCCTCAGCCTCCTGAGTAGCTGGGATTACAGGTGCACGCCTGGCTAATTTTTTTTGTATTTTTAGTAGAGACGAGGTTTCGCCATGTTGGCCAGGCTGGTCTCAAACTCTTGACCTCAGGTGATCCACCCTCCTCGGCCTCCCAAAGTGCTGGGATTACAGGCGTGAGCCACCGTGACAGGCCTAATTTTTGTATTTTTAGTAGAGATGGGGTTTCTTTCTTTTTTTTTTTTTTTTTTTTTTTTTTGAGACTGAGTCTGGCTCTGTCGCCCAGGCTGGAGTGCAGTGGCCGGATCTCAGCTCACTGCAAGCTCCGCCTCCCGGGTTTACGCCATTCTCCTGCCTCAGCCTCCGGAGTAGCTGGGACCACAGGCGCCCGCCACCTCGCCCGGCTAGTTTTTTGTATTTTTTAGTAGAGACGGGGTTTCACCGTGTTAGCCAGGATGGTCTCGATCTCCTGACCTTGTGATCCGCCCGTCTCAGCCTCCCAAAGTGCTGGGATTACAGGCTTGAGCCACTGTGCCCGGCTGAGATGGGGTTTCACCATGTTGGCCAGGCTGGTCTTGAACTCCTGACCTCAAGTGATTTGCCCGCCTCGGCATCCCAAAGTGCTGGGATTACAGGTGTGAGCCACTGTGCCAGGCCTGGCCTTTTCAATTATAGGAATTTATTATTTCCTTTTTCTTTTCCCTTAAATCAGTTTGAAGTGTAACTGGAAGAATGCTAATGCACTCACCTTCCTACTCCTGCACCTCAGCCCTGCAGAGACTCACAAACCTGACCTCCTATTCTCTTGGTATTCTAGACAGCTCAATTCTCAGCCCTCTGAGAATTGTCGGGGGCGGGGGGGGGGGTACCCAAGAGCTCAAAACTCCTGGCTTGAAATAATTTAAGGACTCACACATCTTGTTTTTCAGTCTCCTATGCCAATAGGTGGGAAAGTCACCCTCCAAATATTGAACAGATGGTGCAACATGGCTCTGACCTACCAGAAATGGACGTTACCCTGAAGCAGGGTCTTTGGGCTCCTTGCAGGCACTATCCCTTAGCTGCAGGATTATGGGACAGTACAGGAGGTCTCCAGAGAAGAGACGGGCTGGGAGGGGCACTCAGTGTCCTGCCTCTGAGTTATCAACTCTCTGGGGTCCCGGGTACCTCTGTTCCCACTCTTGGAAGGACATCTGGGCTCCACCATGCACCAGCCCAGAGCCCAGATCCCTGAGCCCTGCAGCCTTGTTCCTCCAAGCCCTGGACCCTTTACCTTCCTGGCTTGTCCCTGCAGGCCTGCAGACGCTCTTGGACCTCATCATAGGTGAGGAAGGCCATGTAGCCTGGGTGGTTGACTGCCAGGAGCTGCCAATTCTTGAGGAGTGTTGGCCATGGCTGGGGTGGGGCAGAGTTTGGATCAGAGAGAGACCAGGAAAGCAGTCACATCCCTAAGTAGTCCCCAGGGGCCCGAGAATCCAGCCACCTCCTTCACACCCATGGTGAGCCTCAGGCATATCCCTTTTATAAGACCCCAAGCTCTTTTTTCTCCAGGACTCAAGAGTTTGGGACCCTAGCTTCCTCCTTCCTCAGACCCAAGAGTCCAGGCCTCCAGCCCCCTCCTCCCACAGACCCTGGAGTCCAGGCCCCAGCCCCTCCTCCCTCAGACCCTGGAGTCCAGGCCCCAGCCCCTCCTCCCTCAGACCCTGGAGTCCAGGCCCCCAGCCCCTCCTCCCTCAGACCCAGGAATTCAGGTTTCAGCCCTCTTCTTCCTCCTGGACCCAAGTCTGGCTCCCAGCCTTGGCCTTCCCTGACCTGGAAGAGCCTGGTGAAGACGTCGAACTCGAAGATGGACACGTGCCCGCTGCAGGTGAGGTCGATGGTGGTGCGCAAGGCCAGGGCTGTGCAGCCTGGTTCCACAGGGTGGCAGGTGCCCAGGAGGGACTCAAACTCAGCCCAGGGCAGCACGCACCTGGGTGGGAGAGGGGTGGGGGAGACACCGCTGAGGCCTCTTGGAGCCTATGATGGGACGCTCTGCAGGAGGGAAGCAGCTGTGGGCCTGGACTCCTGGGTCCCTGGGCCAGGGTGGGATGGGGCTCTGGGAGCTGAGGGTCCCTGAGGACAAAGGCTTACTCACCGAGCTCCACAACGCTCCCTCCAGAAGATGTGGGCTGGGGCCTTGGTGAGCTGGTACACGTGTCCACAGTACTTCCCCCCGGGGAAGAGTGCGTGCAGCTCTGCGTGCATGTGGCTGAAGATGATGGCCAGCTTGGCCAGCTGTCGCCTGTGGGGATGGGCAAGGACTCTGGCTATCCTCGAGGCTCCCACTGACACCCTCTTCCTCCCGTCATGGGGAACACCTGCAGGGACAAGGCTCTGGACTCTGTCTCATCAGTGTAAGGTAAGAGTCCATTCCTGCTGGGTGTGGTGGCTCACGCCTGTAATCCCAGCACTTTGGGAGGCCGAGGTGGGTGGGTCACTTGAAGTCAGGAGTTCATGACTAGCCTGGCCAACGTGGTAAAACCCTGTCTCTACTGAAAATACAAAAACTGGCCTGGCATGGTGGCATCCATCTGTAATCCCAGCCACTCAAGAGGCTGAGGCAGGAGAATTGCTGGAACCCAGGAGGTGGAGGTGGCAGTGAGCTGAGATCGTGCCACTGCACTCCAGCCTGGGTGACACAGCAAGACTCTGTCTCAAAAAAAAAAAAAAAAGTAAAAACTATATATATGCCTTTTATTAGATTTGGCCAGATGTAGTGGCTCATGCTTGTAATCCCAGCACTTTGGCAGACTGAGGTGGGTGGATCACTTGAGGTCAGGAGTTTGAGAATAGCCTGGCCAACATGGTGAAACCCTGTCTGTAATAAAAACTACAAAAACTATCACTGCGTGGTGGTGGGTGCCTGTAATCCTAGCTACTCGGGAGGCTGAGGCAGGAGAATCACTTGAACCCGGGAGGCGGGGGCTGCAGTGAGTCAAAATCACTGCACTCCAGCCTGGGCAACAGAGTGAGACCATGTCTAAAAAAAAAAAAAAAAATTATGCTGACTTTTGCAGAAATCCAGCTTTCCTATATATTAAGGGAAGACTATTTGATTCTGTATGATGGTGGTTCTACCTACAGGTACGAGTGTCTGACTAGTCAACTCTGCCTTCCAAGAATGATTGTGCCTCGGCATTTTCATTTAAAACATAGATAATATTTATGAAAAAATTCCTTTTATCACTCTCTTATAATTTGGGCATTATAGTGATTAAAAAACTATAGGTGTGTATGTTGTTAAACCTCTGCATATCATTTCAGGATGAATTAAGGAAGCACTTGGCTGGACATGGTGGCTCTCGCCTGTAATCTCAGCATTGCGGGAGGCTGAGGTGGGAAGATCGCATAAGGCCAGGAGTTTGAGACCAGCCTAGACAACATAGCAAGACCTCCTCTCTACCAAAAAATAACAAGATTAGCCTGGCATGGTGGTGCACGCCTGTGGTCCCGGCTCCATGGGAGGCTGAGGTGGGAGGATCACTTGAGCCCACGAGATTGAGGCTGCAGTGAGCCATGATGGTGCCACTGTACTCCAGCCTGGGTGACAGAGCAAGACCTCGTGTCCCAAAAACCAAAAAAATAGAGACACTACAAAATATTTGATATAAAGAAGTGTCATGAGTCACTGAACTAGACCTTGTTCTGGGCTCTGGGCCCCAAACCTCGTCTGCCCTGTCACTCTGAGGTTCCTTCCCCTGTGCAGTGCAGCAGAGAGGTGGCCTCCAGGCAGGTCTCGGAGGAACTAATTCCTCAGGAACTAAAGACCAAGTGGGTAGTCCAGGCAGAAACCGTGACGGGGACCTAATGATCAGTCTCTTTGGGTGTGTCCATCTACCTCTCCTCAACCTAGGAGCCCATGGGGTCTCCACATTCTGAGGCCTGATCCTCCCAGCTGGGCCTCCCAAAGAGCTGGGATTACAGGTGTGAGCCACTGTACCTAGCCAGACCAGGCCAAGTTCTGATCACAAATGTGCACACATCTAGAGAACTTTGAATCAGATAATAATAGTAATAGCTAACTTTTATTTTATCCTCAACGTAGGAAGCCCCATAGGGTCCCCGAATTCTGAGATAGTGGGATAGTGGGAACCAGAATCGGGCTGCTGGGTGACCGAGGAAAAGGCAAAATGGGGCTGAGAGCGTGGGCGCCCAAGGAAGGAGAAAACTGGGTGGCCCATTTTCCAGGTTCCAGTAGGAAGGAGGGGCTGGGTCTGGACCCCTGGGTCTGAGGGAGGAGGGGCTGGGGGCCTGGATCCCTGAGTCTGAGGGAGGATGGGCTGGGGGCCTGGACTCCTGGGTCTGAGGGAGGAGGGGGCTGGGAGCAAGACCTGGGCTTCACCCCTGAGGACTTTGTTCTGGGGCGAAGGCTCACCTGAGACTGGAGCCCGCCCGGAAGAGCTCGTCGTTGGCACTCCTTCGGCCCCGGGGCGGCAGCAGCGCGCCCAGCTGCCTGCTCTTGGCCTCCAGATTGGCCAGGTAGACGAGGAGAAAGTCCCTGGAGCCGCCGGGACCCCCGGGGCCGCCTCTGCCGGCCGCCCGCTGAGCACGGGCCACCTCTCGAAGCAGCTGCGCTGTGCGGGGCAGCAGGTCCCGCAGCGAAGGGGGACTGAGGGACAGCCGAGGGTCGCTGCATTGCTCTTCTAGGCGCTGCAGCATCCTCACTGCCCGGCCCAGGGCGCGGGCCTCTTCCCACTGTCGCCCCCACGGGGCCACCGCCACAGCCATGGGAGCCTCGCGTATGCCGGGAGGGACCGGTGCGGCCGGGGTAGGCGCCGCCTCGCCCAGAGTGAAAGGAGAGGGCGGGCCCTAGAGAACCGGGGAGGGGCCTGCAGGTACCAGTGTCTCCAAAGCGGGCGGGGGCTGGAGGATCTGGCACGTGCGTCTTCAAGAGGTGGGATTTGGAGGCCGAGAGCGGTGGCTTATGCTTGTAATCCCAGCATTTTGGGTGGCCGAGGTGGGAGGATTACGTGAGCCCGGGAGTTCAAGACCAGCCTGGGCAACATAATGAGGCTCCATCTCTAAAAAATTTATTAAAAATAAAGTAAAATTTGACCAGCCGCGATGGCTCGCATCTGTAATCCCAGCACTTTGGGAGGCTGAGGCAGGCGATTAGGCAGGCGGATCACCTGAGGTCAGGAGTTCCAGACCAGCCTGGCCAACATGGTGAAACCCTGTCTCTACTAAAAATACAAAAAAGAAACAAAAATTAGCTGATGCGGTTTGAGTTTGATTCTCAAAAAGGAGCAGGGTGGGGTGGCTTTGGTGGGTTGCGATAGGAGGGGGCTTCTCAATGGGTGGGTGGGAACTGCAGGTAGGATGTCTGGGTTCCTTCAGAGGGGGGCAAGGGGCTAGGGGAGGCCTGGGACTTTTAATTTAATTTAATTTAATTTAATTTAATTTAATTTAATTTAATTTAATTTTTAAAACAGAGTCTTGCTTTGTTGCCCAGGCTGGAGTGCAGTGGTGAGATTTTAGCTCACTGCAACCTCTGTCTCCCAGGCTCAAGTGATCCTCCCACCTCACCCTCCCGAGTAGCTGGGGCCACAGGTACTCATCCCCAGTCCTCCCTATTTTATTTTATTTTTTGTATTTTTAGTAGAGACAGGGTCTCACCATGTTGCCCAGGCTGGTCTTGAACTTCTGAGCTCAAGCGATCCGTCCACGTCAGCCTCCTAAAGTGCTGGGATTACAGGTGTGAGCCACTTTGCCCTGCCACAGGACTCTTCTTGGAGAGGGGATGGGAAGGGCTGGGAGCTACCGGGAGGTGGGACTTGGACACAGCACCTTGTCGAAGGTCTGGGTCTTTGGTCGTGGCATGGGGTTAAAGGTCAGATAACTGAGATGTCAAGGGGGAACCGGTCAGGGAGGCATTGCTATCTCTCTGTCTCCGAGGAAGGAGGCACAGAGCCACGAGGCCCGTGGGTCCCTAGAAGCAAGGGTTGGCAAGTAGGTGTCTGAGGGGGCAGGAATTTGGCAACAAGATTTCTGGGTCCTAATAATGGTGTGGCATGGGAGAAATCAGGTCAGAGTTAAGATACTTCTGAGTCCCGAAGAAGCTAGGCGGGAGGATGGGGTTCAAGACTGTGGGGGCGGGGAGCAACTTGTTTGTGTAGGGGTGGCTGGGCGTGGCTTTCACCCAACCTGTAGAACCTGTAACATCAGCCTTCGCTGGGCAGCCATCAGGGCGGGCACTGTGGGCCTCGCACCTAAGCAAGGCATTCTGGCCACGCCCTATCCCAGGCCAAGCCAAGTTCTGTTTCTTTCTTTTTTTTTTTTCCTGTGATACAGGGTCTTGCTTGGTCTTGCTCTGTTACTCAGGCTGGAGTGCAGTGATAGTGGACTGATCATAGCTCACTGCAGCCTGGATCTCCTGCGCTCAATCAATCCTGCCTGCTCGGCCTCCCAAAGAGCTGGGATTACAGGCATGAGCCGCCATGCCTGGTCAGAACAGGCCAACTTCTGATCGCAAATGTGTACATATCTAGAGAACTTCGAATCAGAGAATAATAGTAATAACTAACTTTTACTTTATTTTATTTTTTTGAGACAGGGTTTTGCTCTATCTCCTAGGCTGGAGTGCAGTGGTTTGATCACCACTCATTGCAGCCTTGACTCCGGGGTTCAAGTGATCCTCCTGTCTCAGCCTCCCTAGTAACTAGGACTACAGGCATACACTGCCACGTTGGCTATTTTTTTTTTAAATTTTTATTTTTAGTAGAGACAATGTCTCACTATGTTGCACAGGCTGGTCTCGAACTCCTGAGCTCAGGCGATCCTCCAGCCTGGGCCTCCCACAATGCTGGGATTACAGGTGTGAGCCACTACACCTGCCATAGCTAGCATTTATTGAATACCTGCTGTCTGTCAGGCCCTGTGTGTAATGCTTTGCAAACATTTGCACACCGAATTCTCAAGAGCCCTTTGAGGTCATAGGGCAGGGGGCTTAGGATGAGAGCCAAACCTCCCAGTGCACCCTGAGCCCCTCCTTAGCCCCACCACTATCTTGTAGGAATTGAAAATCTTAAAATTTTTATTTAAATTAAAAAACGACCAAAAAAAAAAAAAAAAAAAGATCGGGCCGGTTGCAGTGGCTCATACCTATAATCCCGGCACTTTAGGAGGCCAAGGCGGGCGGATCACTTGAGGTCAGAAGTTTGAGACCAGCCTGGCCAACATGGTGAAACTCCGTCTCTGCTAAAAATACAAAAATTAGGCTGGGCGCAGTCGCTCATGCCTGTAATCCCAGCACTTTCGGAGGCCAAGGTAGGTGGATCACTTGAGATCAGGAGTTGGAGACTAGCCTGGCCAACATGGCAAAACCCCCTCTCTATCAAAATACAAAAATTAGCCCGGCGTGGTGTAGCGCAACTATAGTCCCAGCTACTCAGGAGGCTGAGGCAGGAGAATTACTTGAACCCAGGAGGCAGAGGTTGCAGTGAGCCAAGACTGTGGCACTGCACTCCAGCCTGGGTGACAGCACGAGACTCCATCTCAAAATAAAAATAAAAATAAATAATAAATAATAAATAAATAATAAAAATAAAAATACAAAAATTAGCTGGGCATGCTGGTATGACTATAATCCCAGTTACTTGGGAGGCTGAGGCAGGAGAATCGCTTGAACCTAGGAGGCAGAGGTTGCAGGGAGCTGAGATCATGCTACTGCACTCCAGCCTGGGCGACAGAGTGAGACTCTGTCTCAAAAAACAAAACAAAACAAAACAGATTGAAAACCCATTAGCCTGACAAAAGTTCAAAGTGTTGACTATGCAAGTGTTGGCAAGGAGCTGCTATGAGTGCAGATGGACAAACTATATTGGAGAGCAATTTAGCAGCATCCACGAGACCTTTGGACAAATGGACAGGTCATTTGTCCGGCTACCTCCTTCAGAGCTGTGGCTTGTAAACACTTTTGCTGGACATTAATACAGCTATAGACACCTGAAGCAAAAGTTTCACAGACGAGCTCTCACTCGGACTATGAGCATGCACTCTAATAGCTTCTATTGAATTCCATTTCATTAAAGGAAAAATTGTGTATAACCCACTAAATTGATTTCACAACCCACTAATGGATCTTGTTTGGCCGTTTAAAAAATACTGCCCTAAGAAACTCCAAGAGACATGTTCAGGGATGTTAATTGCATTCTTGTCAGAAGTGGAGGAAAGTAACAACAAGATGAGTGTTTACCACCAGCAGCCCGACATAAATTGTGGTGTATTCTCACAATAAACTCTTGTGCAGCATTTAAGGTGAATAAACTGAACACAAATACCAGCAGTGTATGTCATAAACACATAATGATGAGTGGCCTGGGTTGAATCATTTCCTTCCCCACCAAGTTCATGTTCACTGGAACTTATGAATGTGACCCTATATGGAAGTAAGTCTTTGCAAATGTAATCAGATTAGGATAAGGTACTATTGGATCAGGGTGGGTCCTAGATCTGACTGATGTCCTTATGAAAAGGAAATTTGGATACAGTTACAGGTACACACACACACACACAACGTATGATGATGGCGGCGGAGAGATTGGAGTGATGCATCTATAAGTCAAATAACACCAAAGATTACCAGTGAACACCACAAGCTGGAAGAGGTGTGCTGCTCACAGCTGTAATCCTGTCACTTTGGGAGGCTGATGTGGGAGGATCGGTTGAAGCCAGGAGTTTGAGACCAACAGGTTGGGCGCAGTGGCTCACGCCTGTAATCCCAGCACTTTGGGAGGCCAAGGCAGGTGGATCACAAGCTCAGGGTTCGAGACCAGCCTGACCAACATGGTGAAACCCCGTCTCTACTAAAAATACAAAAAGTAGCCAGGTGTGGTGGCACACGCCTGTAATCGCAGCTACTCAGGAAGCCGAGGCAGGAGGATCGCTCGAACCCAGGAGTCGGAGGCTGCAGTGAGCCAAGATCATGCCACTGCACTCCAGGCTGGGCGACAGGGTGAGACTCCGTCTGAAAAAAACAAAAACAAAAACAAAACAACAACAAAAAACTGGGCGTGGTGGGATGCTGCCTGTGGTCCCAGCCACTAGGGAGGCTGAGGTGGGAGGATTGCTGGAGCCCGGGAGTTTGAGGCTTCAGTGAGCTATGATTGTGTTGCTGTATTCCAGCTTGGATGACCCAGTATCTTGTCTAAAAAAGAAAAGAAAAAAAAAATCTGCAACTATATGAACTCTTTTCCCAGATTTGACAGGTTTTTTGTATCCGCTTTGTAACTATATGAAGTCTTTTTCCAGATTTGCCTCAAAGTGGATACAAATGAAGTGAATGACATGAAAAGACGCTCCACAATATGATGCATTAGGGAAATGAACATGAAAATCACAGTGAATGCGGCTTCACACCCACTACGATGACTGTCATAAACAAGACAGACAATCACAAGTGTTGGCAAGGATATGGAGAAATTGGAACCCTCTCCACTGATGGTGGGAATGTAAAATAGTGCAGCTGCTTTGGAAAATAGTTTGGCAGTTCCCCAAAATATTAAACATAGGGCTAGAGCATTCCTACGTGTATATATATATCCCAGAGAATTGGAAGCATATATCTACCCAAAGACTTGTGGAAACAACCTCAAAGTCCATCAGTTGAAGAATGGATAAACAAAATGTAGTCTACTCATACAATGGAAAATTCTTCGGCCATTAAAAGGAATGATTTTTTGTTTGTTTGTTTTGAGATAGGGTCTTGCGCTGTCTCCCAGAGTGGAGCGCAGTGGCATGATCTCAACTCACTGCAGCCTCGATCTTCCGGGCTCAAGCAATCCTCCTGCCTCAGCCTCCCGAGTAGCGGGGACCACAGGTGTACGTCACCCCCCGCTAATAGGAATGAAGTATTGATACATACTGCAATGTGGATGAACCTTGAAAACATAATGCTAAGTGAAAGAAGCTAGTCACTGGCCAGCCTGGGCAGATGACTGCTGTAATCCCAGCACTTTAGGAGTCCAAGGCAGGCAGATCACCTGAGGTCAAGAGTTTGAGACTAGCCTGGGCAACGTGGTGAAACCACCCTCTCTACTAAAAAACAAAAATTAGCCAGCCATGGTGAGATGCGCCTGTAATCTCAGCTACTCGGGAGGCTGAGGCAGGAGAATCTCTTGAACCCAGGAAGTGGAGGTTGCAGTGAGCTGAGCTAGTGCCATCGCACTCCAACTTGGGTGACATAGACTCCATCTCAAAAAAAAGAAAAAAGAATCTGGTGATAATTGCACAATTCTGTGAATATACCAAGTCGCTGAATTGTACACTTTTTACAATTTCATTTTAATTTTCTTAGAGACAAGATCTCACTGTGTTGCCCAGGCTGGTCTTGAACTCCTGAGTTCAAGTAATTCTCCTGCCTCGCCCTCCCAAAATGGTGGGATTACAGGCGTAAGCCACGGTGCCCGGCCAGAATTGTACACATTAAAGAGGTAAATTGTATGGTATACACATTATATCTCAATAAAACAGGCTGGATCAGAAAGGCAAATACTGCTCATTTTCACTTGTAAGTGGGAGCTAAACGTTGAGTACTCAGGGACATAAAGACTGTAACAATAGAAACTGGGGACTTCTAAAGGGAGAAGGGAAGAAGGGAGGGGGAAAGGGCTGAAAAACTGTTGGGTACTATGCTTACTACCTGGGTGATGGGATCAATCGTACCCCAAACCTCAGCATCATGCAGTATACCCAGGTGACAAACCTGCACATGTACTCCCTGAATCTAAAATGAAAGTTGAAAAAAATAAAACGAAATAAAGCTATTAAATAAAAAGTGGAGACCTGAGTATAGCCACAAGAGGGCGCTCTGAGCACAGGGTTACCGCCTCCCTTGGGAACGGAGTTTCTCGGCCACGCCTCAAACTATGGCCACACCTTTGAGGCCCTGGCCTCGCCTCTTGGACTGTGGTCACACCCCCAAGGCCCTAGCCCCACCCCTAGACCTTAACCACACCCTAAGGTCCGGGTCACACCCTCAAAGCAGTCTCTGAAGCAGCTCATTCACGCCCCCAACTCCCCAGACTCTGACCACAAATGCATGCACAGACTTAGAGATCCTCGGAAACATAGAACCTTAAACCATAGACTTTACTTTCTTTTTTTCTTTCTCTCCCTTTTTTTTTTCGAGACGGAATTCCGCTGTGTCGCCCAGGCTGGAGTGCAGTGGCGCCAACTCTGCTCACTGCAACCTCCGTCTCCCGGGTTCAATCGGTTCTCGTGCCTCACGCTCCCAAGTAGCTGGGATTACAGGCTCATCTCACCACACCCGGCTAATTTTTTTTTTTTTTTTTTTTTTTTGAGACGGAGTCTCGCTCTGTCGCCCAGGCTGGAGTGCAGTGGCGCGATCTCGGCTCACTGCAACCTCCGCCTCCCGGGTTCACGCCATTCTCCTGCCTCAGCCTCCCGAGTAGCTGGGACTACAGGCGCCCACAACCGCGCCCGGCTAATTTTTTTTTGTATTTTTAGTAGAGACGGGGTTTCACCGTGGTCTCGATCTCCTGACCTTGTGATCCGCCCGCCTCGGCCTCCCAAAGTGCTGGGATTACAGGCGTGAGCCACCGCGCCCGGCCCCGGCTAATTTTTTGTATTTTCAGTAGAAACGGGGTTTCACCATGTTGGCCAGGCTGGTCTCGAACTCCTGACCTCAAGTGATCTGCCTGCCTCGGCCTCCCGAAGTGCTGGGATTACAGGCGAGAGCCTCCAGGCCCGGTCAAACCCACAGATTCTTAAACCATGACTTTTACTTTGAAATCATTTGCTTTTCTTTTGAAATCATTTTAAAGTTACAGGGAAGTTGCAAGAATAGTTTCAGACATTATGTCCCTTTGCCTCTAAATGCTTCAGTTGTATTTCCAAGTGTAAGGACATTCTCTTACACCACCACAGTACAGAGGAGCAGTATCCATTTCTCAGTGACACTAGTATCTAACAGTGCAGCCTGTATGCAAATTGCCAGCTATCCCCAAACTGTCATAGCAAAAAGTTTTCATCTCTTCAGTTTCCTTCAGTCTGGCACAGTTCCTTAGCCTTTCTTTGTTTTTCATAGAATTGACATTTTTGAAGATTATAGGCTAGTTCTTTTGGAGAAGTTCTCCTTGATTTGTGTTTGTGTGATGTTTCCTGGCCAATCCACCCACCTTGGCCTTCCAAAGTGCTGGGATTACAGGTGTGAGCCACGATGCCCTGACTCTGTGTGTGTGTGTGTGTGTGTGTGTGTAGTGTGTGAGGCAAACTCTCACGCTGTCACTCAGGCTGGAGTGCAGTGGCATGGTCACAGCTCACTGCAGCCTCGAGCTCCTGGGCTCAAGCAATCCTCCCACCTCAGCCTTCTGAGTATCTGGGACTGCAGGCACGTGCCACCATGTTTGGGGTTAGAGCCGGGGTCTACCTATGTTGTCCAGGATGGTCTTGAACTCCAGGGCTCAATCTGTCCTCCCACCTCAGCCTCCCAAGGGGTTGGGATTACAGGTGTGAGCCACTGCACCCGGCCAATGCTCTTAAAGTCATTTTTTGGAATGTCACAGGCATTTAGAATTTGGCAGATTTCATGCACACATCTAGGAGAGGTGTCCTCTGCCTTCCTGGGTTTACTCGATGTGAGAACAAGCGACTGGGGGCCCTGAGAGATACATTGAAGATACAACTTCTGGCGTTAGAGCTGTCCCCGGAATGCTAGGACTGTCACCCATGAGGAACTTGGAAGTTGAGGGGTGAGTGCTTAAATTTTTCTTTTTTTTTTCTGTCACCTAGGCGGAAGTGCAGTGGCATGATCTTGGCTCACTGAAACCTCCGCCTCCTGGGTTCAAGCAATCCTCCCACTTCAGCCTCCCTAGTAGCTGGGACTACAGATGTGTGCCACCATATCCAGCACATTTTTGTATTTTTAGTACAGACGGGGTTTCACCATGTTGGCCAGGCTATGAATGCTTAATTCTGTGAAGGCTGGGAGGCTGGAGGCCCCAAGCAGGACCCTTCCCCCATCTTTGGAGTCTGCCTTTCTCCAGCGGAAGGGGGAAGAGTGTGGAAGGACACATGCCCAGTCCCAAGGTCTAGGAGGCTGAGAGGGGATTTCCATGTGTACACAGGCCAGATCCCTTGTTTTAGAGAAGTTACTTACAAAGTTCAGTGCTGGGTTCAGCTCTCAGGCCCGGGGACGGTTTCTCATACACAAAAAGCCACATCACCCACAGCCTAGACCCACAAGCACAAGAGGACTTCCAACACACTCCAGGCTGCTGATGGGCCAGGTCCTGTGCCAAATGCCTGACACCCACGCTCTCATTAAATGCCCAATAGCCCATCAACCCCGAGGGGTGGAGGGGACTCCCATTTTACAGGCGAGGAAACTGAGGCTCAGTGTGGTGAAGTCACTTTACCTTGAGTCATTCAGTCATTTGGTGGCAGAGCCCTGGTTGTGACAGATACACGTGTGGTCCCTCAATAACCATTCTCTCCTCTTCCTTTTGTAACAGAACCCCTGAATTTTGGCTGGGTACATGCCGCCCAGATAAAATCATATTTCCCAGCCTCTGTTGTGATAGGTGTGGTCATGTGACTGAATTCTGGCCAAATAGGATGTGATGTGTATGATGTGTATGACTTCTGGGATGTAACTTTAAAGGGTAGGGGCATACAATTGATTTTTGTTTCTTCTTCCCAATGGTTGGACTGTGGATGTGATGGTAGGAGCTGGAGCAGCCATTTTGGACCACACAATGGAAGTGTGAGGTAAGGGCAGCAGAACAACCAGGTGGAAGGAGCCTCGATTTCTGACATCCTTGGCTACTATTCTAGATGTAGGTTTTCACTGGGCCTTTACATGAGAGAAAAATAGACACTCGTCTTATTTAAGCTACTATAGGCTGGATGTGGTGGCTCATGCCTGTAATCCCAGCACTTTGGGAGGCCAAGGTGGTTGGATCACCTGAGGTCGGGAGTTCAAGACAGCCTGACCAACATGGCGAAACCCCATCACTACTAAAAATACAAAAATTAGCCTGGTGTGGTGGCAGGTGCCTGTAATCCCAGCTCCTCAGCAGGCTCAGGCAGGAGAATCACTTGAACCTGGGAGGCAGAGGTTGCAGTGAACTGAGATTGTGCCACTGAACTCCAGCCTGGGTGACAGAGCAAGACTCTGTCTCAAAAAAATAAAATGAAGTAAAATAAAATAAAAATAAAAATAAAAAAGCTACTATATTTCTTCTTTTATTTATTATATTTTTTAAGACAGGGTCTCACTCTGTCACCCAGGCTGGAGCATAGTGGTGCAATCATAGGTCACTGTAACCCTGATCTCTCAGTGTCAAGTGGTCCTCCCACCTCAGCCTCCTGAGTAGCTGGGACTATAGATGCACGGTCCCATGCCTGGTTAATTTTGTGTGTGTGTGTGTGTGTGTGTTTTTGTAGAGATAGGGTTTTGTCATGTTACCCAGGCTTTGGCCATGTTAGTCAAGCCCTTTATTTTATATGTTTTTTAAAGACAGAGTCTGTCTCTGTTGTCTAGGCTGGAGTGCAGTGGTGCAATCATAGCTCATTGCAGCTTTAAACTCCTCTTTTTTTTTTTGAGATGGAGTCTCGCTGTGTCGCCCAGGCTGGAGTGCAGTGGCGTGATCTCGGCTGACTGCAAGCTCCGCCTCCCAGGTTCACCCCATTCTCCTGCCTCAGCCTCCCGAGTAGCTGGGACTACAGGCGCCTGCCACTACACCTGGCTAATTTTGCTTTTGTATTTTTAGTAGAGATGGGGTTTCATCCTGTTAGCCAGGATGGTCTTGATCTCCTGACCTTGTGATCTACCCTCCTCGGCCTCCCAAACTGCTGGGATTACAGGCGTGAGCCACTGTGCCCTGCCTCAGCCTTTGAATAGCTAGGACCACAGGTACCTAATATTAATTTTTTTTTTTGTAGAGACAGGATCTTGCTATGTTGCCCAGGCTGATCTCAAACTCCTGGGCTCAATCAGTTCTCCTGCCTTGGCCTCCAAAAGTGCTGGAATTACAGATGTGAGCCACTTCAGTCTTTTAAGAAATGGGGTCTCACTATGTTGCCCAGGCTGGTCTAAAACCCTTGGGCTCAAGTGATCCTCATGCCACAGCCTCCCAAGTAGCTATGACTACAGGTGTGTGCCACCATGCCTAGCTATATTCTTTAATTTGGTTACAACTGTGGAATAAAAAATGTAGCTAAAACACACATTTAGGCTATGACCTCATTGTTCCATTTTTTCCACCAGGACAAATAATAGGTCTCATCATCTCTACTTTTTTTCCTCTGACATCAAAACTATCAAAAATTCTTTTTTTTTTTTTTTTTTTTGAGACGGAGTCTCGCTGTGTCTCCCAGGCTGGAGTGCAGTGGCGTGATCTCGGCTCACTGCAAGCTCCGCCTCCCGGGTTCACGCCATTCTCCCGCCTCAGCCTCCCAAGTAGCTGGGATTACAGGCGCCCGCCACCACGCCCTGCTAGTTTTTTTTGTATTTTTAGTAGAGACGGGGTTTCACCATGTTAGCCAGGATAGTCTCGATCTCCTGACCTCGTGATCCACCCACCTCGGCCTCCCAAAGTGCTGGGATTACAGGCTTGAGCCACCGCGCCCGGCCTTCAAAAATTCTTAGATGATGGCAACAGCAATTCCCATTTATGAAGCTTTTTACTCAGCACCATGGCCTGTAATAAGTACTGCACATAATTTATTCTCCCTCCCCCCCTTTTTTTTTTGAGACAAGGTCTCTCTCTCTCTGTCACCCAGGCTGGAATGCAGTGGCTCAGTCTTGGTTCACCGCCTTGACCTCTTGGGCGCAAGTGATCCTCCCACCTCAGCCTCCTGAGTGGGTGGGACTACAGGCGTGCACCACCACACTGGCTAATTTTTGTTTTTCCTTTGATCTTTTTTTTTTTTTTTTTTTTTTTCTGGAGAGACAGGGTTTCACCATATTGCCCATGCTAGTCTTGAACTCCTGGGGTCAATCAATCTGCCCACCTCCAGCTCCCAAAGTGCTAGGATTACAGGCGTGAGCCACTGTGCCCTGTTCGTTTTTTTTTTTTATTGGTTTGGACAGGAAGCAGGATTTATTGGTGGGTGTGAGTAAGCAGGGCTCGCCACTATTCCAGGGGCCCATGATTGGGGGTGTACCTGATGCCACAGCCATCCGGGATGAGCTGCTTTTCAGCCACCGTGTCTTCAAATGGATTTGCACTAAACTTGGTAAAGTCCCACCTCCTTGAGATGCGGGTCTTCTGGTGGCCAGGGAACTTGAACTTGGCCCTGGGTAGGGCCTCAATCACATGTTCCATGTTCTGCAGCTTGGTGCAGATGGACGTGATGCCTTAGCCAATGTGAACCCTGGTCACCACACCCTGGGGCTTTCCAAAGGCGCCTTGCATACCTGTCTGGAGTCTAGACTGGGGTGAGGTCAAAGTCGGAAACATGAACATACATTGGAAAGGGCTATCTCCAAGGTCCCTTAAGGCCATCCCTACATGCAGCAGGCTGTGTATACTACGGAGGGCACTGCTGTTTGCGGCCACTGCATACGAGGAGGGGAGCACAATTAGCTTGACTGATATTCATATTTAAACCTTGGAGCAAACCTGCAAGTTGCTCTAAGGATTAAACATAAGTATTGGCTGGGTGCGGTGGCTCATGCCTGTAATCCCTGCACTTTGGGAGGCTGAGGCGGGCGGATCACCTGGGGTCGGAGTTTGAGACCAGTCTGATCAACATAGTGAAACCCTGTCTCTACTAAAAATACAAAAAAATTAGCTGGGCGTGATGGTGCATGCCTGTAATTCCAGCTACTTGGGAGGCTGAGGCAGGAGAATCACTTGAACCTGGGAGACAGAGGTTGTGGTGAGCCGAGATTGCACCACTGCACTCCTCCAGCCTGTGCAACAGAGGGATACTTGGTAACAACAAAACAAAACAAAACAAAACAAAAAAGAGAGACAGGATCTCCCTCTGGCATCAGGCTGGAATGCAGTGGTGTGATCATAGTTCACTGCAGCCTTGACATGCTGGGCTCAAGTGATGCTTGAACCTCAGCCTCCTAAGTAGCTGGGACTGCAGGCACACACCACCATGCTCAGCCAATACATTTTTTCATCTTTTGTAGAGACAGCGTCTCACTATGGTGACCAGGAAACATAGAAAGAATCTTTCTTTCTTTCTGTCTGTCTCTCTCTCTCTTCTTCCTTCCCTCCCTCCCTTCCTTCCTTCCTTCCTTCCTTCCTTCCTTCCTTCCTTCCTTCCTTCCTTCCTTCCTTCCCTCCCTCCCTCTCTTCCTCCCTCCCTCCTTCCTTCCTTCCACTCTCTCTTTCCTCCCCTCCCCTCCCCTTCCCTTTGAGCCAGGGTGTTGCTATGTTGCCTGGGCTGGTCTTGAACTCCTGGCCTCAAGTGATCCTCCCACCTTGCCTTCCCCAAAGTGCTGGGATTACAGGCGTGAGTCATCGTGCCTGGCCAGCAAAGGACATTCACGTACCCTTCAAGCCTGGCAGCTTCAGAGATACCGGAGCCCAGGGTCTGGGTCAGAAACACTGAAACACGGTTGCAAACAGAAAGATGCATGGACATCCCGGTCAGGAGGGCCAGGCACACACAAGTCACCCAGTCAGTGCTCACACAGGCCATCCAGAAGTGCGTGTGCACGAGTGTTTGTGTGCACACACACAGCCATTCACGGATCCCAGCGATGACATCCAGGAAGTTGTTAAGGCAGTTGGCCCCATAGATGCAACTACATTACAGAGTGATGGTGATTAAATGTTCACTATCAGCAATTCACCTGACGACCCAGAGAACCCCCACAGATTAAACAAACAAGCACACAAACAAACAAACAAAAAAACCACAAAAAACAAACAAAAAACACCTCCGTGCTGTGGTTTGAATATTTTTTCCTTCAAAACCTCATGTTGAAATTTGATCCCCTCACTGGAGACCAGGTCAACGTTGCAGTGAGCTAGGATCTCCCGCTGCACCCCAGCCTGAGTGATAGAGTGAGACTCTGTATCAAAAAAAAAATGAAGAAATTTGGACCAGGTGCAGTGGCTCACACCTGTAATCCCAGCACTTTGGGAGGCTGAGGCAGGCGGATCATTTGAGGTCGGGAGTTCGAGACCAGCCTGGCCAACATGGTGAAACCTCATCTCCACTAAAAATACAAAAATTAATTGGGCATGATGGTGCGTGCTTGTAATTCCAGCTACTCGGGAGACTGAGGCTGGATAATTGCTTGAACCTTGGAAACAAAGGCTGCAGTGAGCCGAGATTAGGCCTCTGCACTCCAGCCTGGGTGACAGAGCGAGACTCCGTCTCAAAAAAATAAAACAAAAAATTTGATTCCCAAGATTGGAGGTGGGCCTAATGTGAGGTGTGTTTGGGTCACGGGGGCAGATCCCTCATGAACAGATTAATGCCCTCCCTGGCAGGTGAATGAGTTCTCCCCGTTAACGCCCATGAGAGATGTATGTTAAAAGGAGCCTGGCACTTTTCTCTCTCTCTCTCTCGCTTCCCCTCCTGCCACGTGATCCCTGCACACGTGTGGTTCCCTTGGCCTTCTGCCATGAGTAGAAGCAGCCTGAAGCCTTCACCACAAGAAGCAGATGCTGACACCATGGTTCTTTTTTTTTTTTTTCTTTTTTTTTGAGACGGAGTCTGGCTCTGTCGCCCATTCTGGAGTGCAGTGGCGCGATCTCGGCTCACTGCAAGCTCCGCCTCCCGGGTTCACGCCATTCTCCTGCCTCAGCCTCCAGAGTAGCTGGGACTACAGGCGCCCGCCACCGCGCCCGGCAAATGTTTTGTATTTTGTAGTAGAGACGGGGTTTCACCGTGTTAGCCAGGATGGTCTCGATCTCCTGACCTCGTGATCCACCCGCCTCGGCCTCCCAAAGTGCTGGGATTACAGGCGTGAGCCACCGCGCCCGGCCACCATGGTTCTTTGATTTATTTATTTTTTGAGACAGGGTCTCACTGTTGCCCAGGCTGGAGTCAGTGGTGCGATCATAGCTCACTGCAGCCTCGAACTCACAGACTCAAGCAGTCCTCCCACCTCAGTCTTCCAAGTAGGTGGGACTACAGGTGCCTGCCACCTTGCCTGGCTATTTTTTTTTTTTGTACAGACAGGGTCTCACTATATTGCCCAGGCTGGTCTCAAACTCCTGGTCTCAAGGGATCCTCCTGCCTTAGTCTCCCAAAGTGCTGGGATTACAGGTGTGAACCTCCATGCTTGGCCTCGATTTTGGACTTCTTATGCCCAGAACTGTAAGAGAATAAATTAGCATTGTTTGACTGTCACGGTGGCTCACACCTTTTGTAATCCCAGCACTTTGGGAGGCTGAGGTGGGTGGATCACCTGAGGTCAGGAGTTCCAGATCAGCCTGGCCAAACTGTCGAAACCCTGTGTCTACTAAAAATACGAAAAACTAACCGGGTGTGGTGGTGCAGGCCTGTAGTCCCATCTACTTGGGAGACTGAGGTAGGAGAATGGCTTGAACCAGGGAAGTGGAGTTTGTCGTGAGCTGAGATTGTGCCACTGCACTCCAGCCTGGGCGACAGAGTGAGACTCTGTCTCAAAAAAAAAAAAAAAAAACAAAAAAAAGTTAGCATCATTTCAAGTCACTGAATTTGTGATTTGTTATAGTGGCAACAGGAAACCATTACAAACCCCAACTGACACACAGAGACATACCCCAGAGTCAAACTACAGATGTGTGGCTGGGCATGGTGACTCACGCTTGTAATCCCAGCACTTTGGGAAGCGAAGGCAGGCGGATCGCCTGAGGTCAGGAGTTTGAGACCAGCCTGGCCAATGTGGCAAAACCCCGTCTCTACTAAAAATACAAAAATTAGCCAGGCGTGCTGGTGCGCGCCTGTAGTCCCAGTTACTTAGGGGGCTGGGGCAGGAGAATCTCTTGAACCCAGGAGGTGGAGGTTGCAGTGAGCCGAGATCGTGCCATTGCACTCTAGCCTGGGCGACAGAGTGAGACTCCGTCTCAAAACAAAAAAACAACAAAAAAACCACAGATGTGGTCCATTAGAGAGGCCCCCTGGAACCACTGAGTAAAAGTGCCTCACGCCATGTAAGGCAGTCACACCTCAACAATCACAGCATCACCCCAGATTCAATGTTAGGAACACTCCCAAACACCACACACTCGGCCAGCCAGAGACGACTGGGGCTGAAGTCAGCTGTGGGTTATCACCGGGACCCCCACACTACAGAAACACATATGCCCGGGCTCACTACGGAATCCAACAGGGTGCCCTGGAAAGATATCACACACTGGCCAGGTGCGGTGGTTCATGCCTGTAATCCCAGCACTTTGGGAGGCTGACATGGGAGGATCATGAGGTCAGGAGTTCGAGACCAGCCCCACCAACATGGTGAAACCCCATCTCTACTAAAAATACAAAAATTAGCCGGGCGTGGTGGTGCACGCCTGTAATCCCAGCTACTCAGGAGGCTGAGGCAGGAGAATCGCTTGAACTTGGGAGGCGGAGGTTGCAGTGAGCCGAGATCGTGCCACTGCGCTCCAGCTTGGGTGACAGAGCAAGACTCTGTCTTGGGGAAATAAAAAAAAGATACCACACACCATGTTCTCCTTAGAAACAATGGCACAGTGACAATGATGGCAACATTCAAAATCAAACACACCAGAAGTCCCAGAGTGATACACAGGAGATTGTCTGTCTGAGACTCACAACATCACTCTGGGAGTCAACTGGATTCAGTGCACTTCCGCCAGGTCCATCTCATGAAAGAGGCCCATGCACCCAAGGGATATGGTACAAAAATAGTTTATTACAAAAGAAATCCAACCAAAATGCTTAATAATTTACATCGTGATCCGTGTCCGTTACAGCCCACCTCTCCCCTCCTCAGTTGTCTGGTAGAGTGTGGAGGGGAGTGGCTGTTCCCTGGGTCCACCAGCTCTGGGAGGGGACACGGAAATGGAAGATGTGGGTGGCATTCCGGACAGGGACTGGTGCCTGAGAATACTGGGGTCAGAGTTCTGGGCAGGGAGCGAGATGGGGGAACTGTGCTCAGAAGAGGGGCTGTATGGGTAGGTGCATGTGCTTCTGTGCAAATCCTGGTCCCGAAGATGGGGGGGGGCAGAGTGAGATCTTCACAGTTTCCAGAAGGGTTGACCCCACAGGGCAGGGGGCCCCTCCTCATGAGTCCAAGATCTGCCCCCCCATCCCCCTCAGCTGCCTCCTGGAGCTGGGGAGGAGGGCACCGGCCGGCCAGGGCCTCGGAGGACCCCGGCAAAGGGCAGGAAGGCAGGTGGAGATGGGGAAGGAAGGAAGAAATTGGGAGGAGCCATGGGGAATCCAGGGGGGTCCTTGGGGGGAGACTGGGAGGGTGAGGAGGACGGTGATGCAGAGAGAAGACCTGAGGAAGGAAGAGAGACAGAGGGGGAGGGTGGTGAGAGGCTAGACCCAGAGAGCAGGGCTGGGGCCTGAGATCTGGGTCTAAGGGAGGAGGGACTGGGGGTCTGAAGGAGGAGGGGCTGGGGGTCTGGACTCTTGGATCTGAGGAAGGAGGTGCAGGAGGTCTGAGGGAGAAGGGGCTAGGGGTCTAAAGTCCTGGGTCTGAGGAAAGAGGCATTGGGGACCTAGACTCCTGGGTCTGAAGGAAGAGGGGCTGGGGGTCTGAAGGAGGAGGGACTGGGGTCTGAAGGAGAAGAGGCCAGGGGTGTGGACTTCTGGGTCTGAGGGAGGAGGGGCTGGGAATCTGGATTCCTGGGTCTGAGGGAGGAGGGGCTGAGGTTTGAGAGAAGAGGGACTGGGGGTGTGAGGGAAGAGGGGCTGAAGTCTGAGGGAGGAGGGGCTGGGGGGGGTCTGGTGGAGGAGGGGCTGCGGTCTGAAGGAGGAGGGGCCAGGGGTCTGGACTCCTGGGTCTGAGGGAGGAGGCTAGGGGCCTGGAATCTTGGGGCTGAGGAAGGAGGGGGTACGGTTTGGGATTCCTGTGTCTGAGAGAGGAGGCTAGGGGCCTGGACTCCTGGATCTGAGGGAGGAGGGGCCGTGGGTTGGGATTCCTGGGTCTGAGGGAGGAGGCGCCAGGGCTGGAGGTTGGGAGCGGTTTCTCACCATTGGAGCTAAGGCGGCTGCTGCTCTCGGGGGAGGTGTTGGCGCTCCGGTCAGGGGAGGGGTCTGGCTGGGAGGTGGAAGCAGGCCGGGCGGCCTTCCCCCTCAGGATGTCGATGACCTGTAGGAAGATGGGCGTCACCATAGAGCCACCCCTGCCTCACAGCCCTCTCTCCTTCTATCCCTCCTAGCTCACAGGATCCAGATGGTGGCCTCTCCATCTCTCAGTAGGAAAAGATGGGCAAGGCACTTCTTTTCTTGGTGCCAGTCTCTCCTCATTTCTGGAACTCACACCCTCGCTCTCAGAGACTCACCCACCCCCCACCACGCAGCGGCACAGACACCCTCACACCTCTGCGCTCTGGCACACTCTCCTGCCACCAGCCCGCGGACACACGTGTGCAAGGGGCATGCCCACAGCCGCCCTGGCTCACCCTGCGGCTGCGCGCCACCATCAGCGGCGTGTCGTTGTGGCAGTTCTTGAGGCTGCTGTCAGCGCCGCTGCGGACCAGTGTGCGCACCAGCGGGAGGAGCCCGCGGCCGGACGCTGAGTGCAGCGCGGAGCTGCCGGAGTACATTTGTGCGTTCACGTTGGCGCCGTGCTGCGGGGCGGGAGGGCCGGGTCAGGAGGGCGCGCGGGTCACCCGGGGCAAGGGAACAGAGGCTGGAGGCCCGGGTAGGTGGCCCGCACGTTGGGCGACACCGGATGGGGTGGGGTCACAGGAAGGTAGGAGCGACAGCCAAGGGCGGGCCAAGCGGGACTGCGCTGGCGGCGCTGAATGAACCGGAGCTGGACACCGAGGCCCGCGCCCCAAGGAGTTGGGGGGGGCTGGAGGGGGGAAGGACAATGCGTGGACAGGGCCTAGCTGGAAGGTGGGGTCGGCCAGGCCAACGCAGGGCGGGACCTAGGCCGTTGAGGGGGCAGGGGAGGAATGGGACATGTTCGTAGCCAGGGGCGTGGAGTCCGAGGGTTGAGAGAACTAGGCCTTAAAGGAAGGGTGAGAGCTGGATGCGGAGCAGGAGCAAGAGCCAGAACTGGAAGGCGGGGTCAGAGGTAGAGGCTGGGGCCAGAGCCGGGTTGGGGTCAGAGGACAGGGTGGGCGCGAGGCTCAGGGGGCGCTGTACGCACCTGCAGCAGCAGCTGCACCATGCTAAGGCTGTTGTTTTCCACGGCGTGGATGAGCGGGGAGCGGCCGCTCTTAATGTCCTGCGGCGGGGAGGGAAGGTCTTTGAGTTTCTCCAAGCTCTGCTCCAGCAGCTGGCGACCCGCATCCCGACCGCATCCCATTCGTGGGGTCCAGCTTCTCTCATGGGTCGGATACTCCAAGCCCCGCCCCACGCGGGCGCTCTCCCACGCCAGCCCCACACTGGCCCCGCCCCCGACAAGACCCCGCCCCTGCTAAGGCCCGGCTCCCTCCCAGCTCCTAGTGCGCGCTCACCACGGCGTCGATGTCGGCACCGCGCTCCAGTAAGAGCTGCACGGTTTCTTGGCACTCTGTGTTCACTGCCACGTGCAGGGCGGTGAGCCCTGAGGGAGGGGAAGGCTTGGTGAAACCTAGGCCTGGGGCTTTGCGGACGCTGATGGACTCCAGGTCCGCTGGATAGCCCAGCCGTGCCCCGCGGTAGATACTTACCGTCGTAATTGCGGGCCTCCAGGTCCAACGTGCCAGGAACTGCGCTGTCCAGCAGGGCTCGCAGGCAGGTTGGGCTGCGGTGCTCGCACGCCAGGTGGGCGGCCGTCTGGCCATGGCGGTCCAGCGCCATGGGGCTGGCACCAGCTGTCACCAGGAGCCGGACCACAGACGGTAATGTGGTGATCACAGCCAGGTGGAGCGGTGTCTGGGGAACAGTGACTGTGAGGGACCTGTGTCCAGCCCTGCTCTCTAGTCCTGCCTCCCTCAGGTTTTCTGAACCCTTACTCCTCATCCTGCAGTCTTTCCCAGGAACAGAAACCTGAGACACCTCCTGTCTCAGATTCAAGAGTGGGGGACCCATGCTCCTCCTTCCCCAGGACCCAGAAGACTGGGCCTCCAACCTCCTCTTTCCCTAGTACCGGGATTCTGGGTCCCCAGCCCCCTCCGTCTTCATCTAGGAGGTCTTTAGGCTCCCTCCCTCTCAGGAACAAGGAGTCCAAGACCCAGAGCCCTTCTTCCCCAGGAACCGGGAGCCTGGAGCACCTCGCTACTTAGAGTCCAGACCCCCAGCCCTCCTCCCTCAGACCCAGGAGCCCAAGCCCCCAGCCCTCCTCCCTCAGACCCAGGAGCCCAAGCCCCCAGCCCTCCTCCCTCAGACCCAGGAGCCCAAGCCCCCAGCCCTCCTCCCTCAGACCCAGGAGCCCAAGCCCCCAGCCGTCCTCCTTCAGACCCAGGAGCCCAAGCCCCCAGCCCTCCTCCTTCAGACCCAGGAGCCCAAGCCCCCAGCCCTCCTCCCTCAGACCCAGGAGCCCAAGCCCCCAGCCCTCCTTCCTCAGACTCAGGAGCCCAGGCCTGCAGCCCTCCTCCCTCAGACCCAGGGGTCCAGGCCCCAGCCCCTCCTTCCTCAGACCCAGGAGTCCAGGCCCCCCACCCCTCCTCCTTCAGACCCAGGGGTCCAGGTCCCCAGACCCTCCTCCCTCAGACCCAGGAGTCCAGGCCCCAGCCCTCCTCCCTCAGACCCAGCCTCACCTGCCGTAGGTTGTTGTAGATGTCGAGCTCCCGGCCCCCCTGCTGGAAGAGGTTGACCAGTCGGTGCACAGCTGGCAGGTTACCCTGCACCACAGCAATATGGAGAGGCCTGGGGGTAGGGGAATGAAAGAATCACAGGCATTAGGAGCTGTTCACCTCTCACCCTCATGCTGTTGGCAATGATAACTCCAATGTGTTGAGTGCTTTGGAAATGTCCCCAGTATCCAAACACTTCTCCCCACACACTCCTTCCATCCTGATTTACCACCCACTCCTTCCCTCCTGCTTTAGCCACCACTGGCTCCCTGCTGGTCTAGCACAGTTCCATCCTCATGGTTTTCCTGATTCCACCTATGCTCTACTGTCTGTCCCCCACACAACAGCCACAGGGACCCTTTTGTTTTATTTTATTTGTTTGAGATGGAGTCTTGCTCTGTCGCCTAGGCTGGAGTGCAGTGGTGCTGTCTCACGCTCACTGCAATCTCTGCCTCCCGGGTTCAAGCGATCATCCAACCTCAGCCTCCCGAGTAGCTGGGATTACAGGCGTGTGCCATCACGCCCAGCTAATTTTTGTATTTTTAGTAGAGACAGGGTTTCACCATGTTGGCCAGGCTGGTCTCTAACTGCTGGGTTCAAGTGATCCTCCTGTTTCAGCCTCCCGCAAGTGCTGGGATTACAGGCATGAGCCACCATGCCCAGTCTGGAACAAAAGTTTTGACTAAAAGGGAGATAAGGACAAACTGGGATGGGGCCATTGTTCTGGAGGCTATACAGCCCAGAACCCCCTTCCAGACTGAAGGACTTACTCCCTCAGCTTCTGGGAAGATCATCAGCTTTCAGACCATTTGGGAATTACCCTCAGCTGAAGAGAGCTGCTTGCCCAAGGTCACGCCCCATGTGAATCAAGAGCAGTTGCCCTTCAATGGCATCCAGTCACTGGTTAATGCCAGCGTAGAAGGCCTAGCCTCCTGACCCCAATGCTGAAGGCCATTCCAGCTTCAATATTCTCTGTGGGATGGCTGAGGCCGCGCAGAGGCGACACTGCAGCTCAACTTCTCCTTCTGCCCAGATGGGCTTCCTTCATCCCACAGGTGTTGATGGAGAGCATTTCCAAGGAACTTCCTGCTCAGTTTCCAGAGACCCCAACCTGGAACAGCTATTTGGAGACTGATGTGTGTGTGTGCGCGCGCGCGCGCGTGCGTGTGCACACCTGTGCATGTTTGCTTGGGATGGGGGACAGAGTGGAGGACCCAAGGAGGCCTGTGTGTACACAGTGGGCGGCAGGATCTTTATTTAAAGTCTGTTTACTGAGTAATTCCTTTCTCACCACCACTCGTCTCTCTCGTGGAATGTGTCTGTAGAATCCAGTTTAAACCAGCCTCCCAGGTGGTTCTGATGGAAATGAAGAAATCCTGGGGCCAGAGTTGCAAATTGGGCCACAACCGCTCCTAGCCTAGCCGTGTGCTAGGGCAAAGCCATGGCGGCCTTTTGGAGCCTCAGTTTTCTGCTAGGTGAAGTACAGCGCCCACATGCCAGGGTGCGATCACGCAGGTGAATTGCTGAACCTGACTCCTAATTCGTGAAAAACCAAATTTAAAAATAAAACGTTGAGGGAGGGGCCGGTGTCCCTGGTAAGGCCCCTCGCTTCTCTGCATCTCCCAGGACCCCTGGCCTAGGTCCCTCTCGGGGCGGCCAGGGTTAAGTGAGGGCAGACGGAGCGAATGATTTCAGAGAAACCGTCCAGGCCTGAGTTCCCATAAACGCGCGGGCCGCAGGGGGTGGGGCGGGGCTGGAGGAAGTGGGGACGGGAGGGGCGACCCAGCCCTCGGACTTCCAGTAACAGGTCTGCTGGGCGGGGCTCCGCTTCCTGCTCCCGGGGGAGGGAAGCCTGTCCCGCCGGGGATCTACCCTGGCCACCCCCGGCACCCCAACTTCCATCCTCGAATGGGGCGGGGGAAAGGGGAGCCCAGCCAAAGAAGACCTAGCTCCCTTGAGGTGTGTGTGTTGTGGGGGGGGGGGCATATAATCCCGAGTCCTCCAGCCTGGGGGACCCTCTGGAACTCCACCCGTTAGGGTTCAGACTCCAGCTGGCTGCAAGTCCTCCTTATCCCGGCATCCACTCCCAACATCTCTCTGGGAGCCAGAAATAGCCCTAACTCTTCTTTAAGAATAAGGACGTCCCCCGTCCTTCGGAGCTCCAGGATCCCAAACTACCTTGCCTGTCCTTGTCCCCTCAGAGACCCAGAAATACAGCGCCTCAATCCCTGCCCTTTTGGGGACACTGACTTTCAGGCCCCTCGGCGTGAGCAGTTTCACCCGCCCAGCGCTTAGAATGTCCTGCCGCCGCTGTCGTGAAATTCTTAAGTTTTGAGCAAGGGACTCTGCAAATTTCTGTATCTGGTCCTGCCCCTAAAGTCCCTCTGAGTGCCAGGTCCCCAAGCTGCCAAGCTGCTCCTCATCCCCTCGGAGATTAAGGAATAGTTTCCCAACTTCTGCCTTCTGAGACTCAGAACATCCCCCCCACACCGCCCCCCGTCATCCCGCCCCCTCCCCAGGTTTCTAGCTGCCCAGTCCCTAACCTCTTGGGGGTCCAAATGCCCCAAGGCTCGTACCCGCCTGTGAGAAGATGCAAGCCCAGCCTCCCAACCTTTTGGCTTCTGCGGTGACCCAGACTTAGCGTCCCCCGCCCTCCTCGCCCCCACTGCCCGCCCCCGCGGGTGTGAAGTGGAGCCGGTGGCGCAGGCTGGGGCCGGGCCGCTGCCCGTTCCGGTAAAGTCTCAGCCCCAGCGGAAGGGGTTAAGGTTGGAGGAAGCGCCAGGAGGGGGGAGGCTGCGAGTGAGTGACGGGTGCTGACGTGGGGGAGGCAGAGCAGCTGGGTTGCGGTCAAGTTCTGCGGGAAGGGATTTCCCCCAGCAGGCAGCTGAGGCAGAAGTGTTTGCCTTGGGGGAGAGTCGGGGAGGGAAGGTGGGGGGAGGGCCCGGGACTGGAGACTGGTGGGCCGAGCGGCCTCTAGCAAGCACACTGCTTTTCAACGGCATGGAGAGTTCACCCCTGGGGGCAGAGACTAATTAAGTCCACTTCATAGATGACCCCCCAGAGGTACCTAGAAGGGGAGGGAACTAGGTTTTATTAGCTCTTTATAATCTCAGCCACTTTCTCCTGCTAGGGCTCTCAAGATGGCCTGCAACCACCCTGGGAGCTCTGCTCAAACACTACCCATTTCCATGCATTGAGCACTCACTCTTTGCCCAGCCCTGTTCTGTGCACTGTATTAAAACATGTATACAAGATCTCACTGAATCCTAATTGTGATAGGTGCTATTATGAGATCCAGTTTCCAAATAGGGAAACTGAGACTCAGTGACATGAAATCACTCAGTGGGCCAGTGGCGGAGCAGCCCCCCTGCTACTTCTCTGCAGAAGTAGGCCTGTTCATCTCTACCTGTGGTTTCCAGGCCCCAGACTAATTCTCACATAAGCGCTTTGTATAAATCATGTCATTTCTTCCTCCCAGAGACCCTCACACGTGATGGTTCCTGTTTTTACAGAGAGGGAAACTGAGGCATAGAGTGAGGAGAAAGTGGCCATGCTGAGATTCAAACCCAGGTCGATAGAATAATAAGAATCATGATGATCAATTGTAGTGAGTGCTTACTATGTGCTAGGCACAGACTAAACCCTCCCGTGCAACACTTCTCAGCAGCCTCACAAACATGTTCTTCAAACTGCAGGTGATAAACCGTGGGGGTTATGAAATCAGTTTAGGGGATCTTCAAATTAATGTAGTGGGCTGTGACCACAAAACAATGAAGTCGACTAGAATAGAAAATGGCAAAGTAAAGCTGTAAAGCTGGGCTCGGTGGCTCGCACCTGTAATCTCAGCACTTTGGGAGGCTGAGGTGGGAACATGACTTGAGCCCAGGAGTTTGAGACCAGTCTGGACAACATAGCAAGACCACCATGTCACTACAAAAAATATATATATATATTAGACAGGTGTGGGAGGAGTGCCTGTGGTCCCAGTTACTCAGGAGGCTGAGGCGGGAGGATCACCTGAGCCCAAGAGATCAAGGCTACAGTGAGCTATGATTGCACCACTGCACTCCAGCCTGGGTGACAGATCGAGACCCTGTCTCAGAAAAAAAAAATAGAAAAAAAAGAAAAAAAAAAAGGAAAAAAAGAAAATGTCAAAGTAGAACCCACATAGTAAGGGTGAGTATTGTTTCATTTTGTGCAACTTTAATTTCAGGTTTGTGTGTGTGTGTGTGTGTGTGTGTGTGTGTGTGTGTGTGTGTGTGCTGGGTTTGAGATAAAGTAATAGTAATATTAACAAACACTCAACATTTATGCCAGGTCCAGTGATAGGAGTTTTACATGTATAATTCATATAGTAAGTTAATCAATGAACTGTCTTTCTTAAGTTGTGATAAAAAATCTGAAGACCACTGTTCCAAAAATAGTGTTCTAGGGGTGGGCTTGGGGCTCATGCCTGTAATCCCAGCACTTTGGGAGGCCAAGGTGAGTGGATCACTGGAGGTCAGGAGTTGGAGACCAGTCTGGCCAACATGGTGAAACCCTGTCTCTATCAAAAAATACAAAACTTAGCTGGGCGTGGCAGTGGGCACCTGTAGTCTCAGCTACTGGGGAGGTTGAGGCACGAGACTTGCTTGAACCTGGGAGGTGGAGGTTGCAGTATGCCGAGATCATGCCACTGCACTCCAGCCTGGGCGACAGAGTGAGACCCTGTCTCAAAAATCAAAAACAAAAACCAAACAAAAATAGTGCCCTAGGAAGTAAATGCTTTCCGGGTGCCCATTATTCAGAGGAGGAAACTGAGGCTCAGAGAGGGGAAGGGCCTTATTCAAGGTCACACAGCCTGTGGTAGAGACCGAGTTCTGACTCAGGTCCACGGGAGCTGAGTGGCCCTGTGTTATGGACAGCTGGTCTTCCCAACCACCCCTCCCCTTAATAGGGGACTATCACTCACGTGTCTCCGTCCTCATCTGCTCGGGTGGCCATGGCGATGTCAGCAGAAAGGGGGTGTTCCATGGGGCACATCATGGGGTACAGGGGTGTAGGCAGGTTCACCAGAGGAAACGGGGAGCCCATGGTCCGAGTGGGGTACAAAGGCAGTAAGGCTCCTAGGCAATGGAGGACAGAGGAGGGACATGGGTGAGGCCACACTCACAGACCCTCAACCTGCTCCCCACTTCTAGATCGCTCCCTACTTCTAGATCTTTGCTCCTGCAGTGTCACCTACCTTTTCTCCCAGGTCCCTTTTGCATCCTATACTGGGTCCTCAGGGCCTAAAACAAACCCCCTTCCACATCCCTCCTCTGGGCTCCGGCAGCTTCCTCTCCCTCCAGGGCTGGTCACCCTTATTGTCACTTATCTTCTGACCCCAATCTCCAATCAGACAAAGGGTCCCTTAAGAACAGAGGGCGCACCCATCATCACCTAGCAGGGAACCTGAGGGACTGTCTGCGGAGTGATTGTGTGGCTGATGAAGAGCTGGGTGCAGGGTGTGGGATAAATGTAGAGTGGGTTTGGAGAGAATGGAGGGAGAGAGGAGGTGTCACCAGAAGCCTGTTCAAACTGTTTTTGAGATGGAGTCTTGCTCTGTTGCCCAGACTGGAGTGCAGTGGCACGATCTTGCCTCACTGCAACCTCCGCCTCCCAGGTTCAAGCGATTCTCCTGCCTCAGCCTCCCAGGTAGCTGGAATTACAGATGCTCACCACCACATGTGGGTAATTTTAGATCAAACTGTTAAAAAAGGGGCCATGGCAGGCCGGGGGCAGTGGCTTGTGCCTCTAACACCAATACTTTGGGAGGCCGAGGCGGGTGGATCACCTGAGCTCAGGAGTTCAATACTAGTCTGTGCAACATGGTGAAACCCTGTCTCCACTAAAAATACAAAAATTAGCCAAGTGTGGTGGTGCATGCCTGTAATCCCAGCTACTCGGGAGGCCGAGGCACAAGAATTGCTTGAACTTGGGAGTCGGAGGTTGCAATGAGCTGAGATCACGCCAATGCACTTCAGTCTGGGTGACAGAGCAAAACTCTGTCTCAAAAAAACAAAACAAAGCAAAACAAAAACAAAAGGCGGGGGACCACAGCAGCAGGCAAATCTATACCAACCCATCACACAGACGGGGAAAACTGAGGCCTGCGTTCTTACTCTTGGAATGGGAAAGCTGGGAGGCCGTGGCAGAACTCCTGACGCATATAGCTTGAGGCTCTCCAGCTGTCACACTGATGGGGTGGGAGGTGCAGAAACTACCTAAAGTCTTGGGGCTCTGGAGAAGGGCTCTCTGCAGCTTTGGGGGTCAATTGGGGATGGTGACACGGCTACAGCTGTGCTAGGGGACACCCCTTCTTGAGATCAGGGATGGAGATGGGTTGGAGGGAAAAGTGTGCTGTCTTTGTCCTCTGCTGATCCTTGTGGGTCCTCTGTTCTTGAACTCTCAAGTTTCCAGGTCCCCGTATCTCCAATACCAGGCCTTGGGGCCCTGAGGCTTTCTGTCTGGAGACCCCTGAATCTTTCATCCTGCCTCTAAATTACCCAGAGTCTCAGAATTACCCAATCTTAGGATCCTCAGTCCCCCGATCCCCTCCGGCCCACCTGATCTTGACCTCAAATAGGACCCTGATCGCTCGTGGTCCCACATAACTGAGTACCCAGAACCCCGGGTCTCTGTTCCCCTGGGTCCTCAAGACCCCCTGGTATCTGGGTCCCTGGAGCTCTGGTTCATTCCCTTGGATCCTTGTGATCCCAGGTATTGGGGTGCTCAGAACCCCATCTCTGTTTTCATAATGCCCATGTCTCCAGATATCTTGGGTTCCTGAGATTGTGACATCCTGAGATCCTCAGTATCTGTCTCCTTAGAACCCCAGTCTCTGTTACCCTGACTTCCTTTGATTCTAATAGCAGGATACAAGGAACCCCAGTTTCTCCAGCCCAGCTCAGCTTCCTCATAACCCTACACATCTGGTTTAAAAGCTTGTACTTTTTTGTCCCCAGGACACCAGGCTCTGTGTCCTGATTCCTTGACACCCCCATATTTGTACCAGTGGGCATTGTCCCTGGCCCCCCCATGTCACTCAGCCCTTGGGCTCTGCCCCCCAGGGTCCCCAAACCCCCAGATGCCTGTGTCCCAAGGCACAGCTTACTGGCTCCCTGATGATCTCCTATCTGTATCCCTGGAACCTGGGGTTACATCCTCTTGTCCCCCAGGTTCCTGGAGATAGACGGGTTTGTGCCTCCAGCTGTGTCTCCTGGCTCTGGTGACCCTATGCTCTGTGTGGCTCCTACCAGGCCCAGACCCTCGGGGGGCCACTCACCCGGGTAGTACAGCGCCTCCGGCCTGGCCAGGCCGTGGGGGGGCCCGGGGACCGCCGGCAGGTCGCAGCCGCCGCGCAGGGGGTCCAGGGGGACAACAAGGCCCGCAGCGCCGCGGGGAGCGGCGGGCTCCGGGGAGGGCGCGCGCAGCGGGCGCTTGCGGAGCGGCAGTGCGGCGCCCGGGAGTCCGGCGGCCTTGGGTCGGGTGCGCAGGTCCACGGGCCCCTCGTCCATGGCCCCCGCGGGGCATCGGGGCATGGGGCCGCCGGGGACGGCGGCCGGAGAGCTGCTGGGCTCGGCTGCACGGGAGGGTGGTTTCGCCGGGCGCCGGGACTTCCCCTGCAGCCGGCTGAACTGAAGGGACTTTTGTCGGCCGGGGCGGTGCCGGCCGCCCGCCTCCCCGCCCCCGGCCCCCCCCGGGGCCACCCGTACGCCCCAGGGGTTTCCTGGACCCGCCGCTGCTCCCGCCGCTCTGCGGTGCAGCCTGCTGTGCGCCCCGCCCGCGCCGCGCCCCGCTTGCCCCCTCCCGGCCCGCGGCGCCCCGGGCAGCCAGGCCTTGGCGGGGGAGTGGGAGGAAAGGAGGGGTGGGGAGAGAGGAGGCGGGGTCGGAGGGTGGGGGGGTGTCCCTACCCCTGCTGCCAAGGGCCGCTCTCAGTCTCTCTGCCTCTGTTTTTATCTTTCTGGCTCTATCTCTCAGCCTCTCTATCGCTGAGTCTGTAACTGTCTCTCTGGTTCTCCTGTCTGAGTAGGTGTTTCTCTTCGCACCCCCGCGTTTGTCTCTGTATGCTCTGTTCGGTCTCTGTCTCTCTCTTTTGTCTCTTTGTGTCTGTCACCATCTCTCTGTCAGTTGCTGTCTGCTTCTCTGCCTCTCAGGAGGCCTTGGCATCTCTGGGACGCAGGTTCGAATCTCGGTTCCCACTTCCTCGCTGGGTGACCTTGGTCAAACACTTCCCCTCTCTGAGCCGTTTCCTCCTTAGTGGGAGTGAAGAGACGCACCCGGGGCAAGGACTGGCACTCGGCAGGCGGCCAGGAACGATTCCTCTCCCTCCTCTCTTCCATTTCTGCCACTCCACGTGCCTCTTCGGCTGTGGGTCTAAAGGGGCTGGGGGTGGGGTGAGGGTGGGGAGCGCTCTACTGATTGTGTCTCTGTCCGCGTTGGGGGCCCTGCACCCAGCCAGGGCCCCCAGGGCACCGGGGTGGGTGCTCGGAAAATCCTAGGTGCACAGAGAGAAAGAGACATGGAGACAGGCGCAGAGATCTTGAGAGAAAGAGAGATAGCAAGAGACACAGACGCCAGGCCAGAGTCAGCGCGACCGAGGCCGGTGCTGCAGGAGAGGGGAGCAGTTTGGCTTCCCCCTTACTTCCCCTCCCACCGCGAAGAGGGGTTGATGGGTGGGGAACAAGCCAGGCGGGTTGGGGGCATGACTCAGGCAGGAGATGGGAGGGAAGGAGGGGGGAGGCGGGACTCTTCCCGGTCTCCTCCCCTTCTCTGCCTCTCCCCGCCCCGGGGTGGGGCCCCGAAGGTCCGGGGCTTTCCCGGATTTCCCTGGGGGCGGGGCAGCCGCTGGGGTTGAGTCCGGGTCACTGAGTCACAGGAGGCGGAGAGGGAGGCTTTGGGCACACAGAGGGCGGGGCATGGTGGCTGCACCCCAGACCTGCCCAGGGGGCTTGCGGCGTCTCTCTGGTTCTCTCCCCCGGTCTCCTTCTGTCTTCGCAACTTGCCTGACCTCCCTCTGGTTGTCTCCCGCCCCGCCCTCTGTCTCTGTCTCCCCATCTCTGTTGCTGTCTCTGTCCCCTGGGACCTTGAAAGTGGGTGTTGGGGCCCAGGGAAGGGACTTTGGCCGGACTCAGGCCCCACCCGAGTGGATCGTTAACCCAGGATGTGAGAAGTGGCTGTGGGGAGAGGCCTCATCCCTTCCCTCCCTGATCTTTTCTGCCTACCCCGCTTCATCGTAAAACATCCCGGGCACAGACCTGTGTTCAAATTCTGCCTCTACCCCTTGCTCCGGGTGGGACCTTGGACAAACCATTCCATCCTGAGACTCAGTTTGTTCTTCTGGAAAATGGGACCAATGGCAACCCCTGCCTGCTGGTGTTGCGAGGGCCACAGCAAAGGGAGAGGAGGAATTGGGTTGGATAGGCTGAGTTTTGTGTTCCCTGCCCACCCAACCCCACCCCTGGGGACCCTCAGACACAGGAGAGGGGTGTGGAGCACTACCCCACAGCACAGAAAGGAAAGCTGAAGTTTGGAGGGGTGAGGCTTAGGGTGGGGACCCTCAGAGGTAGGGTCGGAAGGACACCCAAGCCTGTCCCACTCCTGGCATCCCGGGGCAGGTGGTGCAGTGGTTCCAACCTAGCAGGACTGGAGAGGGGAGAAGATGTGATGGGTCCTGCGGGGGCTTCGAAGGGCTGGGAGAGAGCTTCCCGCTGGGAGAGAGGGTGCTGCTGGGAGAGAGGGTGCTGCTGGGAGAGAGGGTGCTGCTGGGAGAGAGGGTACTGAAAGTTCTCTGAGGTTGGATGAGGGATAATAGGGTCTGAAGGAGGAGGATCTGAAGAAGGAAGACAGGTCTGAGAGAGAAATAGATGGGTTAGTGGGAGGAGGGGGAGAGGATCTGAAGGAGGAGGTAAGAGTCTGAGGAAGGAGGCGAGGGTTTGAGAGAGGAGGTGAGGGTCTGAAGGAGGAGGCAGGGGTCTGAGGGAGAAGTTGAGGGTCTGAAGGAGGAGATAAGCATCTGAGGAAAGGGGCGAGGGTTTGAGAGAGGAGGTGAGGGTCTGAAGGAGGAGGTAAGGGTCTGGGGGAGGTGGTGAGGGAAGGGGAGAGTATCTGAGGGAGAGCACACAGTCTGAGGAGTCTGAGAAGCTCTAAGTGAGGAGACGCAGCTCTAAGGGAGGAGGAGAGAGTTGGAGGGGAAAGAGGAGTCTGAGGGAAGAAGATTTGGAGAGAGTCTGAGGGTAGAGGCCAGATCTGAGGGAGGAGAAAGAGGTTGGGGGAAAAGATCTGAGGGTGGAAGGCATGGACTAGGGGAGGAGGAGCTCATGGGGTGGAGGGGTAGAGAGGCGTGCCTCCGGAGCCAGCGGGGACCAAGGGGAGGGAAGGGAAGGGAGGCTGGGAGGCAGCCCCGCCCTGCAGCTGTCTCTAATTTCCCAGAATCTTCTGCTCTCAGGAAAGTCCCAGCTCCCATAGCAGCCTCCCTCCAATGTCGGGAACGGAGGATGCGGAACCAGGATGGCCACCCCCACTGTTCCCCCCTCTCCTTGCACCCCAGACGGAAAGGACTAGGGTCTCCTTTCTCTGGGCCTTGGCCTCTGGAGGGCCCCCACCCGCAGGGGCAGCCCCTGGATGAGTCTCAGAAACTTCCCAGAGGAGGCCCGGAAGTTCTGCTTGGTGTCTAACCACTTTCCCCTCATGCAGGCCGCCCTTTGTACCTGTTCAGATCTCCTGCCCAGCTGCTGCTTCTTTTCCCCCAGCCCATCCTGGGAGAGGAAAGGCCAGGAATTTACCTGCTCAAAGTCCTGAGAGGGAAACGAAATTCCATCTGGAAGTCTGTAGGTTTGAGGCATCTTTCTTGCTCTTAGGGGCCTCAATTTCTCTTTCTAAGAGGAGAGAGTAGGGCTGGTCAGGGCCTAAGTTCCCATCTGGCTCAATTATTGGGTCTTGTCCTGCTTTTTTTTTGAGACAAGATCTGGCTCTGTCTCCCAGGCTGAAGTGCAGTGGTGGGATCATAGCTCACTGTAGCCTTGAACTCCTGAACTCAAGTGGTCCTCCTGCCTCAACCTCCCAAGTAGCTGGGACTACAGGCATGTACCACAATGACTGGCTAATTAAAAAAAAAAAATTGTAGAGTCAGGGGTCTCACTGTGTTGCCCAGGCTGGTCTCGAACTCCTGGGCTCAAGCGATCCTCCCGCCTCTGTCTCCCAAAGTGCTGGGATTACAGGCGTGACCACCACATCTGGCCTCCTTTGTTTTGAATTGAGGCCTGGGTGCAAGTCCTGTCTCCTGATCCTTAGCTTTGTGACTTCCGGGTGGTTACTTAACCTCGTGGAGCCTCAGCTTCCTCATCTGCAGAGTGGATCACATCAAGAAAATATGACTCTGTCCTATGGAGCCTGATGTATAGAAAGCTCTCAATGCAATTTAGCTGCTATTAGTTTTATAATAATAACAATAATAATAATAATATAACATTATATATTATTATTGTCCTCATCAAATATCCTATGTTTTCTTTTTTTTTTTTTTTGAGATGGAGTCTCGCTCTGTTGCCCAGGCTGGAGTGCAGTGGCCGGATCTCGGCTCACTGCAAGCTCCGCCTCCTGGGTTCACGCCATTCTCCTGCCTCAGCCTCCGGAGTAGCTGGGACTACAGGCGACCGCCACCTCGCCCAGCTAGTTTTTTGTATTTTTTAGTAGAGACAGGGTTTCACTGTGTTCGCCAGGATGGTCTCGATCTCCTGACCTTGTGATCCGCCCGTCTCACCCTCCCAAAGTGCTGGGATTACAGGCTTGAGCCACCGTGCCTGGCCCTATGTTTTCAATAGCAGGACCTGCTTCATTGGGGAAAATAGGATTCAACATGCTGGGCTTAGAGACATAGTTTTGAGCCCTGGCTCTTTCATGTGCCAGTTGTGTGACCTTAGGCAGGTGGCTTTCCCTCTGTGTGCCTTCCTTGTGACTTTATTATTTTTTAATTTTTATTTTTTGAGATAGAGTCTCGCTCTGTCACCCAGGCTGGAGTGCAGTGGCATGATCTTGGCTCACTGCGATCTCTGCCTCCCTGGTTCAAGCAATTCTGCCTCAGCTTCCTGAGTAGCTGGGATTACAGGTGTGAGCCACCGTGCCCAGCCCCTTGTGACTTTAATAATGGGGAATGGGGCTGGGCATGGGGTGTGCTCCTGTAGTCCCAGTACTTTGGGAGGCCAAGGTAGAAGGAAGAATCCCTTGAAACCAGGAGTTCAAGATCAGTCTGGGCAACAAGGTGACACCCTGTCTCTACAATTTTTTTTTTTTTTTTTTTTTTTTTTGAGATGGAGTTTTGCTCTTGTTGACCAGCCTGGAGTGCAATGGTGCAATCTTGGCTCACTGCAACCTCCACCTCTCGGGTTCAAGCGATTCTTCTGCCTTAGCCTCCTGAGTAGCTGGGACTACAGGCTCATGCCACCACGCCCAGCTAATTTTTGTATTTTTAGTAGAGATGAGGTTTTACCATATTGGCTGGGCTGGGCTCGAACTCCTGACTTTATGATCCACCCACCTCGGTCTCCCAAAGTGCTGGGATTACAGGCGTGAGCCACCACGCCAGACTTACAAAAAATTTTTAAAAATTAGCTGGGCTCAGGGGGCACCTGCAGTCCTAGCTACCTGGGAGGGTGAGACGGAAGGATCGCTTGAGGTGTAAGGCCGCAGTGAGCTATGATCATGCCACTGAACTCCAGCCTGGTCGACAGAGTGAGACTCTGTCTCAAAATAATGGTGATAGTAATAATAACAGGATGATACCAGATCCTGTTTCACAGGCCTATTGAGCAGATTAAATAAGAAAAGTGTGTGGAATAAATGAATGAATGTAATGTTTATTTCTGTCTCCACACTGCTGGCCTTAACCCTTACCCTATCCAGCAGACCAGGGCCTCCTTCTCACCCTTTTCTACACACAGAGGACACAAGACAGAAACATTCACTCTGGCCTGAGCTGCAACTAAGAATTGGCCCACTTAATCCTCTCAACACCTTGTAAGAAAATTCAGCTAAAAACCCCATTTTATAGAGGAGGAAACAGGCACAGAGAAGTGAACTCACGGCCCGGGTCACACGGTGAGGAACTGGGGAGAGCTGAGATTTCAAGCCAGGTCCCTGTGACCCCAGCACGCTTCTGACCTGGGAGAAGTGGTCATGAGTCTCGGAGACTGCAGGTGCACCCTTCCAGTTTGATTCTAGACCCCTTCTCCCTGGGAAGAAATGGTTTGGATGGGGAAACTGAGGCATGGAGAGGGAAAGTCACGTGCCCGAGGACACCCATGGAGATCCACACCCGGGAGCTCTTCTCTGCTGCCTCCTGGTATGGGGAGGGTCCGTGGGTGGAGAGAGGATGGCATTGCAGCAGGAGGGAATAGAGTTAGACTTAAGGGGCCGGGCATGGTGACTCATGCCTGTAATCCCAGCACTCTGAGAGGCCGAGACCGGAGGATCCACCTGAGATCAGGAGTTCAAGACCAGCCTGGCCAACATGGCGAAACCCTGTCTCTACTAAAAATACAAAACTTAGCCGGGTGTGGTGGCGGGCCCGTGTAATCCCAGCTACACGGGAGTCTGAGGCAGGAGAATCGCTTGAACCCGGGAGGTGGAGGTTGCAGTGAGCTGAGATCGTGCCACTGCACTCCAGCCTGGGCAACAGAGCAAGACCCTACCTCAAACAAAAAAGAAAAAAAAAAACTAGAGATAGACTTAGGGGTCCCTTGAGGAGGAACAACCACTAGAGTCTCTAGGGAGGTTCAGGGAGAGCAAGTGAGTTCTGCAGACAGAGGGATACAGAGACTCTAGGCCCGGATGGGGAGGGACAAGCCCAAGGTCAGGCTGCCTCCAGTCTGGGCCCTGGGCTGGAAGTCTACACCGCTCCCTGAGGCTGCTCTGCCCCACCCCCATGGGTGAATGCGGGCCAGCTTCCTGGAGCATGGCCGGCACCTCCTGGTTCCTCCCCACCCTGGAGCCTTGGCAGCTGTGGGAGCTCCTGGCATTGAGCAGAATCAGCCCATCTGGGGCCTAAGCCAAGACTTAATCTTCCCCTTTCTGCCTCTTGCTGGGTCTGCACGCACGACGCTGAGTCAGAGGATTGCGACATCCTCTCTTGGCAGGCCAGGGAGACTAGGCGCTCTCGCCCACCCCTCCGCCGCCCCTGCCAGCTGCCTTGATCACAGCGGGGTGATTCGGTGAGGGGAGTGTGGAGATCAGTATCTGCCCTGGGTGGGTGGATGGGGGTCTGGGAAGGTGGGGTGTAGGAAGGAAGGTCCCAGTGGTCCCAGCGAGGTGACAGTAGACAATCGGGTATTAGTGGGCTAGTGTCCTTATCTGTGAATGGGGCCCTGTCTAATTGTTTGGGTTCGAATCCCAGTTCTGTCACTTACCAGCTGTGTGATCCTGGGCAAGTGATTTATTTACCCTCTCGGAGCCCCAGTTTCCTCATCTATAAAATGAGGGTGAAAACAGTGCATGCCTTCCAGCAGTGTTGTGAGAGTCAAATGAATTCACACACGTCAGCACAGTCTTGGCACAGAGGAAAGTCTCAGTAAATGGAAGATATTATTTTAAAATGATTGCTATTATTCATATAGGATGGGAGTGGCAGCCACAGAGACAGGCAGCTCACATCCCCCTTCAAGAAAAAACCTGTTGGCTGGGTGTGGCAGCGCATCCCTCTAATCCTAGTTCTTTGGGAGGCCAGGATGGGAGAATCTCCAGGGCCCAGGAGTTCGAGACCAGCCTGGGCAACAGAGCAAGACCCCATCTCTAAAAAAAAAATACTTTTTTTTTTTTTTGAGACAGAGTCTTGCTCTGTTGCCCAGGCTGGAGTGCAGTGGTGCGATCTCGGCTCACTGCAACCTCCGCCTCCCAGGCTCAAGAGTTTCTCCTGGCTCAGCCTTCCAAGCAGCTGGGACTACAGGCACACACGACCATGCCCAGCAAAAAATTTTTTTTTGTTTTTGAGACAAAGTTTCACTTTGTCATCCAGGCTGGAGTACAGTGGCAGACGTGGCAACCTCTGACTCCTGGGTTCAAGTGATTTCTCCTGCCTCAGCCTCCCAAGTAGCTGGGACTACAGGCAGGTGCCACCAATCCTGGATAATTTTTCTATTTTTGGTAGAGATGGGGTTTCGCCATGTTGGCCAGGCTGGTTTCAAACTCCTGACCTAAGTGATCCTCCTGCCTCGGTCCCCCAAAGTGCTGGGATTACAGGCATGAGCCACCATTCCTGGCCTCTACAAAAAATACAAAAATTAACCCGGCATGGTGGTGGTGTGCCTGTGGTCCTAGCTACTTGGGAGGCTGAGGTGGGAGGATCGCCTGAGCCTGGTGGGGCTGAGGCTGCAGTGAGCTATGATCATGCCACTGCACTCCACCCCGGGTAACAGAGTGAGACCCTGTCTCAGAAATTAAAAAAATCAAATGGACTTTTGATCTTGCTGCCAGGCATGCAGAGATAGCCGACAGCCTCTGACGTTGGCAATTGGCTTCTTTGAGTTCTGCCTCAGCTTACCAGCCAGGGCATGGTCTCCTGGGCAGTCTCCAGCCAATGACAGGTGGGGTTCAGAGGTGCTAGCCATTTCTGACCAGTGTGGGACTTCTCTAATGAAAAAGCCTTTCTGTGGGGGAGCATTACAACTTGGTCGTCCCCCTTGCTCACTCCTCTTGCTTCCCCCTTTCCTTTCTGAGGTGCTGTGCCCTGCATATATATATATTTAATATATATATGTGTGTGTGTGTGTGTATATATGTATTTAAGAGACATATATGTATGTAAGAGACAGGATCTCACTCTGCTGCCCAGGCTGAGGTGCAATCATAGCTCATTGCAGCCTTAACCTCCTGGCTCAAGCGATTCTCCTACCTCAGTCTCCCGAATAGCTAGGACCACAAGTGCAGTGCTCCCACCTCAGTCTCCTGAGTAGCTGGGACTACAAGTGTGTAGTAGAAATTAGCCTGGCTAATTTCTTTTTCTTTTTTTTTTGAGATGGGGTTTCTCTCTTATTGCCCAAGCTAGCAATGGCAGGATCTCAGCTCACTGCAACCTCTGCCTCCTGGGTTAAGTGATTCTCCTGCCTCAGCCTCCCGAGTAGCTGGGATTACAGGCATAGGCTACCACGCCTGGCTAATTTTGTATTTTTAGTAGAGACGAGGTTTCTCCATGTTGGTCAGGCTGGTCTCAAACTCCTGACCTCAAGTGATCTGCCCGCCTTGGCCTCCCAAAGTGCTGGGATTACAGGTGTGAGCCATCGTGCCCAGCCACTCCTGGCTAATTTCTAAAATTTCTGCAGAAATGGGATCTTGCTATGTTGCCCAGGCTGGTCCATAAATCTTTTGCATGCCCAATTCCCTATAAACGTCTGTCTTCTGGGGGAGCTGAGCTGTGACAATGGCACTGGAGTCAGACAACCTGACTGTGAGTACTGGCTCTGCTACATACTCATCTAATCTCTTTGGGCCTCAGTTTCCCTGTCTGAGTCACAGAATAATGACAATAAGAATAACAACACCATGGCTGAGAAGATCTAGTGAGTCAGCAATACAGCCCTTGGCAGGGTTGCCTGGCAGAAAGTGAGGACTGTATACATACATCATCCTCATCCTTGTTCCTAAAGAGCCGGGGCTCTGGAGTCAGACCCACTTGGGTCTGTTCCCCACTCTGCCAGTTTCTGGCTGTGTGGCCTCTGGCAAGTGCCATGCCCTCTAAGCTTTGTTTGTAAAGTGAGGACAGACTCCTTCTTCTCAGGGTAGGGTACTGGCGAGGTCAGGCATGGAAAGCCCCAGTGGGGCCTGAGATGCTGTGGACATGCAATAACCAGGGTGTCCTGGGGGCTGGGTGATAGGTGAGCCGTGATCTGCAGGGCAGGCATGTCTGGCCCCCCAGTGAGGCCCTGGGCTTGGGCTGACGGATAAAGGGAAGTCCCAGGGCTGGGGAACCATGGTGTCCTCCTGCAGAAGTTCCCTGATTCTAGGATTCACCAGGGAGATGGGGAGGGGAAGCCCCCTGCCGTGCTCATTCAGGCAGCCAGA
This sequence comes from Macaca fascicularis, assembly GCF_037993035.2. Taxonomy (NCBI): domain Eukaryota; kingdom Metazoa; phylum Chordata; class Mammalia; order Primates; family Cercopithecidae; genus Macaca; species Macaca fascicularis. The sequence goes on along the minus strand of NC_088393.1, from coordinate 52,773,727 downwards.
GGGCAGGGAGAAGGTAAGGGAAAGAAGGCGCTGACATGGTGGGGGAGTGCCTCCCCCATTGGACTAGAGCTTCCCAAGGATGGGAGGAAGACCTCTGCCACCAGACTTGGAGGCCCCCAAGGTGGGGACCTGTTTCCCGTCAGTGTAAGAGTTCCTTGAGGGTTTGGATTGCATTCTTCCTCCTCCATCAGATCAGAATCTCCCCGAGAATGAAAGTGTGACTTCTTCACAGATTAGATAGCTCTAAAAGTGGATTTTGCCTCTCCCATCAGTTCCCTGAAGATGCATGGGGCATCTGGGTTCAGGACTAGATCTAAAAGGAAAAATATAATAAAATAAGGTGGGGCAGCATGCCTCCCTCCTCTGCCTAGATTCTCAATTGAGGGGAGCAATTTTGCCCCTCCTCCCCCGAGGACATTTGGATGAATGTCAGACTAGACTAGAGTTTCCTGAAGATAATGGACATGCCTCCACCCTCATAGGAAACCTCCCTGAGGGTGGGTTTGGGTCCTGCCTCCTCCATCAGACTAGAGCTCACTATGCTGTAAAGCTTGAATCCTTCCTGGGACTAGGAGTACTGTCCGAGTAAAATTAAGTTTTGTCCCTCAAACTAGACTAGGAAATATAAATTTCCCCAGGAGGGAGTTGGTATGTGCCTCCTCCATCAGATTTGTGGTTCCTTCTTGACTTGAGTTGGGGGAAATCATGCCTCCCCTATCAGCCTAGCCACTCCCTGAGTAGGGGCAAGCCCTCCCACTGAATTAGCAGCCCCTCTTCTTAAGCCCACCCCGGCAGGGTGGAGCATGGTGCCCATCCAGGAGGAAGGGACAGTCCCTTTCCTGAAACTCCAGCCTTTTCCCTGGAAGTCGGTGCCTCCCCTACTCAAGGCCACAACCTGCCCTGTGGCCACCAGGGTTTAAAAATACAGATGCAAAAGTCCCTCAGGCTCCTGGGAAAGCCGAGTGACACTGGGCCCTTCCTCATTTGAGCCGGGGACATGGCACGCTCACCTCCCTTGTTCCCAACCGTCATCCCAGTGTCCCGGTCTGGGGCACCCTACCCTCCAACACATTTCCAGGATACTGAGGATGGGGCGGGGCTGTCTCTACTGCCTCATCCCTGCGGAGTCAGGTGGTCACAAGCCAGGAGCAAATGCCGACACGGCAGCCTGTCAGCCAAGCGATCCTGGGCAGGCTCAATTTCCACATCCAAAAAGATCGGGACTGGCCCAGGATTGTTGAGGTTGCACCTCCTCCCAGGGACAGCCAGGCTCTGTGGTGGCTGGTGGGAAGAGAAATAGATGACCACTCTTACTGACGTCATGCTCGGCAGGAGGTGGGGTGGGGGCGGGGAGGCGCTGGCTTGTGGCCTTTACTTTGAACATCACCTACCCCTGAACTTGCCACTTCAGCCCACTGTGGTCACACAGAGTCACAGCACATTTGCTCACTTCTGGGAAAATCAGATTGTATTTGGTGTTTTGGATCCCAAATTCTCCCGTGGGTTCCCGGTGTACCCTTGGGTCTCCGTGCCAGGGCTCAGAACTTTTGCCCACTGCCCCCTGGAAAGCCACGTCATTTGAGGAACAGAGATTTGGAATCGTGTGATTAAAAAAAAAAAAATCCCTGAAAATTATGAAATATAACATGGGGAGAATTGCGTACAATTAAAATACACTGTTCTGTTTCAGAGACTTTTGTAAAGGAAACAGTTAGGTTAAGAAATAGTGTTGCTGGGCCAGGCACGGTGGCTCATGCCTCTAATCCTAGCACTTTGGGAGGCCGAGGTGGGCGGATCACCTGAGGTTAGGAGTTTGAGAGGAGCCTGCGCAACACGGCAAAACCCCATCTTTACTAAAAATACAAAAATTAGCGGGGTGTGGTGGTGCTCGCCTTGTGGTTCCAGGCACTCCGGAGGCTGAGGTGGGAGAATCGCTTGAACTGAGGAGGCGGAGGTTGCAGTGAGCCGAGATTGCACCAATGCACTCGAGCCTGGGTGACAGAGTAGGACTCTGTCTCAAAAAAACAAACAAACAAAAAAAACCAAAAAAAAAAACCCAAAAAAACAAAAACCAGAAATAGTGTCACTAGTTCCTCAGAAGTTCCTTCATGCCTCTTCATGCCTCACAGCTCCCTCCCTCCTGGAAAGGTAACCTGTATTCTGACTTTTATGGTATAATTTCCTTGCTTTTCTTTATATTTTTGCTACCTACGACCACTATGGTTTTGAATTTTTAATAAAGGAAATCTTTTTTTTAGATGGGGTCTCACTTTGTCATCCAGGCTAGAGTACAGTGGGTGTGATATAACTCACCGGAGACTCGAACTCCTGGCCTCAGCCAATCTTCCCGCCTCAGCCTCCTGAGTAGCTGGGACCCCAGGTGCATGCCACCATGCTTGGCTAATTATTTTTTTATTTTTATTTTTTTGAGACAGAGTTTTCCTATTGTCGCCCAGACTGGAGTGCAATGGCGCTATCTCGGCTCACTGCAACCTCCACCTCCCGGGTTCAAGCGACTCTCCTGCCTCAGCCTCCTGAGTAGCTGGGACTACAGGTACCCGCCATTATGCCCAGTTAATTTTTTTTTTTTTTTTTTTTCGGTATTTTTAGTTGAGACGAAGTTTCACCATGTTGGCCAGGCTGGTCTTGAACTCCTGACTTCAGGTGATCCACCTGCCTCAGCCTCCCAAAGTGCTGGGATTACAGGCAGGAGCCAACGTACCTGGCTGCTTGGCTAATTTTTAACGAAACTTTTTATAGAGATGGATTCTCGCTAGTTGCCCAGTCTGGTCTCTAATTCCTGGCCTCAAGCGATCCTCCTGCCTTGGCTTCCCACAGTGCTGGGATTACAGGTGTGAGCCACCATGTCAGGCCAATAAAGGGAACCTTTTTTTATTTTATTTTATTATTTTTTTGAGACACAGTTTTACTCTTGCTGCCCAGGCTGGAGTGCAATGACACGATCTCAGCTCACCGCAACCTCTGCCTCCTGGGTTCAAGCGATTCTCTTGCCTCAGCCTCCTGAGTAGCTGGGACTATAGGCATGCGCCACCACGCCAGGCTAATTTTGTATTTTTAGTAGAGGCAGGGGCTTCTCCATGTTGGCCAGGCTGGTCCTGAACTCCTGGCCTCAAGTGATCCACCTGCCTCAGCCTCCCAAAGTTTTGGGATTACAGGCTTGAGCCACTGTGCCCACCTATATAGCACAATTTATGAATTTGTTGATGGGCAGAAGGTTGGTTTCCATTTTCTGACTGTTTTGGCCAATACTGCTCATGCTCGTGAGCGTGTGTTTTTCTGCATTCTCCAGGACTAGAATTGTTAGGCTACAGGGTTTCCCCATGTAGAAGACATGGCCAGACGCTTTTCCCACATGCTCATGCCAATTCTCACTCCTATCTTCAATGTCTGTTGTGAGTTATCCTTGCCCCACATCTTTTCCAGTACTGGATCTACCAGATTTAAAAATATCAGTCATCCTGGTATGTGTATGTGTGGATTGGAATCTCAGGGTGGTTCTAATTTGCATTTCCTGGATCAATAATGAGATTCAGCACTTTTTCCTATATCTATTGTTCACTTGAATTCAAGCATAAGTGAATCTTAAGGACAAAGAATTCTAGACCCCTACAATCTTAGGGGCAAGGAATTCCAGGCTGGGCACAGTGACTCATGCCTGTAATCCCAGCACTTTGGGAGGCTGAAACAGGAGGATCACTTGAGCCCAGGAGTTTGGGACCAGCCTGGGCAACAAAGTGAGACCCTACCTGTGGTTCCAGCTACTTAGGAGGCTGAGGGGGGAGAATCTCTTGAGCTTGGGAGATTGAGGCTGTAGTGAGCTACGATCATGCCACTGCACTCTAGCCTGGGCAACATAGTGAGCCCCTGTCTCAAAAAGAAGAAGAAGAAGAGGAAGAGGAAGAGGAAGAGGAAGAATTCTAGAATCCTAGACTTTTAGGAACAAGGGATTCCAGAACCCTATGCCTCAGTTTCCCCATTTGGATAATGGGGATAATAGAAGTCTCTAACTCATCATGTAGGTAATGTTATATGTGTACACCTGGCATGAAACTTGGCCCATAGTGAGTGCTCAGTAAATGTGATTTCTGTCATGGCAAGAATTTTATACATTTTGTTCTCCCTTGAATCCTTGGGACCTAGGGCAGAATAGAGGCTCAGTAAGTATTTACTGAATGAATGAATCTTAGTATCAAAGGATCAAATAAACCTGCAGTTACAGAACTTTAGGAGCAAAAATGGGTAGGATTTAAGAAATTAGGCCAGGCGCGGTGGCTCACACCTATAATCCCAGCACTTTGGGAGGCTGAGGCAGGCAGATCACCTGAGGTCAGGAGTTCGAGACCAGCCTGACCAACGTGGAGAAACTCCATCTCTACTAAAAATACAACATTAGCCGGGTGTGGTGGTGCATGCCTGTGATCCCAGCTACTCGGGAGGCTGAGGCAGGAGAATCACTTGAACCCAGGAGGAGGAGGTTGCAGTGGGCTGAGATTGCACCATTGCACTCCAGCGTGGGCAACAAGAGCGAAATTCTGTCTCAAAATAAATAAATAAATAAATAAAATAAAAATTAAGAATGATCAGAGTATTGGATAAAGAAAAATGTGAGCCGGGCGCGGTGGCTCAAGCCTGTAATCCCAGCACTTTGGGAGGCCAAGGCGGGTGGATCACGAGGTCAGGAGATCGAGACTATCCTGGCTAACACGGTGAAACCCCGTCTCTACTAAAAATACAAAAAACTAGCCGGGCGTGGTGGCGGGCGCCTGTAGTCTCAGCTACTCGGGAGGCTGAGGCGGGAGAATGGCATGAACCCGGGAGGCGGAGCTTGCAGTGAGCTGAGATCACGCCACTGCACTCCAGCCTGGGAGACACAGCGAGACTCCGTCTCAAAAAAAAAAAAGAAAAATGTGGTACGTATACACCATGGAATACTATGCAGCCATAAAAAGGAATGAGATCATGTGCTTTGCAGGGATACAGATGGAGCTGGAAGCCATTTATCCTCAGCAAACTAATTCAGGAATAGAAAACCAAACACCACATGTTCTCACTTATAAGTGGGAGCTGAATGGTGAGAACACATGGACACAGGGAGGAGAACCACACACACTGCGGCCTGTTGGGACGGAGAGTGGGGAGGGAGAATATCAGGAAGAATAGCTAATGCATGCCGGGCTTCATACCTAGGTGATGGGTTGATAGGTGCAGCAGACCACCGTGGCACACCTCTACCTGTGTAACAAACCCGCACATCCTGCACATATACCCTGGAACTTAAAAAAAAAAAAAAAAAGAATGATCAGAGTCTTAAGAACTAAAGAAAGGTAAAAATGCATCCTTGGCAAACTTAAGATTCACTATTTATTTATTTATTTATGTATTTATTTTTATTGAGATGGAGTCTCACTCTGTCACCCAGGCTGGAGTGCAGTGGTACGGTCTTGGCTCATGCCAACCTCTGTCCCCCAGGTTCAAGTGCTTCTCATGCCTCAGCCTCCTGAGTAGCTGGGACTACAGGTGCGTGCTAGCACGCCCAGCTAATTTTTTTGTGTTTTTTAGTAGAGACGGGGTTTTGCCATGTTGGCCAGGCTGTTCTCGAACTCCTGACCTCAGGTGATCTGCCCACCTCAGCCTCCCAAAGTGCTGAGATTACAGGCAATTCATTATTATTATTATTTTTAGATATGGGGTCTTGCTTTGTCACCCAGGCTGGAGTGCAGTGATGTGATCATAGCTCACTACAGCTCCAAACAGGAGGCTCAAGTGATCCACCTGCCTGGGCCTCCCAAAGCACCGGGACTACAGGCATGCACCACCTCGCCAGCCCTCTATCTTAAACTTTTAGAAACGAGGAAGCTGTCCGGCCAATGCCGTCTGGCTCAGAGTGAGAACAGAGAAGAGAAAGGAATGGGGGCCCAGGTCTTCTCACCCTCCCTGTGTCCCCTCCCCCAGGTGTCTCTTATAGCCCCTTCTCATTTCCATGGCCTTTCCTTGGCCTCCCCACCTCCTCCTGCCTGGTCCTCCCTTTGCACAGGATGAAACTTGAGGAAGCTGCTTCTTCCTGAGCCCCATCATTGGGAGAAAGTCCAAGATCCTGCTGCAGAGGACCCACGCCAGGTACCGTGTCCCTTCAGCCTTATCCCTCTGGCTCTGTCCCACCCACAGCCCTTTCTGCCTCTTAGCCAAGGCCTCTCCCCCGCCATCCTCCTTGCATACATACCCCTTTCACTTCAACCTCAAAACTATGCCTCTTTCTTGGAGATCCAAACCAGGTCACATGGTAAGTGCTCAGTAAACACATCAGGCTCCAGCTCTGACCGCCTTTCCTCCAGGAAGCCCTCCCTGATTTTTCTTTCCAGTCTGAGTCAGGAGCCCCCTGACCCTGCCAGCCCCAACATTCTGGGATGCGACTGTCTGCGGAGGGATGGACCAGTCTTCCCCATGTGTGAACCTGTGAGGGCAGGCCTGGGGCTGTCACTGCTGTGTGTATCCAGCACTGCCCCAAACAGCAGAGGCCTCTGGGTACGGGCTGTGAAGCCCGTCTGACTGTTCACAAGGCTACTGTTAATTGTGTGCCCTCAATGCCATTCCTCTGGGACCCCAGGATGGCTCTACTCACTTTTCCAGGTCAGCAAAGGAGTGCCCGATGGTTCAAAGGGATGCAGGTGAGGTCCTGACAGTGCTCAGCCCACCGCCCGCCCTCCTGAGACACAGAAGCCATTGTCAGCTGCTCAGGTCTTTGTCTCTAGTTCCACTCTAAAAGCTCATAAAGCCCCTCTGTTTCAAATGCAAACGTTTCTTGCATTGTGAATCCACAGTGAGACCTGAGACCTCAGCACCTGCCCTCAGTGATCATTCCCTCCTCCCCAACTCCCTCATCCTTTACCCAGGCACAGAGAAGTTAGGAGCTTTGTCTAAGGTCACACAGCCAATAAGGGGAAGAGGAGCTAAGTGTGTGTGTGTGTTTTTTGAGACAGAGTCTGGCTCTGTCCCCCAGGCTGGAGTGCAGTGGCACGATCTCGGCTCACTGCAAGCTCTGCCTCCTGGGTTCAGGCCATTCTCCTGCCTCAGCCTCCTGAGTAGCTGGGACTACAAGCGCCTGCTACCACGCCCGGCTAATTTTTTATATTTTTAGTAGAGACGGGGTTTCACCATGTTAACCAGGATGGTCTCAATCTCCTGACCTCGTGATCCACGCACCTCGGCCTCCCAAAGTGCTGGGATTACAGGCATGAGCCACCGCGCCCGGCGTTTGTTTGTTTTTTGAGACGGGGTCTCACTCTGTCACCCAGGCTGGAGTGCAGTGGTGCAATCAGGACTCACTGCAGCCTACACCTCCTGGGGATCAGGTGATCCTTCCACCTCAGCCTCCTGAGTAGCTGGGACTACAGGCATGTGCCACCATGCCCTGCTAGTTTTTGCTTTTTTTTTTTTTTTTTTTTTTTGTAGAGACAGGGTGTTGCCAGGCAGCCCAGACTGGTCTTGAACTCCTGGGCTCCAGCGATCCTCCTGCCTCAGCCTCCCAAAGTGCTGGGATTACGGTCCTGAGCCACCGCACCAGGCCAGTAATTTAGATTTTGAAAATCAACTGTATTGAGGTATAATTAACATACAATAAAATACACCTGTTTCAACTGCGTGTGTTTGGCCGGGCATGGTGGCTCATGCCTGTAATCCCAGCACTTTGGAGGCCAAGGCAGGCAGATCACTTGAGCCCAGGAGTTTGAGACCAGCCTGGGCAACATGGCGAGACCCCATCTCTACAAAAAATAAAAAAATTAGCTGGGCGTAGTGGCGCATACCTATAATCCCAGCTACTTGGGAGGCTGAGGCACAAGAATCACTTGAACCCGGGAGGTGAAGATCGTAGTGAGCTGTGATCTTGCCACTGCACTCCAGCCTGGGTGACAGAGCGAGACTCTCTCAAAAATAAATCAATTAAATTAATTAAAATTAAATTAAAGAAGAAGTATGTTAGATGAGTTCTGATAAACATGTACAATCATTTAATCATATGCTGATCAAGATGTAGAACATTTCTAGCACCCAGAAAAGGTCCCCTGTGCCGTCCCTGCAGTCATCTCCCGTTGTCCTCAGACCCTGGCAGCCACCAATCTACTTTTTCTTTTCTTTTCTTTTCTTTTCTTTTCTTTTCTTTTCTTTTCTTTTCTTTCCCCCCCTTTTTTTTTGAGATGGAGTCTCCCTCTATTGCCAGGCTGGAGGGCAGTGGGGTGATCTCTGCTCACTGCAACCTCTGCCTCCTGGGTTCAAGCAATTCTCCTGCCTCAGCCTCCCAAGTAGCTGGGACTACAGGTGCCTGCCACCACGCCTGGCTAAGTTTTGAATTTTTTGTAGAGATGGGGTTTCACCGTGTTAGCCAGGATGGTATCAATCTCTTGACCTCGTGATCTGCCCGCCTCGGCCTCCCAAAGTGCTGGGATTACAGGCATGAGTCACTGCGCCCGGCCTCTTTTCTTTTCTTTTTTCTTTTTCTTTTTTTTTTTTTTTTTGAGACAGAGTTTTGCTGTGTCACCCAGGCTAGAGTGCAGGGGCGCAATCTTGGCTTGCTGCAGCCTCTGCCTCCCAGGTTCAAGTGATTTTCCTGCCTCAGCCTCCCCAGTAGCTGGGATTACAGGCAGACGCCACCATGTCTGGTTAATTTTTGTATTTTTAGTAGAGATGGGGTTTCACCATGTTGGCCAGGCTGATCTCGAATTCCTGACCTTAAGTGATCTACCTGCCTGAGCCTCCCAAAGTTCTGGGATTATAGACATGAGCCACCATGCCCAGCTACATCTGCCTTTTTTTTTTTTTTTTTTTTTTTTTTGAGATGGAGTCTTGCTCTGTCACCCAGGCTGGAGTGCAATGGCACGATCTCGGCTTACTGCAACCTCCACCTCCTGGGTTCCAGAGATTCTCCTGCCTCGGCCTCCTGAGTAGTTGGTATTACAGGTGCCGGCCACCACGCCTGGCTAATTTTTGTATTTTTAGTAGAGATGGGGTTTCACCATGTTGACCAGGCTAGTCTCGAACTCCTGACCTCAAGTGATCCACCTGCCTTAGCCTCCCAAAGTACTGGGATTACAGGCATGAGCCGCCACACCTGGCTGCTTTTTATCCCTATAACTTTGCTTTTCCAGGATGACATGTAAATGGGATTACAGAATACGTAGTCCTTTAAAAATAAAAAATCATTGGCCGGGCGCGGTGGCTCAAGCCTGTAATCCCAGCACTTTGGGAGGCCGAGACGGGCGGATCACGAGGTCAGGAGATCGAGACCATCCTGGCTAACACAGTGAAACCCCGTCTCTACTAAAAAATACAAAAAACTAGCCGGGCGAGGTGGCGGGCGCCTGTAGTCCCAGCTACTCGGGAGGCTGAGGCAGGAGAATGGCGTAGACCCGGGAGGCGGAGCTTGCAGTGAGCTGAGATCCGGCCACTGCACTCCAGCCTGGGCGACAGAGCGAGACTCCGTCTCCAAAAGAAAAAAAAAAAAAATCATTAACAAATTTACCTACAGTAAAATTCGCTCTTTTCAGTGTGCATTTTTTTTCTTTTTTTTTGAAGAAGGGTCTCACTCTGTCACCCAGGCTGGAGTGCGGTAGTGCTATCACCACTCACTGCAGCCTCAACCTCTCAGGCTCTAGCGATTCTCCTGCCTCAGTTTCCTCATTAGCTGGAACTACAAGTGCACGCCACTACGCACAGCTAATTTTTGTATTTTTGGTGGAGATGGGGTCTCACTATGTTGCCCAGGCTGGTCTTCAACTCCTGGCCTCTTGCTTTGGCCTCCCGAAGTGCCTGTGGGGCATGCAGTTCTTTAAGCTTTGACAGGCTCATGTGGTTGTGTAGTCACCAGCAGAATCAAAATATGGATATGTCCAACCACTCCTAAAACCCCTCATCTGCCCTTTTGGGGTCATGCCCATCCCCAACCCCACCCCTGGCAACCACAGGTCTGTTTTCTGTCCCTATAATTTTGCCTTTTCCAGAATGTCTTGTAAATGGAGTAATGTAGTTATTATCATTATAATCATCGTCATCATCATCATCATCATTATTTTTATAAAGATGGGGTCTCACCATGTTGCCTAGGCTGGTCTCAAACTCCTGGGCTCAAGCAATTCTCCCACCTCGGGCTTCCAAAGTGCTGGGATTACAGGCGTGAGCCACCGCACCCGGCTGAATACTGTAATTTTTGAGCCTAGCTTCTTTCACTCAGCATAACACAGTTGAGGTTCATCCATGTTGTGTGTATCGATAGCAGTTCCTCTTCATTGCCGAGTGATATTCCACTCTGTGGATGGACCACAGCTCACTTACGCACGTACAAGCTGAAGGACATTTGGGTTGTTTACAGTTGTTGGCAATTATGAACAGAGCTGCTGTGAGTGTGTGCATACAGTTTTTTTGTGTGTGAAAATAAGTTTTCATTTATCTCGGGTCAATACCAAGGAATAAAATTGTTGGGTCCTATGGGAAGTATATATTTAATCTTGCGGGAAGTTGGCAAACCATTTTCCAAAGTGGCTGCTCGGGGCTTGCATGCCACCAGCAGCCTGTGGAAGTTCTGGCTGTAGAGCTACGACGTGAGTCCGGGTCTGAGAGATGATGCTGAGCTCCTCGGCATCAAGCCACACCCGTCCTGAAATAGAATAACAATTGCGGCAAGAGCTGTCTTCTGTCCACCAGTCGACACTGTGCGTGCAACTATTAAAAAAAAAAGAAGGGGCCGGGCGCGGTGGCTCACGCCTGTAATCCCAGCACTTTGGGAGGCCGAGACGGGCGGATCACGAGGTCAGGAGATCGAGACCATCCTGGCTAACACGGTGAAACCCCGTCTCTACTAAAAAATACAAAAAACTAGCCGGGCGAGGTGGCGGGCGCCTGTAGTCCCAGCTACTCGGGAGGCTGAGGCAGGAGAATGGCGGGAACCCGGGAGGCGGAGCTTGCAGTGAGCTGAGATCTGGCCACTGCACTCCAGCCTGGGTGACAGAGCGAGACTCCATCTCAAAAAAAAAAAAAAAAAAAAAGAAGGAGGAAGCTTTTCTGGTGCTGATGCGGTGTGATCTTCCAGATGTATTGCTGTATTGCTAGGGGAAGATGCAGGCCACAGCAAGACCGTGCACAATTTGCATAAAGAGGGAAGGACACAAGGATTACAGGCGAAGTGGCTCCCACCTGTAATCCCAGCACTTTGCAAGGGCAAGATGGATGGATCCCTTGAGCCCAGGAGTTCGAGATCAGCCAGGGCAACATGGTGAAACCCCGTCTCTACCAAAAATATAAAAATTAGTTGGGCATGGTGGTGCGTGCTTGTGGTCCCAGCTACTAGGGCCGCTGAGGTGGGAGGGTCATTTGAGTCCAGAAGGTTGAGGCTGCAGTGAGCTATGCTGGCACCACTGCACTCCAGCCTGGGTGACAGAGTGAGACCCTGTCTCAAAAAAAAAAAAAAAAAAAAGAAAAGAAAAGAAAAAGAAAAAGAACAGAAACTGGGAGGTGAGAACGGGACTGGGGAGGGGACGGGCAGAGTCGTAGTAGGGAAGTGACTGCTCACTGCCATTTGGTCCTTTTTGAATTTTGGAACTTGTGAACGCCTTACCTTTTCAAAACAAACACATCCGATTCATTCACTCTGCTAACAGGTTTTTCAGGCCATGCCCCGGTGTTGACCAAATAAGATTCCTGCCCTTGGGGAGTCACAGACTCTTCCATCCATCCAGGAGACAGTCAACAAGACAAGGAAAATACAGCCAATGGCAGGTATCTGCTATGGAGAAAAATAAAGCTGGTGAGGGAATAAGGGAGATGGAGGGTAGGAAGTCGAAGCTGTTATTTAAATCCAGCGGCCAAGGGAGGCCCTCCAAGGAATGACGTTTGGGGCTAAGACTTGAGGGAGGGGAGGGAATGAACCATGTGGACATCTGGGGGAAGCGTGTTCTAGGCAGAGGGAACAGCAAGTGCCAAGGCCCAGAGGTGGGTCGGAACGGCTCTTTGAGGCCAGTGTAGCTGGAGCAGAATGAGCTGGGGGAGAGTGGAAGGGAGGATGGCGGGGGAGATGGTGGCAAGGAGATGGATCAGGATCTTATGAGCCACTGTAGGGACGTAGGCTTTTACTCAGAGGGAGATGGGAGCCATGGAGGGTTCTGGGCAGGGGAGGGATAATCTGACTTTTTTTTTTTTTTTTAAGATGGAATCTCACTCTGTTGCCCAGGCTGGAGTGCAGTGACGCTATCTCGGCTCACTGCAACCTCCGCCTCCCAGGTTCAAGCGATTCTCCTGCCTCAGCCTCCTGAGTAGCTGGAATTACAGGCATGCGCCACCACGCCCAGCTAATTTTTATATTTTTAAAGTAGAGACAGGGTTTCGCCATGTTGGCCACGTACCATGTTGGCCAACTCCTGACCTCAGGTGATCTACCTGCCTCGGCCTCCCAAAGTGCTGGAATTACAGGCATGAGCCACCACGCCCAGGCCAGGTTTCAATTTAATTTAATTTGTTGTTATTATTATTGTTTAGAGACAGGGTCTTACTCTGTTGCCCAGCCTGGAGTACAGTGGTGCCATCTTGGCTCACTGCAGCCTCGACCTCCTGGACTCAAGCAATCCTCCCACCTCAGCCTCCTGATGACTTAGGTGTTAACAGGATCCCTGTGGCTGCATGTAGGGGAAAGACAGGTCCCTTCGGGCACGCGGCAAGGACCCAGGCAGGGAGACCCGTGAGGAGGTGACTGCATGGTCCAGGCCGTCCGTGATGGTGGCTGGACCAGAGTGGGGACTTTTTTTTTTTTTTTTAAGAGAGAATCTTGCATTGTCACACAGGCTGGAGTGCAGTCGCGTGATCTTGACTCACTGCAGTCTCCACCTCCCGGATTCAAGTGATTCTCATGCCTTAGCCTCCTGAGTAGCTGGGATTACAGGTGCATTCCACCACACCCAGCTAATTTTTGTATTCTTTAGTAGAGACACCACCATGCCCAGCTAATTTTTGTATTTTTTGCAGAGATGGGATTTTCACCATGTTGCCCAGGCTGGTCTCGAACTCCTGGGCTCAAGTGATCTGCCTGCCTTGGCCTCCCAGAGTGCTGGGATTACAGGCATAAGCCACCATGCCCGGCCAATTTTTTTTTTTTTTTGAGATGGAGTCTGTCCGTCGCCCAGGCTGGAGTCCAGTGGCGCAATCTCAGCTCACTGCAACGTCTGCCTCTGGGGTTCAATCAATTCTTGTGACCTCAGGTGATCCACTTACCTCAGCCTCCCAGAGTGCTGGGAATTACAGGTGTGGGCCACCACGCCCGGCCCCACATCTTTACCTCTTTCGGTGATGGGGGCTTTTGGAGAGGTACAGGGAACCAGGAGAGGGAGGACAGAGAGGACCAAGGAGACCGGGCCTGCCCTGTTTGAGCTGAGACCTGAAGAGTGCGGGGAAGTGTTTGAAGGAGGTGAACAAAAGGCTTTATTAGGAAACCAGAAAGGAGGCTGGGCGCAGTGGTGCATACCTGTAGTCCCAGCATTTTGGGAAGCTGAGGTGAGAGGATGGCTTGAGCCCAGGAGTTTAAGACCAGCCTGGGCAATGAGTGAGACCCTATCTCTAAAAAAAAAAAATTAAAAAATTTACCCAGGTGTGGTGGCATGTGCCTGTAGTCTCAGCTACTCAGGAGGCTGAGGTGGGAGGATCACTTGAGCCCAGGAGGTTGAGGCTGCAGTGAGCTATGACGGCGCCACTGTACTCCAGCCTGGGGCCAGAGCAAGACCCTGTCTTTTAAAAAAAAAAAAAAGAGAGAGCAAGAAAGAGAAAGAAAATACAGGCAGCGAGTGGTCAGGCTGTGGCTGTGGTACAGCACTTGGTTTTCTCCTGGGGGCACTGGAGAGCCATGGCAGATTCTGAGCAGGGGTCAGGATTGGGTTTCCAAAGACGCCTCTGGCTGTGGTGCGGGCAGGGAGACCAGCTGTGTAGCAAGACACCAGGTGGCCTGGGTTAGGAGGTGGGTCAAAGAGGGAGGGGTGAAGGTTACCAACCATAGGTTTAGGAGGCAATCTTCTTGGAAGGAAAGGGTGGGGTGCATGCTGGCTTGCTGACGCCACTATCAGCCACTGTCCCAAGGTTTTCTTGTGCGTGAACTCATGGAGCCTTCACCACCACCCAGTAGGGATCCTCATTGCACAACTGGGGAAACTGAGGCTGAGAGAGACGCGCTCGATGGCCCCAGATCTCACACAGCAGGTTATAGGAGCCAGCATTCAAACGCCTGGAGTCTGACTCCAGAGCTGGGGCGTTTTCACACACCTGACTCCTTAAAGCTGGAGAAGCTGAGGCTCCCAGTGGGGGTGAAGTTCCAGGTTCAAGACCACACTAGAAAAGAAGAATTGAACCCACACCTTACCACGGGACACGGCCCTGCCCATCCCCTCTGCTCCCAGCAGCGTGAGAGCTCGACCTCCGGGGAGTCCCCGTTCTGGGTTGGGCGCCACTCCTCCCTCCCTATCCGCTTTGCGCCCAAGCTGTCTCCGGACTTTAACCCTGGGCTGCCACCGGTGGCTGGCGACGCTGCCGATAAGGGGAGGTGGTTGGTGCAGAGGCCAGCAGGGCAAAATTCCCCTACTCCCGGTGCCAGGGGAGTTACCCAGGGCAGGGGCGGGGGCGGGAGAGGGTGGGGGCAGAGCAGCCGGCGGAGGAGGAGGGGGAGGCATCTGCAGCTCGACAGAGAAGTAGTATTTGCTTCTCTGTGCCTCAGTTTCCCTCTTGGTAAAATAGGCATGGTTCCTTCTATGGATGTAAGAAGGACTCAGGAACCTTTGCAAGGGCGGAGGAGTCCAACCCTCTGGTCTGACTGGGAGACAAGGTGTTCCCCAATCTGATGGTGGGGGACAAGGTGGCCCAGCACAGTGAGAAAAATAAGGAAACTAAGGAGCTCTCACCAAATCCCATGAGGGAGACAGGATTGTCCAAATCCAGTGAAGCAGATAAGAAGTCCCCTGCAGCAAGAACGAGTGTCCAGTCTGTATTTCCAGTCTGTCAGGGAAGATAAGGAGCAACATTATGATGTGTGAGACAATGCATTTCTAATCTGATGGGGGAGATGGGTAGTCCTAGTCTGATGGGGGTGTTGAAGGGCTCCCATGCCTTCTGGGAGAGCTGATGAGCTTCCAAATGAATGATAGAAATGGGGAACTCCTCAAACTGGTAGGGAGACAAGGAGTCTGCTAGTCTGATGAGGGAGGTAAGAATCCCCCTGTCTGAAGTGGGAGCCAGGGTGCTCCAGTCTGAGATTCCAAAGTGAGGAAAGAGACGTGGCTTCAGTCTGAGATTCCAAGGTAAGGAAAGAGACAAAGAACATACTCGCTGCAGCTCAGCCAGCTCCTTCCTGAGCCCGGGAGTCAAATGGGCCCAGGATGCCTGGCCAGGGAGCCAGGACCTAAAGACAGAGAGGATTTGCTCTCCTGATCCCGGGGCAGTTCTGTCCAGCTCTGGGCCTGATCTACTTTTGGCAAACAAAGACCTGGCTGGTGGTGTACGGGCACCACCTAGCGGTTGCCATGGGCACGCCTTCCATCTGGAACTTGGGGAGAGCGGCGCCTTGGAAGACCAGAGAAGGGCTCCTTGGACTCTCTCCCTGGGACCTGGGTCCAAGTCCCAAACTACCCCCTGAAACTGGGTTCTATGCGTCACTCCATTCACCCTGCACATGGCAGCTGGGGGAGTCTCTGGGAAGTACAAGCCTACCCCTGTCTCTCCCTTGCTCACAACTCCACGGTGGCTCCCCGGTGCCCTGGGAGGAAGTCTACACCCGGCCACAAGGCTGACTTCTTCTGAACAAGCCTCTGCTTCAATTGAACAATGAGTAGTTTCTCAAAGGTGTCATATGCAAAACTTACCTTCAGGCCTTCGCACAGGCTGTTCCCTCTGCCAGGAGCACCCTTCCCTGCCTCTTCCCCAGCATCTCTCCTACTCCTCCTTCAGGTCTTGGAGTAGATGTCTCTGCACTTGTGAGCTCCCTGGTCAGGGTCACGGTCTGGTGGGGCTGTCGTGGTCACTGCTGTGTTCCCCTGGGGCCTGACACTGACAATGCACTCCAGGGAATGTTTATTGAATGAATGAATGAATGCCAAACTAAAGTGTTTGCCAGGGCAGTCGTAGGAGATTTTAATCAGGGCCAGGACATGGTTGGATTTAGAAGCCCCTGGGTTCCCACTTTTTTTTTTTTTTTTGAGAGAAAGATGGAATCTCACTTCGTTGCCCAGGCTGGAGTGCAGTGGTGTGATCTCGGCTCACTGCAACCTCCACCTCCCAAGTTCAGGCAATTCTCGTGCCTCAGCCTCCCGAGTAGCTGGGATTGTGGGTGCAGGCCACCACGCCTGGCTAATTTTTGTATTTTAGTAGAGACAGGGTTTCACCATGTTGGCCAGGCTGGTCTTGAACTCTTGACCTCAGATGATTCGCCCACCTCAGCCTTCCAGAGTGCTGGGATTACAGGTGTGAGCCGCTGCGCCTTGCTGGAAGCCCCTAGGTTCCCTCTCAACCCTGGGCTTTTGTACATACTCTTCCCTCTCCCTGCACTATTTATACCTAGTAACCCCCGTTCATCCTCTAGGTATCAGATGAGCTGTCCCTTCCTCCAGGAAGCCCTCCTTGACCCCAGTCTGGGTCAGGCACCCGCTCTGAGCTCCTGCAGCCTCCTGGGCTCCTCCATCCCAGGCTGTGAATTCTACTGAGTCATTATTACCTGGGGACAAGTCTGCCTTCCCACTGGATCTGGGAGGGCAGGGCTGGGTTCTGTTCACCCTCTCTGCCTTCTCCTCTGAGCTTACAACATCTGCCAGGACCTAAGTTCAAATCCAGACACCCCCATCTTTGGAGATCCTTAGGTGAGTGTGGGCTTCTCTTGGAGCCCCTGCTTTCTCGTGTGAAATGTGGGGAGGATGAGAAGCGTGCATGGAAAGCCTCCCAGCGCTGCGGTGGGGCAGTGAAGAGATGAGATCCTGAAGTCCCCAGCTGACCATGGGCCGGGTGACTATGGGTGACCCACTTCCCCTTTTGGGGTTCATCTGGCTGGATGAATGGTAGCAGTAGCCCCATCCTGCCGGGACATTCTGGGAGGCCCGCCTGGGGCTTCCCGAGGTGGGAGGGTCAGGGACAGGCTGAGGGAAGAGGTGTCTGCTGGGTTAGGGGAAAACCAGCCTTCCCCATCATGAAACGGATGATGGGAGGGAAACAAACAAAGCTGGCTCCACCAGGTCGTGAGGGGAAGTTCGGGGAGAGGATGAGGGGGCCCCACGAGGCGGGTGAAAACCACAGTCCACAACTCGTCGCCAACTTCCCGCCTGGAGCCTGTGTGCCTCGGGTGAGGCTCCCTGCTCATTGGCCTTAAACAAGGCATATCTTCATTCCGACCTCCAACCCAGCCCTGCCTGCAGGCTCTGGCCTCAGAAATGGCAGCTTCATCTTTGCAGTGGCTCAGGCTCAAAGCTTGGAGACCCCTAACTCTTTTCATCCCTTGCAGCACAATTCTGCCCCCAACAGTCTCTTTCTACCTGATGGCCAGAGGGATCCTGTTAGAATCTGAATCAGGGCTAGGTATGATGGCTCACACCTGTAATCCTAGCACTTTGGGAGGCCGAGGCGGGTGGATCACCTGAGGTCAGGAGTTCTAGACCAGCCTGGCCAACATGGCAAAACCCCGTCTCTACTAAAAATACAAAAATTAGTTTGGCGTGGTAGTGTGCACCTATAATCCCAGCTACTCAGGAGCCTGAGGCAGGAGAATCACTTGAACCCAGGAGGCAGAGGTTGCAGCGAGCTAAGATGGTGCCATTGCACTCCAGTCTGGGAGACAAGAGCGAAACTCTGTCTCAAAAAACAAAACAAAACAACAACAAAATTAGCTGGGTGTGTTGGCACATGCCTATAATCCCAGCTACTGGGGAGGCTGAGGCAGGAGAATCACTTAAACCCCGGAGGCAGGGCGTTGTAGTGAGCCACTGCACTGCAGCCTGGGTGACAGAGCAAGGCTCCATCTTAAAAAAAAAAAAAAAAAAAAAGAACCTGAATCCGAAGAATCTGAATCCGAACCCATCCAGCCTCTGTGGCTCCTACCTCACTCGGGATGATGGCCAAAATCCTCACCATGGCCCTCAAAGCTGTTGAATCCTTGTTCCTTTTTTTTTTTTTTTTTTTGAGAGGGAACCAACCTCTCTCTGTTGCCCAGGCTGGAGTGCAATGGTGCCATCTCAGCTCACTGCATCCTCTGCCTCCTGGGTTCAAGTGGTTCTCCTGCCTCAGGCTCCCAAGTAGCTGGGATTACAGGTTTGCAACACTACACCTGGCTAATTTTTGTATTTTTACAAAAATAGAGTCGAGGTTTCACCATATTGGCCAGGCTGGTTTCGAATTCCTGACCTCAAGTGATCCGCCCACAGCGGCCTCCTGAAGCGCTGGGATTACAGGCGTGAGCCATCACAACAGGCCATTTTTTGTCTTTTTGATGACAGCCATCCTAACTCAGGTGAAATAATACCTCATTGTGGTTTTGATTTGCGTTTCACTGATGAGTTCACGATGTTAAGTATGTTTTCATATATTTGTTGGCCATTGTATGTCTTCTTTTGAGAAATGTCTGTTAAGATAATTTGCCCATTTAAAAAATTATATTGTTGACCAGCCATGGCGGCTTACGCCTATAATCCTAGCACT
The DNA here is from genome assembly GCF_037993035.2 of Macaca fascicularis. NCBI lineage: Eukaryota > Metazoa > Chordata > Mammalia > Primates > Cercopithecidae > Macaca > Macaca fascicularis. The sequence goes on along the minus strand of NC_088393.1, from coordinate 52,755,016 downwards.
TTAGGAGGCAAAGGTAGGACAGCGGCTTGAAGCCGGGAGTTCGAGACCAGCCTGAGCAACACAGTGAGACCTTGTCTGCACAAAAAGTTAAAAATAGCCAGGTGTGATGGTGCACAGGGTGGTCCCAGCTACTCACTTGGGAGGCTGATGTGGGAGGATTGCTTGAACCCGGGAATTGGAGGCTGCAGTGAGCTGTAGTTGTGCCACTGTACTCCAGCCTGGATGACAGAGCAAGATGTTGTCATCAAAAAGACAAAAAAATGGCCAGTCGTGATGGCTCAATCCTTTTTTTTTTTTTTTTTTTTTTTTTTTTGAGACGGAGTCTCGCTCTGTCACCCAGGCTGGAGTGCAGTGGCGCAATCTCGGCTCACTGCAAGCTCCGCCTCCCGGGTTCACGCCATTCTCCGGCCTCAGCCTCCCGAGTAGCTGGGACTACAGGCGCCCGCCACTGCGCCCGGCTAATTTTTTTCTATTTTTAGTAGAGACGGGGTTTCACCATGGTCTCGATCTCCTGACCTTGTGATCCGCCCGCCTCGGCCTTCCAAAGTGCTGGGATTACAGGCGTGAGCCACCGCGCCCGGCCAAGGCTCAATCCTATAATCCCAGCACTTTGGGAGACCGATGTGGGCTGATCACTTGAGGTCAGGAATTCGAAACCAGCCTGGCCAACACGGTGAAACCCCGACTCCACTAAAAATACAAAAATTAGCTGGGCAAGGCAGTGCAAGCCTATAGTTCCAACTTCTCAGGAGGCTGAGGCAGAAGAATCACTTGAACCTGGAAGGCAGAGGTTGGAGTGAGCTGAGATCATGCCACTGCATTCTAGCCTGGGTGATGGATTGAGATTCCATCTCCCCCCAACCCACCCAAAAAAAAGTCAGATTTTTTTTTTTTCTGTTGAAATGTTTGATATATTGTATATTCTAGATAGAGTTCAAGACCGGCTTGGCCAACATGGTGAAACCCGTCTCTACACAAATACAAACATTAGTTGGGCGTGGTGACAGGCACCTGTAATCCTGGTTACTCAGGAGGCTGAGGCTGGAGAATCGTTTGGACCTGGGAGGTGGAGGTTGCAGTGAGCCAAGATTGCACCACTGCACTCTAGTAGCCTGGACGAGAGTGTGAGACTCCATCTCAGGAAGAAAAAAAAAAAAAAAAAAAAATATATATATATATATACACACACACACACACACACGCACACACACACATGCATACATACACACACACGCATATATACACACACACACACACACACACATAATTAGCAGATCATGGTCATGGTGGTGAGCACTTGTAGTCCCAGCTACTTAGGAGACTGAGGCAGGAGGATTACTTGAGCCCAGGAGTTCGAGGCTGCAGTGAGCTGTGATTGTGCCGTGGTACTCCAGCCTGGGCAACAGAGCAAGACTCTGTCTCAAAAAAGAAAAAAAAGAAGAAATATAAAATGTGAAGTTGGGTTAGTTGTGTAAGCGATAAATGCTGTGAAGAATAAAGCCAGACAACTTTGGGTATACAGGGGACCCCTCTGAGGAGGTGACATTTGAGCAGAGACCTGACTGGGGTGATGCAGGTGTCTGAGGGAAGGACATTCCTGGCAGCGGGAACAGCCAGTGCAAAGGCCCTGAGGAAGGAGTTGCTTGATTTGTTCAAACAATAGCCAGGAGGCCAGGGTGGCTGTAGTGAGTGAAGGAGAAGAGAGGATGAAGGGAATGAGGCGGGGGGTAGGCCTGCAGACCGTTGTAAGGGCCCTGGAGTCTGATCCAAAGGGGAGATGCTCCAGGAAATGTGACTCTACCTCTCGGGGCCTCAGTCTTCTCTTCTGAGAAATGTGCAACATGACGCCTGCGTCTGAAGGTCGCGTGGGGACTCAGGGAGCTCCTGCCTCCACAGGCAGGAGACAGCCGCACAGGTGAGGCCCTTTGGCTGCACTGGTCCTGTGCAACCTTGCAGATTTGGGGTGCCCTCTCTGGACTCGGCATTCTCCACACTGTGTGTCAGGATGGGCTGAAGCTGATGGGGTTCACTCCTTGGTTCCCAAAGTCTGGCCTGCCTTGGCACCCCCTCCTCTGTCCTCCTCGTCTGTCTCCTTCCTCTTTCTTCTCCTCTTCTTCCCCCATCCCTCCTCCTCCTCCACCTCCTCCACCTCCTTCTTCTCCCTTTTTCCCGTTCCCCTTTTTTCCCTCCTCCACCCTCTTCCTACTCCCTTCTCTTTCCTCTTTTTTTGCTCTCTCTCCCTCCTCCCCCTTCCCTCCTCCCTGCTCTCCATCCTGAATCAACATTCCAGTCCGTGGAAAAAAACAGGGCAGGCTTCCTTCCTCTCCCTGGCAGGGCTCCAGAGAGGGACTGGGCCATTGTGTATTCTGGCCTCAAGGTCACCCCGACTCCCTGCCCTCCCCAGTGCGGTTATTTGAGAAAAGGCAGCTTGGGTAAGGGGGAAGGGATTGGGGCTGAGAGGGGTGTGATCTGCCTCCCCGCCCATGGCTGGTGGCATCTGAGGGCCCCTGGTGCCATAGAGCTTCGTGGCTTTATGGGGGAGGCGAGGAGCCACTGTGGACCTGCTCAGGACAGCGAAGGGCGCCAGTCTCAGCCCTTGTCTGAAACCTGCTGTGTGACCCTGGACTAGTTCCTGCTCCTCTCTGGGCCAAATCCTGGCCCCCGCTCCTTTCTGGTTGAGTAACTATGGGCAAGTCACCTCCTCTTCTTTGTGGTGTCTCACTTTCCTTTTTTTTTTTTTTTTTGGTCAAACAGTCTCTGCATCTGAGTCCCCCAACTTTCCAGCTGACAAAAATTCCCTAGACCCTTTGTTAAAAATTCTGCTTTCTGGGCGTGGTGGCCAGCGCCTGTAATCTCAGCTACTCGGGAGGCTGAGGCACAAGAATAGCTTGAACCCGGATGGCAGAAGTTGAAGTGAGCTGAGACTGCGCCACTGCACTCCAGCCTGGGCGACAGAGCAAGACTCTGTCTCAAAACAAAACAAAATAAAACAAAACAAATTCCGCTTTTAAGTCCTCGCCCTGGAGAGACAGGTTTTCTGGGCCCATGGATATATAATTTTTTATTTTATTTTATTTTATTGTATTTTATTTTTTGAGACAGGGTCTTGTTCTGTCTAATAGGCTGGAGTGCAATGGCACCATCGCAGCTCACTACAGCCTCAAAATCCTAGGTGAAAGCAATGCTCCCATCTCAGCCTCCCAGGTAGCTGGGACGACAGACAAGTGCTGCCATGCCCGGCTCATTCTGTTGTTTGTTTTTTGTTTTTGTAGAGACAGGATCTTGCAATGTTTCCCAGGCTGTTCTTGAACTGCTGGCCTCAAGTGATCCTTCTGCCTCAGCTTCCCAAAGTGCTGGGATAATAGGCGTTAGCCAGTGTTCCTCGCAAGGACGTTTATGTTAATAAACATCTAGGAGATTTGGGAAATGTATTGATAGTTCCATTTCAAAGGGAAGCTTTGAGGAGCAAGTCAGAGAATTTGTGCTGACAGCACCTAACCCTGGAACCTGTGATGATGAGCATTGTGTTTCTAAAACTTCATATGCATTTATTATTATTACTTTTATTACTTTTTTTTTTTTTTTTTTTTTTTTGAGACAGAGTCTCACTCTATCTCCAGGTTGGCTGGAGTGCAGTGGCGCAATCTTGGCTCACTGCAACTTCTGCCTCCTGGGTTCGAGTGAACTCTCCTGCCTCAGCCTCCCAAGTAGCTGGGACTACAGGTGTGCACCACCACAGCCAACTAATTTTTTTTTTTTTTTTTTTTTTTTGAGACGGAGTCTCACGCTGTTGCCCAGGCTGGAGTGCAGTGGCGCGATCTCGGCTCACTGCAAGCTCCGCCTCCCGGGTTCCCGCCATTCTCCTGCCTCAGCCTCCTGAGTAGCTGGGACTACAGGCGCCCGCCACCGCGCCCGGCTAATTTTTTGTATTTTTAGTAGAGACGGGGTTTCACTGTGGTCTCGATCTCCTGACCTTGTGATCCGCCCGCCTCGGCCTCCCAAAGTGCTGGGATTACAGGCTTGAGCCACCGCGCCCGGCCAAATTTTTGTATTTTTTAGTAGAGATGGGGTTTCACCATGTTGGCCAGGATTGTCTCAATCTCTTGACCTCGTGATCCACCTACTACTTTTTTTTTTTTTTTTTTGAGATGGAGTCTCACTTTGTTGTCCAGGCTGGAGTGCAGCAGTGCGATCTCCACTCCCAGCAAATTCTGTCTCCTGGGTTCAAGTGATTTTCATGCCTCAGCCTCCCAAGTAGCTGGGATTACAGGCATGAGGCACCGCTTCCAGCCTATTATTACTTTTTGTAAGCAAATCTCAGTGATTACAATGTAAAGAACATCATATATTACATAAATCGAGGCAAACCTGCTTAGTAGGATTAAGTTTGCCAGGACAAATGTTATCTTTGAGGCAGGGTGTGGTGGCTCACACCTGTAATCCCAGCACTTTAGGAGGCTGAGGTGAAAGGATTGCTTGAGCCCAGGAGTTTGAGACCAGACTGGACAATATAGCAAGACCCTGACTCCACAAAAAATATAAAAATTGCCAGGCATGGTGGCTCATGCCTGTAGTCCCAGCTGCTTGAGAGGCTGCAGTGAGCCATGATCACATCACTGTACTCCAGTCTGGATAATACTGAGACCCTGTCTGAAAAAAAAAAAAAAAAAAGAAAAAAAGAAAAAAAAGAGGCTGGGTGCCGTGGCTCACGCCTGTAATCCCAGCACTTTGGGAGGCCGAGGCAGGAGGATCACCTGAGGTCAGGAGTTCTAGATCAGCCTGACCAAAATGGAGAAACCCCATCTCTACTAAAAATGTCCAAAAAAAAAAAAAATTAGCTGGGTGTGGTGGTACATGTCTGTAGTCCCAGCTACTGGGGAGGCTGAGGCAGGAGAATTGCTTGAACCCAGGAGACAGAGGTTGCAGTGAGCCGAGATCGTGCACTGTACTCCAGCCTGGGCAACAAGAGTGAAACTCCATCTAAAAAAAAAAAAAAAAAGAAAAAGTAAAAGAAAAATGTTATCTTTGCTTTTTCCATCTGCCTGTTGTTAAAAGCTAACACCTGGCCAGGTGCGGTGGCTCAAGCCTGTAATCCCAGCACTTTGGGAGGCCGAGACGGGTGGATCACGAGGTCAGGAGATTGAGACCATCCTGGCTAACACAATGAAACCCCGTCTCTACTAAAAAATACAAAAAACTAGCCGGGCGAGGTGGCGGGCGCCTGTAGGCCCAGCTACTTGGGAGGCTGAGGCAGGAGAATGGTGTGAATCCGGGAGGCGGAGCTTGCAGTGAGCTGAGATCCGGCCACTGCACTCCAGCCTGGGCGACAGAGCGAGATTCCGTCTCAAAAAAAAAAAAAAAAGCTAACAACTTAGTCCGGGTCATAGGCACTTATTGAGCATCCATGTTCCAGGCTCTTTACTTGTATTAACTAATGTAATCTTTTCAACAATCCTAGGAGGCAGGGGCAGTATTATCATCTCCATTTTACAAGGAGGAAAAGCAAGCAATGTACCCAAGATCCCACAGCTAAAAAGAGTTCTGTCTGACCTCAGAGCTGTGCCCTGAAACCCCCTGCTCTGCTGAACAATGGAGAGGACTCCCCCACCAGCACCACCACCTAGGACCCATGGGAACTGTGAGACTTGGAGCAAAGTTTTCAAGTCTCTGTGCCTTAGTTTCCTCACCTGTAAGTTGGGGGAATGATAGTAACTTCTCTTAAGAGCTGCTGTAGGAATTGAGATCTTGCATGAAAAAGGACAAAACCAGTTGATACGGTTTAGCTCTTCGTTCCCACCCAAATCTCAGGTCCAGTTATGATCCTCAGTGTAGGAGGAGGGACCTCATGGGAAGTGATTGGACCATGGGGATAGTTTCTAATGTTTTAGCACCATTCCCCTCGTGCTGCTTGTTTAAAAGTGTGTAGCACCCCACCTTCTTCTCCTGCTGGCCATGTGAAGATGTGCTTGCTTCCCTTTCACCTTCTGCCATGATTGTAAGTTTCCTGAGGTCTCCCCAGAAGCAGAAGCCTGTATAACCCACAGAATCATGAGTTGATTAAACCTATTTTCTTTATAAATTACCCAGTCTCAGGTATGTCTTTATAGCAATGTGAGAATGGACTAATACACTGATGCTCGAGATATAGGAGTGATTATTATTTTGTGGTTATTGTTATTATTCTTTCCTAGACTCTTAATGAAGGGGATTGTACTACTTGGGATAATTCAGTAAAAGAGCACAGAGATGCCCAGAGGGACGGAGGACCTAGTCTTGGGGACATCTGAGCCTCCACCACACCCTGAGGCTATGGGATCTGACTTGACCTAGAAACCTGAGCTGCTTCTCTTTCCCTCCCTCTACCCCTCCTGCTGGCCTCATTCTGCATCAACTGCACACAATTACAGCTCAGAGCAGCAGCTCCCATCTTTCCCAAACCCCTGCTACTGGGGCTGTGACTCTTACTCCTTGGGCTCAGGTGAGGAAGGCCATTTTGCCTAGCTGGGAAGGTAGAAGTTCCAAGGCTTGGAGTGGCCAAGCCTGCCAGCTGCCCACCTGGGACATTCTTTCAGTCTTTCTTAATACAAGAACCTTGATGTTAATTGGGGCAGCAACATACCCAAGGCAATGACTGAAATTCCTTGCCTCCCTTGCAGCTAGGGTGGCCATGGTACTATGAGCTGGCCAAACAGATCTAAGCAGGGGTTGTTGGATGGGCCTTAGGTAAAGTTCCCTTAAAAGGAGCACAGTTCATAAATTGGCTAGGAGGAATTTTTTTGTTGTTGTTTCCCTTTGTCCCCTTCTTTGTGCTTCTTGCCTGGAATATGGATGAGGCAGCTGTGACTCCAGCAGCCATCTTGGGCCATGAGGTGATGGAGAGGAGGGAAGCCCCAAGGTAAGGAAAATGGAACAGAAAAATAGAGCTGTGTCCCTGATGACACTACAGGGCCTCCATTCCAGCTCTGAACAATCTGCTTCTGGAGATTTTTTACGTGTGAGAAAAATAATCTTCTAGCCATATAAATGAATCCCTGTATATCTATTTCATCTATTTGTTTATGTTAGTTCCAATATCTCTTACTAGCCACTGAAGATAATTTCTTTTCCTTTCTTTTCTCTTCTTTTTTCTTTTCTTTTTGAGATGGAGTTTCACTCTTGTTACCAGGCTGGAGTGCAATGGTGTGATCTCGGCTCACTGCCCCCTGGGTTCAAGCAATTCTCCTGCCTCAGCCTCCCAAGTAGCTGGGATTACAGGCCACCCTTTTATCTTATATATTAATCTCCTTGGCTCTTTATTATTTGTGTTCCTTATTTATACTTCTGTTTTTTGTTTTTGTTTTTCTTGATCACACCACGCCTGGCTAATTTCTTTGTATTTTTAGTAGAGATGGGGCTTCACCATACTGGCCAGGCTGGTCTCGAACTCCTGACCTCAGATGATCAGCCCACTTCAACCTCCCAAAGTGCTGGGATTATAGGTATGAGCCACAGCGCCCAGCCTAGCCACTGAAGATAATTTTTTTTTTATTTTTTTTATTTTTGAGACGGAGTCTTTCTGTGTCACCCAGGCTGGAGTGCAGTGGTGTGATCTTGGCTCACTGCAAGTTCTGCCTCCTGGGTTCACGCCATTCTCCTGCCTCAGCCTCCTGAGTAGCTGGGACTATAGGTGCCTGCCACCACGCCCAGCTAATTTTTTGTATTTTCAGTAGAGACGGGGTTTCATCGTGTTAGCCAGGATGGTCTCGATCTCCTGACTTCGTGATCCACATGCCTCGGTCTCCCAAAGTGCTGGGATTACAGGCGTGAGCCACCGTGCCTGGCCAAGAATTTCTGTTATATCTAGACTCTAGCCCCATCTATGTCAAGTTTTTATGTGAACTTGGGTGGATAGGGGTGGGGTGAGGGTGGGAATATGGATGCTACTTCTTCTTTCTGGGCTGGATAGTGTTGGGGTTAGCAGCATGGGCTCAAGTCCATCCTCATGTCCCAGCTAGAAGCCCCACAATGGAGACCACTAATTTAGATAATAGCTTTAAAACTCCATAGAGCTCCCTCAGGGTCCCCTCAGGTGAGGTGGAGTCAGTGGGTGGAACTTTAGACTCTCTGCTTCCTCATTGGCTTGAATTGGTCACATGGCTGCTTGTAGCTGCAAGGCAGTTTGGGAAAGTGAGTACCTGACGTTTTCAGCTTCTAGAGAGGGAGGCAGTGTCTGTGTCATGGAAGCAGGGTGGGCAGTGGTATGGGGAGCAACCAACAGATCCCTCTTCAGTCAATGTATATTTATTGAGCAACCTTTGCTTCAACCAGATCAGTTTCTCTTTTCTCTCTCTCTCTCTCTCGTTTTAGAGACAAAGTCTTGCTCTGTTGCCCAGGATGGAGTGCTGTAGGGTGAGTATAGCTCACTGCAGCCTTGGCCTCCTGGGTTCAAGCAATCCTCCTGTCTTAGCCTCCCATGTATCTGGGACTACAGGCATGCACCACTATTCCTGGATAATTTTTGAAAAATTTTTGTAGACATGAGGTCTTGCTACATTGCTCAGGCTGGTCTGGAACTCCTGGGCTCAAGTGATCCTCCTGGCTCAGCCTCCCAAAGTGCTGGGATTACAGGTGTGAGCACAGCACCCACCCCAGGGCCTTTTATCTTACATATTAATCTCCTTAGCTCTTTATTATTTGTGTTTCTTATTTATACTTCTCTTTTTTTTTTTCTTGATCACACCTGCAAAAGGTCTGTCTATTTCATTTATGTTTTCAAAGAATCAGCTTTAGGTTTTATTGGTCATGTTTTGTTTTGTATTTCATCTATTTCTGCTTTTACCTTTCTTCATTCCTTAGCTTTTTTCTTTGGCTCATTTTGTGGACTTTTTCTAGTGTCTTGAGTAGAAAGCTTGTTTTGTTCATTTTCAGTCTTTTTCCTTTAGTACTCTCAGTGCTGATAAGCTATCATTTTTCTCTTCAAGGATGGCTGTGGCCATATCCCACAGGTTTGATGTATATGATGCTTTTACTGTCATTTGATTCCGGTTGATATTTTGTATTTTAGTTGCTTCTGTAGTCCAAGTGTCACTTTTTTTTTTTTTTTTTTTGAGATAGAGTTTTGTTCTGTCGCCCAGGCTGGAGTGCAGTGGTGTGATCTCAGCTCACTACAACCTCCGCCTCCCAGATTCAAGCAATTCTGCCTCAGCTTCCTGAGTAGCTGGGATTACAGGCACACACCACCATGCCTGGATTATTTTTGTCTTTTTAGTAGAAACGGGGTTTCACCATGTTGGTCAGGCTGGTCTTGTACTCCTGACCTCGTGATCTACCCGCCTCGGCCTCCCAAAGTGCTGGGATTACAGGGTTGAGCCACTGTGCCTGGCCCCAAGGGTTACCTTTTATTCGTAAAATGTAACATTTTTTATGAGATGTAGTCTCACTCTGTTGCTCAGGCTGCAGTGCAGTGGTGCGGTCATGGCTCACTGCAGCCTCGAATTCCTGTGCTCCAGTGATCTATAGGCATGCACCACCATGTCTGGCTAATCCCAATGTTATTTAAATTTAAGGAATTCTTTTTCAACTCTGTAGAAACTTTGGAGGAGACGAGTGTAGCTATTGAATTGGTATCTATAGGTGGTTTCATTTATTTATTTATTTTTAGAAATAGAGACGGGATTTTGCCATATTGCCCAGGCTGGTCTCAACTTTCCAGGCTCAAGCGATTCTCTCACCTTAGTCTCCTAAAGTGTTAGGATTACAGGCATGGGCCACTGTGCTGCGGCTATATTTGTTGCATTGCTATTTTAAATATTAATAATAAATTGACCTGCTGTGTAAACTTGCATTTGAAGAAAGGGCTCTGAGTCTTTTAAAAATGGTTTGGAAAAGTCTGGTCTACCTCAAGTCCACACCTTTTTACTGATGGGCAAACTGAGGCTCCAGTGAATCCGTGGCAAATTCAGGATTATGATCCAGATTTTGTAACCCACATTCTGGAGGTCTTTCACCACCCATCACCCCAACTCAACACAATCATCCCCAAAAGGGCCTTTCTCGTCCCTGCCCAAACCTGTCTTTCTATTCGAAGCCTGGACTCGGCCATCACCACTCTGACCAATGCCAAGAGCCTCTTTCCAGTGGGGCATTGCGGCTGGGTGGGGCCTGTGGCTCCCATTAATGAGAAGAGTTAGAAAACACACTCATTCTGGCCCCCACTTCCCAGCTCTCCACTCCTAGCCTCTACCTCTTCCCCGCTTGCATTCATCCACCCACAGGGTCTTTTCTGTGGCTAGAGAAGGATGGAGCTATTTTTAGGGTTGTGCAGGTAATGTTTGAGAGACGTGCGGGGAATCCCAGGACAAAGTTGTGTCTTTGATTAAATGGGTGAGGACTACCAGAAGGTGATGGAAGTCTTCTTGCGAAATATGGTCATTTCCTAAGCACAAGCAGCCCTGTTTTGGGGCCCAGGTGACAAAGTGAGGTGCAGTGTAGGGGAGAGCCACGTCCCACAGAATGCTGGTGCCTCAAGAGGGGCAGTCCTTGGCCAGCTGGGGAGCAGGAGTCTCACATATAACCTGGGGCACTGCGGGAGGGGCACAAGGCCCTGGCATCCAGCAGTGGGGTGTGGAGCACGGTGATCTGGGCCCATCCTCCTGCATGTGCACACCCAGACTGAGAAAAGTCTTGGGCGGGAAAGGAAATGAGTGTGGCCACCAGGAAATGGCGGGGCTAGCGGTGGTGGAAGGAGAGACTGACACACATGTGCATTAACCAGGACTTTTATGGCCTCGGTGGCTCCCCAATAGCTCAGCGAGGGAGTGGGGCCCTGTGGCTCTAGCTCTAGGGTGGAGGCAGGAGAACAGCAGGACCACAGCCTGGCATCCTTGCTGTGGGGGGAGCGGTTCCCACTCAGAGGGCGAGGACCAGAGGATGGTGCGAAGAGCTCTTCTCTCTGGATGTCTCCAGGGTCACGCTGCTACCCCAGGGCTGTGGGGGCAGATGGGGCGAGGGGACGAAGGAGGCTGTCAGAGAGATGGAGGACCAGGTCCCCAGTGCCCCCACCCCTTCTGCTCCCCTGCCCACCCCGGGCCACCCAGTGACCCAATCCACCCCACGCTCAGCCTGTGCCAGGTTCAGGTTCAGGAAGGTAGCGTTGGTCCTTGTGCGAGGGAGGGAGGTTGACTGTGAGAAGAGAGAATGGGTGAAAAGGAATCCCGATGCTTTGTTGGGGTGGCCTGCTGCCACTGAACAGCATTCTCCCTTAACACTGACCCAGAAAACCAGGGTTTGATCAGTGAATGGATGAAAGTGGGTGACTGGCAGTGGTTGAGTCCTTGATCCTGGAAATTTCCAGTGATAGGGGAGGCACCATCCCGAACTCAGGGACATGGCTTCTGAGAGTGCTCTGGCTGCTGGGGGAGGCAAGATTCCAGACTTGGGGAATGATCTCATCCCCAGTGTCTGAGAGCTAATGGGGGAAACCTGGCCCTACTGTAGGGACATGGACTCATAGACCTCTGGGGATGCTCAGTCAGATGGAGGAGACATGGACCCTGACTCTGGGAGCTCCCAGTCTGATGGAGGAGACATGGTCCCTGACTCTGGGAGCTCCCAGTCTGATGGAGGAGACATAGTTCTTGCCTCTGGGAGCTCCCAGTCTGATGGAGGAGACATGGACTGTGCCTCTGGGAGCTCCCAGTCTGATGGAGGAGATATGGTCCCTGACTCTGAAAGCTCCCAGTCTGATGAAGAAGACATGGTCCCTGACTCTGAGAGCTCCCAGTCTGATGGAAGAGACATGGTCCCTGCCTCTGGGAGCTCCCAGTCTGATGGAGGAGACATGGTCCCTGCCTCTGGGAGCTCCCAGTCTGATGGAGGAGACATGGTCCCTGCCTCTGGGAGCTCCCCGTCTGATGGAGGAGACATGGTCCCTGACTCTGGGAGCTCCCAGTCTGATGAGGGAAACATAGTCCCTGACTCCAGGAGCTCCCAGTCTGATGAAGGAGACATGGTCCCTGACTCCAGGAGCTCCCAGTCTGATGGAGGAGACATGGTCCCTGACTCTGGGAGCTCCCAGTCTGATGAGGGAAACATAGTCCCTGACTCCAGGAGCTCCCAGTCTGATGAAGGAGACATGGTCCCTGCCTCTGGGAGCTCCCGGTTTGATGGAGGAGACATGGACCGTCACTCCGGGAGCTCCCAGTCTGATGGAGGAGACATAGATCCTGACTCTGGGAGCTCCCAGTCTGATGGAGGAGACATAGTTTCTGACTTTAGAAGCTCCCAGTTGATGGGGAGATACGGTTCCCAACATCTGAGAGCTCCCAGTCTGAGGGAGGTGACATGGTCTTCAACATTTGGGAATTCCCAATCCAGTGGAGGAGACATTGTTCCTGACTTCTAAGAGCTCCCAGTCTGATGGAGGAGACATTGCTCCTGACTTCTAAGAGCTCCCAGTTCAATGGGGAAACATGGTGCCCAGCATCTGGGAACTTCCATTCTGATGGAGGAGACGCAACTTTCACACATAGAAGCCTCCATCCTAATGGAGTCGATCATCCTTATTTCAGTTTGAAAGAGAAACTCCACCATCTGATGATAGAAACTTTGCCCTCACGATGATAGAAAGGAGGAGACATGATCCCCATTGCATAGGATCTCCCAGTCTGATTCATCCTTACTCTATGCCTGCAGTCTGATAGGAGAGGTAAACTCCCATCATTAACCCATTTCCCCAATATGGACCCTATGTTTTAGGGTCCACCTGTCTGTGGGAAAAAGGATGCTCCACCGTCAGACTCTTTTAAAACCTTCAGTCTGCTATACCTCTTATTTGAGAGAGAAGGCATGGGGGTCCCCTTTATCAACCCTCAGTCTGATGGAGGAGTCCAGTCTACCCACAGTGTAGGTCATTAGTTTGATAGAAGAGGCAGAGCCGTATTTGGGGACTCCCAAGTTAGACGGAGGAGACAAGGTCTCTTCCTTCAGTCTGATGGGGGAGGGATATCCATCTTTGGTCTATGTCCCCCAGCCTGATGGAGGAAGCAAAGGCTCCTTTTGGGAGCCCTTGTCTAAAAAGGGGCATGCCTTGCCCTTTCCCACACACTCACGGGCCACCTGCAGCTCCACTTCCAGTGTCTCGGTCTTGCCCTGCAGTGTGACGGTCTTGAGTGTGTAGCGGCCAGTGTCTGTGAGGTTCAGCTTTTGCACCAACAGTGAGCAGTTGGGGAAGCCCACCTCCCGGCCTGTGTGTGCGGGGCCTGCAATCCAGGTTCCTGACGGCAGCTGGCTGAGCAGCCGGTTGGGCTCGGAGGCAGGCCCGCGGTACCAGGCGTAGACCAGCAGGTCCTTGGGGTAGCCCTGCACGGTCAGCGTCACGTCCTGGCCCTCCATTGGCTTGGTGGGCACGGGCACGATCATCATGGCAACTGCTGCAGCTGGGGAGAGAGCGAAGGGGCTGGGTCAGCTTGGCCTGCATCTGGCATCGTGTCCCCCTCCCATTCCCTGCTGGCCTCCCCCCAGCTGGCTGGCACTCCTCTTGTAGGGTGCTGGGAAGGAGACTGAGGAAGGAGGTGACTTGTGTCGTGGTGGAGGTGGATTCTGGGTCCCAATAGTGTCTGCTAGGGGACTGTGTCTCCCCTATCAGACTACAAATTCCCAGCCTTTGAGAGGTGTCTCTCCCATCAAACTGGAAGACCCTGGAAGGTTAGGTCATGTCTCCTCCATCAGAATGGAAATTCCTGAAATATAGGGGCCATGTCTCCCCTATCAGAGTGGAAATCCCAGAAAATGGGGACCATGTCTTCCCCATAAGATGGTTGGGACTTGCGTCTGTCAGACCGAGAGACCCCAGAATGTGTAAACCATAGCTCCTCCATCAGATTGAAAGATTCTAGAGGGTGGGAGGCCATGTCTCCTCCATCAGATTGAAAATTCCTACAAGGTGGCAGCCCTGTTTCCTCCATCAGATTGAGAAATTCTAAATTGTTGCTGGGTTTTTCCAATCAAGTTGGGGACCTTAGAAATTAGAGGGAAATGTCTATTCTATCAGACTGGAAATTCCTAGAAAGTGGGGACCTGTACTCCTCCATCAGATTAGGAGTACCCCAAAGGTGGATACCCCATCAGACTAGGAACGCTAAAAAAACAGGGCCATGTCTCCTGGAGACCACGTCTCCCCATCAGAAGGAAAATTCTCCCCAAGTGCAGACTGTGTCTCCTCCATCTGACTAGGAACCCACTGAGGGTGAGTTGTCATATCTCCCTCATTACTGGTTGGAAGCTCATGGAGGATGAGGCATTGCCTGTTCTCTTTGAGCAGCAATTCCTTGAATAAGGGAGCCATGTTTCCCTGTCCCAGGACCGTCTCTCCAAGGACAGAGGCCATGTCTCCTCCATCGGATTAGTCTCCTTTTCTTCTGTCTCTCTCCCAGCACCTGCCACAGAGTTGCTGACAGTACTAGAAGCCCTTGGGAGCAGTGTATCCACTCCCTAAACATACCTGCATACCTTGGACACCCCCCATCTTGGCCTGCACAGGCAGGGCTTGGGGTAGTGCCTGAGGTCATCTGGTCCATCCCCCTGTCTCCCGTCAAGACCAGCTGCCAAAGCCCCAGGTGAGTGGAGCGGGAGGCACACTTACCTCTGGGGATGCCATTTCAGCTTTGGGTGAAAATCCACCCCTTGGATGAGACCCAGCCTGTTAGTGGGAGGGAGGGAAGGACCATTTCCCACTGTCCCCCAGGGATGATGGCCACTTGGGAAGGAACCGAGGTGGAATTAATGAGGCCTTAATATTCAAAGCCGCCATCCCCGGAAGATGAGAAAATGTTGCCTGAGGATCGCAATGGCTCTGAAATGACAACCACCTGCACTGCCCCAGCCCTCAGGTCATTTTAGGACAGAAGCAAGATGACAATGCCTCCCCAGCTGTTTCTCCATTTGCCAGCAATTGGCTGTGATTCTCCAATTGTGTGTGTGTGTGTGTGTGTGTGTGTGTGTGTGTGTGTGTGTATGCCTGTCATCTGGGTCAGATAACTGGGTAGTCTAGTTGGCTGCACAGAATTTCAGCTGTCTGTGTGGTGGGGGGGTAGGTCAAGCCCCTAAGCAGCTGGTGACTGAATTTAGAACAGTGGCACCCACCTGAAGTGACATCTGAGTGATTTTCCACTCTGTCAACCCACAATGGTTTGCCATTTGTTCTCCAGGTGAACAGGACATGGGCTGTCTCCCTTTAGACCCAGATGCAAAGGGATCCACTTGATATGCCACTTTGTCACAGCTCATCAATGAACTGTGAATCTACCATGTTCCGATTCTCTTTTGGGCAAATGGTGGCTTAACCCTCACAGCCTGATGAGGCCTCCATGGGGATTGGGGGCTGGTCAGGCTGGGGGTGACTCACCAGAGAGCTTGACCACGACTGAGGCAGATCCAGATAGCAGGGTCTTGGTGTTCTTCGCAATACATGTGTACGTCCCCTCCTGGGCAGCTGTCATGCTGCTGATGTTGATGTGGTCTTGACCGTTCTTTAGGGCCTGCCCATTGAAGGCCCACACATACTCGGGCTCTGGGCAGGACCTGGACACGCACCACAGGGTGAGGGACGTGTTGAAGTCAACTTTGATGGTGCAGCCTGTGCGGGTGGTGGAATCCTGGAGGATGGCCACACGTTCTGGGCCAACTGTGAGGGCAGGAGGGAGAGATGGGGCAGTATAGGGAAGGAGGAGTGGAGGTGGGAACCCCTGGTTTTCTCTCCACCAGGCTAGGTCCCTGGGAATATCTTGGCCTCGTGGAGGGGAAAAAAAAGCTCTGGCCTTAACTCTAACTTGTTCTGGGATCTTGAGAATCACTCCCTCTCAGAGGATCTCAGCTTTCTGTTCTGTAAAAAGAATGTGTTGGGCCAGATAACATTTCAAGGTATTTTTGAAATCTATGGCTCCATTGACAAATAAAAAAAGCCTAAATGATTTTTTGTTTTTTTCTGACAAAGCCATTCTAAGAGTGTAGAATTCTAGGGCTTTAAGAAATGGTGCTTCTAGGTTGTAAGGTTCTAAGGTTCTAGAAATCTGTTTCCAAGATTCTAGACTCTAAGATTTCAGGATTAGATTCTAAGATTCTAAGAAACTCTGCATCTAGAGGTTCTAAGATTCTCAGAGTCTGGAATTCAGTGCTTCTGAAGTCCAGAATTCTCTGGTTGTAGGATTCTAGGATTCTAGGCACTAAGTTTTTCTACATCACGGGTCCTCATGTACCTCGGTGATTTATTTTCCCAGGATTCCACACTGCACATCTGCTGCCCCTGGGAATGACTGTGTGCTTTGGTTATGTTGTTAAATTTTGTGTCCCCTCCGATTACACTATTTCCTCCCCCGCTCCCTTTTCAAAGCAACTGGCCGTTTGCTTTCTCTGCAGATATTGCTCCTAACTGAAGGATTATTCAATAGTAAAGGTGGTCTGTAGAAGTCCTTTAGGATATGGGGCAAGTGTATGTTTTTTTCTTTCTTTCTTTCTTTCTTTTTTTTTTTTTGAGACAGCATCTTGCTCTGTCGCCCAGGCTGGAGTGCAGTGGTGTAATCATAGCTCACTGCACCTGCAACTTTGGCCTCTGGGGCTCAAGCCTCCTGAGTGGCTAGGACTACAGGCATGTGCCACCATGCCTGGCTAATTTTTATGTTTTTGGTAGAGACGGGGTCTTGCTATATTGCCCAGGGTGGTCTCAAACTTCTGGGTTCAAGTGATCCTCCTACCTAGGCCTCCCAGAGTGCTGGGATTACAGGCATGAGCCACTGTGCCTGGCCAGGGCAAGTGCACTTTAAGAGAGGCCCCTGTTCCCCAACCCCAGCTTGCCTGCTGACTCGCTGTGTGCCCTTGGGCCCCCTCTCCTGGCCTCGGTTTCCCCATCCATGAGGTTTGGACACTGGGTATCTCTGGTAGGGCCAGGAGGACTCACAGTACACGGTCAGGTTGATGGGCTCACTGCGGCTGACACTGACCGGGTTCCACACCTCACATTGATAGGCACCGGCCTCCTCCCGGCGGATGCCATGCCTGGCCAGCACCCGGCCGTCAGGGGACAGGCCCAGGCGGAGAGCGACGGGCAGGGCCCCACCGTTGAAGAACCAGCGGACCTCAGCTGTGGTGCTGGGGCTGCCGCACATAAGGCGTAGGGTGTCTCGACGCTCCACCAGTGCCGTGCTGTTGGCCAAGACTGTGGGCTGGGCCAGGATCTCTGTGGAGGCAAGAGACAGAGGGGGAGGGGGCCAGGCACCGCCTGCTCCGAGGGCCTTCCCTTCCCCAGACAAGGGGCATGGCCGGATTGTGGCTGTGCCCCTACACCCTCAGCCGGAGGGACAAAGAATGGGTTTAGGAGGCAGGTCTAATCCTGGAGGCCATCCTGAAGGAGATGAGCATTTTGAGGTTATTTTAGAAACTTTTTCCCTGATGGTTTAAACATTGTTGGATTTTTTTTTTTTTTTTTTTTTTTTTAAGAAGGATTGAGAAGGAGGTTGGAAGGCCCGGCTGGGGCAGAGGCGGGTGTTGGGGGGTGTCTCACCATAGACCTGCATGTGTCCGTAGCCCACCTCAGTCTGAAACTGCCTGTTGTACGTCTGCAGGATGTAGGTGCCTGAGTGCCGGGGCAGGACGCCCTGGATGTCCAGGCTGCCATCGGGGCGCACAGCCTCCCGCCCCGTGTGGGCCGGGCCAGGAGTCTCATCGCCTGTGCTCACAATGTAGCTGGCCACCAGGTACGATACGCTGAGCGTGGGCCCCGCGTACCAGTTGTAGGCGAGCAGTTCCCCCGAAAGCCCGTGGACGACCAGCGTGATGTTGTCCCCTTCGGTCGGCTGGGCAGGCTCCAGGGTGATAGAGATCTCAGCCCCCACATTCAGGAATGTGGCTGAGGAAGAGGAGTCAGAGGGGTTGGATGAGGCAGGTTTGATCAATTGCCCCATTTGACAGAAGAAGAGACTCAGGCTCGGGGCACGTCCCCAGCCCAATGTCCTTCTGTATAAACGAGGACAGGCAAAACCAGGATTTGAACCTGCGACTCTCTGACTCTCAACATCTCAGCCACCTAATCTTTCTGGGAGTTTATCTATAGAGTGGCTTTGAGTACACTCTCTCTGTGTTTCTGTTCTTCCAACTGTCACGTGGGGATGACAGGTCTACCTGCCTTTAAGGTTGTAAGGATCCCGTACACATAACACATTTAGAATGCCTGGTATACAGTAAATGCCCAATACATGTTAGTCAGATGCAGGAGCTCAGTCCCAGGGAGGGACTCAGTCCCAGGGAGGGAGGGATGTGTTGTGAGGATTGGGTTTGACGGACTGTGCCAAGGATCTAGCATCACATCTTGCATACAGCAAGTGCAAAGCAAGTGCTCAGCCCACAGGACCTGTGGCTTTAAGCAGGACCCAAAGGGTTTTCCCATCGTGACAGTCACCAAACCAAGTCTCACGAGATTCGGCTGCGTATCCAGCCCAGCTAATTGTATGGCCCCATGTAGGACGTCAGGGCCTGCCCCCTGGGTCCTGACTCCCAGTCGGGGGCTCTTCCTCTGCCTCTCCAAGCTCGCCTACAGTGGAAAGCAGGGGTAAGATGAACACGCTCCATCCCTTTCCTTCTCAACCAAGCAGATCAGCCCCAAGACTGATGAGATGGTTGGGGCTGCTTGGGTTTGAATGACGTGTGGTTGCCTGGAACGGGCGGCTGTGACAGTGCTCACGTAAAAAGGACTTACATGCCTGGCCAGCTTTCTGGTACTTTCCAGGCTGTTAGAGTGTGGCTAGGAGTGAGGGGCTAGCCCTCAGTCCTGCCACTTTTTGGCTGTGTGACAGCAGCCAATGATTTCACCTTTCTGAGCCTCGTTTTCTCCCTATGAAGTAGGGGTTCATGTGTGGGCCTCCCTCATAGATGGTTTGGGGTATTTTTTAGAAATGGAGTCTTGTTCTGTTGCCCAGGCTGGAGTGCGGTGGTGCAAACTTGGCTGACTGCAATCTCCACCTCCTGGGTTCAAGTGATTCTCCTGCCTCAGCTTCCCGAGCAGCTGGGACTACAGGCATGTGCCACCACACCTGGCTAATTTTTTGTATTTTAGGAGAGATGGGGTTTTACTATGTTACCCAGGCTGGTCTTGAACTCCTGACCTCAGGTGATCCACCCGCCTCGGCCTCCCAAAGTGCTGAGATTACTGGTGTGAGCCACCGCGCCCGGCCCCTCATAGGTGCTTTTAAACACATGAGAAGCTCTCAGAACAGCTCCGGGCACACAGCAGATATTGTGCTGCTTATAATGGTCTTTACATGACTCTGTCAGTGAGGCCTATTTCACAGGCACACAGAGGCTGAGAAGGGAAAGGCCACTGCCCCAAGCTGCCTCTTCCAGGAGAAACAGCTTCTGGGAAGAGTTTAGCCTCGTCAAGGCTTCCATAGCTGATAAAACAGAAACCCGCAGGAATGAAGGAGCAACAGCGACTCCCTTGTCCTGGCTCATGCCCTGGGCTTAGAAATCTCCAAAGCCCATCCTGAAAACCTCTCCGGGTGGCTGTCCCCAGCCTGCCCAGTGCAGGTGCCTCTTGGAGGGGTGAACTGTGCTGGTGTGAAGCAGGGCTGCCCTCCCTCCCTATCACGCTGGACTTCTGCTCACACCTTCCCTCTTTCAGACGGGGGTCCCCTCCCCTCCCTGGGGTCCTCAAGGGACTGAGGTGCTGGGGGGTGCCATTCTCGCTCACCACTGAGGAGCAGCCAGCTGTACCCAGTCAGCGCCATCTTTCACCCCAAACCGAGTCTTGGAGATGGTGGCGTTGAAGTCCCAGAGCTCGGACTCCCTTCCTGGTTGGGGCTCGGCTCCGTCTGCCGCAGGACCTGGGAGGGTTTGGTGATTTGGAGCCAGGGGAGATCACCTGAATTTGGAGGGATCGAGTCACCAAGGATCTGGGGCCCAGTTTGGGTACCAGGGTGGGTGTGGCGGGCACCGGCCAGAGGCCGTGACCTGGGCAGGCCTCCTGGGGCAGCCGCCTAACACTCTTTGTGCCGAGGGCCCGGATTTGGTACTGGGAGAGGAACCAAGTCCCCGAGAAGAGAGGAAAAGTAGGGGAAGATTTTCGGGTAGTGCTTACCGACCACCCAGGCCCATGGCCTCCTCAGAGAGCTTGGGAGTCACCAAGGAATAAAATCAGTAAAAAGTCACTGCACCTTTCCCAGCCCCACTTGGTGCAGGGGACCTGTAGGTGTTATATCAGTGGATGGCGAAACAACCCTGTAAAGTGGGCACTTTTCAGACTCCCCCTTTGCAGACTGAGATGTGCCAGGTGGGGACTCCCACTTGTCCAGGTTCCCGCGGGGAGAGGGGATTTGAGCCCTGTTCTGTGTGCAAACCCAGATAGAAGGGCAGGAGGCTGTATGGCTACATGTTTTCTTTGGGGCTCTCCTTGGCTTCCTGCAAAGTGCTCAGAAATTCACATTCTCTTTCTCCCTCTTCGGAGGCCTTGTTTTCCCCTCTCTGTCAAATGGGCATATTCGGAGGCTTTGGGGCCACGGAGAGCTGAGTTTTGACACCGGCCCTGCACTTACCCAAAGTGGGGCTGGGGACAGTCCCTTGTTGAGACTCCATTTATTATTCTGAAAAATAGAGATGATGGCCAGGTGTGGTGGCTCACGCCTGTCATCCCAGTACTTTGGGAGGCTGAGGCGGGCGGATCATTTGAGGTCAGGAGTTCGAGACCAGCCTGGCCAACATGGCGAAACCCTGTCTCTACTAAAAATAATAATAATAAAAATAGCCAGGTGTGGTGGCAGGTGCCTGTAGTCCCAGTACTTTGCGAGGCTGAGACGGGCAGATCACCTGAGGTGAGGAGTTCGCAACCAGCCTGACCAACATGGCGAAACCCCGTATCTATTAAAAATACAAAAGTTAGCAGGGTGTGGTGGCCCATGCCTATAATCCCAGCACTTTGGGTGGCAGAGGCAGGAGGATCACGAGGTCGGAAGTTCCAGATCAGCCTGGCCAATATGGTGAAACCTTGTCTCTACTAAAAATATAAAAAATTAGCTGGGCGTGGTGGTATGCGCCTGTAGTCCCAGCTACTCGGGAGGCTGAGACAGGAGAATCTCTTGAACCTGGGAGGCAGAGGTTGCAGTGAGCTGAGATCTCACCACTGCACTCCAGCCTAGGCAACAGAGTGAGACTCCATCTCAAAAAATAAAAACAAAAACAAAAAAATAAAAGTTAACTGGTCTTGGTGGCACATGCCTGTAATCCCAGCTACTAGGGAGGCTAAGGTAGGAGAATCACTTGAATCCAGGAGGCAGAGGTTGCCGTGAGCCAAGATCGTACCACTTCCCTCCAGGCTGGTCGACAGAGCAAGATTCCATTTCAAAAGCAAACAAAAAAATAGAGATGATATGGACGTTACTTCAGGGTTGTTGACAGCAGTTAGTGAGATGCTACAAGTCAGGGATTTGAGCCAGGACCTGGTGGACGTGGATCTGATTGGTGTAACTGTTATTAAAAGTATAGGCTCTGGCTGGGCATGAGTTCGAGACCAGCCTGGCCAACATGGTGAAACCCTGTCTCTACTAAAAATATTAGCTGGGTGTGGTGGTGAGCACCTGTAATCCCAGCTACTTGGGAGGCTGAGGCAGGAGAATCGCTTGAACTCTGGGCAAAAGAGTGAAACTCCATCAAAAAAAAGTATAGGCTCTGGACATAGTTCCACTGTTTCCTACCTCCAGGACCCTGGGCAATTTATGGAATCTGCCAGGCCTCAGTTTCCTTATTTGTAAAATGGGGAAAACAATAGTACTCATATCACAGGGCTGTTGTAAGGATTAAGTAGATACACGTGTAAAGTATGGTACTTGCCACGACTGGCACAGAGTAAATGCTCAGTAAATCACTCATTCATTTATTGGACAAACATTGAATGAGCACCTATTGTTTGCCAGGTGCTGTTCTAAGTGCTGAGGATGTAGCTGTGCACAAGACAGATGAAATCCGTGTCCTTGGGGGGCCGACATTTGGGGAGTAAATAAAGGAAAGGTAAATGTCTTCCACGTCAGATTGAAAAATAAAGTCAGAAAGGGGATTTACCATTTTATTTTTTGTAGAGATGGGGTCTTGCTATGTTGCCCTGGCTGGTCTCAAACTCTTGGCCTCAAGTGATCTTCCCACCTTGGCCTCCCAGAGTGCTGGGATTACAGGCGTGAGCCACTGCCCCTGGCCTGGTTTGCTACTTTAAGTTGGGGTGGAGGGAGGGTACCAGGGAAGGTGTCTCTGAGATGATGCTGGGCAGGAGCCGAGGGGGTTGTGGTGCTGGAGCTGCTGATAGCTGTGTTCTTATCACCCACATCCTGATGGCTTCTGAGTCCTGGTTCCTCTGAGGCCTCCACAGTCTGCTTCTGGGCAGGGGGCCACATCTGTGCTCACCTGTCCTGGTTTGCCTCCAGCACTGTGTCCTGGGCTGCCCTCACGGGGTAGGGTACTGACAAGCGGGAGGAGGCCCCGAGGAGTCATGGGTGAGTGCAGGTGAGAGGCACAGAGAGCGTCCTGGCACCTCCTGCTCCCCCCTCCCCACCTGTGACCTCACCTCACCCTTCTCCATCCTGGCCCAGAGCCCTGGGACCTCATCCCAGTATCAGTCAGGATGCCTCCCCGATGTCCCTGGGCACCTCTCACTCACCTTGTCCCAAATTGACCTGGGAGTCTTCCCCCAGAAGTGTTTCTTCTCCTGGTTTCCTTGTCAGGGAAGGCGCCACTACCCACCTCATCACTGGGAAAAGAGACCTGGGGCCTCCTCCCTGATGCCTCCCCCTACTCCCCGAACATGCCACCCCTTCTGGCAGCTGACTCTAAGTATATCTTCTCTCCGTCCCTGAAGCCCCCGCCCTGGTCTAGGTGACCACCCCACCAGCCCACCTTGCGTGGGTCCTCCTGTCTCCCCACCAGCCTCCTCCCTAGTCTCTGGCCCTGGTCTCCCCATCTCCCATTGCCCCTCCACATGGCAGACAGAGGCTCTTTCTAAAACAAAAACCTGCCTCTGCCCCTCCCTGCTCAGAACCTGCTGTGGCTCCCCAGTGCCCTTGGGAGGAAGCCCAGGTTCCTCGCTGTGGCCCAGGAGGTCCTGCCCGGCCTGACTCCTGCCCACCTGACCAGCTACATGGAACACCTCTTGCTTCTGGGAACCCTCTGCTTCAGTTCTTCTGTCTCACTTGCACTCTACCCAGAATATCCCTGCTTCCCTCTGCTGTATTCCACTGCCTTCCCCAAACCCCCTCCTCCAGGAAGCCCTCCTGGACTCCAAGGCCTGGAATTCCCTGTCCCAGCCCTGACTGCCTTGGGTTCTCGCTGTCTGAGGCTGGGTCTTTTCCCCCCACTGGCCTAGGAGCCTCAGCTGGGCAGGACTGAGCTGTCACCACCATGTCCTCAGCACTGCCCAGCAAATCGCCTGGCAAGCGCAGGGGCTCTGAGCATGTTTGTGGAACTGGACACCAGGTGTGGATGACATAGAGAGAGAAGTCTTCAGAGAGGCTCAGGTTCCTTGTGATCTGCTGTCTGCCTGCAGAGTGTGACCAGGCTGGGCTCTAGAGGCACTGCAGCGTCACACCCACCCTTCCCAGTCCGCCCCCATCCTCCACCCCCCGCCCCTCCTCTGGTGCTTCCGGCTGTGAGCCCAGATCCTTGGTTCAAGCAACAGCTGCAGGCTCTTTAGCACCTGCTGTGCGCCGCCCAGCTGGGCAGAAAGCAGACAGGGTTCTCATGGGCAGGGGCTTTTGCCTGCTTGTGCAGTGGGTGGGGGGCGGTCATGACACCGACTTCCCTGGGACTCTTCTGAGGATTCAAATAGGCACATGGGGCGCTCGGTGCTGGGCCTGCCTCAGATCACGTACTGGGGGCACTGCGGCCGTTGTTCCTCCACCATTTGGCAAACGTTTATGGAGCACCTACTATGTGCCGGGCACTGCACTAGGCGCTGTGGGGTTACAACCATGAATAAAATAGACATAGCGCTGACCTGTCGATTGGGGAGACAGTTAATAGACGAATACAAACATGAGCAGTATTAGAACAGATGGGGACAATACTATGGAGAAAAATAAAGCAGGGGAAAGGATGGAGGTGGTCGGGGCACTGGTTTATGCAAGGCAGCAAGGTAACATTGTCAGAGTGACATTGGAGTAGAGGTTCAATAAGAGGGACCGGGCGCAGTGGCTCACACCTGTAATCCCAGCACTTTGAGAGGCTGAGGCGGGAGGATGACTTGAGCCCAGGAGTTCAAGACCAGCCTGGGCAACGTAGCAACACCTATCTACAAAACATTTAAAAATTAGCCAGGAGTGGTGTTGCACGCCTGTAGTCCCAGCTATTTGGCAGGCTGAGGTAGGAGGATTGCTTGAGCTCAGGAGATTGAGGCTGCAGTGAACTGTGATCTCCCCACTGCACTCCAGCCTGGGTGACAGAGCAAGACCTTGCCTCATTAAGGAAAAAAAAGCACACACCCACAGTAACATAAAACAGATAATCAGTTTTTTTACATTGATTCTGTGCTGAAATGACATTTTGCATATGTTGTGTTAAATACATTCATTTTGCCTTTCATCATGAGATGAGGCTGGGAAAGGTCGAACTGTGTTCGTGGCTCCAGTCTTGTTCCTGTTGGGCAGTGCTGGACCAGGCAGGAGGCAGTAGTGGCTGAACCAGGGATGGGAGAAGTGGTCAGCTTGTAGATGTATTCTGCTGATATCATTCTTCTTCTTTTTTTGGAATGGAGTCTTGATCTCTTATCCAGGCTGGAGTGCAGTGGCGCGATCTCGGCTCACTGCAACCTCCACCTCCTGGGTTCAAGCGATTCTCCCACCTCAGCCTCCTGAGTAGCTGGGATTACAAACATGTGCCACAATGCCAGGCTAATTTTAGTAATTTTAGTAGAGATGGGGTTCTCCATGTTGGCCAGGCTGGTCTCAAACTCCTGCCCTCAAGTAATCCACCTGCCTTGGCCTCTCAAAGTGCTGGGATTACAGGTGTGAGCCACTGTGCCTGGTCCATTATTCTTTTTGACAGCTTCAGCTTTTCCTGTTATCTCATCCAGCTCCCCGCTGCCCACCCCCAAGAAAACCCATTTTGCAGACAAGTAAACTGAGGCCCCAGGCCATTGCCTCATGAAGTTGGAGCAGGTGAGTCTTAACTTCTCTGCACAGCCATCTGGGGACACGGTCTATGACCTTGTTTGGTCAGGGTTGCCCCTTGCCCGCCAGCCCTCCTACCTCACCAGTCACTTAGTTCCCTCGGGAGTGGGAGGGAGGCTGGGAACTCCTTTATCTCCTCTTCAAGACCCTGCCCACCACTGACATCATCAATATGTATTAGATGAAAACGGTGGACTTGGGCCTCCATGGCACAATCCGTGTCCCATCCTCCCTAGGCAGGGATGGGGAGGCCTCGAGTCGGAGGATTTGGCTGGAGCTAATCTCTTAGGCTGAAGCAGGTTTCCGAATCCCTTTCAGCCTCCCCTTATCTTGGGCGGGGCAGCGGGGGCCATAATATTTGCTCAGGGATCTGACCTCAGGGTGTGGCTTCCTGTGCCAGCCTAGCAAGGCCTGAAATTGACTCTGTCTGGGCCTGGAGAGGTTGTTCTTGGGGAGAAAGGACCAAATGTCCCCTTAATTCCTGATCCTAGAAAGAGCACCCAGGCGGCCAGGTGCGGTGGCTCACACCTGTAATCCCAGCACTTTGAGAGGCTGAGGCGGGTGGATCACTTGAGGTCAGGAGTTCGAGAGCAGCCTGACCAACATGGAGAAGCCCCATCTCTACAAAAAAAAAGAAAAAAAAATTAGTCAGGCATGGTGGCTGGCACCTGTAATCCCAGACACTCAGGAGGCTGAGGCAGGAGAATCACTTAAGCCCGGGAGTCAGAGGTTGCTGTGAGCCGAGATCGCACCACTGCGCTCCAGCCTGGGTGACAGAGTGAGACTTCGTCTCAAAAAAAAAAAAAAAAAAAAAAAAAAAAAAAAAAAAAGAGCACCCAGGCTTCCATGCAGGCTTCCATGCAGGCTTCCATGCAGGAGAGGAGGCAGGTGGATTGGAGAAGCCCCGGACCTTTCCATAGGCTGTTCCCTGTGCCTGGATACCTGTCCCCACCCTCCTCACCTCATTCATTTGGGTTTTTCCAAGCCATTCAATCATTTAACAAATATTTATCAAGCATGGACTATGTACCAGGCTGTTTGCAAAGGCATATCCTTTCCTTTGTTGGACTAAATCCTATTGGAGGGAGATGGGCAATAATAATTTAAAAAAAAAACCCTGATATGGCATTTAATGCCAGGCAGAGATAAAAGCTATAAAAAGTAAAATAGGTCAGGTGCAGTGGCTCACGCCTGTAATCCCAGCACTTTGGGAGGCCAAGGTGGGTGGATCGCTTGAGGCCAGGAGTTTGAGACCAACCTGGGCACCATGGTGATATCCTCTCTCTACAAAAAAACATAATAATTAGCCAGGCGTGGTGGTGTGCACCAGCAATTCCAGCTACTTGGGAGTCTGAGGTGGGAGAATCGCTTGAGCCCAAGAGGCAGAGATTGTGGTGAACTGAGATTGCACCACTGCACTCCAGCCTGGGCAACAGAGCGAGATCGTGTCTCAAAATAAATAAAATCAAATAAAATAGGGCAAGTGGGTAGAGAGCAGCGGGGGTTGCTGTTTTAGTTTGGGAGGTGGTGGCGGCGCTTTCTGGCCTGAAGGAGGTGACAGAGGAGGAGCCTGTGGGTGTGTGGGAGGACGGTGTTTTTGGTAGAAGGTACAAGTGAATTCAAGGCCCTGGGGCAGGAGAGCCTTTGATGAGCATAAGGACGTCAGGGAGCCTGGTGTGGCCGGAGCTGAGTGAGGGGCAGGGGAAAGTGGGAGAAGGTGGTCAGAGGGGAACCAGCCACCTAGAGCTTTTCTGGAAGGTGCTGGAGGGGAGGGAGTGAAGGTCAGAGTTAGGGGGATAGAGGCCAGCAGAGAGTGCCAGGGTTCTGTGAGGACCCTAAAGGGACCTGGTTAGGGGTTCCTTCCTCTCTCTCCACCTCATTTTTCCCTTCAGGAAAGTGGGAAGGGGTTGGACTTGATTGGGAATGATGGTTAGGCCTGGGTCAGGCATGGTGCCTCACTCCTATAACCCCAGCATTTTGGGAGGCTGAGGTGTGAGGATTGCTTGAGCTCAGGAGTTTCAGACCAGCTGGGGCAACACAGTGAGTACCATCTCTACCAAAAATAAAATAAAAAGAAAGGCCGGGCACAGTGGCTCACACCTATAATCCCAGCACTTTGGGAGGCCAAGGCGGGAGGATCACCTGAGATCAGGAGTTCGAGACCAGCCTGACCAACATGGAGAAATCCCGTCTCTACTAAAAATACAAAATTAGCGGGGCGTGGTGGCGTGCGCCTGTAATCCCAGCGACTGGGGAGGCTGAGGCAGGAGAGTTGCTTGAACCCAGGAAGTGGAGGTTGCAGTGAGCCGAGATCACACCATTGCACTCCAGCCTGGACAACAAGAGCGAAACTTTGTCTCAAAAAAAAAAAAACAAAAACAAAAACAAATTAGCCAGGTGTGGTGGCACATGCCTGTAATTTCAGCTACTCTGGAGGCTGAGGCAGGAGGATCACTTGAACCCAGGAGACGGAAGCTGCAGTAAGTTGTGATCGCGCTACTGCGCTCCAGCCTGGGGGACAGAGTGAGACTCTGTCTCAAAAAAAAAAAAAAAAAGAATTTTTTAGAATTCTTTTCTCGTTCCATTAGAATGGTTAAAACAATTTTTTCTTTTTTTTTTTTTTTTTGAGATGGAGTTTCACTCTGTCTCCCAGGCTGGAGTGCAGTGGCACAACCTCAGATCACTGCAACCTCTGCCTCCTGGGTTCAAGCGATTCTCCTGCCTCAGCTTCTCGAGTAGCTGGGATTACAGGTGCATGCTACCATACTCAGGTAATTTTTATATTTTTTCAATAGAGATGGGGTTTCACCAGGATGCCCAGGCTGGTCTCGAACTCCTGACCTCAAGCGATCTGCCCACCTCTGCCTTCCAAAGTGCTAGCTGGGATTACAGGCCTGAGCCACTGCACCAGGCCAATGGTTAAAACAATTTAAAAACCACTTTTTTATTATGGGAAATTTTACACACCCATTGAAAGCAGAGAGAAGTGTCTCCCCTAGCAACCACATACCCGTCACTCAGCTCATGAGCAATCTGGTTCCCTCTCCTCACCCACGGCCCTCTCCTGTATTATTTGAAAGCAAATCCCAGCCATCAGATCATTTTATAGCTATTTCCGCCTGTATCTTTAAAAGATAAGGACTCATTTTATAAACACTCTCACAATGCCATCATTTCACCAAAACAGTGAACGTAAAAATCAACAATTCCTTAGTATCTTCAAATACTCAGTGTTCGAGTTTTCAGTTGTTCAGAAAAGCCATGATTTCTTTAATAATATCATAATTCCTTTTGGGCAGCCATCACTCAAATCTAATTTTAGAACACTTTTATCACCCTGGGAAAATTCCCTTCTGCTAGGATCCAAAAGTGGTTCAATATTTTGAAATTTCTGCCTCAGCAGTGAAGTGCTTTTTGCTGACAGAAACTTACCTGGAACCCCAGTGTGTTCAACACATAAACAAAACCTCAACCCATACCTGTCCACACCTCCCCCAGGTACAGGATCCCCATCCAGGGCTGTAGGCAGACCTGGGGGTGGGGGAGTTGGTGGACGGTGGTGAGGGGGCTGTGTATACCTCTAGCGGTCTACCTACATATATTGACTGTGTGACCCTGGGAACCCGCACAAAGCCTTTTTGCACACAGAGTTGAATCGGGAGGGCAGGGTTTTCCCCGTGAATCATAATGACTCTTGGTCATGGCCCAGCCCACTTCCTTCCCTGCCACCAACTTACTCATTTGTAAAGCAAGGAGCCACAGCCCTGAGAGTGTAGGGTGTACCAGGGCTCGTGGGAAGAAGAGGTGGCAGAGGGAAGCAGTGTCCCCTGGTGGGCAGAACTTGGGTGGAGGGCCTGGGAGCCGAGGATGGGCATGGAGGAGCATCTTAGTTCCAGTCAAGGACATTGGTCTCAACCTAATTAGGCCAAACGTACTTACAGTGCCTGAAATTCCACCATCAGCGAGACCTCCTTTGGGTTAAGCATCATTCTCTCCTCTGTGCCCTTTGTAGAGGGCAGACAGCTCTCCTTGGACACACAGACCCCGCTTGAATGGGCACTGGTTTCATCTTGGTTCACCTTCCTTTCAGGTTGGAATGAGCAGAAGACAAAGTTTCGGCATTAGAAAGACTTTGGTTTCGTTCTCAGCTTGTCCACTGATACCCTGTGTGACCTCACCTTTTTTTTTTTTTTTTTTTTTTGAGACAGGGTCTCGCTCTGTCGCCCAGGCTGGAGTGTGGTGGCACAATCACGGCTCACCTCAGCCTTGACCTCTTGGGGTTAAGTAGTCCTTCCACTTCAGTCCCCCAACTAGCTGGGACCACAGGCACACACCACCACATCTGGCTAATTTTTAAAATTTTTTGGCCCAGTGTGGTGATTCACGCCTGTAATCCCAGCACTTTGAGAGACTGAGGTGAGTGGATCATTTGAGGTCAGGAGTTCAAGACCAGCGGGGCCAACATGGTAAAACCCCCATCTCTACTAAAAATACAAAAATAAGCCGGAAATTGTTTGAACCCAGGAGGCAGAGGTTGCAGTGAGCCGAGATCATGCCACTGCACTCTAGCCAGGGTGATGGAGAGAGGCTCCATCTCAAAATAAATAAATAAATAAAAGTAAATAAATAATTTTTTTATGTGTACAGACTGGGTCTTACTATGTTACCCAGGTTCATCTTGGACTCCTGAGCTCAAGAGGTCCTTCTGCCTCTGCCTTTTAAAGTCAGGGGATTAAAGGCATGAGCCGCTGTGCCTGGCCAGCTTCACTTACTTAACCTCAATTTCCTCATCTGTAAAATGGGAATAATCATAGTACTAGGTTGGTGCAAAAGTAATTGCAGTTTTGCCATTACTTTTTTTTTTTTTTTTTTTTTTGAGACAGAGTCTTGCCCTGTCACCCAGGTTGGAATGCAGTGGCACCATCTCAGCTCACTGCAACCTCCACCTCCTGGGTTCAAGCGATTCTCCTGCCTCAGCCTCCCGAGTAGCTGAGACTACAGGCACATGCTACCACACCCGACTAATGTTTTATATTTTTAGTAGAGATGGAGTTTCACTGTGTTAGCCAGGATGGTCTCAATTTCCTGATCTCATGATCCACCTGCCTCAGCTTCCCAAAGTGCTGGGATTACAGGTGTGAGTTATTTTATTTTATTTTATTTTTTGAGACAGAGTCTCGCACTGTCGCCTGGGCTGGAGTGCAGTGGCACCATCTTGGCTGACTGCAACCTCCACCTCCCGGGTTCAAGCGATTCTTCTGCCTCAGCCTCCCAAGTAGTTGGGATTACAGGCACCTGCCACCACGCCCAGCTAATTTTTGTATTTTTAGTAGAGACCGGGTTTTACCATGTTGACCAGGCTGGTCTTGAACTTCTGACCTTGTGATTTGCCCGCCTCAGCCTCCTAAAGTGCCGAGATTACAGGCATGAGCCATTGCGCCCGGCCAATTTGCCATTCCTTTTTTTTTTTTTTGAGATGGATTTTCACTCTTGTTGCCCAGGCTGGAGTGTAACGGCGTGATCTCAGCTCACCGCAACCTCTGCCTCCTGGGTTCAAGCGATTTTCTTGCCTCGGTCTCCCAAGTAGCTGGGATTACAGGCATGCACCACCATGCTCAGCTAATTTTTAGTAGAGGCGGGTTTTCTCTATGTTGGTCAGGCTGGTCTCGAACTCCCGACCTCAGGTGATCTGCCCACCTCGGCCTCCCAAAGTGCTGGGATTACAGGCGTGAACCACTGCACTTGGCTTGCCATTACTTTTAATGGAAAAACTTCCTTCCAGAACAGTTGTGAGGTTATCAGTGAATAAATGTAAAGCCCTTAGCACAGTGCATGGCGTATAGTAAGTACTCAATAATGTTTATTATTAATTATTATTATTACATTAGTTCCAGGTCATCTCCCCTACTAGACCTCAAGCTTCCTAAGGGTAGGAGCTGGGTTGGTTCATCTTCACCTCTCTCATGCCAGTCAAGTTCATGTAACAGAGTTTGGAGATAGTAATTGCTCAATAAATGTTTGTCAATGAATGAATGGGGACTGCTAGGTTGGGAAAGGGAAGGATGTGTTTAACGAGCATCCACACTCCTTGGGCCTCTGCCTTGTGCTGGTCAGTGCTGGAGCCCTTCAGTGATGGAGACAGCACTTGTGCTTATAGGGCTCATAGTCCAGTGGGACAGACCCATCCCCAGGCAGTGATGGCCCAGAGTGGGCAGGGCTGGGGTGGGTGAGCTCACAGGAGGGATCTGACCCAGCTTGGGAGTCAAGGAGGGCTTCCTGGAGGAGGAGATGAGTTGAGACTTGGAGGGTGAATGGGGTGGGCAGGAAGAGTGGAACTGTGTGCCTGGGGGTGTGCAAGGGCCTAGAAGTGAGATGGAACACAGTGTGTGGGGAAACAGAAAGAAGTTAAATCCGGTGGACTGTAGACGAGGGGCAAGGGTGAGAGGGTGGTGGGTGCTGAGAGGTGAGACTGAGCATCCCCTGGACTTTGCAGGTGTTAGAGGCTGTGGTGAGGAGCTTGGACTCTGAGGGCACTGGGGAGCCACGGATGGTTTTGAGCAGGAGTGGGCTAGGTTGAGTTTGGGCTTTAGAAAGATCCTTTGGGCTGCTTTGTGGTAGGAGAAAGGGAGTGGGGAGGAGTCCGGGTGGGAGGCTGGGGCAGGGAGAGGAGAGAAGCTGCCTGGCCCAGGGCTGGGCTGCAGGGACAGGGGAAGGCCAAGTTCAAGAGGCCTGGAGGGCAGGGCTTGGTGCCTGCAGTGAGAGTGGGGAGGGAGGTGTCCAGGTTTGGCCTTGGGCAGCTGGATAGACTCTCTGGGTTCCCAGCGGGGTAAAAAAGAGCAGAGACAGGGTGGGTGCATTGAGGGGCTCCGGGTAGCTGCTGGGCTTGTGCTTGGGTCTGTGTGGTCCTCTGCTGCCCCCTGCTGGCTCCGGGCTGACCCTGTCTTGCAGCAAGTCTGGCAATAGTGACGACCCAATAAGCACAAACCCCAAACAGTGAAAGAAGGTGACATTTCTGGAGCGACAATGAGTCAGGTGCTACAAGGAGCACTCATATTCACTGTCCCCACTCCCACACCCCGACCCCGGTCTCCAGCTGTCCCCTCCTGCAGACTCAGGACTGAATTCTCAAACCCGCCTGCTTTCTCTCTCCACTCTCCCTCCCTCTTTCCCTCCTCACTTTCTTTCCCTTTCTTTTTTCTTTCTCTTTCTTTTCTTTCTCCACCTCTTCCCTCCCCCCACTCCTCCTCCCTCCCCCACCCCCTTTTTTTTTTTTGAGACAGGGTCTCGCTCTGTCACCCAGGCTGGAGTGCAGTGGCGCGATCTCGGCTCACTGCAAGCTCCGCCTCCCGGGTTCACGCCATTCTCCTGCCTCAGCCTCCCGAGTAGCTGGGACTACAGGCGCCCGCCACCTCGCCCGACTAGTTTTTTGTATTTTTTAGTAGAGACAGGGTTTCACCGGGTTAGCCAGGATGGTCTCGATCTCCTGACCTTGTGATCCACCCGTCTCGGCCTCCCAAAGTGCTGGGATTACAGGCTTGAGCCACCGCGCCCGGCTCTTTCTTTCTTTTTAAAAGTATTTTGCGAATCTGGCAGCCTCTGAACCAGATTAGGTTCAGAAAGTCTCCATCCTTTCTTCTTTTTTAAACAGTTTTGAGGTGTAATTCATATACCACACAATTCATCCATGTAAAGCATACAATGTTGGCTGAGTGCCATGGCTCACACCTGTAATCCCAGCACTTTGGGAGGCCAAGGCAAGCAGATCACTTGAGGTCAGGAGTTCGAGACCAGCCTGGGCAATGTGGCGAAATTCCATCTCTACTAAAAATACAAAAATTAGCTGGGCATGGTGGCGCATGCCTGTAATCCTAGCTACTCAGGAGTCTGAGGAAGGAGGACTGCTTAAGCCCAGGAGGTTGAGGCTGCAATGAGCCCACATCGCAACCACTGCACTCCAGCCTGGGTGAAAGAGCAAGACCCTGTCTCTTAAAACGAAAACAAAACCAAAATAAAGGGTATACTTCAACAGCTTTTAGTATATTCACAGAGTTGTGCAGCCATAGTTACAATCAATTGGAGAACATGGCTGGATGCAGTGGCTCATGCCTGTAATCCCAGCATTTTGGGAGACTGAGGTGGGCGGATTGCCTGAGTTCAGGAGTTCGAGATCAGCCTGGCCAACAAACCCTGTCTCTACTAAAAATACAAAAATTAGCCAGGTATGGTGGCATACACCTGTAATCCCAGCTACTCGGGAGGCTGAGGCAGGAGAATCGCTTGAACCCGGGAGGCGGAGGTTGCAGTGAGCTGAGATCATGCCAGCCTGGGTGAACGAGCAAGACTCCATCTCAAAAAACAAAACAAAATAAAACAAACAACAAAAAAAATTGAGAACATCCTATCACCCCTAAGAGAAAGCTTGTATCCACGAGCAGTCACTTCCTCATTCCGCCCTCCTTCTCAACCCTAACAACTACTACATCCACTTTTTGTCTTGATGAATTACCTGGGCATTTCATAGAAATGGGATCCTACCATATGGAGTCCTTTGCATCTGGCTTCTTGCACTTAGCACAGCGTTTTCTGGGTCTTCTTTGCTGCAGTATGTATCAGGGCTTCATTTATTGTCATGGCTGAATAATGTTCCCCTGGATAATACAGCCATGCATCGCTTCATGATGAGGATATGTTCTGAGAAACGAGTCCTTAGGCGATTTCATTGTTGTGTGAACATTATAGAATGTGTTTACACAAACCTAGATGGTAAAGCCTACTACACACCTAGGGTATAGGGTACAGGCTATTGCTCCTAGGTTACAAACTTGCACAGTCTGTGGCTGAAAACTGTAGGCAATTGTAGCACAATGATAAATATTCCTGTATCTAAACATAGAAAAGATACAGTAAAAATACGGTATGACAGTCAGGTGTCCTGGCTCCTGCCTGTAATCCCAGCACTTTGGGAGGCCAAGGCACGTGGATCACTTGAGGTCAGGAGTTCAAGACCAACCTGGCCAACATGATGAAATCCTGACTTTACTAAAAATACAAAAATTAGCTGGACATGGTGGTGCACACCTGTAATCCCAGCTATTCAGGAAGTTGAGGCAGGAGAATCACTTGAACGCAGGAGGTGGAGGGTGCAGCGAGCTGAGATTGTGCCAGTGCACCCCAGCCTGGGCAACAGAGTGAGACCTTCTCTAAAACAAACAAACAAAACAAAACAACAAACAAACAAAAAACGGTATTATAATCTTATGGGACCACTGTCATACATGTGGTCAGTGGTTGATGGAAATGTTACGTGGTGCATGACTGTACCATATATATATATTTTTTGACAGAGTCTCACAGAGTCTCACTCTTTTCGCCCAGGCTGGAGTGCAGTGGCACGATCTCGGCTCACTGCAACCTCCACCTCCCAGGTTCAAGCAATTCTCCTGCCTCACCCTCCCGAGTAGCTGAGATTACAGGCACCTGCCACCACACCCGGCTAATTTTTACATTTTTGTAGAGACAGGGTTTCTCCATGTTGGCCAGGCTGGTCTCAAACTCCTGACCTCAGGTGATCCGGTCCATCTCGGCCTCCCAAAGTGCTGGCATTATAGGCATGAGCCACTGTGCCAGGCTGACTGTACCATATATGTTTATTCATTTATCCTGACTTGAAGTGATGGCTCATGCTTATAATCCCAGCACTTTGGGAAGCTGAGGCAGGAGGATTGCTTGACCCAGAAAGTTAAGACCAGCCTGGGCAATATAGTGAGACCCCATCTCTATTTTATTTTTTTTAATTTTATTTATTTTTAATTTATTTATTATTATTATACTTTAAGTTCTAGGGTACATGTGCATAACGTGCAGGTTTGTTACATATGTATACTTGTGCCATGTTGGTGTGCCCCATCTCTATTTTAAAAAATACATATCCAGCTGAGTGCAGTGGCTCATGCCTATAATCAGCACTTTGGGAGGCCGAGGTGGGTGGATCACTTGAGGTCAGGAGTTTGAGACCAGCCTGGCCAACATGGTGAAGCCGCGTCTACACTAAAAATACAAAAATTAGCCGGGCATGGTGGTGCATGCCTGAAGTCCCAGCTACTCGGGAGGCTGAGGCAGGAGAATGGCTTGAACCCAGGAGGTGGAGGTTGCAGTGAGCCAAGATTGCACCTTTGCACTCCAGTCTGGGCAGCAGAGTGAGACTGTCTCAAAACAAAAACAAAAACATAAACAAAACAAACAAAAAACCCATTCATCTGCTCATGGACATTTGGGTTATTTCTACTTTCTGGCCATTGTGAATAGTGCTGCTGTGAACATTTACACAGAAGTGTTTGTGTGGCCATGTTTTGATTTCTCTTGCAAACCTGGCCCAGTCACAGTGTGTGCAACACTCCTGCTCCACACCCTCCCATTGCTCGAAGCATTCCCCAGGAGATGACCCTCTCCAGCACCTCTTCAGCATGCCAGTTCCAGCATCTGCTCCATTCCTTCATAGCTTCATCACCCCTGACATTGTGTTCCATGCGCTTTGTCTGTGGCCTTTCTCCCACTAGCAGGTCAGCTCTCCAAAAGCAGGCATCACTGTCGGGTTCATGGCTGTCTCCCCAGAGCCTAGAATAGGGCTGTCCATAGCAGATGCTCAATAAATGTTCATTGAAATGATGAACAAACCAATGATTGGCACACTCTTCTCTCCAATCCCCTGTATCCAAACCAGAACCGAATTCTGTCAATGTTTTGTTTTAGAGTGTTGCTCTGTTGCCCAGGCTGGAGTGCAGTGGCATGACCTCGGCTCAATGCAATCTCTGCCTCCCGGATTCAAGTGATTCTCCTGTCTCAACCTACCACCATGCCTGGCTAATTTTTGTATTTTTAGTAGAGACAGTGTTTCAGCATGTTGGCTAGGCTGGCCTTGAACTCTTGACCTCAAGTAATCCGCCTGCCTTGGTCTCCCAAAGTGCTAGGATTACAGGCATTTGCCACCATGGATTTCAGTCCTCCTGCCTGCAGAGCCAGGAGTTCGAGACCAGCCTGGCCAGCATGGTGAAATTCGTCTCTACTGAAAACACACACACACACACAAAAAGTAGCTGGGTGAGGTGGTGTGCACCTGCAGTTCAGCTACGTGGTAGGCTGAGGCAAGAGAATTGCTTGAGCCTGGGAGGCGCAGGTTGCAGTGAACTGAGATCGCGCCACTGCACTCCAGCCTCGGCGAAAGAGCAAGACTCTGTCTCAAAAAAGAAAAAAAAGAAGAGAGAGAAAAGGTGGAATCCCTCACACTTCTAGCCCTGGACCCTGGCTACCTGGCTGACCTGGTTGACCATCTTAGCAAGGCGGTCAAAGGCCCAGGCATTGGGTGTCTAGAGTGGTCTGGGGAAGGAGAAGTCTTCCAGGGAGTATTTGCATACTGAGTCAGCATGAGACGCAACTTCCCCTTCTGTGATTTCTTCCTCATCCTCTGTATTAGTTTCCCATTTCCTGTAAAACATTGCCACAAGTTCAGTGGCTTAGAACAACACAAGTTTTTTTATCTTACAGTTCTGGAGATCAAGAATCCAAAAGGGGCCTTGCTGTACTAAAGCCAAGGTTTCAGCGGGACTGTTGCTTTCTGGAGGTTCTAAGAAGAGAATCCATTTTCTTGCCTTTCCCCAATTCTGATTTTTTTTTTTTTTTTTTGAGACAGAGTCTCGCTCTGTCACCCAGGCTGGAGTGCAATGGCGTGACCTTGGCTCACCGCAACCTCCGCGTCCTGGGTTCAAGCGATTCTCCTGCCTCAGCCTCCCCAGTAGCTGGGATTACAGGCGCCTGCCACCATGCCTGGCTAATTTTTGTATGTTTGGTAGAGATGGGGTTTCCCCTTGTTGGCCAGGCTGGTTCTTGAACTCCTGACCTCAAGTGATCCCCCTGTCTCGGCCTCCCAAAGTGCTGTGATTACAGGCGTGAGCCACCACCCTTGGCTCTGATTTTTTTTTTTTTTTTTTAGAGACGGGGTCTTGTTATGTTGCCCAGGCTGGTCTCCAACTCCTGGCCTCAAGTGATCCTCCCACCTTGGCCTCCCAAAGTGCTGGGACTGCAGGCGTGAGCCACCGAGCTTGGCCCTCTTCCAGCTTCTAGAAGTTTCTTGCATTCCTTAGCTCATGGCCCCCTTCTGTCTTCAACACTCACAATGGCCCACGGAATCTTTCTCACACTGAATTGTTCTGACTCTGAAGTGCTGCCTTGACTTTCGGCTCCTTTTCCCATTTTCAAAGGGTTTTGCTTCCTTTGTTGTCATAGCCCCTCTGACTCACGCTTCCTGTGTCCTTCTTGATTATAAGGACCTGTGTGATTACATGAAGAGCCTGCCAGGGCAATCCAGGATAATCTCCCAAAAGCAGGATGCTGAACTTAATCACAGCTGCATTCTTTTGTCATATAACGTAACATTCATAGGGGTTAGGATGTAGACGTCACTGGGGGCCCGTTATTCAGCCTTTCACAGCACCCTGCTTCCCAGAGCCACAGTCTCGGCAGTGCCTTTCCTGGCCCTGCGCCACGTGCCCCTCCGTCCATCTCCTGACATCAACACCCACCCACCCTTTCCTGCTTCCCCACTCTCTCCACCACACTGGCCTGCTTGCTGCTCTTTTTTTTTGAGGCGGAGTCTTGCTCTGTCACCCAGATTGGAGTATAATGGTGTGATCTTGGCCCACTGCAAAATCCGCCTTCCAGTTTAAGCAATTTTCCTGCCTCAGCCTCCCCAGTTGCTCCATTTCCCCAATACACTTATCCCCATCTGACAGACAGCGCATGTTCATTATTTTATTTCCTGAGTCTCTCTTTATTTACAGGCGCCCACCACCATGCCCGGCTAATTTTTGTATTTTTAATAGAGATGGGATTTCACCATGTTGGCCAGGCTGGTCTTGAACCCTTGACCTCAAGTGACCTGCCTGCCTTGGCTTCCCAAAGTGCTGGGATTACAGGCGTGATCCACCATGCCCAGCCGCCTTGCTGCTCCTTAAATGTGCCAGGCATGCTCCTGCCCCGGGGCCTTTGCACTTGCTATTCTCTCTGCCTGGAATGCTCTTCCTCCAGAGCCCCACAAGGCTCCCTTCTTCCCCTCCTTCAAGTCTTTGCTCATTTGTCACCTTCTCAGCGAGGACCTCTCTGCCCTCTCTAATTAAAAATCTCAGTCCCCCAATACTCTCGACTCCCCTCCATTTCTCCAATACACTTATCCCCATCTGACAGACAGTGCATGTTCATTATTTTATTTCCTGAGTCTCTCCCCTGCCAGAGCGACCCTCTGGGAAAGCAGGAGTTTTGTTTTACTTTCTATCAAGGCTGCAAGAGTCTAGAACTGGGTCTGGCATACAGC
The DNA here is from genome assembly GCF_037993035.2 of Macaca fascicularis. Lineage (NCBI taxonomy): Eukaryota > Metazoa > Chordata > Mammalia > Primates > Cercopithecidae > Macaca > Macaca fascicularis. The sequence goes on along the minus strand of NC_088393.1, from coordinate 52,716,487 downwards.
AAAGGCTCATTTATTGCTGAATGAATGCGTAGATTGGGGGAGGGGAGGACAAGGTGAGGCCACATTTGGGACCGGGGCTGGGGTGGGGTGGAGAAGGGAGCTGCTGCCCAGAGGGACTCGGTGAGATTCAGGGTGGGGGCCAAGGCCAGCAGCTGGCAGCGGTTTCTGAGAGCGGCTGGGCCTGCCTGAACAGGGAAGGGGTCCGGCAGCCATGGTCACCTTGCTGGGACTGGCGTGTGGGGCCGCAGGCCTGTAAGGCTGGGCCTCTCTGCCACCTGAGGCCTGCATGGCGAGGTGTCTGCCTTGTCCCCAGGGGAAAAGACTCAGGGTCACTGGTGGAGTTGGGGTAGGGCATTGAGGACAGACAGTTGGGAGCCCAGCCAACTGCCTGGGAGGCAGGCCTGAGGCCACCCCCTTGTCCCCAGATATCCAGATCTTGGGGGACTTTGGCAGGGAAAGGGGCCAGAGCCTGATTTTCACAGGCACATGGCCCAGGCCAGCTTGCTGGAAGGAACAGACCGAAGGTGGGCATGCATTCAGGGGCTGTACAGGGACCCAGGCCTGTTACAGTCTCCTGTCCCCCTGCCAGGACACCTGCCCCATGTGCTGCTGAGTCCTTGGCCGAGTCCACCTCATCGGCCCCACAGCTCCCCATGGCCTTGTGCTGCTGGTCTCAGGTGTGAGGCTCCCAAGGGAGGGCTAGGGCCTTGTCTTCTCCCCGGCTGGCCTGGGCCAGGACTCATCAGGAGGTTGGCACCAGCTGGCAGTAGGGGGCAGGGTCGGGGTTTAGCAGGTCCTGCTTGGGGGGGAGAGAGAACAGAATTATGACTGGGTGGAGGGTGAGAGTCTTGGGGAGACAGAGAGGGACAGAGGATGAAAGACAGAGTGAGATGGGGAGAAATATATAGAGAGAAAGAATGGAAGAGCAAGGTGGAAAGAGAGTGAGACGCAGAGAAAAGAGGTCCTGGAAGAACCAGGAAATGAGGTGGACACAGTGACAGAGACAAAGAGGCAGGAGAGACAGAGAATGGAGAGAGAGACAGAGATGCAGAGAAACAAAGATGTGTAAAGAGATGCATCTTAGACAAGGCAGCATGAACAAACTGGAAACAGAGAAAGAGAGATTAAAAAGGACACAGCCAGAGAAATTGAGAGAGAGAGAGAGAGAGTCTAAGAAAGGGGAAGACAGACACACAGACATATGTAGGCCACTCAGAGAGAGACAGAGCCACAGGGACAGACAGCAGACAGGAGGGGATGGAGAGGGACTGAGCCCTGTGGTGGGGTTTCACTGGGGACCCGACTGGCTGTGTGGCCCCGGGCAATCCCCTGTCCCTCTCTGGGCCTTGTTCCTCCTGTGCAAATTCAAAGTTTTGGATCCCTTTTGCAAAGAAGGAAATCACAGCCTTGGGAGGAAAAGGGACTTGCCAGGGTCTCTCAGGGAGGCGGTTTGGGCTTCTCCGAGAGCTGAGACCATGAGGCTTGTGGGGACAAGGGGAGGAGAGCCCCCAGTTTTGGTTGTCTTGACCCCTCCCCACCCAGGCTTCGGGGCTCCTGGATCCATGGGATCCCCACCACCCCTCCCAGCTCCCAGCTCCATACCTCGTACTGGTGGTTCTCTGGCCCCGCCTGTAGGGGTGGGAGCGTGGGCAGGGGCTGCAAGGCAAGGACACAGGTGAGTGGGCGCTCGGCACCCCCACCCTCTAATCTTTGACCTTTGGTTCTGGGACACTCTCAGATTCCAAGTCCCCATCATCCCTCCCAGACTGCGAGGCCCCTGGGCAGAGGGGATTAGCTCCCTTGCACCTCAGCGTTCTCTTCTGACAAATGGGTACTGGGCCCCAGCTTTGTGTGGTATCCTGTCAACCACTCCGTTAACTCTCAGTCTACCCCTGTCAACACCTCTGGTTCTAAGCTCTTAGCCTTAGTGTTTTAAGTTTCTCTTATTTTTCGCTGTTTTAGAAAAAGACAGGATCTTGCTCTGTCACCCAGGCCAGAGTGCAGTGGTGCAATCATGGCTCACTGCAGCCTCAAACTCCTGGGTTCAAGGGATCCTCCCTCCTCAGCCTCCCTGGTAGCTGGGACTATAGGTGCACACCACCATGGCTAGCTAAAATTTTGTAGATATTTGTAGATATAAAATTTTGTAGATTTGTCTCGCTATGTTCCCCAGGCTGGTCTCAAATTCCCGGCCTCAAGTGATTCTCCCACCTTGGTCTCCCAAAGTGTTGGGATTTATAGGCGTGAGTCATCATGCCCAGCTAAGTTTTTCTTTTTTTTTTTTTTTTTTGAGATGGAGTCTCGCTCTGTTGCCCAGGCTGGAGTGCTGTGGCCGGATCTCAGCTCACTGCAAGCTCCGCCTCCCGGGTTCCCGCCATTCTCCTGCCTCAGCCTCCCAAGTAGCTGGGACTATAGGCGCCCGCCACCTCGCCCGGCTAGTTTTTTGTATTTTTTAGTAGAGACGGGGTTTCACCGTGTTAAGGTTTTTCTTTTTATTTAATCTAAATAACCTCTTTTTTTTTTTTTGGGACGGAGTCTCGCTCCTGTCACGTAGGCTGGAGTGCAGTGGCATGACCTCAGCTCACTGCAACCTCCACCTCCTGGGTTCAAGCGATTCTCCTTCCTCAGCCTCCCAAGTAGCTGCGATTACAGGCATGCACCATCACACCTGGCTAATTTTGCATTTTTAGTAGAGATGGGGTTTTGCCATGTTGGCCAGGCTGGTCTCAAACTCCTGACCTCAGGTGATCCACCCACCTCAGCCTCCCAAAGTGCTAGAATTATAGGCATGAGCCACCGCGCACAGCCTAAGTAACTCATTTTTATACACTTTTTGTTATATATATAAAACCTCCCCATTATAAAGGGAATAGCTGCTCAGTGCAGAAAACACAGACAAGTATAAAAGAAAAGAAGATAAAACCCACCCAGCACCCTTCACACCCCAGAGACAAATGCTGCTTCTGTTGTGCTGTTTCCTTCCAGTCTCTTTTCCTTAGGATTTTTACAAACAGGGAACAATATATAGAGAGTTGAGATTCCCAGACTTGGTGTCAAGGTGGCCCAGAGGACCACAGCCAGCTCAGAGGGGAGGTGCCTGTTAGCATTGGCTTCAGGGGAGAGGCTGGGGATGGGACTCACCTGGGCTGGGTTTATGGACTTCATGTCACTGATGGGGGACACCAGGAGGACCGGAGAGGGCATCACTTCATAGATGTTGTTGTCACCTGAAACAGGGGACAGGGGAGGTACCAGCTGACAGATGGGTCCCACAGGCCACTCTGGCTGCCTGTTGACATTCATTTATTTATTTATTCAACGAACATTTGTGAAAATTCTTCTTCTAGCCAAACCCAGTGCTGGGGACACAGTGGCGACCATGTCAATCCCGGGCCTGCCCTTCCGGGACTCACAGTCCTGTGGGGGACACAGACCAATCTCCAGAGTGACAACCTGGAGTGTTTAGGGCTGGAGTGGGGGGACTAGGGGTGGGTGGGAACCCAAGAGGGGGTGCCTAAGCAGCCTAGCACTCAGTGAGGGCTTCCTGGAGGGGGCATCTGAGATAGTAGAGAGAAGTAAGAGTGAAGCTAAGGCAGGAGAGGGTGAATGCAGAGGTCTGGTGAGAGAGCCAGCTGTGTTTCAGAAACGATGTTTGATCTGTCTTATGAAGGGCCTTGAGAACCATGTTAAGGAGACTAAACTTTGTCCCAAGGGCACAGGGGAGCCATGGAGGGCCTTTGAGCAGAGGAGTAACAGGATCAGAATTTTAGAAAGATCTTGTCTCGGGATGGGTTGGAGGTGTCTGGAGGCTGGGAGACCAGTGAGGAGCTGGGTGTGGGGGGGTCTAGGAGGCTGTTAGTGGCCTGTGGGGGTGGATAGGATCCACTCACATGATGGGATGGGGGTGCCAGCCATTGAGAAGAAGAGAGAAAGCAGGTTTGGGGTGGTGCCGATGTGCTCAGATTATGTGGGTGGAGTTCAGGGGGCCCCAAGGAGGTCTCGGGCAGGTGCATTGGGAGACCCCTGAGTGAGGGAGAATAAGGGGGCTTGTGGCTATGGGAGAGAAGGGAGGAGCTGAGAGGAGGGCTAGGTAGTGAGATCTGGGGCTCTTGCCTTACCAGCATCATGAGCAGGGCCCAATTCTGGTTTCTCTGTGGTCGCCATCCTGGGGACACATGGAGGGAATTGATATTAGGATAGAGAGACACTCGGGTGGATGGAGAGAGACTTAGAGAGGCTGGAAATCCCACCAGGCCCCTGAAAGCCACATGGTCTCTCCTTCAGAGTGAGCTAGGATGAGGCCTGAACTATCCCAGACTCTTATTCCATAATCCCCATCCGCAGTCCCTCAGTTTCCCTAGCCACCACCTCATGCCAATGAGCAACGTTCTCCAGACATCACAGACATCACCATTTACAGAGATCACCCACATGGTCCTGCTCCATCCATCTGTCTTAGATTTCCTTAATGTTTCTCTTTATATTGATTCATTTGAATATCCTTATTTATTTTTTATTTTTATTTTTATTTTTTTTTGAGACAGAGTCTCGCTCTGTCGCCCAGGCTGGAGTGCAATGGCGTGATGTCAGCTCACTGCAACCTCCGCCTCCTAGGTTCAAGGGATTCTCTTGCCTCTGCCTTCCAAGTAGCTGGGATTACAGGTGTGTGCCACCATGCTCGGCTAATTTTTTTTTTGTTTTTGAGACGGAGTCTCGCTCTGTTGCCCAGGCTGGAGTGTAGTGGTGCAATCTCAGCTCACTGCAAGCTCTGCCTCCCAGGTTCACGACATTCTCCTGTCTCAGCCTCCCTAGTAGCTGGGACTACAGGCACCCGCCACCATGCCCGGCTAATTTTTTGTATTTTTAGTAGAGATGGGGTTTCACCGTGTTAGCCAGGATGGTCTCGATCTGCTGACCTCGTGATCAGCTCGCCTTGGCCTCCCAAAGTGCTGGGATTACAGACGTGAGGCACCACACCCGGCCCATGCTTGGATAATTTTGTATTGTTAGTAGAGACAGGTTTTCACCATGTTCGTCAGGTTGGTCTCGAACTCCTGACCTCAAGTGATTCACCCGCCTTGGCCTCCCAAAATACTGGGATTACAGGTGTGAGTCACTCACCCGTCCTGAATACCCTTAATTTAAAAAGTACACTGGAACCAAGTGAAGTGGCTCATGACTATACTCTCAGCACACTGGGAGACCAAGGCAGGAGAATTTTTTGAGGCCAGGAGTTTGAGACCTGCCTGACCCACAAAGTGAGATTCCGTCTCTACAAAAATTAACCAGGCGTGGTGGTGCGCACCTGGGGTCCCAGCTACTTGGGAGACTCGGGGTGGGAGGATAGTTTGAACCAGGGAGGTCGAGGCTACAGTGAGCTATGATTGCACCACTGCACCCCAACCTGGGCAATAGAGTGAGACTTTGAGTCTGAAACAAAAGTACTCTTGACACCACTATAGCGAGTTTGTTAATTCACCAAATAAGTATTTACAAGCACCAACCATGTGCTGGGCGTCACTGAAGGCACTGGGGACACAGCAGAGCACAAGATGGACAGAGATCCCTGGCTCCCTGGAGCAGGCAGTCTAGCGGGGAAAGAGAGGGGAAGAAAATTGGAGTAAAGCATTGACAGTAGAATATCAGAGAGCAACATTCCTTCCCTATGAAGGAAAATGGAGAGGGGGGAGGGGGTGGAAGGTGTGCGTGCAGTTTTGAGTACAAAAAATAATAATTGACTGGGTGCAGGGGCTCACTCCTGTAATCCCAGCACTTTGGGAGGCCAAGGCGGGCAGATCACCTGAGGTCAGGATTTGAGACCATCCTGGCCAACATGGTGAAACCCTGTCTCTACTAAAAATACAAAAATTAGCCAGGCGATGTGGTGGGTGCCTGTAATTCCAGCTACTCAGGAAGCTGAGGCAGCATAATCGCTTGAACCCGTGAAGGGGAGGTTGCAGTGAGCTGAGATCGTGCCACTGGATTCCAGCCTGGGCGACAAGAGCAAAACAAGAAGCAAGCAAGCTTGGAAATGGTGCATTCCTGTAGTCCCAGCTACTTCGGGAGCTAAGATGGGAGGATGGCTTGAGCCCAGCAATTCAAGACCAGCCAGGGCAACACAGGGAGATCTTATTTTTACAAAAAGTAAAAAATAAGCTAGGTATGGTGGTGCATGCCTGTAATTCGAGCATTTTGGGAGGCTGAGGTGGAAGGATCACTTAAGGCCAGGAGTTTGAGGTCAGCTTGGGCAACATAGCAAGACCCCATCTCTACAAAAAATAATAATACAGATAATTAGCCAGGTGTGGTAGCACAGGCCTGTGGTCCCAGTTACCCAGGAGGCTGAGGTGGGAGAATCACTTGAGCCCAGGAGTCTGAGGCTGTAGTAAACTATGATCACGCCACTGCACTCCAGCCTGGGTGATAGAGCAAGACCTTGTCTCTCTAAAAAAGAAAAAAGAAATAGACCAGGCGCAGTGGCTCACGCCTGTAATTCCAGTACTTTGGGAGGCCGAGGCCGGCGGATTGCCTGAGATTAGGAGTTTGAGACCACTCAGGGCAACATGGTGAAACCCCATCTCTACTAAAATACAAAAAAATTAGCCGGGTGTTGTGGTGCATGCCTGTAGTCCCAGCTACTTGGGAGGCTGAGGCACGAAATTGCTTGAGCCCCGGAGGCAGAGATTGCAGTGAGCCAAGATTGCTCCACTGCACTGCGGCAAGACTGTCTCAAAAAAAAAGAAGAAGGAAGAAGGAAGAAGGAAGAAGGAAGAAGAGGAAGAGGAAGAGGAAGAAGGAAGAGGAAGAAGAGGAAGAAAGAAGAAAGAAGGAAGAAGAAGAAGAAGAAGAAGAAGAAGAAGAAGAAGAAGAAGAAGAAGAAGAAGAAGAAGAAGAAGAAGAAGAAGAAGAAGAAGAAGAAGAAGAAGAAATCCATGGCACATAAGGAAGAGTTAGGAAAGGAGACAAAATTGCTGCTTTCAAATTCTGGGAACTGGTGAGTGGCAGAAAAATTAGACATCTTATCTACAATCAGTTCAGAATCAATTTCAAGAGACAAAGTTCTGAAGACGCTGATGTCATAAGAAAGGAATTTTTCACGAATAGACTCTCCCTGGGGGAAACAGGACCCCAACTCTCTCTCTCTCCCCACAAAGAGGTAGGTGGCATCTGATAGCTTTGCCTGCCGCTGGCCACTCCCCTTCTTTGACAATAGCATCCAGTTTTCCTTTGGAGGGCTGGTCTACACTCTCAATTCATTTGATTAAACGGAGTTGGATCTATCCCAGGCTCTGGGGCTGCACAAATAGCCCAAGTTTGGCCAATCAGGGCTTTCCCTGGCCACCAACCCCTGGCCACAGTGATTGGGTCATGAAAAGTCAAGTGATCTGAGTTAAGCCAATGAGAGGTAGACTTGGGGCTTTTGCTGGAACTACCAGGAACAAGGTTGTCTCCTTGCTAGGAATGGCTGAACCGGTGGAGTATAAGCCTGCCCCTTGGGAGTGATCTTGTCGCAACAGGGGAGAGCCTGCCTAAGAATGAAGCCACCGAAGAAAAATACAGAGTTGAGGAGTATATAAAGGAGTCACTTGAGAACACTGAGCCCCTGGATGCAGCCCTACCTGAAGTTAATAAGTTATGTAGTATTAAACAATTCCTTGTTTTTGGGCAGGGAACAGTGGCGCATGCCTGTATTCTCAGCACTTTGGGAGGCCAAGGCTGGAAGATCACTTGAGCCCAGGAGTTCAAGACCAGCCTGGGCAAAACCTCATCTCTACAAAAAAAAAAAAAAAAAATTAGCCAGGCCTGGTGATGCACACCTGTAGTCTCAGCTACCTGGGAGGCTGAGGTGAAAGAATCACCTGAGCCCAGGGAGGTCGAGGCTGCAGTGAGTCGTGATTGCACCACTGCACTCCAGCCTGGGTGACAGAGCGAGACCCTGTCTAAAATTCCTTGTTTTTGGTAAGTCAGTTTAAGAATAGGTTTCCTGTCCCTTGCAATGCAGAATTCTGTTTTACACAGGATAGAAAGATCCTTTTCACCCCAGGAGTTCCAAGATTTGATGAGATTGTGTATGAGCCGGATGATGTGACTTGTGGAGGAATCCACGGGGCTTGAGAAGACAGTGGGAGGAGACAGGAGAGGGACGCCTGGGGACCCTGTACCTGTGGCTCTGGCCCTTCCAGTTCCTTGTCACCAGGAGATAGGCAATGCAGCTGATGAGAAGGGCCCCAGCAGCAAGAGATCCAATGATGGTGGCTGCCAGGATCCCAGCGTTGGTGGGCAGGTGTGTACTGGGTAGTTCCTTATTCTTTTCTGAGGGATGAGAGAAAGAAAGAGAGAGAGGGGGGACTGTGCGACGTCTCCTGAGGGCTCCCCCAATCCCCCACCGACTGTATCAGTGACTGCCTGGAGAACTGAGGTGCAGTTTCCTATTTCTAGCCCAGAGCTTTCTCCTGCTTTTCAGATTTGAGTATCCAACCATCTGGGTGGCACATAAAATCCAACATGTCCCAGTGGGCCGGGCGCGTTGCTCACGCTTGTAATCTCAGCAATTTGGGAGGCTGAGGTGGGAGGATCACTTGAGCCCAGGAGTTCGAGACCAGCCTGGGCAACATAGTGAGACCCTATCTCTATTAAAAAAATTTTCAACATGTCCCAGATGGAACTCCTCAGCTCTCCCCTATCTCAATGTCACCAGTTCCCTAGGGTTTCATATGATCCTCACAGCACATCCAAAATCTGTTTGCTGACAAGCTCCCCAACTCTACCTCATCAAATTGATTTTTTTTTTCTTTTTTGAAACAGCATCTCACTCTGTTGCCCAGACTGGAGTGCAATGTCATGATCGTGGTTCACTGCAGCCTCGAATTCCTGGGCTTTAAGCCATCCTCCCACCTCAGTCTCCCAAGTAGCTGGGCTACAGGCACACACCACTACTCCTGGCTAATTTTAAAATTTTTTGTAAAGAAGAGGTGTCACTAAATTACTCAGGCTGGTCTCAAATTCCTGTACTCAAGCAGTTCTCCCGCCTTGGCCTCCCAAAGTGTTGGAATTACAGATGTGAGTCATCGAGCCCAGAGCCAATCTGCTTTGCTTTTTCTCACCTCAGTTGATGATACCTGAATCCTTTTAGCAGAAGGATGAGGTTCTGGGCTGTGTTTTGCAGGAGATGTAGGGGACTCGGAGGATTCTTAAATTGGACTTGCCAGAATTAAGACCATGCCTACCTGGCTCTTACCCTCTGACCTCCCCGCTTTACTCTCAAACTGGACATCTGTTCTATCCCAACCCTTCTTGGCAGCTAAGCTCATAGATTACGAGATCCTAATGCTGCCTACTGGCTGTGTGACCTTGGGCAAATTACTCCATCTCTCTGTGACTTGGTTCGTCTGTGAAATGAGAATAATACGAATGCCTAGCTCTTAGGGTTGTTATGAAGTTTGAAATACACACACACACACACACACACACACACACACACACACACACACACACACTGTTCTCTCAATGATCCAACAAAGAAACTCTATGCCATTTTACAGATAAGGAAACTGAGGCATGGAACAGTAAATTGCCTTGCCTGATGGCTCACTATAAGTGCAGTGCTGGGATCATACCCAGGCCACCTGAACTCCCTAATGACCACGCTGTGCAGCTTCCAAAAGGGGCACCTGTGACCTGGGAGCCCTGGAAACGTGGGGAGAAGCCACCTCAGGCTCCATGAGTGAAGTAAGGACTGTTGTCTCCAACCGGACTAGAGGGTCATTTTATGCAGATTTGTGTAATCAAATGAATGCATGTGTTGAATTAACTTTTGCCTATTTCATCTGTTTCTCTAAAATTTTTTCTATCCACTGTCCAAAACCCATTTTAAAATTTAACTAGGGACCAGGAGTGGTGGCTCACGCCTGCCAGCATTTTAGGAGGCTGAGGTGGGTGGATCACCTGAGCTCAGGAGTTGGAGACCAGCCTGGGCAACATGGCGAAACCCAGTCACTACCAATAAATAAAAAAAAATTAGCCGGATGTGATGGCACACGCCTACAGTCCCAGCTACATGGGAAGCTGAGGTGGGAGGATCACTTGAGCCTGGGAGGTGGAGGTTACAGTGAGCCGAGACTGGGCATGATGGCTTACTCTTGTAATCCCAGGACTGGGAGGCCAAGGTGGAAGGATTGCTTGAGGCCAGGAGTTTGAGACCAGCCTGAGCAATACCAGTAAGACCCTGTCTCCACAATTTTTTTTTTTTAAAGGCATGCAATCTATTTACAAGTGCTCTACCCTCATGATCTAATCACCTCCCACAAGCCCCACTTTTTTATTTTTTGAGATGGAGTCTTGCTCTGTTGCCCAGGCTGGAGTTCAGTGGCATGATCTTGGTTCACTGCAACCTCTGCCTCCCGGGTTCAAGTGATTCTCCTGCCTCAGCCTCCCATGTGGCTGGCATTAGAGGCACTTGCCACCATGCCCAGCTAATCTTTGTATTTTTTAGTAGAGCCAGGGTTTCACCATGTTGGCCAGGCTGATCTCGAACTCCTGACCTCAGGTGATCCACCCACTTCAGGCTCTCAAAATGCTGGGATTGCAGGTATGAGCCACTGTGCTTGGGTGGGACCCAAGTCCCACCTTTTAATACCATCATCTTGGAGTTTAGGATTTCAGCATACGAATTCTGGGGTGATATGCATCCTGTGGAAATGCCAAGGGGCCACAGCACCTCCATCCCTCAATCAGCTTCTTCTTGTCTCTCCTCTAAGGTCACTTCTTGAGTGAGGTCTCCCTGATGACCCCCCTTCCCATGTCACATCATTCTGGTTCATGTTCTTTACTCAGCAAGTCATAACCACTGCGTGCCTCTATTTTTCAATCTGTAAAATGGAGACAATAATGGCACCCACCTCATGGAGTTGTTTTAAGGTAAAAATGAGTAAATATAGGGTAGTGGTTCTCAACCAGGGGTGATTCTTATCCCAGGCTGGAGACATTTGGTAATATCTGAAGACATTTTTGATTGTCATGACTAGGAAGGTGCTACTGGTACCCAGTGAGTAGAGGCCAGGGGTGCTGCTGAAATCTCTGCAACGCACAAACCCTCTAGTGGGAAGAACTGGCCAATACAAAACATCAGTAGTGCTGAAGCTGAGAAACTATGCTTTAGGGAAAAGGTTTAAGATGGTGCCTGGCTCTTCACAAGCACCCAAGAAATGCCAGCTGTCATTATTGTCCACCATCCTGTTCCTCACACTTTGCCCCAAGTGGATTCATCAGTAAATACTCGCCTTATGAACATAAAGATTGAGGGATGCATTCCTCACAACCAGGCATACAGTAAGTGCTCAATTAAAATGTGGTTAATGTCAGTGCATGTGAAAGGTAAACGAGATGGTACATTCTCCAGTGTCAGGCACAAGGCAGGCATTTCATAGATATTTTATTAGTTAATGCATGTGAGGGTTAAAGACTATCTCTGGGGACTGGTACACAGTAGACGCTCAATATGTGTCAAGTGAATGAATGAGAGGACCAAATGAAATGGTGTTTGCACAGCACCTGGTGCATGGTAGCTGCTCAGGGCTCATTAGCTTCCTCACCTTATCCCCAGACCCTAACACTTACCAGCTACCTGGACCTCAGTCTTGGCCTTCATAGTCCATTCAGAGTTGATGGTAACGGCTACTTGGTAGGTGCCACTGTCTGTAGGCTGGGCGCGGCGCAGCAGCATAGAACCATTGGGAAAGCCCACGATGTCTCGCTGTCCCATGGCACTGCCATCCCTCTGGGGCCGTTGTATCCCAGGGATGTAGGTAAATAGCCTCGTGCCTCCATACATCTCCTCCCCCAGGTACCAGTTGAAGTCCTGGAAGGTGTCTGGGACACCCTGGACTGACAGGAGAAGGTCCTGATTCTTTTGAGGCTGTTCTGGAACCTTCTGGATGTGGAGGGCTGCCTGGGAGCCTTGGAGCATCCAGAGAACCAGGATTGAGGCTGTGGGAAGTTATAGGGAAGGGCTGAGATCAGGGGTGTTGCCAGGGACCATGGCATGCTCCTCTCTAGATACAGATCTTCAGCCGGGAGCAAGGACTTTGAGTGCTGCTCATTGGAAACAATGCTGGGATTGATTAGTGATGTCTGCCCTGGGTGCAGGCGTGGGAACATAGGCATAGATACCACAGATTTGCCATCCTATTGATCCAGAGGTTTTTCTACCTTGAGATGCTGTGTGGCCTGCTTCTAAACACATGGACTCTCTGAATTCATTCATTCATTTATTCAACTAATACTTATAGGCATATGTAATATATAAACCATAATACCAACTATATATAATACATCTAAACTTCCTTCAATTTCTAGACACTGGAGATATAGCAGGGAACCAAACATACATAAATTCCTGACTTCATGGTCCTAACATTATGGAAAATTCCATAGATAAAATGGCAATGAGGCTGTGATTCTGTTGCCCCTCCCCCATCATACTCTCATTTCATCCTCTCAGGTAATCTTTCCCTACTTCTAAGAGGAAACTTCAATCTCTGGGCTGAGTCCTCATTTTTCCCCTCGGCCTTTAGGGTCTATTTCCTCCTTACCTGAGAGCAGGAGGCTCTTTGAGAAGCAGCCCTGGGTCCCCATGGGAATCTCCATCTTGGCGTCTTGTGGAAATGCCAAGGGGCCACGAGCTGGACACTAAGGGGGCCAGAGGGGTGGGCCCTGGCTGTCTGAAGTAGGCCAGCTCAGTGGGGATCCCAGGGGTGCCTTAGAGACACCGCTGAGGCTGGCCCAGCCCCAGCATGCCCTGTCCATGGGCTCTGGAGGCTCCACCTATACTCCTTGGGATGGAAGCACAGACAGAGGTTGAACCAGTTTTTCAGGGTGACTGGGGAACTTCCCAGGACTCCTCCCCTGACCCTCTTCAACCTCTTTTTCTCATTCAGCGTGACTACAACAGCAGTCACTATAGCAATAGTCATAGCAGCTGCTGTTTGAGCAATTCCCCTAGGTTTGCTCAAACACACACTACCTCATTCAGCAGCCACCATAAATAACTGTTCCCATTGCACAGATGTGGAAACAGAGGCCCAGGAAAAGAAACAAGTCTGCCAATAGACAGAGGTGGGATTTCACCTGTGACTGACTCACTTGAAGGCTCTGAGACAGGCCGGGTGCGGTAGCTCACGTCTGTAATCCCAGCACTTTGGGAGGCCAAGGTGGGTAGATCATGAAGTGAGGAGTTTGAGACCAGCCTGGCCAACATGGTGAAACCCTGTCTCTACTAAAAATACAAAAATTAGTCAGGCATGGTGGTGGGTGCTTGTAATCCCAGCAACTGTGTAGGCTGAGGCAGGAGAATCACTTGAACCTGGGAGGCAAGGGGTTGCAGGGAGCCAAGATCACGCCACTGCACACTAGCCTGGGTGACAGAGCGAGACATTGTCTCAAAAAAAAAAAAAAAAAAAAAAAAAAAAAAAAAAAAAAGCTGTTAGCCTAGTGGTTTTTTATTTTAATTAATTTATTTTTTTTGAGATGGAGTTTCGTCTTGTTGCCCAGACTGGAGTGCAATGGCGTAATCTCGGTTCACCGCAACCTCTGCCACCAGGATTCAAGTGATCCTCCCACTCAGCCTCCCGAGTACCTGGGATTACAGGCATGCGCCACCACGCCCAGCTAATTTTGTATTTTTAGTAGAGACGGGGTTTCTCCATGTTGGTCAGGCTGGTCTTGAACTCCTGACCTCAGGTGATCTGCCCACCTCGGCCTTCCAAAGTGCTGGGATTACAGGCGTGAGCCACCGTGCTCGGCCTGTTTTTTTTTTTTTTTTTTTTCTTGAGTCAGGGTCTTGCTCTGTCTTTCCATTCACGAACATTATTTTGTAGTTTTTAAGAGTGTGTGTGGTTTTTTTTTTTGAGATGCTGTGTCACCCAGGCTGGAGTACAGTGGCACAGTCTCAGTTTACTGCAATCTTCCCAGGTTCAAGCGATTCTTCTGCCTCAGCCTTCTGAGTAGCTGGGATTACAGGCATGTGTTACTATGCCCGGCTAATTTTTGTATTTTTAATAGAGATGGGGTTTCGCCATGTTGGCCAGGCTGGTCTCAGACTCCTGATCTCAGATGATCCTCCTGCCTCAGCCTCCCAAAGTGCTAGGAGTATAGGCATGAGCCACTGCACCCAGCCCCAGAGTGTATGTTTTGTACTTTTCTGGATCATGTTTATTCCAAGTGTGTTATTCTTGTTTTTTTTTTTTGTTTTTTGTTTTTTGAAGACAGGGTCTCACTCTGTTGCCCAGGCTGGAGTATAGTGGCATGATCATTGCTCACTGTAGCCTCCAACTCCTGGGCTCAAGCAATCCTTCCATCTCAGCCTCCTGAGTAGCTGGGACCACAGTTGTACACTAACATCCCTGGCTAATTTTTTTATGTTTTGTAGAGATGGGATCTCACTATGTTGCCCCAGGCTGGTGTTGAACTCCTGGGCTCAAGTGAACCTCCTACCTTGGCTTCCCAAAGTACTGGGATTACAGATGTGACCCACCACACCTGGCTTAGCCTAGTTTATAAAAAGCATTCTCCGTTCATTCCAGCATACACTCCCAGTGCCCAGTCGTGGGTGCTGGGTGATGTTGGTGACACAGTGATGATTGAGACCATCTCTGCTCTGCCCTCCGTCCACAGTAGGGCACACAGTCCTGTAGGGTGTGGTGGGCAGACCCCTCTCACACAATTATGATCCAGGGTGATCAGGGCTGAGATGGAGGAGCCCAGAAGTCTGGGAGAACCCAAGGAGACACACCTCATTCAACCTGAGGGCTAGGGAGGGCTTCCTGCAGGAGGGGGCATCTGAGCTGAGACCTGGAGTGAGAGTAGAAATGAGGCAGATGATGGGGTGAGGCAGCGTGAGATGCACCAGGCAGCATAAACAGCAATGCAAGGATGTGGAGGCTGAGATAGTCATCAAGGCATATTGAGGAGGTTGCAATATCTTGGGTGAGTGGAGGCAGGAAGGAGGGCGTGGGGCATGTGTGTGTAAGGCTGGGAGGTGGGAGAGATCAACTATGCTCTGTTGGTTGGATCAACAGAGCTTGGGTGATGGAGGGTCTAGTGTTATGCTGTTTAATATCATAGCTATTAGTCATATTTAAATATAAATTTAGGCCAGGCACAGGTGACTCACACTTGTAATCCTACCCCTCTGAGAGGCTGAGGTGGGAAGATTGCTTGAGCCCAGGAATTTGAGACCAGGCTGGGCAACATAGTAGGACCCCATCTTTACAGACAAAGAAATTTAAAAAATTAGGTAGGCTTGGTGGCTTTCAACTGTAGTTCCAGTTACTCAGAAGGCTGAGGCAGGAGGATTGCTGAGCCTGGGAGGTCGAGGCTGCAGTGAACTTTGATCATGACACTGCACTTCAGCCTGGGTGACAGAGTGAGACCCTGTCTCAAAAAAAAATACTGAATAGGCCAGGTGTGGTGGCTCATGCCTGTAATCCTAGCACTTTGGGAGGCAGAGGCAGGCAGATCACTTGAGGTCAGGAGTTCGAGACCAGTCTGGGCAACAGGATGAAACGCTGTCTCCACTAAAAATACAAACATTAGCTGGCTGTGGTGGCGCACACCTGTAATCCCAGCTACTTGGGAGGCTGAGGCAGGAGAATCGCTTGAACCTGACAGGTGGAGGTTATAGTGAGCTGAAATTGTGCCACTGTACTCCAGCCTGGGCAACAGAGCAAGACTCCATTTCCAAAAAAAAAAAAAAAAAAAATTGAAAAAAAAAATATATATATACACATATATGTAAAAGTGTATATATGTGTATAAATATGTATACATAAATGTATATACATGTGTATATATATCAAAGTAATTAAAATTAACTGCATTAAAAAATGCAGTTCCTCAAACTAGCTACTTTCTTTCTTTTTTTTTTTTTTTTTTTGAGACAGAGTCTCGCTCTGTCGCCCAGACTGGAGTGCAGTGGCGCGATCTCGGCTCACTGCAAGCTCCGCCTCCCGGGTTCACGCCATTCTCCTGCCTCAGCCTCCAGAGTAGCTGGGACTACAGGCGTCCGCCACCACGCCCGGCTAATTTCTTTTTGTATTTTTAGTAGAGACGGGGTTTCACCGTGTTAGCCAGGATGGTCTCGATCTCCTGACCTCGTGATCCGCCCGCCTCGGCCTCCCAAAGTGCTGGGATTACAGGCTTGAGCCACCGCGCCCGGCCAACTAGCCACTTTCAAGTGCTCACTAGCCTCATGTGATCAGTGGCTACTCCACTGAACTGCACAGATGGAGAACGTTTTCATCATCATCTCAGAAAGTTCTGTTCGGGAGCGAGAGCTGACCTTGGGAGCCGAGGCAGGCGGTGCCAGGCATTTCTACCCGGTGAGGTCCATCAGGAAGAGACAGCTAGGTCGGGGTGTGGCGTACCCATAGCACTTTGTGTGTGTCTGAGTGTTCCGGACACACGTCTTCAGCTTGTCAGGGGTGATGTATCTTCTAGAGGCCTCAGGTTGAGGCAGATCAGGAATCTTGACGTTAAACTGCCTTGAAGGATGGAGCGGCCGGCTATAGACTGAATGGCTGCAGACTCCAGGGCAGCTCTGCCATGAGCTGGTGAGTCTGGCTGAAAACCTGGTTCTACCCGCATTTGGCTGGGGGATTTTGTGGCAAATGACTTCACCTCTCTGGGCCTCAGCTTCCTCCGCTGGAGAATGGAGATAAGCATCACCACCTCACAGGGATGTTGGGAGAACTGGATGCAAGAGGCCCGGCAAACAAGCAACAAATGCCTGTCATTGTTATTATTATTATTGCTGTTGACCTTGTCTTCGGACTTGCCCCATCTCCCACATTGCCCCCACCCCTTGTGACCCTGCTCAAGAGAAGTGTGTTTTCCCTGGAGGGATTTCCAATCCTCCACAGCCTCAATGTTCCTTAATGCCAGGAAGATTTCATGCTGGGTTCATGGGGTCAGAGTACCCTCAGAATCCACCTTCAATCCTTTTTTTTTTTTTTTTTTTGAGACAAATTCTCACTCTCTCCCCCAGGCTGTAGTGCAGTGGCACGATCTCAGCTCACTGCAACCTCCGCCTCCCGGGTTCAAGCAATTCTCCTGCCTCAGCCTCCCTAATAGCTGGGACTATAGGCGCGTGCCACCACGACCGGCTTATTTTTGTATTTCTAGTAGAGACGAGGTTTCACCATGCTGGCCAGGCTGGTCTGGAATTCCTGACCTCAGGTGATCCACCCACCTCGGCCTCCCGAAGTGTTGGGGTAACAGGCGTGAGCCACCGTGCCCAGCCATTCAATCCTTCCTGCAGTTTTGTAGTTTCCTTGGTCTGTCTCCTGGGGAGAGGTTGTTGCAAACCCAGCAGTTATTTCCAGGCATGGATTAAGCAAAGCCAGCTACTCTGGATTTTCCAGTGGCTGGATTCTACTCCCCGTCTGTCTACTTCCCTCCCTCCCTCCCTCCCTCCCCCTCTCTCTCTCTCTTCACCCTTTCAAACAAGGACTTCGATTCCTTTTGTATTATTAAAAGAAGAGTCAAGGTTTAATGCAGAACTTTTAGTCAGTACTTAAAAGAGAATACAATTCAAACATGTTACAACAACCCAGACAGAAGTAGTCACTGCTGGTAACAGAGGTCTAGACTTCCATCCTGTCCTGCAGCCTTCATCCGGGCCTCTCCCCAGGCCCAGAGGGCAGGTCGCGATTGGTCCAGCCATCCAGGCGGTCCTATTCTTTTGGCCAGGGATTGGTTAAGCGGCAGGCAGCGCTGGTGAATGAGACCAGAAGAGACGCTGCTGGGTGAGGTTTCTGCTGCTGGGTGAGGTTTCTCGTTCCTACAAAGGCTCACCCAGGTAGGGATGGGCAGCTTCTCTGGGTCTGAGTCTGGATGTGATGCCTGGAATGCAGCAGCCATCTTGGCACCAGAGGGTGATGCCAATATGTGGAGGAAAGCAGAACAAACAGCAGAACAGCAGAACTGGGCCCTGCATGCCGTGCCCGGAGTTGAGCCAGACAATCCAGTTCTTTTTTTTTTTTTTTTGAAGACGGAGTCTCACTCTTGTCACCCAGGTTGGAGTGCAGTGACTCGATCATGGCTTCCTGCACCCTCCACCTCCCGGGTTCAAGGGATTCTCCCACCTCAGCCTCGAGTAGCTGAGATTACAAGCATGCATGACACGTCTGGCTAATTTTTTTTGTAGAGACAGGGTTTCACTATGGGCTAGTCTTGAACTCCTTACCTCAAGTGATACACCCGCTGTAGCCTCCCATTACAGGCGTGAGCCACTGCGCCCAGCCCATAATTTTTTTTTAAAAGTTAGATTTCAGTAGCATAGGCATTTTCACCACAAGCAATCAGTAACCCAGAGGCTTCTGGGAACTCACAGCTCCTCAAGGTGAGATCATATCGACCTGAAAAGATTCCCGACTCCCATGCAGGAGCAATGCGGAGGGAGGGTGTCCAGTGTTTTAGCCCCTTTATGATCTCCGTTATACCCCGCCCCCCACCAAGACTCTGATATGGATAGTTGCGGTTTTCTTAACCTTACTATAAGTTTATAGAACATCTATACCAAAATTCTGGGCCTACTCTCCATTCCTGGCTCTGTGGATCCCAAGGATGCCCCCTTCCTCCAGAAAGAGGTCATCATCTATGTCGCTGGTGGGAACAGAACTCAGCACAACTTCTGGGAGGGTTCATTTGTCAATATCTATCACAATGACAAGAAACAAACTCTTTGGCCTAGCAATTCCACCTCCAGGAGTGTGTCCTACACTCAGGTGTTGACATAAGCTAAATGACAGTGTGCATTGGCCAGGCATGGGGGCTTATGCCTATAAATCCCAGTATTTTAGGAGGCCGAGGCGGGAGGACTGTTTGAGCCCAGGAGTTTGAGACCAGCCTGGGCAAGATGGCAAGATTCCTGTCTCTGAAATAAATAAATAAATAAATAAATAAAATAAATGACAGTGTCTAAAGTTATTCACTACAACATTGTAATAGTAAAAGGCTGGAAATGATACAAACGCCTGTCTTTAGGGGCCTCGTTAAAAGAGCCCTGTAAATCCCTCCCATGGAATATGAGGTGGCTGTAGAACAACTAAGGTTGTAAGAACAACAACTCTGAATTACCAGAAACTGAGCAACAAAAGTAAGGTCCAGGGCGGGCACGGTGGCTCACATCTGTAATCCCAGCACTTTGGGAGGCCGAGGCAGGAGAAGCACTTGAGCCCAGGAGTTCCAGACCAGCCTAGGCAACATAGTGAGATGCCCATCTCTACAAAAAATTTTTAAAAATTTAGCCAGGTGGGGTGGTGCCCACCTATAGTCCCAGCTATTCTGGAGGCTGAGATGGAAGGATCGTGTGAGCCCAGCAGGTCTAGGCTGAAATGAGCCATGATCACGCCACTGCACTCCAGTCTGGGCAACAAAGTGAGACTCTGTTTCTAAAATAAATAAACAAATAATAAATAAATAAAATGTACTATTCAATGGTTTTGCAATTAATTTTCTAAAATTGTGGTTAAAAAGAGATAACAGAAAATTTGCCATTTTAGCTATTTTTGAGTGTATGACTCAGTGGCATTCATTACATTCATAGTGTTGTGTAAAACTGGATATCCACGTGTAAAAGAATGGAGCTGGACCATTACACTCTAAACACAAATTAGAACGGATCCCTCATGTCTTTTTATAACTTCCAGTTTTGGGAAGTTTCTGTACTATCTAATTTTTAAAAGTTAGCTTGGCATGGTGAGGGGCACCTGTGGTCCCAGCTACTTGGGAGGCTGAGGTGGGAGGATTGCTTGAGGTCCGGAGTTAGAGGCTACAATGAGCTATGATCATGCCACTGCACTCCAGCCTGGGTGACAGTAGACACTGTCTCTTAAAAAATTTTTTTGGAGAGGAAAAAAAAAACAAAAAAAGACAAGCTGTTCCTAAGGTGCCTGGGAATCCTAGCCCTCACAGCCTTCTTCATTTAGCATCTTGCTTCCATGCCTCCGGTTCCATCCCATGTGGTGATGGTACACATGAAACCCGTCTCCTCCTTCATTTCCACAAGAGACCCCATTGCACACAGCCACTGGAGGTACAATAAATAAGTTTTAATGAGATTTTGGGCGCTGGAGAAAGACAAGGAGCTTATGTGCCACCAAAGCAACCAATGTTCCTTTGTCTCCCCAACTCTGTGGGGTCCCACTGGCCTCATCACCCCTTGAACCCTTTGCCACTGCCATCCTGCTGGTTCGTATCTCTTCCCCACACTTCTCTGTTCCCCACTCTTCCATCTCTGTCCACAGCAGATCCTCCGTCCCACTTATTTTCTCTTGCAGAGCAGCTCAGGCTTTGTATTCTCATTTAGCATCTTGGCCCAAGGTCTTTTCTCCCTCAAGGTATTTTCCCAAACAGTTTTCTTTATAAGAGGAATTCTGGTGTCTGCCCTCAAGATCATAGACCTTTTTAAAGTAAACTTATCAGTTGCATCTGAGCAGCTCGGCCTCCTGGGTCTTGGGTCGCATCCATCTTGGTCCTATAGGAGCATGTCCTGAGCAACTGCAGTGCCGCCTCCCCCTGCATCCCCTCCCCCTGGAGCTGGAAATAGCATTTGCTTCTTTTGTGGGTTATTTCCTGCCAGTCCCAGCTTGCTGGCTGCAGATGCTGGCCAAAAGTGGCTGCAGCTGACTACCTTCAAGTTCATGTCCAGTAGTTGTCTCTGCTCCTTGGACACGCCACAGGCAGCTGCTTGCGGCCTGAGTTGCAGCCTCTGGTGACCAGGGTCAGCGGCTATTTCTTGTAACCACAGAAGTCTGACGGATACAGAGAATTGGAAGCTCAAGGCCAGAGGCCAAATTTTTACCAAAATTCTCTGGTGGTCCACACCCTTCTGTGTGGTCTGCTATGCAGTAGAGGCTTAACCTTGCCCAAACAAAGATCTGGCCCTTTATCCTCAGCTCCTGGGCATTCATCTCCAAGCCCTTGGAATATCCTGCTGGTAGCTGATCTGAGAGTCTTGGGCCACTCTGGGCCACATCATAAATGATGTGATTTATGGTGGGGGTCTTGGGCCACACGGTATTGGCTTGATGTATGAGGTCAGTCATGTGGGTGGTGAGCTGCTTAATTCGGCATTTTGGGAGGCCAAGGCAGAAGTATCACTTGAAGCCAAGAGTTCAAGACCAGCCTGGGCAACACAGGGAGACCTCATCTCTACAAAAAATAAAAAGATTAGCCAGACATGGTGGCACATACCTGTAGTCGTAGCTACTCAGGAGGCTGAGGTGGGAGGATGACTTGGAGTTGAGAAGTCAAGGCTGCAATGAGCTGTGATTTCACCAATGCACTCCAGTGGGCCAACAGAGCCAGACCCTGTCTCAAGACAAACAAAAAACTCTGGACACGAAGATCTCGAGTGAGCTGCTCTGGTTGGCAGTACTTGCATGTCATCACGTGTGTTGCTGTGAGAATCAGGTGCTGCCTCTATGGCTCCACTGGGAGACAGCAGCTGGTAGCCGGCGCCTCATCTCTCCTGGAGTGTGGGCTGTGCACCTCCTCCCTGTGCTGATCTTAATCCCTATCTTTTTACTGTAACAAGCTGTAACTGTGAGCCTAACAGCTTTCCTGAGTCTAGTGAGTCCTTCTAGCAAATGAACGGAGGGTGGTCTTGGAGACTTCTGAACTTGCACCTGCCTCCCTCGTTTTGAGGTCTGGCACAGGGAGGGAGGCTGGTCTCTTTGGAGGGGGTCTTCATCCATTGGGGCGGGGTCCAACTCCGGAGGCCCATGTCCTTGCCAGCTCCAGTCTCTCTCCCTGCTCAGTCCCGACGGTGTCACCTTGTGCCCTCTGTCTGTGGATCCTGGCAAAAGCTGGCCTCTCTGCTCACATCTGAATAGGAGATATACTAGAAGAGGGTTTTCACACTTTAGCCTCAGGGTTCTTTTGAACAAAATCAAACACCTTCCCACCAAAGCCTAATGTGCAAAGAACGGCAGGCCCATCCCCTCCCCTCTCCCTGGAAGCCAGGGCGGTGCTTCTCAAGGTGTGGCCACGGGTGGAATTGAGGCCGGGTCGGGGGACGGTGGATATTAAAATGCAGATTCCCTGGCCCTATCACAGACCAGACTGTCTGGGGCTGCGTCTTAGCAAACTCTACAGCGGATTCTGCCCAGCAGGAAGGGTTGGGAAATGCTGCTTGGGGCACCAGGAGAAAAGACCCAGGCTCTTGCGGGCATCTGGAGACGTCTGGTCTGTAGTCTGTGCAGACCCCACACCCTCCTTAGCTCCAACACTGCACTTACCCCATTAGCCGAGGCGCTGGCATGCTCCTTACCTGGGGAAATAGGAGGGGAAGTCGTCAGGAAGGCATAATGCTGGGAAGCATGGGAAGAAGACATGCCTGGGTGTCAGGGCCCTGAAAATGTCAAGTTCTGCCTCTGCTATTACATGCGGGCGCCATTTCCCTTAATGGTATACACGTGTGTGAGACAGGGATGGCGGGGGTGCTCTGTAAGGATCTGGTCATTCAGTTATTCACTTGGTTATTAAATATCCATAAATATCGAGCCTGGCTCTAGAACCAGATGGATGGGTTCAAATTCCATCTCTGTCCTTTAGGAGCTGTGTGAACTTGGACAAGTGACTTAACCTCTCTGTGTTGCAGTTTCCTGGACTATTCAACAGGGGTGTATTTAGCAAATAGTAGTTATTATTCAGCAAATAGTAAATGTCTATTTTGTGCCAGGTACATTCTAAGTGCTGGGGACATAGCTGTGAACAAAAGAGATAAAAATGCCTGTTCTTGGCCAGGCATGGTGGCTCACGCCTGTAATTCCAGCACTCTGGGAGGCTGAGGTAGGCAGATTGCTGGAGTCTAGGAGTTTGAGACCAGCTTGGGCAACACAGCGAAACTCCATCTCTACTAAAAATATAAAAAATTAGCCAGGCATGGGAGCGCATGCCTATAATCCCAGCTACTCGAGAGGCTGAGGTGGGAGAATCACCTGAGCCTGGGAGGTTGAGGCTGCAGTGAGCCAAGATCACACAACTGCACTACTCCAGTCCGGGCAACAGAGTGAGATCTTGTCTCAAAAAGAAAAAAAACCAAAAAACAAAAACCAAAAACCTGCTCTTGTGCAGTTTATGTTAATAATAACAATAATAGGGTGGGCGCAGTGGCTCACGCCTGTAATCCCAGCACTTTGGGAGGCCGAGGCAGGCGGATCACAAGGTCAGGAGATCGAGACCACAGTGAAACCCCGTCTCTACTAAAAATACAAAAAATTAGCCGGGCACGGTGGCGGGCGCCTGTAGTCCCAGCTACTCAGGAGGCTAAGGCAGGAGAGTGGCGTGAACCCAGGAGGTGGAGCTTGCAGTGAGCCGAGATTGTGCCACTGCACTCTAGCCCGGGGGACAGAGTGAGACTCTGTCTCAAAAAAAAAAAAAAAAAAAAGAGATAATAATAGTAACAATAATAGTAATAATAGCAATCACAATCTGGGGTGTGAGAGCCTAGTGGATCCTTGGCCCTGGCTTGGGGGTCAGGGAGGGCTTCCTGGAAGAGGCAGCATCTGTCCGGGATGTGAGGCAGCAGCTTTGTTTAGTGGTTGAGGGAAAAGCTTGGTAGTCAAAGATCTGGCTTCTTCTCTCCATCAACCACTTTCCAGCTGTTTGACCATTAGCAGGTAACTTCATCTGTCAAACAAATATTTCCTCCTCTGTAAAATGGGGCTCATGGGAGAACCACTTTGCTGGGTGCTCCTTGATGAGATTGTACAGGCCAGGTGTGGTGGCTCACGCCTGTAATCCCAGCACTTTGGAGGCTGAGGTGGGTGGATCACATGAGGCCAGGAGTTCAAGACCAGCCTGGCCAACATGGCAAAACCCTGTCTCTCCTAAAAATACAAAAATTAGCTGGGCACGGTGGTGCGTGCCTGTAATCCCAGCTACTCGGGAGGCTGAGGCATGAGAATCGCTTGAACCTGGGAGGTGGAGGCTACAGTGAGCCAAGATCGCGCCACTGCACTCCAGCCTGGGCGACAGACAGAGAGCCTATCTCAAAAATAAATAAATATATAAATAATAAAAAAAATTAGAAATTGAAATCGAGGGGGTTACACACACAAAGTGGCACGTAGACGGTGCTCAGCAAAGTATTGCTCCTTTGATTACAGAATTAGCTGGCGCACTTCTCCAGAAGGAGGGTGCTCCAGGCAGGGAAACGGCCTGTGCAAATCTCTTGAGGTGTGACAGCATCAGACCCTTTTAGAGCTGAGGATCAGAGGTGCCAGTTCCTGCCAACTTCTCCTAGGAGTCACTCCTGAACAAGGCAGATGGAGTAAGGCTGAGGGGTTAGGCATTATTTCACCCTCTATCCATCTGGCAGGGACTCCCACATCACCTGAATTAAATTTCAAAGTCCCTACCACAGCCTTAAGGCCCTATATGCTCTTCTCCCACTCTGTAAATAAGATTTGTAAATGAACCAGTGAACGAGACTCCCTGGCTCTGCACCATCATTGGTCAAATGGGGGAAACCTCATGGCAGTGGGGTGATGATTCAGTGAGAAGCACATGGGAAGGACTCAGCACAGAGCCCAGCACATAGTAGGTGCTCAATTATGGCAGCTCTGGTGATGCTCACTCGAGGGAGACAGATGATGGCACCAAAGAAACTCTCGGGAACATCTGAACCGATAGAAATAAAGCCCGATCCCCACGAGGGTCAGAAGAATCACGATTCCCAGAATCAGGAAGATGATGATGTTACTGGACATGCCTGAGTGCTCACTGGGAGGTCCCTCTGAAAGACAAGGAAACAGGTATTTAGGTAAGAAAACTCTTGGGGTTTATCCCTCATTCTTGAAATGGCATCTCAAATTTCCTTGGGGAGCCGCCACTCCACCTGCCTCAGTCTAGTTAATTTAGGTGGACTGGATCCCACCCTCTAGTTCCTAGAATGGTACTTTGACACAGGCCTGGCCAATCAGAATATTCCATTCTCCCTGGCTGCTATGATTGGTTCATAGGTGGGCTGTGGCCTAAGCTGGGCCAATGAGAGCCAGCCCTGGGACTTTGGCTACAGTTATTGAAAGTGGTGTGTTTTTTTCTCCTGCTGTTGCTATTGTGGTAGGATGTAAGCCTGTCGCTGCTGAGGGCCATCTTGCTTCAAAGGCTGCCTGGGAATAAAGCCAGTATAACAAAAAGAGACAAGAGATGTACAAAATAAAAGTTTCTGGGTTACATGGTTGGAGCCCCTGGATCTAACCATAAACTGAAGGTGAATTTTCAATACAGTCTTGTTTTGTTTGTTTTTTTGTTTAGACTACTTTGTGTTTCTGTCAATTGCAATTGATAGAGGTCTGCCTAATACATTTGGAAAGGCCTGAGTCCCTGAGAGAGAGGGATTCCACATCTATCCCAACCTGTGTGTGTGGAGGGAGTGTATTCAGGCAGCTGAACAACGGTACCAGTGGTATAGGTATGGAGTTAACAGGGGAGTACAACTGGCCCCACTGGTCCTTTTGTGAGAAGGCTTAGGAGAAGGATGGGAGCCAGAGAGCACTGGAGAGGGAACCCTGCCTCGACCTCTTCCTTTGGTCCCTGTTCTCCCGACCCAGGGAGTTCCTCACCTTTGACCTGGACGGTCAGTTCTGCCTGGCGAGCTCCTAGGGCATTGGTGACGTTGCAGATGAAAGTTGTGTTGATTGGTTTGTCCACAGGACGGATCAGGAGCTGGGCGCCCTGGGCCACAGCGAAGGGTGGCAGGGGACCCATGGTCCTGGGAGTGACAGAAAGGTGAGGAGGTGGCCTCTGCTGCAGGTCCGGAGTGACAGTGATTGAGCACTCACTGCGTGCCAGGAACCCTCACACCCTCTATGGCATAAGCGGAGAGCAACTCTGGAGGCCCCCCAACTCTTCCCTTCCTCTCATGCCCACACCCAACCCATTAGCCAATCCTGTCGGCCCCGCCTTAAGATCTACCCAGAATCCCACCGCTCCTCAGGGCTTCCAGGACCACCTCCCTGCTCTGGCGCGGTGCATCCGGGCCCCCAGCAGCCGCCTCCACACTGGGCTCTGTTTCTGCCCTGGCCCCCTCATCTTTTCCCCACATGGCCACCAGAGGTCGCCTGTGAACCCTAAGTCAGTTCCCATCCCTCAGCTCAGTACCCTCTGGCGGCTCAGCCTGACAAGAGTTAAACCGAAGTCTTCTGTCACAGGCCCCACGTGATCTGGTCCCTGCTACCTCTGCCCACGTTTTCCATTAGTCTCCCCTTTGCTTCAGCCTCTGCATCCACAGTGGCCTCCTTGTTGGTCCTCAAACTCTCCAGTTAGGTGTCCGGTGTGTTTGCTTATGCAGGGACTGATGGATAGAAATGGGTTTGCCCATGCTGTTCCTTCTGCCCGAATGCTTTCCCCCCAGGTACCCACAGAGCTCACCCTCATCTCCTTCAGGCCTCTGCTGGGATGTCACCTTAGTAACACCTCACTTGGCCACCCTATTTCTTTTTTCTTTTTTTTTTTTTTTGAGACGGAGTCTCGCTCTGTCGCCAAGGCTGGAGTGCAGTGGCCGGATCTCAGCTCACTGCAAGCTCCGCCTCCCGGGTTCCCGCCATTCTCCTGCCTCAGCCTCCCTGGTAGCTGGGACTACAGGCGCCCACCACCATGCCCGGCTAGTTTTTTGTCTTTTTTGGTAGAGACGGGGTTTCACCGTGTTAGCCAGGCTGGTCTTGATCTCCTGACCTCGTGATCTGCCCGTCTCGGCCTCCCAAAGTGCTGGGATTACAGGCTTGAGCCACCGCACCCGGCCTGCCACCCTATTTCAACTGTGACGATCACCCTTCCCATTCCCTTCTCTCTTTTATTTAATTATTATTTTTTTGAGACAGGGTCTCACTCTGTCACCCAGGTTGGAGTGCAGTGGCGCCATCTTGGCTCACTGCAACCTCCACCTCCTGGGTGTACAGAATCTCCCCACCTCAGCCTCCTGAGTAGCTGGGACTACAGGTGTGTGCCACCACACCCGGCCAATTTTTGTATCTTTTTTGGTAGAGATGGGGTTGTGCCATGTTGGCCAGACTGGTCTCGAACTCCTAGCCTCAAGTGATCCTCCCATCTCTGCCTCCCAAGGTGCTGGGATTACAGGCATGAGCCACGACACCCAGTCCCATTCCCTTCTCTGCTTTATCTTCTCCATGGTATTTATCACCATTGCATACACACTACACACTTTATGACTTTATCTTGCTTCTTGTTTCTTTCACCATTATAATGGAAGCTCCATATGGGGAGGAAATTTGGTCTGTTTTATTGACTCGCATATGTTGGTTAGTTGCACCTGGCTTACTTACTACAGTAAGCAGTCAAGAAATACTGGTTTAATGAACAGAGGTGGAGGAGATGGAAGCATCGGGCTTTGGGCACTCTGCAGACCTGGGATGCAAACGCAGCCATCCGGATCAAGAGCCTGAATTGTGGCACTTTGAGGCAGGACAGTAAAGGCACCGTCATACCAATCGAAACCTTTGACCAGCAATTCCTTCCACTGACAACTGCTGACAAGTGACCACTGGGGATGGTCACCATCATGGCGTTTGCAGAGTTGAAAATGGAAAATGACATCTGTGTCCTCTACTGGGGACTGGTTAAATAACTGATGTCATCTACATATGTTGGAATCCCTTCCCTGCCCTTTGGGAGGCCCAGGCGAGAGGACTGCTTGAGTACAGGAGTTCAAGACCAGCCTGGGCAACATAGTGAGATCCTGTCTCTATTCTTAAAATTTTTTTTTTTTATTAAAGTGATGGAATCCCAGCAACATTGAAAAAGGGGCCAGGTTAGCCAGGCGTGGTGGTGTGTGCCTGTAGTCCCAGCTATCTGGGAGGCTGAAGCTGGAGGATCACTTGAGCCCAGGAGTTCAAGGCTGCAGTGAGCTGTGATTGTGCCACTGCATTGCAGCCTGAGCAACAGAGTAAGGCCCTGTCTCAAAAAACAAACAAACAAACAAAAAACAGGGGATCTGGGGGTGCTCTGAAGTGCATAATATGATTGATGGATGAATGGAGGGACCGAAGGAATCACAGAAACATGATAAAGCAAGCACAGTAAAATGTTAGTGGGGGAATTCACGTGGTGGAATCTTAAGTGTTCACTGGAAAATTCCTACGATTTTTCTGTATGTTTGACAGTCTTCCTAATACAACGTGGGGGAAAATGGAGTGTGGATCTCTGTGCTTTGACATGGGAAGATATTCACAAGATACAGGAAAAGTTTCAAAATTATATGTATAGCATAATTCCAGTCTTTGTTTAGAAACAGAGAAAAAAGACAGAAGGATGTATAATAAGTGGTCACTGGGTATTTCTGGAGGTGGCTGGGTACACTTGACTATAGGTGCTTCTTTATTCTTTTTTCTCATAACTAATTTAGTTGATATTTCTACAGTGGACACAAGTTACTTTGGTAATAAGGAAAAAGACGTAAGGCTGGGCGAGGTGGCTCACACCTGCAATCCCAGCACTTTGGGAGGCTGAGGTGGGTTGATTGCTTGAGCCCAGGGGTTGGAGACCAGCCTGGGTAATGTGGTGAAACCCTGTCTCTGCAAAAAAATACAATGAAATTAGCTGAGTATGGTGGTGTGTGCCTGTAGTCCCAGCTACTCAGGAGGCTGAGGCGGGAGGATCACCTGAGCCCAGGGAGGTCCAGGCTGCAGTGAGCTATGATCACACCGCTGCACTCCAGCCTGGGCGACAGAGCCCCTTCTTAAAAAAAAGAAAAAAAGGCGGTTCAGTAAAATTATGTATTATAAAATTTTGTATTATCCCTTTGCCTTTTTCTCATCCTGCTCTTGACCCCAGTTTCAGTATGAATCTGGAGAAATCTTATTGCTGTGAGCCTCAACTTTCTCATCTAGACAATGGGGATAGTACTTGCTCCATCCAGAGATAACCAAGTAGGTTACACAAGGTGACGGTGAGGTGGTTACAGTCTAGCGTGGGGGTGTCCAATCTTTTGGCTTCCCTGGGCCACACTGGAAGAAGAAGAACTCTCTTGGGCCATACATAAAATACACTAACACTAATGATAGCTGATGAGCTAAAAAAAAAATTGCAAAAAAAAATCTCATAATGATTTAAGAAAGTTTACAAATTATGCGGCCTGCAGGTTAGACAAGCTTGGCCAAGAGGCGGAGGACCAGCTTTGGAGCCAGGGCTGATTCAAGGGCCGCTTCTGCCCTCTCGTGGCTGGTCTTTAACCTGGGCATGACAACAGCTGCTGACTCTGCACAGCATGGGGTCACGTGGGATTCGGGGGAAGTACCGGGCACAGAGCAGGCACACCCCAAGAGCAGGTGCATCCACCAGCCAGGATTAAACCACCTGCTAAACGCCTCAACTGGAAAACAGAGATGTCAAAACAGAGATGCCCCCCCATTGGGGGACCCCGAAGTCAACCTCCTCTTTTTTTCTTTTCTGAATCCCCCTGCTCTCTTAGACCAGGATTCCAGGTCCCCAGCCTCTCCTCCCTCAGACCCAGGGGTCCAGGTCCAGCCCCTCCTCCCTCAGTCCCAGGAGTCCAGGCCCCCAGCGTCTCCTCCCTCAGACCCACAAATCCACACCCCCAGCCCCTCCCCCCTGAAACCCAGGACTCACGTGCTCCAGTTGTAGCCTGTGGGCTCTGGGTTGCTGCGAGCGTCGCAGGTCAGGGTGGCCTCATTCTGGCTGAGGTACCAGTTGTTATCATAGCCAGAGATGGATACCTCTGGGGGGTCTGCAGGAAATGGACACAGAGGTTCAGAGACAGGGAGACTTTGGGGAGCCGAGGGCTACGTGGGATTCACATCACTGCAGGAAAAGGCCTGGGGATATCTGGAAAACAGCGGGAGCTGCAGAGGCCTAGGAGTCGTCTAGGGAGATGGGGTGCCGCAGAGAGCAGAAGCCTGGGAGTCTGTGGTCAGTGGGCACATGGAGAGGGCTTCTGAGGACCTGCTTTTCTCCACTAGCTTTCCTGGGTGGCCCGGACCAGGCATGTCTTGGGTGTCCTGCGGGAAAAGGCCTCCTCCTTTTCTCACTCATAGGCAATGACCACTCATAACACACGGCAGTGTATTCAAGGCTCCGACAAGTCCTGCGGGAAAGAGTCCTGGATAACCCTGCTCTAGGCTGCTGCTCAGCCATCCCCGATGTGATTTCAATGTCCTCAGGGGGCAGGCCAATGAGACAGGGTTTTTTGGGGGGCGAGGGGTAGGAGTCAGTGTAGATCTCCTCCTCGCTTAGACCCAGTGACAGTGTTGAGGGACTCCAGGATAGACAGTACCTGAGGAAATCTGTGTACCACTTGCCTGGCGGGGGAGCAGGCAGTATAGACAATGATGGGAGGAACAGTATGAATGATGCCTAGAAGAGCTTGTGTGGATATTACTGATGGGCTCAGTGTAGACAGGATATTGGAATATTACAGTAGATGCTACATTGTCAGGCCAGTGTTGAAAATGTAGTGGTGGGGGTGAGATCACCCCCACCCCAGGAGCTGGTGAAATTAAGACAGGCCCTGTGTGTGTGTGTGTGTGTAGACAGTATTTGGATGAGCCAGTGTAGACAATGTGGGAGCTTAGTCTAGATCTGCGCTGTCCAATGTGGCACCTACTGGCCACATGTGACCATTGAGCACGCGAAATATAGCCAGGCTGAAATACACACCAGATTTCAAAGGCTTTACTAGGGCAAAATAAATGGGAAAGATCTCAAGAATAATTAAAAAAAACGATTACAAGTTGAAATAATATTTTGGGTATATTGGGCAATTATTAAAATTAACTTTGGCCAGGCTCATGCCTATAATCCCAGTACCTTGGGAGGTTGAGGCAGGAGGATCGCTTGAGCCTAGGAGTTTGAGACCAACCTGGGCAACATAGGGAGATCCTGTCTCTATAAAAAATAAAAATAGGCTGGGTGTGGTGACTCATGTCTGTAATCCCAGCATTTTGGGAGGCCAAGGTGGGTGGATCATGAGGTCAGGAGTTTAAGACCAGCCTGGCCAACGTGGTGAAACCCCATCTCTGCTACAAATACAAAAATTAGCTGGGCACTGTAGCCAGGGCTTGTAATCTCAGCTACTCAGGAGGCCGAGGCAGGAGAATCGCTTGAACCCGAGAGGCGGAGGCTGCAGTGAGCCGAGATCGCGCCACTGCACTCTAGCCTAGGTGACAGAGCAAGACTCCGTCACACACACACACACACACACACACACACACACACACACGAAAATTAGCTGGGCATGGTGACACATGCCTGTAGTCCCAGCTACTCAGGAGACTGAGGCTGAGGTGGGACGATCAATTAAGACCAAGAGATTGAGGCTGCAGTGAGCTGTGCCACCGCACTCCAGTCTGGGTGACACAGTAAGACCCCGCCTCAAATAAATAAATAGATAAATAAATAAACAAATACATTTCATCTCTTTCTTTTCTTTTTTTGATTTTGAGACAGAGTCTTGCTCTGTTGCCCAGGCTGGAGTGCAATGGCGTGATCTTGCTCACTGCAACCTCGGCCTCCCTGGTTCTAGCAATTCTCCTGCCTCAGCCTCCCGAGTAGCTGGGATTATAGGCACCTGTCACCATGCCTGGCTAATTTTTGCATTTTTTGAGACCAGCCTGGCCAACATGGTGAAACCCCGTCTCTGCTACAAATAGAAAAATTAGCTGAGGCAGGTGGCTCACTTGAGGTCAGGCTGGTCTGGAATGCCTGACCTCAGGTGAGCCACCTGCCTCAGCCTCCCAAAGTGCTGGCGTGAGCCACCGTGCCTGGTCTCTTTCTTTTAACTTTTTAATGGGGTGTCTGCTGGAGAATTAAAAATCCTATATGCGCTTGCGTGCTATTTCTGTTAGACAGCACTGGTTAGAGAGTCCCTGGGGCTGTCAGTGGAGATAAACGTGTGGGTGTCAATGTCGATGACGCCGTGAGGGAGCTGCTGGAGGTAACGCCGTGCAGGAGAACCAGGACAGATGCTGTCAGGGGCCGTGCAGACAGAACACAAGGAGGCCAGTGTGGTGATGTGGGGTGAGACTCCATAGCCTGTAAGTGAGCCAGTGTAGACAACATTGGGCAGAGGAGCATGGAGACTACACTGGGGGACTCTGCAGACACTGCTGAGGGGAGCCAGCACAAACAACGTGGGAAGATCAATGCAGCCAGCACCCGGCAGAGATGGTCGATCGTGGCTCAGGGGAACTGGTCGATACAATGTGGGAGGTGAATGCAGACAGTTCTCCAGGGAGTCAGTGTAGACAGTGTCGAGGGGCACTTTAGAGAGTGCCTAGGAGAACCAGTGTAGAAAAAGTGGGGTGTTTATGTAGACAGTGGTCACAGGAGCCAGTGTAGACACCATGTGAGACAGTGAAAACACCCCACAGCTGATGGCCGAAATAGCTGGTGTAGACAATGGGGATAGTGCTGTCTGTGGCCCAGAAGAGCCAATGTAGACAATGGTAAGGCAGTGTAGAAAATGGACAAGAGGCCAGGTGCAGTGGCTCACGCCTGTAATCTCAGCACTTCGGGAGACTGAGGCGGGAGGATCACTTGAGCCTAGGAGTTTAAGACCAGCCTGGGCAACATAGCAAAACTCTCTCTACAAAAAATTGTAAAATTAGCTGGGCATGGTGGCTGTACCTGTAGTCCCAGTTACTTGGGAGGCTGAGGGGGGAGGATCACTTGAGCCTGGAAGGTTGAGGCTGTAGGAGCCATGCTCATGCCCCTACACTCCAGCCTGGGTGACAGAGTGAGACCCTGTCCAAAGGAAAAAAAAAAAAAGGCCGGGCATGGTGGCTCATGCCTGTAATTCCAGCACACTTTGGGAGGCCGAGGCAGGCAGATCACCTGAGGTCAGGAGTTTGAGAACAGCCTGGCCAACATGGTGAAACCCTGTCTACTAAAAATACAAAAATTAGCCAGGTGTGGTGGCATGCACCTGTAATCCCAGCTATTTGGGAGGCTGAGGGGAGAACCACCTGAACTTGGGAGGCAGAGGTTACAGTGAGCCGAGACTGTGCCACTGTACTCCAGCCTGGGTGACAGAGTGAGACTTTATTTCAAAAAAAAAAAAAAAAGAAAGAAAGAAAGAAATGGACAAGGGAGTGGGTGTAGACAAGAAGGGCGGCAGTGCTGATTGTGGCCAGGAGAACCAGTGTAGCAATGTGGGGAAAGTCATTGTGGATAGTTGCCTGGGGAAGCAGGTGCAGGCAGTTTGGGGGCAGTGTAGACTGTGCTCAAGGGAGTCAACAGAGTGTGGGGTATCCGTGCAGACAGTGGCTAGAAGAGCCAGGGCAGACAATCTGGGTACCAGCATTGACTATGGCCCGAGTAAACTGGTGTAGGCAATAGGGACAGTGCTGTTTATGGCCCAGGCGAGCTGGTGCAGATAATGGGGGTGGGTCGTGTAGACAGGAGTCAGAGGAGCCATTGCAGATGAAGGAAGCAATGCCTACAGTGCCTTGGGGAGTAAGTGTAGACAGTGGTAGGGGCAGCCTGGCAGGGGATCTTGCCGTCACTGACTCGGGCACACTTACAGTAGACGGTGAGGTTCACAGTCAGCAGCTGAGGCTTCTCAAAGCTCTCGTGCTCCACCTTGCAGGTCACACTCTTGCCGTCCACCTGGCTTGAGGGCACCAAAATCCAGAGGCTGGTGACAGTGACTGTGCCAGACAGGAACCCTGGCGCCTGGCTGGTATTGGGCATCCCGCCCAGGTCTGAGTGCCAGGTGATGTGGGCCGGCGGGCGACCCCCTGTGGAGACGCAGCGGGCCACGGGCACCGGTTTTCCAGTGAGCTGGACCTTCTGAACCTCAGCTGTGTTCTGGGGCTTGGCTGGGAAGAGGAACAAAAGCAACAGGTCATTCAATGAACCCCTCCGTGGTAGAAGGAGGCATTCATTAAGGGTACAGGATGGCATGGTGGCTGGGTGGGGTGGCTCATGCCTATAATCCCAGAACTTTGGGAGGCTGAGGTTGGTGGATCGCTTGAGGTCAGGAGTTCGACACCAGCCTGACCAGGGGAAACTGTCTCTACTAAAAATGAGCCAAGGTGTGGTGGCACACACCAGTAATCCCAGTTACTTGGGAGGCTGAGGCCAGAGAACTGCTTGAACTTGAGAGGTGGAGGTTGCGGTGAGCTGAGATTGTCACTGCTCTCCAGCCTGGGCAACAGAGCGAGAATCTGTCTCAAAAAAAGAAAAAGAAAAAAAAAAAAAAAGGATACAGGATGGCATGGTTTAAACCCCTGCTGTGTCCCTGAGCAGCTGGGTGGTCTTGGGCAAGTCTGTGCCTCAGTTTCCTTGTCTGTTGACAGGGGTAGTGATGGCACCATAGGCAATAAGAATATGCAGGTGAAGCTGTCAGAATGGCACATAATAAGTGCTCCATAAATACTGTTTGCTGGAAAGTGCTGGGGCCCAGCAGTGACCAAAATAGCCCTGGTTCTGCCCTCATGGGTACAGTCCAAGGGGGCAGACAGACTCTTTCCTAGGCAGTGATGACTCGGAGAGGGCAGGGCTGGGAAGGGGAAACCCAAAGGGGATTATGCTAGTCTGGGGCTCAGTGGAGGAGAGGAAGCCTGAGCCCTGAAGTTGAGAAGGGAAGTGACTTGCCCACGGTGACACAGCTGTAAGCAGCAGAGCTAGGCTTTCACATAAGGTCTGTCTGACTCCAAAACCACCTTGACCATCTCTTAATCATCATCCTGGTGATTCCCAAACCTGGAACTTGCTTCCCCATCATTACCTGTATTCTTTACCGAAGATTTCTCCTTAACTTGACTTGCTGTTTCTGTTTTACCCTCATCCTAAACCATGACACCTGGAATCCCAGGCTTGCTGGAGCGACAAGAGCTGCCTGTGGTCGGGTGTTGTGTGCCAGGCACAGTTCCAAGCCCTTGACATTTCATGAGTTTCTCATGCACAGGCCTGGAATAGTTCTTGGCACATAAGCTTAAAAAAACCAAACCAAACCAAACTAAACAAAACAAAAACAAGTTGGGCGTGGTGGCACATTCCTGTAATTCCAGCTACAGGAGGGTAGGAACATCCCTTGTGCGCAGGAGTTCCAGGCTGCAGTGAGGACCTGCTGTGACCACACTACTGCACTCCAGCCTGGGCGACAGAGCTAAACTCTGGCTCAAAAAAAACAGGGTCAGTTTTCTTGAATCCTCATGGTGATCCCCATCCCACAGATGAGGAAACTGAGGCACAGAGATTTCTTGCTCAAGTTCCAAGAGGAGGGCCTCATGGAGCTCATGAAAATGAAAGCAGATCCCCTCCTCTTTTGGGTATCAGGATCCTTGCTTTCCTGTCTGTCTGTTTCAACTTTCTCCTTTTTCACCAAATAAAGTAACAGTAACTGACAGCTCTAAGGGGCTCACATGGGCCAGCGGTGAAGCTCTAAGGCTGCACCGGGACACTCAGGACAGCTTTCCAAGGGTGATACTATTGTCACCAACCCTTTTACAGATGAGGAAAGGAGGGGCCCAGAAGAGGCCACCCAGGCCTCCTCCCTTCCTTTTGGGTCCCCTCCCAGCTCCCTTTCCAATACACACCTCCCTCTCCCTAAGGGCCTTCTAACCCGAGGCTTGGGGGGTCCTTACTCCAGGAGATCTCTGCTCCCTTCCTGCCCTGCAGCCTCTCCCCCCATGTGCCTCCCCCCACTCCACCCCCATCATTGCGCTGCCCCTCCTTTTGTCCCCAGGGAATCTGCTGTGGAGGGAATCCCCCTCCCTCCCAGGCCTCCCCACTCTTTGCTGACTTCCCTGATCCTCCCACCAAGTCTCCACCTTTCATTCAGACTCCCCAAAGCCCCGGCTCACCAAGCACTCGGAGCCAGATATCCACGCTCCTGCTGCCCTGTGGGAACGCGACGAACAGGCAGGTGTAGTTGCCTTCATCCTCGACACGCAACCCGAACATCCTCAGCGAGGCATCCCGGAGCTCTGTGCCCAGTCTGGCAGCCACGAATTCCAGCCGTTTGGGCTCCGAATAGTTGGGGCCCTGCGTTTGGTGGAAGACGGCCATGCTGCCGGATTCACCATGCCGCGACCAAGTCAGCTGTGACACGTGAGTCTCCTCCATGCCGGGCACCTGTAGGTAGCAGGGCAGCGTCACGGAGTCGCCCAAGAAGCCGGGCACCTGGGTGGGCGCCTGCACGACGATGTCCCCTGCGGAGAACCGAAGAGAAGGTGTCAGACCCGGGGCGTTCCTGGGCTAGATAGTGAGGGGCTCCGGGAGCCCGGGCACCTGGGCGTGCAATTGCACGCTGGGGCCCTGGAGACCTGGTGGACGGTGGGGTGTGGGGGGAGGGGGGACTGGGGCACTAGTTGGGGTCAAGGCAGGCGAGGAGGTAAGGGCGTCCGGGATGGTCTGCAACTTGGCCGTGTTCCTTCACTTTGGCTATTTATTACTATATTTCTTCTATTATTACCGTATTTCCCTTAATCTCAACATCACTGATTTAAAAAATTGTGGTAAATATTGTGGTTAAAAAACTAAATTTACCATTTAAGCCATTTAAAGCATAGAGTTCAGTGGCACTACGCACATTTCACAGTGTTGTGCAACCGTCACCATTATACAGCTCCAGAACTTTTTCTTTTCTTTTCTTTTTTTTGAGACGGAGTCTCGCTCTGTCGCCCAGGTGGAGTGCAGTGGCATGATCTCTGCTCATTGCAAGCTCTGCCTCCGGTGCTCAAGCGGTTTCCTGCCTCAGCTTTCTGAGTAGCTGGATGACAGACTCCCACCACCACACCCGGCTAATTTTTTAATTTTTTTTTAGTAGAGATGGGGTTTCACCATGTTGGCCAGGCTGGTCTTGAACTCCTGACCTCAAGTGATCCTCCTGCCTCGGCCTCCCAAAGTGCTGGGATTACAGGTGTGAGCCACCGCACCTGGTCCAGAACTTTTTCATCACACCGGTGTCGTAGCTTTCACATACCATGACTGTCGTTATTTACAGCACAATTGCCATTAGGGGTTAGAATACCCCCAATGTAGAAAATGGGGAGAAATCCTGCATCTTCAAATCCATGAAAGGCTGTATTATTACTCTGGGTGGATCCTGGTTGGAAGAATGTGGGGGATCGTGGCACAAGAGGAAGGCAATTATAGTGAGGCTTCAGGCCGGTTACTTAACCTGTCTGATTCTTTTTCCTAGTTTGTACAATGAGACTTAGAACAGTGCACACTCACAGGGCGCTGACACATTCAGGGCCTATTCTGGGTGCTTCACATATATCTTGGCATTTAATCCTCAAATAGCCCCCTGAGGCCAGCACTACTGTTAACATCATTTTACAGACAGGGAAACTGACACAGAGTATAGCGTCCTCCAAGTCATACAGAGGTTTAGTGGCAGAGGTGGGATTTGAACTCGGGTGGTCAGAGACTGACCTCTAATCCCCCAGGTCCTATATAAAAATCTTTCTGCTAAGGGCCCTAGCACATAGTAGGTCCTCAACATGTGTCAGTGCTTATTGACACTAATAAACATAGTCTTATGCATTCTTTTTTATTTTTTAATTTTTTTAATTTTTATTTTTTGTGTGTGTGCGGTATTTATTTCAAATGTTTGTTAAAACAGCACTGTTATTTCTCAGGACAAGAGCAAAGATCACCCCCTGCAGAAGCTTGGGAACTATGTACAGAACTTTATAGAACAAAGGCAATACTTTAGCTTAAGCCTGTCTGCTGACCAGAGAATGGAATTCTGCGTGGACTCAAGGAACAAAAGGAAACTAGGCAGGGAGAGGGAAGAAAAGTGCCCATCTGAATCAAACTTCAGCCGCTATCAGGGCACATCTTCTGGTGGTCACAGATTGTAGGCTGTTTTTTGGAAGATTCGGGTTCAGCACAGGATTCCATTTGTCTACTTGGCTATACCCCCGGCTGAGGTGCCATGGGGTCGATGTCACTCCAGTTCCTGGCCAGCCAAACTCCGGCTGCAAAGAGTCCCAAATTTAGTATCAAGTTCCTCCAGAAGTCATTCCTATCAGTGGCAAAGCGGTATACGCCCCAAAGCCAATCTCCCACGTTGTCCGGTATTTTGGGAGTTTCGTTAGCCGAGCCAGCAGCACTCACCTAGACCCCACAGGAAGCCATAGTAGCAAGCTTCGCATGGGCCTCAGTGGAGGTTTCTTTTTTATTTTTAAATTTTTATTTAGCTAATTATTTTTGTAGTGATGGGGTCTTGCCATGTTGCCCAGGCTGGTTTTGAATTCCTAAACTCAAGTGATCCTCCCACCTCAGCCTCCCAAAGTGTTGGGATTACAGGCATGAGCCACTGTGTTTGGCTGCAATCAGCCTGGGCAGCATAGAGAAACCCTATCTCTAACAAAAATACAAAAAAATTAGCCAGGTGTGGTGGTGAGCACCTATAATCCCAGCTACTCCAGAAGCCACAGTGAGAGGATCACTTGAGCCTGGGAAGTCCAGGTTGCAGTGAGCCAGGATGGTGCCACTGCACTCCAGCCTGGGCAACAGAGCAAGACCTTGTCTCTCTCTCTCATACACACAGATACACAATAAATATATATATACACACACACAAAATATATAAATACATAAAATATATATTATTTATTTACTCATTAAATGTACAATAAAATATATTTTCTTATATAGATAACATGTATGTTATAAATATATTTAATATTTACTAAGAGATATATTGTACATTATGATATAATATATTATTATTTATATAATACATAATATATATATTTATCAGGAGACCAGCCTGGCCAACATGGTGAAATCCTGTCTCTGCTAAAAATACAAAAATATTAGCCAGGCATGGTGGCACATGTCTGTAATCCGAGCTCCTCGGGAGGCTGAAGCAGGAGAATCGCTTGAACCCGGGAGGAGGAGGCAGCAGTGAGACAAGATCAGGACATTGCACTCCAGCCTGGATGATGGAGTGAGACTGTCTCAAAATTAAAAAAAAAAAAAAAAAAAATGAATGAATGGCCAGTCCCTTGGAGTCAGACATTGGGGGTCAGAGGGGTAACGGTGTCAAGTGTCACCCACTGTCCGCCTCCCCAACTTCAACCATCCTCTCCGTCCAGACCCAGCCCGCCAGCAGGCTGCTGGGTTATGGCCTGGGTGTGCTGAGCAGGAACCTGGGTAAGGTAATCCCGCATGAGTCACCATCTGCTGATTTTCCGAGATTCTCTTGCCTTTTTGGGAAATGTCCGCACCCAACTCCATCCCCTTTCCGAGGGGCCCAGAGGAGGGTCTCGTGCCCACCCTGTGTTGCTGCCAATTTCGAGGAAGTTCTAAACCCAACTCCGACCGCTCTCCGGATGGCTACGAGGAGGGTCCTGCCCTCGCCCCGTGTTCCTTCAAACCCCGGGGCAGAGATGGGGGGTGGGTGGCGCCGGGCGGCGCCGTCATCTTCGGGGACCCAAGGGGCCAAATACCCGGCTTGGATCCGGAGCTGGAAGCGAGAGAGGGGCCGCCGGACTGCGCGGAGGTCACTCACCGGTTCCTGGGGGTGGCCAGGACAGCACCAGTAGCGCCAGCAGCAGCGGAGGCCATGCGGCGGCCATGGTTCGGGCCATGCCAGTTGCTCCGGACAGCTGGGCCTCGGGCGGACACCTCCTTCTCGCTTCCCGGCGCCGCTCGCTCTGCCGCGGCCGCTGCGAGTCCAGCCCCCGGAGCTCAGGTCCTGGAATCCCCGGGGGGCCGCTCCGTCAGTGCCTGGAGTGGGAAGGGGAATACCCACTTCTTCAAATTCCAGACCAGGGAGCCGAGGGAAGTTGGCGGCGAGTCCCCTCAGGCGCGGGGGCGTCACCCAGGCTGCGCCCCCCCCCACGTCCCGGCGCGCCTGCGCCTGCGCAGGTCTCTCCGGGCGCTCAGTCCCGCTACAGACGCGCGCTCGCTCCCTCAGCGCGCTCTAGAAGAGGCGGCTTCCCGTGTGAGGACGCCCACATCCCAGGTGAGGAAACGGAGGCACGCGGAGAGATTCAGCAGCTTACTAACGACTCGCGGTTGCCGAGTGGCAGAGCTGAGGTTTCAACTCGTGATGGGACAGATCCTGAGCCCGCCAGGCTGTCCTTCCACCCAGCCTAAACCCATGGGCTTTGGGGTCAGACAAGACCTGGGCTCATGTTGAGCAAGTGGTTTCTCCTCGAGGGCCCTCAGATTCTTTATCTGAAAAATGGGCATAGTAGGGCGCGGTGGCTCAGCAATTTGGGAGGCTGAGGCGGAAGGACTGTGTGAGCCCAGGAGTTAGAGGCTGCGGTGAGCCACCCTCGCGCCACCGCACTACAGCTTGGGTGACAGAGCCAGACCTGTCTCAAAAAAAAAAAAAAAAAGGTTGGGGGCTGGGGCGCAGGCGCAGTGGCTGACCCCTTTAATCCCAGCACTTTGGGAGGCCGAGGCAGGAGGATCAGCTGAGGTCAGGAGTTCAAGGCCAGCCTGGCCAACATGACACAAACCCATCTTTACTAAAAATACAAAAATTAGCTGGCATGGTGGCACATGCCTATAATCCCAGCCACTAAGGAGTCTGAGACAGGAAAATCACTTGAACCTGGGAGGTGGAGGTTGCAGTGAGCCAAGATCAGGCCTCTGCACTCCAGCCTGGGTGACAGAGCGAGACTCTGTCAAAAAAAAAAAAAAAGAAAGCAAAAAGGGCATACAACGTGGTCTGTAAAGCTTAAACAAGGAACTGCTTAGCTCAATTTCAGGGATATAGTGTGTAATAAATAAAAAGCAGATATACCAACAATAGCAGCAGTGGCAGTGACAATTATTGTTATTGTTGCTTTACAGTTGCCATCAAATAATAATGTTCATGAGAATGGTAATTCATTCATTCTTCACTCAACGTGTATTTATTGAGCCAGTCAGTATCCCAGGCGCTGGGGATACAGCAGAAAATATGACAGACAAAAATCTCTGCCTTTAATGAAGACCATGTTCTGGTGGAGGGAAACAGACCATAAACAGATTAATACCAGAACTCCAGCAGGTCTGGGGGAGATAAGGGTTATAGACCAACCTGCAGTAGGGAGAGGCGAGGAGGGTGGGAGGAAGGGAGGGGGAGAGAGAGAGAAATAGAAACAGAGAGAGACACTCAGAGATAAGGGCTGGGAGACAGAGATAGAGAAAGATTGAAAGAGATAGAGACACAGCATAGACAGAGCGAGATGAGATTGAAATGAGAGGTGACAGAGAGACTCAGAAAGTCAAACCCTAAGAGAGAGAACCCAAGAGACTTCCTGGTCCCCAGAGGTGTCTGTCCTGGCCAGGGTCTCCATGAGGCTGACTAACAGCTCTTGTCCCTGTTCTCTGACATCCTTATATCCTTTTTATTTTTGTTTTTTTTTAGACAGGGTCTCACTATTTCACTGAGGCTGGAGTGCAGTGGCGCCATCATTGCTCATTGCGGCCTCCACCTCCTGGGCTCAATTCCCTCAGCCTCCTGGGTAGTTGGGACCATGGGCATATGCAATCACGCCCAGCTAGTTTTTAAATTTGTTGTAGAGACAGGGTCTTGCCATGTTGCTCAGGCTCATCTTGAATTCCTGGCCTCAAGCGGTCCTCCCACCTTGGCCTCCCAAAGTGCTGGGATTACAGGCATGAGCCACTGTGCCCGGTCCCACATTCCTGTATCTTTTTGTAAAATCTCTCCTTTGGCTTTTGGCTGGCTTGAAGCTTTCTTTCCCCGGGTGCCCTCTCTAACTTAGATCTGATTCTTGTGTATGACACATCTGATGCTTGGGGTCTCTCACCCTGGATGTATGTAGGTGAATTTCTAAATGGAAACATGGAGGCTGGTCTCTTGGAAATCTCTGAATTTTCTGTCACTCTTGTTCTGCTGAGTTATTTCCAAATTGGGAATCTGTGGCCATTGTTATGTTCCTTCTCTGGACGATGCCATCACCATCTGGGGTTCCCCTACCTCTCTGGGCTCCCCAGTTCCTATCTCCAGGGCCTCCTCTCAGGGCCCTGGAGGGTCAGAGGCTGCTCTGAAGAAGCAGGCTTTGAAGAAAAAGCAAGTTTGGTTCGGGGCATATCTGCTTGCTTCTGTGTTTCTCTGTCAAGAGTCTAAATTCCTTGAGTGTTTGGACCAGACATTTTCTTCACTCAAGTGCTGAAATATCATCTGAAAAAATAGTGAATGGAGATCTCCAATGGGCATCCTATTTTTTGTGTGTTTGTTAGTTTGTTTGTTTTGAGACAGAGTCTCGCTCTGTCTCCCAGGCTGGAGTACAGTGGCGTGATCTCAGCTCACAGCAGCCTCCGCATCCAGGTCAAGTGATTCTTGCGCCTCAGCCTCCCAAGTAGCTGGGATTACAGACCTGCACGACCATACCCAGCTAATTTTTTTGTGTTTTTTAGTAGAGACGGAGTTTCACCATGTTGGCCAGGCTGTTCTCGAACTCCTGAGCTTAGGTGATCCACCCTCCTCAGCCTCCTGAAGTGCTGGGATTACAGGCGTGGGCCACAACACCCAATGGGCATCCTCTTGATGCTGTGGTTTTCAAACTTCTGGATCCAAAAGGATCATCAAGAAACTTGTGTAATTAAGCAAATATGAATCCATTTCCTTATTCTTCCCTCTCCCATTAAAAAATAAAATGGTGGCATTGTTCTCTTTCTGTTTTTCACTTAGCAACATATCTTGTTATTTTCCCATAGGCAGATATATTGAGCTACCTCATTCATTCATTCATTCATTCACAGATGTGTAGTATTCCATTACATGAATGCACCATCATTTTTGAAACTGTCTTCAGGGGATGGGCTTTTTTGGGTGTTTCCAGCCCTTTTGTACTTGCAAACTGTGCTTCCCTGGGTCATCATGTCCATGGCATTTCCCATGTATGTGACAGTATCTGTCATATTTATTCCCAGAAGCTGATTTCCTGGGCCACAGGGCATGCACATTTGTGGTCTAGAGGATATTGCCAAATTGCCGTCCAGCAACCATGCCAGCAAAGTAAGGGCGTGGAGTGGCTTCTACCCAGGAATACTCACGGCAGTTGGGGAAGGTTTAAAAATTTCAGATATGCCCCCACCCCCTGTATCTCTACAAAAAATTAAAAATATTAGCCAGGCGTGGTGGCACATGCCCATAGTCCCAGCTACAGCTACTTGGGAGGCTGAGGCTGGAGGATCGCTCAAGCCCCGGAGTTTGAGGCTGCAGTGAGCCATGATTGCACCACTGCACTCCAGCCTGGGTGACAGGGTGAGACTGTCCACCCCAAAAAAGAAAATGTCAGATGTGAAGCTTTGTCCAGAAGGGTGTGATGTAGGAGGCCTGGGAGCAGGGAGAGAAGGAGAGAAAGACATGGAGAGCAAGAAGAGGAGATGGGGAATGAGGGCTCCAGAGACTCCCTTGGTTCAAATTCTGCTTTCACCAATTGGTAGCTGGGAATCCT
Source organism: Macaca fascicularis (assembly GCF_037993035.2). NCBI lineage: Eukaryota > Metazoa > Chordata > Mammalia > Primates > Cercopithecidae > Macaca > Macaca fascicularis. Next base: position 52,673,066 of record NC_088393.1, on the reverse strand, counting down.
AAGCAACCGGTATCGCTTCTCTTGCCTCTTTTTTCTCATCCACAAAATACGGGCTCGTGAAAACATGTGGTGTTAGTTAAATAAGTTATTTAGAAACAAGTTATATGTGGCTGGGCGTGGTGGCTCATGCCTGTAATCCCAGCACTTTGGGAGGCTGAGGTGGGTGGATCATTTTGAAGGGGGCCTGCCCCTTCACCCCTGTGGGTATTTCTTCCAAGGTGAAGATGAGAGACTGAGAAAAGAAATAAGGCACAGAGACAAAGTATAGAGGAAGAAAAGTGGGCCCAGGGGACCGGTGCTCAGCAAGTGAGGACCTGCACCGGCACTGGTCTCTGAGTTCCCTCAGTATTTATTGATCACTTTCCCTACTATCTTAGTGAGGGGCATGTGGCAAGACTATAGGGTAATGGTGGGGAGGGGGTCAGCAGGAAAGCATGTGAGCAAAGGACTCTGTGTCATAAATAAGTTTAAGGAAAGGTGCTGTGCCTGGATGTGCACGTAGGCCAGATTTATGTGTGACTTTACACAAACATCTCAGTGCAGTAAAGAGCAGTATTGCTGCCAGCATGTCTCACCTCCAGTCATAAAGTGGTTTTCTCCTATCTCAGTAAATAGAATGTACTATCGGGTTTTACATCGAGATATTCCATTCCCAGGGAGGAGCAGGAGACAGATGCCTTCCTCTAATCTCAACTGAAAAAGAGGCCTTCCTCTTTCATTAATCCTCCTCAGCACAAACCCTTTACGGGTGTCGGGCGCGGTCAGGTCTTTCTCTTCCCACGAGGCCATATCTCAGGCTGTCTCCGTGGGGGAAAACCTTGGACAATACCCAGGCTTTCTTGGGCAGAGGTCCCTGCAGCCTTCCACAGTGCATTGTGTCTGGGTACTTGAGACTGGAGAATGGTGGCGACTTTTACCAAGCATACCACCTGCAAACACATTTTTACCAAAGCACATCCTGCACAGTCCTAAATCCATTAAACCTTGAGTCAATACAGCACATGTTTCTGCGAGCACAGGGTTGGGGCTAGGGTTACGGATTAACAGCATCTCAAGGCAGAAGAATTTTTCTTCGTACAGATCAAAATGGAGTTTCTTATGTCTTCCTTTTCCTGCATAGACACAGTAACAGTCTGATCTCTTCCTTTCCCCCACACATTTGAGGTCAGGAGTTCAAGACCAGCCTGGCCAACATGGCGAAACCCCGTCTGTACTAAAAACACAAAAATTAGCTGGATGGTAGTGGTGCGCACCTGGAATCCCAGCTACTTGGGAGGCCGAATCACTTGAGGTGGAGGTTGCGGTGAGCCAAGGTTGTGCCACTGCACTCCAGTCTGGGCGAGAGAGTGAGACCCTGTCTCAAAAAAAAAAAAAAAAAAGGAAATAAATTACATGGTTTAAAAAGTTATTTATTTAGCTGCTAACAAATGGCAGCAATTATTATTGGTATCTCCTGGGGCTTATGATTCTTCATCCAAAAAATGGCATAGCATGACATAGTGGCTCAGACCTGAAATCTCAGCACTTTGGCAGGCTGAGGTGGGAGGACTGTCTGAGAATAATGCATTAAAGCTCTTTGGTGCAATGCCTGACAAATATCACTATGGACACCTGGCTGCTGTTTAAACAATTTTTAAACTTTTTTTGGCCAAGTGTCGCTCTGGTGCCCAGGTTGAAGCGCAGTGGCACAATCTTGGTTCACTGCAACCTCTTCCTCCTGCGTTCAAGCGATTCTCATGCCTCAGTCTCCCAACTAGCTGAGATTACAGGCACGCACCACCACGTCTGGCTAAGTTTTTTGTATTTTTAGCAGACAAGCCTTCACCATGTTGGCCAGGCTGGTCTTGAACCCCTGACCTCAGGTGATCCACCCGCCTCGGCCCCCCAAAGTGCTAGAATTACAGGTGTGAGCCACTGTGCCTGGCCTGCTATGACACAATCATGTAACGTAAATAGTCAGTGGCTGGCACATGGAGAACCCTCAACAGACAAGACTTGGACTGAGTTCTGCCACTATTATTGCTAAGCAGATGCCACGTTAGGTGGTTCTGCATTGGTCACAGAAGTACCGAATGTTCCTCAAATGTGAGATATATCCCCCAGAGGAGTTTCAGCCACATTTATGTGCCCTGTGCCTGCCATCTGTCAGGATCCTCATATGGAGAGGTATTAAACTCGAACAGCGCAAAGCTCAAAGGTTGATCTTATTTGCAAACATGCCTCTCCCACTCTCAGGAAGAGAGGCTTCATGAGAAACCACTGAGAAGTGGTGGTGTTTTTATTTAGTTTTTGGTTCTATTTGAAAAAGAGAGAAAAAAAAGCAACATGTGTAAAAGACATATTTTGGGGTCTGGCCAATTTCCAAGGTGAAACCTCCCCCCTGTTTGCTGAGCACTGAGCTCCCACAGACAGGGATGAGCCTCTGATGCTTTGCTTGCACAACGTGTCACAGTGATGGGACCAAGGATGGCACCGAGTCAACCCATCAGATGCTTTCTTGAAGTGTTTCAGAAACAGGGCAAAGGGAGTCTGGTTAAGTTGGGTTGTTCCCTTGAACAGGGATGTTGGATGTTGTAGACTTGGAAGCTGTGGGATGGGGTCTTTTCCCACGTGGATAGAGAAGTACAAAGTGCCCATCTGCAGAGAGAGACAGAGAACTGTGAATTCCACGTGCAGGAGGAAAGAAATTGTAAGGACTTGGGGTGGCGGTGAAGTGTGTGGGTCGGGGAGGCTGGCAGAGAGAGCTGTGTGTACTTCCACATTTCTTGGTAGATTGCAAAAATGGCCACAGATTTTTCCCTTCCTAGTAAGAGGTGGAGTCAACTTCCCCATCCCTTGAATTTGGCCAGTCATGTGACTTTGGCCAATGAAGTCCTTTCTGTGGCAGAAGTGATGGCATGTCCACTTTGAGCTTGAGACTTAAGGGGCATTGCAGTTTCTACTCTTACTCTTGGAATCCTTTCTCTGCCATGTGAACAAGCTTGGGTCACCCTGCTGGAGGATGAGAGACAACATGAAGGAGAGGCCAGTTGTCCCAGCTATGAGGCTATCTTAGTCCACACAGCCCCTGGGCAATCTGCCAACTGACCCCAGATGAAGGAGCGAGCCCTACAGAGACCAGAAGAACTATCCAGCTGAGCCCAGCCCAAATGGATGACCCATGAAATTGCAAGCTAAATAAATGACTGTTGTTTCAAGCCACTGAATTTTGGGGAGGTAGTTTGTTACAAAGCAAACGCTGACTGTCACACCTATGGATTGCTGAAAAATTTCATAGGTCCTTAGATGAAACTGTTCATTTTAGTTTTTCCTGAGCTACTTCAGTGAGTTTCTTTTGCATGGAGCCCAAGAGGTTTGTGAAATATAGAGTGCTTGTTTAGGTCGCTTCCAGGAATTTGATGAGCTGGGCAGATGGGGTGCTGGCAGTTGGCAAAAGGAGAGAAAAGCAGCTCCTGGAGCTCTCCACAGGAGGGGAACATCTCACAGACAAATGATCAGGGAACCAGGAGGGAGGAAGTCACAAATGGACTCTGCCCAGGAACCTCATTCTATTCCCAAACCTAGGATTTCCTTCACACCCTTTCTGGTATTACCTCTTAAGCTGACAGGAGAGTTGCCCACATTTCAGCTGCATATTCCTATTCTCTGCCTGTCAGTCCTGCAGTGGAGAGAGAGAGAGAGAGACAAAGAGAGAGAGAATGAGAATCATCAACTGAATTATTATTTGCTCCCCAAATTAATATGTACTCCTAACACTCCAATATAACTATATTTGGAGATAGATTCTTCAGACACAATAAGGTTAAATGAGATCATAAGAGTGGGATCCTGATCCAATAAGACTGGTGTCCCTATAGGAAGAGGAAGAGACACCAGGGATGAGCATAGAGAAAAGGTCACGTGAGGACACAGTGAGAAGGTGGCCTTCTACAAGCCATGGAGAGGGTCGCTATGGGACATAAAATTGGCTGCCACCTTGATCTTGGACTTCCGGCCTCCAGAACTGTGAGAAAATAAATTTTTGTTGTTTAAGCCCCCCAGTCTGTGGCGTTTTGTTACAGCAGCTGGAGCAAACTAATACAATCATCATCATTGAGGTTTATTGAAGGCTCATCACATTCCAGGCACTGTTAATAGCTCATGACTCCCACCATTTTACTTAATCTTCACTCCTGTCTTTGGAGGGAAGTATAATCATATTCCTGGGGGTTTTTTTTTCCTTTTTTCTTTTTTTTTTTAGAGGATTTGGAAGCACAAATAAACAAGGCAAAGCAGCTTATTGCATAAAGCAAATTACTGATAAACGTCTTACTTGTGAAATAACTATTCAGGGAAAGAAATGGAAAGGTTTGGTAGATACAGGAGCGGACTCTGTTGCCCAGGCTGGAGTGCAGTGGCACTATTTCGGCTCACTGCAACCTCTGCCTCCCAGGTTCAAGCGATTCTGTTGGTAAAAGGCCCCCCAAAATCTGGCCGTAAACTGGCCCCAAAACTGCCCCTAAACAGTGGCCTGACCCTCCGGATCTTTCTTTTCCGGAGGACACTTGGCAAAAAGTAGTTGCCCCAGTGACTGTTCGAGCAGCGTCTCAAGCAACTGCTGTCAGTTCTATTTAGGCAGGAATCCAGCAAGCTAGAAGAGAAGGGGATTTAGAGGCTTGGCAGTTCCCTGTTAGAATACATCCCCCAGACCAACAGGGAAATATTATAGCTACATTTGAGCCTTTTCCTTTTTGAGTAATTAAATTACTCAAATAATTTAAACAAGCTATTAATGCTAAAAAAAATGTAGAAATAATCAGCAAGTCAGGCCACTAGATAGGGGAAAAAAGAAAACTGCTGATCCGGAAATATGTCCAAAATGTAAAAAAGAAAAGCACTGGGCTAATCAATGTCACACTAAGTTTGATAAAGATGGGAACCCGATTTCAGGAAACACCATGAGGGGCCCGTCCTGGGTCCCGTTCCAAACTGGGGCATTTCCAGCTCAGGCCATTCCCTCACCCCTGTACAATGTCTGTCCCCTGCCACAGCAGGTAGTGCCGCAGTAGATTTATGCTGCACAAAAGCTGTGAGCCTTCTGTCTGGGGAACCCCCACAAAAGGTCCCAACAGGAGTCTGTGGACCCTTGCCAGCAGGGATGATAGGATTACTTTTAGGAAGGTCTATTTTAAGTTTAAAAGGGATACAAATACATACAGGAGTCATTGATTTAGATTACCATGGGGAAATTCAAATTGTTATATCTACTTCTGTTCCCTGGAAAGCGGAGCCGGGAGAGCGCATAGCACAGCTCCTGATTGTGCCATATGTGGGAATGGGGAAAAGTGAAATGAAACCAACAGGAGGATTTGGAAGCACAAATAAGGCAAAGCAGCTTATTGGGTAAATCAAATTACTGATAAACGTCCTACCTGTGAAATAACTATTCAGGGCAAGAAATTGTAAGGTTTGGCAGATACAGGAGCAGACATTTCAGTCATTTCTCTACAGCACTGGCTGTCTGCATGGCCAATTCAACCTGCTCAATTTAACATAGTTGGAGTTGGTAAAGCCCCTGAAGTATATCAAAGTAGCTATATTTTGCATTGTGAAGGGCCCAATGGACACTTTGGGACTATTCAACCAATTATAACTTCTGTACCTATAAATTTATGGGGGAGAGATTTGTTACAACAATGGGGAGCACAAGTTCTAATTCCAGAACAATTACATATCCCTCAAAATCAACATATGATGTATGAAATGGGGGATGTCCCTAGTATGGGGCTAGAAAAAAACTTGCAAGTTTTGAAAGAACCACTTCAAATGGAAAGACAAAGTTCCCACCAAAGATTAGAATATCATTTTTGATGGTGGTCATTGTTAAGCTTCCAGAACCTATACCTTTAAAATGGTTAACAGATAAGCCAATTTGGATAGAACAATGGCCGCTGAGTAAAGAGAAACTGGAGGCTTTAGAGGACTTAAAATTGGCCTTTAATAGTTACAGATTTAAAAGACTGTTTTTTCACTATCCCCTTAGCTGAGCAAGACTGTGAATGGTTTGCATTTACAATTCCTACAGTAAACAACCTGCAGCCTGCTAAGTGTTTTCATTGTTTTACAGATGGGTCTAGTAATGGTAAAGCTTCTTATTTTGGCTAGAAAAGTAAAGTTTTCCAGATGCCCTATACTTCAGCTTAGAAAGCGGAGCTTGTAGCTATAATTGAGGTATTGACTGCTTTTCATATGCCTATTAATGTGATTTCTGATTCTTTATACATGGTCATTCCACACAGTTACTTGAAAATGCTCAGTTATGATTTCATACAGATGAACAACTGATGACAAAAACAAAAAGAGGGAGAAAGGCCTTATACAAGGGTCTAGCTGCCTTCCCCTGCCTCCCCACTCCCTCTCTGACCCACATCCTACTTCTCTGCCCATTCTTCACACTACTGTGGCCACCCTGGGCTCCTCACTATTTCCTGAACATGCCAGGCAATCCTGCCTCAGGGCCTTTGCACTTGCTGTTCCCGCTGCTGGATATGCCATTCTTCCAGACCCTCACATGGCTCCCCACTCCCTTCCTTTGCTCAAATGCTACCGTCCCAGGGAGGCCTTCCCTGACTCGTTAAATGCCACCCCACTCTACAATCTTTGTCCTGCTTCCCAGCCTCACTCCTCTCCTTAGCACTCATCCAACATACTATCTTTTTTAAAAAAATTATTATTATTACTTTTTTGAGACAGGGTCTCACTCTGTGCCCAGTGTGGAGTGCAGTGGCTTGATCCTAGCTCACTGCAGTCTTGACTTCCTTGGGCTCCGGTGATCCTCTCATCATAGCCTCCTGAGTAGCTGGGACTATAAGTGCATGCCACCATGCCTGGCTAATTTTTATATTTTTCAGAGAGATGACAAGATGTCTTGTCATGTTGCCCAGGCTGGTCTCAAACTCCTGGGCTCAAGTGATCCGCCCACCTTGGCCTCCCAAAGTGCTGGGATTACAGGTGTGAGCCACTGCACCTGGCCCATCCAATACACTATCTATATTTCACTCATTCATTGTGTTTCTTGATGATATCCCCGACCAGAATGCAGGTTTCTTGAGGGCAGGGACTTTCTGCTGTTTCTTCCCTTGGTATCCTCAGTGCCTGGCACAAAGCGGTCACTCTGCAGATACGTGTAGAGAGGACGAACATAGTACTTACTACATTCCAGGCACTGCTTTAAGTTTCTTAGAAATATTTGCTCACTGGACAGGTGTGGTGGCTCATGCCTGTAATCCCAGAACTTTGAGAGGCTGAGGCAGGCAGATCATGAGGTCAGGAGTTTGAGACTAGCCTGACCAACATGGCGAAACCCCGTCTCTACTAAAAATACAAAAATCAGCCGGGTGTGGTGGTGCACACCTGTAATTCCAGCTACTCAGGAGGCTGAGGCAGGAGAATCGCTTGAACCTGGCAAGCAGAGGTTGCAGTGATCTGAGATCGCTTCACTGCACTCCAGCCTGGGCGACAGAGTGAGACTCCGTCTCAAAAAAAAAAAAAAAAAAAGCAAAAGAAAAATTCACTCACAGCAACCCAGAGGGTCAAATGCTGTTATTATCATCCCCATTTTGTAGATGGGCAAACTGAGGCACAGAGAAGGGGAGTGGCTTGCCCACAGCCTCACTGCTAGTAAGTTATGGAGCTGGGACTTGAAGCCAGACAGCCCAGCTCTAGTGTCCTCTTCTATCTCTTTGTTGCTGTGATCCCATTTTGGAAACCAATGAGTCAGATGCGCTCCTCAGGGGTCCCTATCACCCTCCCGGATGGGGGTGTTGGTTTCATCTCTGTTTCCTTGTTGAGCCAGCTCTGTGTCTCATGAGGGTTGAGTGGATGTTGCCCAGTGGACGGGTGTGAGGGATGGAGGTACCTTAGGCTCTGGATGATGGTGAAACACACGCCTGCAATCAGTGTCCCGGCTCCCAGGATCCCAGCCACAAGGAGCCCGATGGCAGAGCCTCCTGACAGGGACAGAGTGGGGTCCGGCTCCATGGGCTCTGCTTCTGTGGGCTGTGCAATGGGTTCTGGGGACCAAGGAGGGGTGAGATTGGAGGAGCCATCTGCCCGCCCTCCCTGCGCACCCCTCCTGCCATTCCCCCTCCCAAATGTCTCTTCAATCCATCCTTCTCTTCCATCCTCCAGGTCTCCGGTCCCCTCTCCTCCCTGCTCTCCTGCCCCAGTCCAGCGCCCATCCACCTTCCTACCACATGGAAGCCAGGAGGATCTTTCTAAAGCTCGCACCTGACACTGTTCCTCCCCTGCTCAGAACCCTGCTATGTCTCCCCAGCACCCTGGGGCAGAAGTCAGTTTCTCACCTTAGCCTTCGAGGCCCTGCCACCTGGCCAGCCTCATCTCTCTCATTGCCCTGCCTTTATAGACATGTAACCCTGGACTCCACTCACTTTTCCAAGCTCATCCCTTTCTTTCTCTCTTGCCTCCAGGCCTGTCCACGCTGCACTCTCTCTCTCTGGAATGCCATTTCTCTCTCTTGGCTTGCATAATTCCTTTTTTTTTCTGAGACAGAGTCTCCCTCTGTCACCAGGCTGGAGTGCAGTGGCACAATCTTAGCTCACTGCAACCTCCACCTCCTGGGTTCCAGTAATTCTTGTGTCTCAGCCCCCCTGGTAGCTGGGATTACAGGCACGTGCCACCATTCCCAGCTAATTTTGGTATTTTTAGTAGATTCGGGGTTTCACCATGTTGGCCAGCCTGGTCTCAAACTCCTAGCCTCAAGTGATCCACTCGCCTCAACCTCCCAAAGTGCTGAGATTACAGGAATGAACCACTGTACCTGGCCAGCTTGCATAATTCTTATGTATTGTGGTACCAGCTCAAATGTCCCTTCTTCCAGGAGCCCTCCTTAACTCCTAGGCTGAGTCCCATAGCTCTCTGGGCTCCCCCATCCCAGCCCTGCCCACTCTGGTGATCACTGTCTGTGGACACAGGACTGTGAGTCTTGTGAAGGCAGGGCTGCAGCTGTCTTGGTCACCAGAGCATTCCCAGCACTGCCCAACATGGGCTGGCCACACAGCAAGTGCTCATAAACATTTCCTGGGCAGCTGATGAATGAGCAAAGGAGGTCTTGGAAGTGTTGTCCTTCTCAACGAATATCAGGGTCACTAGGTGCTATAAGATTTACATTTTTTTCCCCCAGTCCATCAGTCCTGAAGCTCCCACTGGACCCTGGCCAGGAAGGTGAGGTGGTTCTCTGGGACCCAGCCAAGCTGAGATTCCCATCACCCTTTCCATTTCCATGTCCCAGCTCTGGACCTTGACTCATGCATTCTTTGCTACCCCAAATACCCTTCCTCTCTTCTCTCCTGGCCAGTTCCTCTGCATACCTCTAGTTCACTCCAAGCCATGGTAGTCCATTTTCATACTGCTATGAAGAAATACCCAAGACTGGATACTTTATTAAAAAGGAGGCTTAATGGACTCCCAGTTCCACATGGCTGGGGAGGCCTCACAATCATGGCAGAAGGTGAAGGAGGAGCAAAGGCATATCTTACATGGCAACAGGCAAGAGAATGTGTGCAGGGGAACTGCCCTTTGTAAAACCATCAGAACTCGTGAGACTTATAGACTATCATGAGAACAGCATGGGAAAAACTCGACCCCATGATTCACTTACCTCCTACTGGGTCCCTCTCATGACACATGGGGATTATAAGAGCTACAATTCAGGATGAGATTTGGGTGGGGACACAGCCAAACCATATCACCATGTGTCCCTCCATGAATAACACACTAAAAACAATATTCACCATAACAGCTGCTTTTTTTTTTTTTTTTTTTTTTTTTTTGAGACGGAGTCTCCCTCTGTCACCCAGGCTGGAGTGCAGTGGCCGGATCTCAGCTCACTGCAAGCTCCGCCTCCCGGGTTCACGCCATTCTCCTGCCTCAGCCTCCCGAGTAGCTGGGACTACAGGCGCCTGCCACCTCGCCCGGCTAAGTTTTTGTATTTTTAGTAGAGACGGGGTTTCACCGTGTCAGCCAGGATGGTCTCGATCTCCTGACCTCGTGATCCGCCCGTCTCGGCCTCCCAAAGTGCTGGGATTACAGGCTTGAGCCACCGCGCCCGGCCAACAGCTGCTATTCAAGGCACCTGCTGCCTGACAGTTGTTCTGCCAAACTCAGTCACCCCTTGTTTTCATTCCTTATAACAACCCTGCAGAGGTATATAGGATTACCCCCATTATACACATGAGGAAACTGGGGCTCAGAGAGGTGAAGTCGCTTGCCCTAAGTTACCCAGCCAGGAAGGCATGGGAACAGGGACTGAACTGAGTTTTGACCGGGTCCCAAACTACTTCTCTGATCTTGACAACTTGCTGTTATTTTGATTGCCACCCAGGGCTCCACATACTGACTGCATATGGTAATAGCTACAATTAATAATGACAATGCTAATTGCAACAGTGATATTGGCTCATGGTTATTGAGCACTCATTAGTGTTCAATAGTGCTAGACATTATTGTTTTAAGCTATTCACCTGCTTATCTCATTGAATACTCACAACCACACTCTGGGGTAGGCACTATTATCTTCCCAGTGCTATAGATGAGGAAACTGAGGCACAGAGAAGTCAAGGCACTGGGTCAGAGTCACACAGCCAGGGATTCAAATTCCAAAGCCATTGCTTTGAACCACTCCTTAGATGATGACAATGGTGAATTTTTTTTTTTTTTTTGAGACAGTCATCCTCTGTCACTCAGGCTGGTGTGCAGTGGTATGATCACAGCCCACTGAATAAAGAAGAAGAAGAAGATGAAGAAGAGGAGGAGGAGGAGGAGAAGGAAAAGGAGGAGGAGGAGAAGAAAGAAGGAAGAAGAAGAAGAAAGAAGAAAAAGAAAGAAAGAATAAAGAAGAAGAAGAAGAAGAGGAGAAGGAAGAGAAGGAGGAGGAGAAAAAAGAAAAAAGAAGAAGAAAGAAGAAAAGGAAAGAATAAAGAAAGAAGAAGAAGAAGAAAAGAGGAAGAGGAAGAAGAAGAAGATAAGGAAGAAGAAGAGGAAGAAGAAGAAGAAAAGAAAGAAGAAGAAGGAAGAAGAAGAAGGAAGAAGAAAAGGAAGAAGAAGAAGAGAGGAGAAGAAGAAGAAGAAGGAAGGAAGAAGAAGGAAGAAGGAGAAGAAAGAAGAAGGAGAAAGAAGAAGAAGAAGAAGAAGAAAGAAGAAGACGAAGAAAGAAGACGAAGAAAGAAGAAAGAAGGAAGAAGAAAGAATAAGAAGAAGAAGAAGAAAGAAGAAGAAGAAAGAAGAAGGAAGAAGAAGAAGGAAGAAGAAGAAAGAAGAAGAAGAAAAGAAGAAGAAGAAGAAAGGAAGAAGAAGAAGAAGGAGAAGGAGAAGAAGAAGAAGAAGAGGAAGAGGAAGAAGAAGAAGAAGAAAAAGAAAGAAAAAGGAAAGAAGGGCCTAATAATGCACAGTCCGCCAGATGGATGGAACATTGGAATGACATTTTGCCTATAAAGGGTGTCACGGGGACTGGTCATAGAAGGTGGCTCAATGGAATCAGAGAGGCTGCCACAGGCTGGAGAGGGTGCAAGGCTCTTGGGTGGGGTGGCATGGGATGGGGGACTCACCTGGCAGCGAGATGGTCACAGGCTCGGAGACCAGCTGTTTCTTGCTATTCGTGGCTATGCACATGTAGGTGCCCAGCTGTTCCCAGGACAACCGTCGGATGAACAGCTTCTCTCCCATCCCACAGGGCACCCCATTGAAGGTCCAGCTCAGCACGGGCTCAGGGTCCATTGTCACCACCCACTGCAGGATCACAGAATAGTTGAGCTCACTCTGGATGACTCCCCGGATAGCGGCTGGGAATGTCTTCAGTGGCATTAGTTGGAGGCTGTCTGTGCAAACAGGGAACAAGGCCACAAGAGTGGACACCACTCAGAAAAGCTGGGCATTTCTTCTGCCCACCATAGAGATGTCCATTCTTTCGTGTGTTCATTCATTCATTAATTCACCAATGAATGTGTTTGAAGAGCCTCGTCTGTGCCCAGTGCCCCCAATCCAACCCCTTGCTCTTCCCACTTCCAATGGCCAGCACCTGCATCCCGTTGCCTGAGGACTTTCACTGCTGGCCAAAGCCTACTCTGCCCATGGAGGCAGCAGGCTAGAAGTGCTGGGGAATGAGCAAACCAGAGAGCAGCCCTCCACAATGCCGGGACAGGTTGGTGTATAAATTCCCCAGCTCCCTCGCTGTCATGTGGGATGACTCTGCAGAGTCATTCCACACCAGGGCCCTGAGTTCCCCAATGGGACTGTGCTCCAGTTGCCCATAGTAACCAGCTTGGGAACACAGCTTTTATTATTTCCTGGCTTCTCTGCCTAACTTCCTCACTCTCCAGTTTCTTGCATCTCCCAAACAGACTATCTGACCTTGAATCCTTGCCTCTGGATCTGGGTGAACCAAATCTCAGACTCTAAGACTCTAGGACTTGCGGGCTCAGCATTGATTAAACAGATGCAGTCGCTGCCCTCATTAAACTTACGATTGAGTGAGGAGAGGGTCAACAAACAGACAAATACATATAGTGGTTGTAAGTGCTGTGAGGAAAACTGCACAGGGCTGCAGTGTTGGGTAAGCCCGTTTCAGGTAAGGTGGGTCAAGGAGGGCCTCTTTGAGGAGGTAATGTTTGAGCAGAGTCCTGAAGAAGCAGAGGAAGGAGCCATGTGGATTCCTAAGAAAAAAATGTTCCAGGCAGAGGGAACAGCAAGTAAAAGGCCCTGAGGTGGGTGTGAGCCAAGGTGGGCATAGAGAGGAGGGAAAGGGAGAGAGGGCTGGGAGAAGAAGTCAGAGAGATAATGGGAGCAGATCATGCTGGGGTTTCCTGGGCTAGGGTGAGGACTCTGCTTCTGACTCTGAGTGCGGTGGGACCCATGGGAGGACTGCACAGAGGAGGGACGTGAGTTGGCTTAGGTTTGAACAGGCTCACTCTGACTATCATGTGAGAACTTGACTTTAAGTTTGCAGGAGTGGAAACAGCCCAGTGAGGAGGTGACCCAAGAGGTCCCCACTTCTTGTCCGCATTTTTCAGGTGAAAGGCTCTGAGGTTTGGGGGTCATTAGGGCCAGGGTTCGTGGTTAAGTAGGGACACATCTGGGATTTGAACTCCCAGACCGTACTGGGAACTTCCACTTAGAGCTGATTTCTGATTTCAATGCAATGTTCTAAGTGACAAGAACTTTAGCACAACCAGAGAGCTCATGGAAGGCTTCCTGGAGGAAGTATCTGAGTTAAGCCTTGAAGGAGGAGAAAGAGCCCACTAGGTGTACGAACAAGAGGCAGTGTAATAGCCACCTGGATTGGTCTGGTTTTTTTTTTGTTTTTTTTGTTTTTTTTTTCTCGAAACGGAGTTTTGCTTTTTCATCCAGGCTGGAGTGAAGTGGCATGATCTCGGCTCACTGCAACCTCTGCCCCCCGGGTTCAAGCAATTCTCCTGCCTCTGCCTCCCTATAGCTGGATTATAGGCATCCGCCACCACATCCAGCTAATTTTAGTGTTTTTAGTAGGGATGGGGTTTCGCCATGTTGGCCAGGCTGGTCTTGAACTTCTGACCTCAGGTGATCCACCCGCCTCGGCCTCCCAAGGTGCTGGGATTACAGGCATGAGCCACCACACCTGGCCATGGATTGGGCTCTTACCATGAGCCAAGCACACATGTTAATCCATGGCTTGTTATACTGCAAGCAAGACCCATGCCCAGGTGTCTAAATCATTTAGTAGACTGTGATCAACATTTAAAACATGGAAAGAAATATTATAGAAAACATCAGAGAGCATTGCTCATAGTAATAACTGTCATTACACTTTCCTTTTGGTTAGTTGTGGGATATACTGGGCATGATGTGAAAAGCATTTCTTACGAAAGCCACTGGATGTATTCATTTAATCCTCACAACAATCCTATGATGTAATTATGATTATTCCTTTTTTCTTTCTTTCTTTCTTTCTTTTTTTTGAGACAGGGTCTTGTTCTGTCACCCAGGCTGGAGTGCAGTGGTGCAATCATAGCTTACTGCAACCTCCACTTCCTGGGCTCAAAGGTTTCTTCAGAGTAGTTGGGATTATAGACGTGCACCACTACGCCCAGCTATTTTTTGTAGAGATGGGGTCTCACTTTGTTGCCCAGTCTGGTCTTGAACTCCTGGGCTCAAGTGATCTACCCACCTTGTCCTCCCAAAGTGCTGGGGTTAAAGGTGTAAGCCACTGTGCCTGGCCTTATTCCCATTTTGATGAGAAAAGGAAGGCTCAAAGAAATCAAGTCCTTTGAAACAAACAGGGCTATTATTTTTTTCTTTTTGAGACAGGGTCTTGCTGTGTCCCCCAGGCTGGAGTGCAGTGGCAAGGTTACAGCTCACTGCAGCCTCAACCTCCCGGGCTCAAGGGATCTTTCCATATCAGCCTCCTGTGTGCCTGGGACTATGGGCGCACATCACCAGGCTTGGCTAATTTTTAAATTCTTTGCTGAGATGGAGGCGGGGGGGGGGGTCTCATCATGTTGCCCAGGCTGGTCTCAAACTTCTGAGCTCAAGCAATCCTCTCACTTCAGCCTCCCAAACTGCTGGGATTACAGGTGTGAGCCATAGCACCTGGCCAGGGCTAACATTTACTTGCTGTTTGTCAGGCATTGTTGTAGGCATTTAGCACAGATTAACTCACTTACTCCTCACAGTCAACCTATGAGGTACGTTCTGCTATGACCTCATTGCACAGATGGGGAAACAGAAAGTTACTTTTTTGCAGGGACTCAGGGGCATAATGGATGGCAGAGGGATTTGATCCAGGGAGTTCTGGCTGCAGAGCCTGCACCACCGAGCATGAGTTCCTGCAACCTCTCTCTTTAGAAAGGGCGCTTCGGGCTGAAAATGGCATAGGCAAAGGTGTGGAGCTAGGCCTTTAGAAGAATTAGCCTTCAGACCAGGCACGGTGGCTCATGCCTGCAATCCCAGCACTTCGAGAGGCCGAGGCAGGTGGATCACCTGAGGTCAGGAATTCGAGACCAGCCTGGCCAACATGGTGAAACCCTGTCTCTACTAAAAATACAAAAATTAGCCGGGCGTGTTGGCGCGTGCCTGTAATCCCAGCTACGCAGGAGGCTGAGGCAGGAGACTCGCTTGAACCTGGGTGGCAGAGGTTGTAGTGAGCTGAGATCACACCACTTCACTACTCCAGCCTCGGTGACAGAGCAAGCCAATCAAAAAAAAAAAAAATTAGCCTTCAAATCACAGAAATACAGATGGATGAACCTCAGCGGTCCATAAATTCTCTGGGAGGGGAGTAAAAACCCCTCTGTGCAGAAGCGGGGTTCTAAGCACGATACCCACCTTTACATTGTACCATGGAGATGTTGCCGGGCTGGAGAGGCGGCACGGAAGTAGAGAGGCCCCAGGATCAATGAGTCGTCATACGACCTTTGCTCAGTCCTTTGCTCATCACATGACCACAGGCCATTGATGTCACCTCTCTGAGCCTCAGTTTCCCCACCTGTGCAATGGGTTGCTGCTCAGAGCTGCCGCTTCTTGGGCTGCTGGGAAATCATTCAGTGTCTGGCACGTCAAGAATGCCCAGTGAACTGGCTCCCTTCACTATTTTTTTTATTGTTTAACGAGGTGATTAGGTTAAAATGAAGTTCTTAGGGTGGGCCCTAATCCAACCTGACCAGTGTCCTTATAGGAAGAGGAAGTTTGGACACACAGAGAGACACCAGGGATGTGCACACACAGAAGAAAGACCATGCAAGGACAGGATGAGAAGGCACCCTTCTGCAAGTCAAAAAAGAGAGGCCTCAGAGGAGATGAAACCTGCCAACACCTTCATCTTGCAATCCATCCTTCAGAACTTGAGGGAATAAGTTTCTGTTGATTAAGCCTAGAGTATTTTGCCCAAGCTGACTAAGAGTCTCTGGACTATCTTCTGAAAGGAGGATGGGTCTAGTTACTCTCAGGACTTTGTTTTCCTAATTCAGATATGAAAGTTTGAGTCCAGGTGATAAAAATATAGATGAAGTTGAAGGCTGCTACCAGAGACCTTCTCTACATTTCCCAAGTGACGATGAATGTGTATCTCATGATTGTCTGTTGCAAGGCTTGGCTGGTATAATTTGGATATTTATCCCTGCCGAAACCTCATGTTGAAATGCGATCCCCAATGTTGGTGGTGGGGCCTGGGTAAAGCTGTTTGGGCCATAGGGCGGATCCCTCATGGCTTGGTGCTGTCCTCATGGTAGTGAGTTCTCATGAGATCTGATTGTTGTAAAATGTGGCACTTCCTCTCTGACTCTCTCTCTCTCTCTTGCTCCTGTTCTCACCGTGGGAGACACCTGCTCCTCCTTTGCCTTCCGCTATGATTAAAAGCTCCCTGAGGCCTCCCTAGAAGCTGAGCAGATGCTGGCACCACGCTTCCACCTGTGGAACCATGAGCCAGTCAAACGTCTTGTTCTTTTTTTTTTTAAATAAATAACCCAGTCTCAGGTATGTCTTTATAGCAATGCAAGAACAACCTAACACAATGACAAAAAATAGCCACAACACATTGCAACTCCTCTCCTTAAAAGGTGGGACCTCTTTCCCTCCTGTTGAAGCTGGGCTGGCCATGTGACTTGCTTTGGCCAGTGGAAGGTGGCGGAAGCAATGGCGGTCAGTTTTGAGCCTGGGCCTGAAGGAGTTTTGGAACTTCACCTCTTATTCCTCTTCCATTGCTCAGTGCACAAACCCAGGATAGCCTGCTGGAGGTTGGGAGGCTCTGCGGCCCTCTCACCCCCATCACTCCAGCCACCAGCTGGTCCATGGCCAGGCACATGAAGGAGGTCATTCTCGATCAGCCAACACCCAGACACCTCAACAGCTGACCACAAGAACTGTCCAGCTGGATAAGTGATTGACGTTTTAAGTTTTGGGGTGGTTTAATGGGGAGCAATGGATAACCAGCACAGAATGTGTCCTGTGGGCTCTTCTGGGGTCCTGTGGGTCTGCTTTCTGAGAAGTCAATCCCTCCTACTGTGGGGCCCCACTCACTCTTGACATGGATCTGCTTTGTTGCACTCCTGCGTCCCCTGCTGGTTTCCAGCACAACGGTGTAGCTGCCCGAGTCCTGAGCCGTCACGTTTCTAAGGACCAGGCTGCCTTGGGTTCCCAGCATCTCCCGGCCAGTGTGAGCAGGTCCTGGGAGGCCCTCCGGGGAGAATATCATGGCTGCTGGCTGGGCGTCATACCCTCGGAACCAAGACGTGGTGAGAATACCTTCAAGACTTCTGGGGACAGGAAGGTGGACACTGGCTCCTTCAGTCAAGGTGTTCAGCTGTGCCGAGAAGGGCAGCTCCGAGAAGACAGAGCAGGTGCAGGATGTGAGCAGGGTGCCTTGGAGGAGCAGGGAAGGAGGAGGAGATGAGGGGAGCAAGTGAGACCAAAGGCAAAATGTTGTCCCTGCAAGTGACCGTTCCCAAGCCACTGAAAGTGAGCGTGGAGCATCAAGAGTTGCTGATGACGGTGACAATAATGATAAAAGTAGAGTAGAAATAACAGAGAACGTTCACTAGCACCCACCACAAGCCTGACTCTGTTCGAAGTGCTGAATGTGTATCAAATCATTGATTCCTCTCCTTGATCCCATGAAGCACACACTTATATTATACTGGATGTTGCAAAAAGTGGTTTTCTACCCTTCTCTGCTCCACTCTGCTGTCTGAAAGGCTGACTTCTCTGAGCTGTGTTGTTGGGGTCCCCTTACCTTTTGCTGCTGGTTGGTTTCTGTCAGCGGGCACATTGGCAGAAGACGAGAGGGCAGCAGGGAAGTAAGTTTGAAGGGATTAGTCCTACAGTTGGCTGGGTCCTTTTGTTCCAGCCCACAGCCCCTGTTGAGTGTCCCTCTCCATATACTACTACTGTCTTCTGGTTCTGGGATCTGCTTTTCTCCTTATGGCTTCTAGCCTGAGGGAGGTGACAGTTCCTTGCTGTTGTTAGCCCCTGGGTGCTGTATTATCCCATGTTGTTCTTCCTATGCCTCACCTACACCTCTGCTGCAAATAGTCCCTGTCTTAAACTCTCCTTACTACTCCCTTAGAGTAGACCATCTGTTTCTTGCCTCAACCCTGATAGGACTGTTATGCCAAATTTACAGATGAAGAAACAGAGGCTCAGAACATTTAAAACATTTTTCCAGGATGTCATAGGTGGTAAACAGCAGTACTGTGATCCACAAGCAGGCAATCAAAATTCTCAGCCACTAAACTATACTGCCCAACTCTTGCCTTAGTTTCTCTCACTTCCTCTCATTAAATTTCCATATTGCTTAGAAATTGGAGGCAAACCCTTGGAGTTTGGTTCTGGATCCCAGCAGTTACCCAACCTATTCTTTCTCTCAGTGGAATGGTGTGGTAGGAATACAAGCTCTAGCCATAAAAGACTAAAAAAAAACAAAAAAAAACAAAAAAAAGATATAAAATGAAAAGAAACACCTGAAAGGTTAAAAAAAAATCCCATCATTTGCAAAGTCAAAAGAACAATGACAACCAGGAGAAACTCTAACTGATGTCATGAAGAGCTCATTTCACTAATATATAAAAAGCTCCTGGAAATCAATAAGAAAAATATCAGCAACCCAACAGAAAAATACACATAGCATATGAATAGGCAATTCATAGAAAAGAAAATTTAACTGTCTCTTGACATAGAAAAAATGCTCAATTCTACTCATCATAAGAGAAATGTAAATTAAAACAAACCGAAATAACCCTTTCAGCAAAGATCCAAAAGTTTGATGACTTGTTGTTATGGTGATGCTGAGGGCAATAGGAACTCCCACACTTTGCTCGTACAACCACTACAGAGGGCAATCTGGCAAAGTCTTTCAAAACTACAAATTCCTATAGCCTTTGACCCCATAATTAAATGTCAAGGAATGTGTTCTATAGATAGACTTTCACAGAACAAAATGACTAGTGCATAGTGTTTTTTTTTACTACACCTTATTTACAATGCAAAAGATTGGAAATACCCAACTCTTCAACAATAGAGGACTGATTAAATAAATAATGAACCATTATTTCCACACAATGGAATAATATAGCTATGCCAAAGAATGAGGAAGAATTCATGAACTCTATGAACTGAGTGGGAAAAAATCACTGAGGAAAGCAGTTAAGATACAAATGACAGCCTGGGCTACATAGCAAAATCCTATCTCTACAAAACAATTGAAAAATATTAGCCAGGCATGGTGGTGCATGCTTGTAGTCCCAGCCACTTGGGAGGCAGAGCCAGGGGGATCACTTAAGCCCAGGAACTGGAGGCTGCAGTGAGCTATGATTGTGCAGCTGTGCTCCATCCTGGGCAACAGAGTGAGATCCTTTCTCAAAGAAAACCAGTAATAACAACAACAAAAACCCACACAAAAATCTGAGTTCAAGCTGCCAAATAGTCTAGATGATATGTTACTGTTGGTATAAATGAGGGAGAAAAAATATATGTATTTGCATTGGTTTGTAAATGGATAAAGAAACAGAAAACAGTGACAATTTGTGTGTGTGGTGGGGGGAGTGACATGAGGAACTGGGTAATGTGAATAGGATAAAAAGACAAAGTATTCTATATATCTTTGAGATTAAACCATGAGATTGTATAGCCTACTCTAAATTTAAAAAACTTGAATTAAAGAAATGAGAATATAAATTAGGTTCTTCTTTGCCTCTCTCACACACATGCATGTAGGTACACATAAATTTACACCAGAATGCAGTTACCAGAATTGGACTGTCTGGGTGCAAGTCTTGAAACTTACTAACTCTGGTGACTTTTGGAAAGTTACTCAACCTCTCTGGGCCTCAGTTTCCTTATCTATAAAATGGGAATAATATCTCCTTTTTATGACTTTGTGAGGATTTTTATCTAAGGAACAAAGATTCTCAACTGGGGACAGTGTTGCCACCAAGGGGACAATGGCAATGTCTGGAAATCTTTTTGGTTGTTACAACTGGGGTTGGGGGAGGGTGTCCTACTGGCATCTTTTGGGTAGATGCCAAGGATGCTACCATGTGCAGGTCAGTCCTCAATAACAAAGCACCATCTGTCCTTAAGTGCTAACATATGTATTTTTTGCTCTTTTTTTTTTTTTCTTTTTTAACAAAGAAAAAAGATTTATTTTGGCTCACAGTTTCTGGAGGCTGGGAAGTCCAAGTGCATAGTACTGGCATCTGGTAAGGGCCTTCTTGCTGTGTTATTCCATGGCAGAAGTGCAAGTGAGCACTCTAGATAGAAAATGGAGTGTTAATATTGAGAAGCCCTGCTCTAATGTTTGTGAAGTGTTGAGAACAGTATACTAACAAGGTGACTGTGGCTAAATGCTTGACATTATAATTATCATTATTTTCATTGTTATCATTCTTGCCTCAACAGCAAGTCCTGGGTGTACGGTAATCACTTATTTTAAAAATCTCTTGAAAAAGCAATATAATAGATGGCTACCTTTAAGGATCAGAAGTATCCACTTACAAGATGAATGTTAAAACATCAGCTGTCTTCCTGGTTAAATGAATGAAATGTGGTGGCTAGAGATAACCACTCCCAGGAGCTCATCACCAGATACAAACATGCTGGGCTCTGGAAGGGTGTGTGAGATCTCAGAAGCAGCTTCAGGTGATCAGCTGACACTGCATGCTGGCTGAGTGCCAGGGACCATGCCAAGCCCTACCAACTTGGTATCCTGACCAGGATACCTCATTGAGCCCCCTGAACAACTCTGAAGTTGGTGCTGGTCTGTTTTACAGGCAGGGAAACTAAGGGACAGCAAATTTGAGTCTCAGATTCAAGGTCATAGTGGAGAGCTGGGAGTTGTGGGGGGTCACTCATTGCCCATCTCCATTGAGTTAATCTCCAGGTCAACAGCTGGTGTAACTGCCCTTCCTTCCTCTCTCTTTCTTTCTTTCTTTCTTTCTTTCTTTCTTTCTTTCTTTCTTTCTTTCTTTCTTTCTTTCTTTCTTTCTTTCTCTTTCTTTCTTTCTTTCTTTCTTTCTTTCTTTCTTTCTTTCTTTCTTTCTTTCTTTCTTTCTTTCTTTCTTTCTTTCTTTCTTTCTCTTCCTTCCTTCCTTCCTTCCTTCCTTCCTTCCTTCCTTCCTTCCTTCCTTCTTTCTTTTCTTTCTTTCTTTCTTTCTTTCTTTCTTTCTTTCTTTCTTTCTTTCTTTCTTTCTTTCTTTCTTTCTTTCTTTCTTTCTTTCTTTCTTTCTTTCTTTCTTTCTTCTTTTTCTTTCTTTCTTTCTTTCTCTTTTTTTGAAACAAGGTCTCACTCTGTGGCCAAGGCTAGAGTGCAGTGCTGTGATTATAGCTCATTGCAGCCTTGAACTCCTGGGTTCAAGCAATCCTCCCACCTCAGCATCTCGAGTCTCTGGGACTGTAGGTGCACACCACCATGCTTAGCTAATTTTTAAACATTTTTTGTAGAGATGGAGGTCTTGCTATGTTGCCCAGGCTGGCCTTTGTGATTCTCCGGCCTTAAGTGATTCTCTCCTGGCCTTAAGTGATTCTCTCACCTCAGACTCTGAAAGTGCTGGGCATGAACCACCATACCCGGCCTTGGTGTGACTTTTTTACCCACCCTGCTCATAAATCTTCCATGGCTCCCTAGTAACCTTAGAACACAGTGAAGATTTCTTCTCTTGGTTCTCCTACTACTGCTCCCTACTTCTCTCAGCACTCTCCCCTCATTCTCTGCATCAGCCAGACTGAACTCCTTGCAGTTGTTTTGGCCTTCAGGCCTTTGCCAATGCTATTCTCCCCACCTAGAATATCATTTGTCTTGACTCTTTAACTTCCTGTGATTAAAGTTTTTTGCATAGATAGGCTGGGTGCAGCGGCTCACACCTGTAATCTCAGCACTTTGGGAGGCTGAGGCAGGTGGATCATTTGAGGTCAGGAGTTCGAGACCAGCCTGGCCAACATGGCAAAACCCCATCTCTACTCAAAATACAAAAATTAGCTGGGTGTGGTGGTGGGCTCCTGTAATTCCAGCTGCTGGGGAGGCTGAGGTAGGAGAATTACTTGAACCTGTGAGGTGGAGGTTGCAGTGAGCTGAGATTCCTCCAGCCTGGGTGACAGAGCAAGGAAAGAAAGAAGGAAGGAAGGAAGGAAGGAAGGAAGGAAGGAAGGAAGGAAGGAAGGAAGAAAAGAAAGAAAGGAAGAAAGAAAGAAGAAAAGTTTTAAAAGAAGGAAGAAAGTGAAGGAAGGGAAAGAAGGGAAGGAAAGGAAGAAGGAAAGAAGAAAGGAAGGAAGGAGGGGAGGAAAGAATGGAATGAAGGAAAGAAAGAAGGAAAGAAGGGAAGGAAGGGAAGGAAAGGAAGGAAGAAAAGAAAGGAAGGAAGGAAAGAAGGAAAGAAGGGAAGGAAGGGAAGGAAAGGAAGGAAGGAAAGAAGAAAGGAAGGAAGGAAAGAAGGAAAGAAGGGAAGGAAAGAAAGAGAAGGAAAGAAGGGAAGGAAGGAAGGAAAGAAGGAAAGAAGGGAAGGAAAGAAGGGAAGGAAAGAAGGAAGGAAGGAAGGAAAGTTTCTGCACAGGCATTCCCTCTTCTGGTCTTCCTGACCCTTAGGTGTGCTTGCTAATACATACTACAATGTTTGGACGGGGACTTCGAATGACTTTGATGGGGGTGATGGAAGGTCTTGCCACAAAATGACAGGAATAAAGTCTTATAACTTTAATATAATTTATAAATACCTGCTCAAGGTTTTGCTTTTGTATTCTGCTGGAATAAAATGCTGCATTCATACACTATCATGGAACAAAGCACACAGAGATGCGGTTTGTGTCAGCAATGCCCTACTTTCTGAGGTTCTGTTTTGATTTCGACAGCTTCAAGGTCTTGCCTGGTCACTGCCTCCCCAGCTTCTGATCTCAGCCCTCTCTTCTGGGTCTCCCTCTTCCCCCTGCATGGTCCTTCCCCACCCACTCTGGGTCACTGCTTCCTGGACATGGCTCTGTCTTTCCCCCTGGACTGTGAGCCCTGGGAGGACAGGGCTGAGGCTGTCTTGGTCGCAGTAGTGTCCCCTCCACCATCCCATGCAGGCTGGACACAGAGGGAACACTTGGGGAGTGTTTATTGAACAAATGACCAGAAAGGAAGATCTCAGGCCATGCAGTCTGCATTCTGGAATTGCGTTCTAACTCTGACACAGCAGCAGGTACCTGGTGATTCCGGCAGTGTCCCCAAAGCATCCTAAGCAGAAGACCTCACATCTTAGCCACCCTTGCTCCATCTGGTGTGGAAGCATAGCTCTACCTGTAGATTTTTAGGCTGCTAGACCTGGGTTCATAACCTTGACTCTACCACTTATTATTTCTGGGCTCTGAGCCTTAGTTTCTCCACTCATCAAGGAGGGAGGGTGAGAGTACCATTTCACAGGAGTGCCTGAGATGCAATGAGATCATGAATTTTTAGGGCTGCTGTACTCATCTGTTTTCACCTTGCTGATAAAGACATACACGAGACTGGGTAATTTATAAAGAAAAAGAGGTTTAATGGATTCACAGTTCCACGTGGCTAGGGAGGCCTCACAATCATGGCAGAAGGCAAGAGGCAAGTCTTATGTGGGGGCAGGCAAGAGAATGAGAACCAAGCAAAAGGGATTTCCCCTTATAAAACCATCAGATCTGGTGAGACTTATTCACTACCACAAGAGCAGTATGGGGGAAACCATGCCCATGATTCAATTATCTCCCACCGGGTCCCTCCCACAACACGCAGGAATTTTGGGAGCTACAATTCAAGATGAGATTTGGGTGAAGGCACAGCCAAATCATATCAGCTGAGGTCAATCTAACTTAGGTACTAGCACTCTCAGCTTGAATGCATCGGCCTCCCCAGGCCAAACCTGTTTCTCATTCTCATTCCAGTGAGAAATCCTCATTCTCATTCCCAGTAAGGAGGTCCTGTTCTCTGGGGCAACCTAACTGCTCTCTCCTCTGCTGGAAATTGTGAAAACTATACTCTACCTGGCATTGTCTCTAGAACATGCCTTCCTTCCTCTGCTTTTCTACACATGGCTTTAACTGAGAGCCTATATATGTATATGTGTGTGTGTGTGCACGCACGTATGTGTGTGTGTAATTTACAGCTTTATTGATATGTAATTCATATACTGATAGAGTTTGAATATTTGTCCCTTCCAAATCTCATACTGAAACGTGATCCCCAATGTTGGTGCTGTGGCCTAGCGGGAGGTGTTTGGGTCATGGGGGCAGATCCCTCGTGAATGGCTTGGTGTCCTCTCCACGGTAGTGAGTGTTCTAGCCTGGTTAGTTCACTCGATAGTGGGTTGTTTAAAAGGGCCTGGCATCCTTTTCTCCCTTTCTCGCCATGTGATGCACCTGCTCCCCCTTCATTGTCCGCCATGATTGTAAGCTTCCCGGGACCTCACTAGAAGCAGATGCTGGCACCACATTTCTTGTCTTGTACAGTTTGCAAAACTGTGAGTTAAATCAACATCTTCTTTTTTTTAAAAAAAAATAAATTACCCAGTCTCAGGTATTCCTGTTTAGCAACACAAAATGAGCTAATGCACATACCAATCCATTTACTCCTACCCAGCACCCCCACCCAACATGTTCTCACCACCTTCTTTTGAAATAGTAGTGGGTTATAATTCAATGTGAATGGTACATTTTTAAAGGGTGACATAATGTTTGTTCTGGACACTGATTAAGTTATAACCTTGCCTCTATTTTTTCTTTTTAAAATTAACAAATACAAATTGTGTATTTTTATGGTGTACAGTGTGATGTTTTAAGATATGTATACATTGCGGAATGACTAAAGTGAGCTAATTAACATATGCATTACCTCATGTCCTTATTTTTTTTGTGGCGAGAACACATAAAATCTACTTTCTTAGCCAATTATTTACTCATTCAAAGTGTACAATTCAAGAGCTTTTAGCATACTCACAGAAATGTGCAACCATCACCACAATCAATTGTAGAACATTTTCGTCATCTCCCAGGAAAACCCTGCGTCTCTTGGGCACCACACCCTAATCCTTTCACTCCTGATGGGATTTTTTTTGTTGTTTTTTTTAAATATAAGAGTAGGCTGGTGTGTTGGCTCACACCTGTAATCCTAGCACTTTGGGGGGCCAAGGCTGGAGGATTACTTGAGCCAGAAGTTCAAGACTAGCCTGGGCAACAGAGTGAGGCCCCGTCTCTACAAAAATAAAAACTTAGCTGGGCATGGTGGCACGCGCCTGTAGTCCCAGCTACTTAGGAGGCTGAGGTGGGAAGATTCCTCAAGTCCAGAACTTAGAGGTTTCAGTGAGCTATGATCCTGCCACTGCACTCCAGCCTGGGTGACAGAGCAAGACCTTTCTCCCTCTCTCTCTTTTTCTCTCTCCCTCTCTCTATATATAGTATTACTCATATATACTCATATATGTATATATCCATTTTTATACCATAAAACTTAGACACCTAGAGATAAACACTATGTTTTGGAACCTTTTTTTTTTTTTTGAGACGGAGTTTCACTCTTGTTGCCCAGGCTGGAGTGCAATGGCATGATCTCGGCTTACCGCAACCTCTGCCTCCCAGGTTCAAGTGATTCTCCTGCCTCAGCCTCCCTAGTAGCTGGGATTATAGGCATGTGCCACCATGCCCGGCCAATTTTGTATTTTTAGTAAAGACAGGGTTTCTCCATGTTAGTCAGGCTGGTCTCAAACTCCCGACCTCAGGTGATCCTCCCGCCTTGGCCTCCCAAAGTGCTGGGATTACAGGCGTGAGCCACTGCACCCGGCCATGTTTTGGAAACTTACTATTTTTTTTTTTAAGCTTTATGTTTCTTTTTCTTTCTTTCTTTCTTTCTTTCTTTCTTTCTTTCTTTCTTTCTTTCTTTCTTTCTTTCTTTCTCTTTCTTTCTTTCTTTCTTTCTGTCTGTCTTTCTGTCTTTCTGTCTTTCTTGTCTTTCTTGTCTTTCTTGTCTTTCTGTCTTTCTTTTTTGAGATGGAGTCTTGCTGTGTTGCCAGGCTGGAATGCAGTGGCGCAATCTCAGCTCACTGCAACCTCCCCGTCCTGGGTTCAAGCGATTGATTCCCTTGCCTCAGCCTCCTGAGTAGCTGGGACTACAGGCATGCGCCACCACACCCTGCTAATTTTTTTGTATTTTAGTAGAGACAGGATTTCACCATGTCGGCCAGGATGGCCTTGATCTCCTGACCTCGTGATCCACCTGCCTTGGCCTCCCAAAGTGCTGGGATTACAGGCGTGAGCCACCACACCCGGCTGTTTCTATTTCTTTTAAACAAAAAGTAGAATTACATTCAGCAATTCTTACAAGGCATCACAGAAAACAACCTTTGCTCCTCATTATAGAATAATTTGGAAAGTAAGGTAAAAAGCAGCAAAACAAATCCTTAAGCTTAATACTCAGATAACCACTTTGGGCAATATATTTTCTTTGAGGGTTTTTCATAATTTTTAAAATTAATTTTTAATCATACAAGAGCTTTTCCTTAGGAAAAAATGTAGACCCATCTAAAGCCAAATCTCCCTTGACCTCCACCCCTACGCTTGTCCTCATCACACTCTCCAGGCACCTGCTGTTATCAAGAGAACATTTTGTGTTTACAGAGTTGAAGTTTGCGGCACAGTTGCTTTGTTTTTGTTTGAACAATGTTTTGTAAGCTCCCCCACCTCACTTTGCAAACATGTTGTAAACCACTTTCTAAAAGCTGGTTGCTATTTTATCCAGTGGCACAGCCAATTCCCAAAGTACCCCACCCTCCCCGCCCCCACCCCAGGAAGAGCCAGCAACGCACAGCATGCCTTGTTTGCATCATAAAACTACAGCCGCCTAAGAGAAACTTTCCAGCCTCCTTTTCTTTCCTTCCTCCCCTCTGCCTACTGCCCTGAGAGACGCCTAAGACAACGGCTCTGGTGAAATAGGGAAGAGGCCTACCGCGTTCCTTTCCACCTTCCAGACACAGGCCTGAGCTGGGGACAGAGCAATGCTTTGAACTAGGTGGACTTTGGGGTTTTAAAATTACACGGAACTGAACTTTTTTTTTTTTTTTTTTTTTTAAGGTGGAGTTTCGCTCTTGTTGCCCGGGCTGGAGTGCAATGGCACGATCACAGCTCACCACAACTTCCGCCTCCCGGGTTCAAGCAATTCTCTTGCCTCAGCCTACCAAGTAGCTGGGATTACAGGCACGCGCCACCACGCCCGGCTAATTTTGTGATTTTAGTAGGGACGGGGTTTCTCCATGTTGGTCAGGCTGGTCTTCAACTCCCAGCCTCAGATGATCCGCCCACCTTGGCCTCGCAGAGTGCTGGGATTACAGGCCTGAGCCACCGCGCCCGGCTCAGAACTGAACTTTTAAGACCTGGATAAGGAAGCAATTCATTCACTATCTGAGAGGCAGATGTGTGTGGTCTCTGGAAAGTGTGGTCTGGGAAGCCAGCCCATCTGGCTTCAAATCTTCAGTTTGCCACTTCCAAGTGTGGGACCTGGAGAGGGCACATGACCTCTCTGAACCTCAGTTTCCCCTTCTGTGAAATAGGGATCACACATCCCTGATCTCAAAGAGTTGTGATAAGACTTAAATGTTACTACAGAAAAGCACTTAGAACGGGCTGACAGGCTGGGTGCAGTGGCTCACGCCTGTAATCCCGGCACCTGGGGAGGCCGAGGCAGGAGGATCTCTTGAGCCCAGGAGTTCGAGACTAGCCTGGGCAACATAGTAAGACCTCATCTCTACTAAAAATAAAAAATTAGCTGGGTTTGGTGGCGTATACCTGTGGTCCCAGCTATGCAGGACGCTGAGGCAGGAGAATGGCTTCAGCCCAGCAGGTTGAAGCTGCAATGAGCCATTATCAGGCCCCTGCACTCTGGCCTGGACAACAGAGCAAGACCTTGTCTCAAAACAAAACAAAACAAAACAAAAAAACAAAAGCCCCAAACAGGCTGGTGTATAGACCTATTCAGTTACAGTGACCTTCTATTATGGCTGATGTTATTATTTTATGATTGCTATTATTTATATTTATTATTACTAGGTTGCAGATTGCTGGGGTGAGACAGGGCATTCTGGTGCAAGGGGGCTGGGCTGGGGTCTCAAATTCTGATCCTGCCCCTTGCCAGCCCTGCCATCTTGAGTAGGTGACCTGGTCCCCTCTTTGTACCTCACTTCCCTTCTTCCTAAAAGAAGCCAGTAGGGTCATCTCTTGTGGCAGAGTGACATTCAAGAATTCCCATGAGTTGGGTGCCTGAGCTGCATGGGCCTCAAACTGACAGGGTCGAAGCTCTGAGTGGGGGCGACTTGGACTTGTAAGGAGACTCTCTCCTCCTTGTCCCTGGCCCATGGTGAAGCCACTGTCTCCAACGCACCTGTTAAAAGCAGCTTCCTCCAGGCAGGGGTGTGGCTGGAGCTGATGTCCAGAGGACTCCTCATCTTGTATTCTGTCCAAGGACTGTGCAGAGAAGGTCTCCTCGTCACATGTGGGGTCTTTATAGACCTATACAGTCATGTCTGCAGCCCTGGCCCCGCCCTGCAGGACCCCGCCCACGATGACCATGCCCTACCCTGGCCACTTCCCCACATGACTTACCAAGTTGGCTCGGAAGTCACCTCCAGCCGCATCCTTCTCCAGTATCGGGCCAGTGGTGGTGGTCGGTGGGGACCAGGCTGGGACAGTGTCTCTGGGGAGGGGGCTCTGAGGCTTTGCTCTCATTCTCTCACCCTACAATCCCCACGGGGAGATGGAGGGAGAAGCAGAATCGCCCGCTCCTATCACTCACGTCAAAGTTAAGGAATGGCCAAAGGTCAACCTGGTAGGAGGTGACGGGGCTTTCTGCTGGCCTCCTGGCTTCTCCCCTGGACTCTGAACCACACCTTTTCTCCTCTGTAAAATGGAGGCGTTAATAATAGTGCCTGCCCCAGAGTCAGACGGGGCCATGGACACGAGGCGCTTGGAGTAGTGCCTTGCCATGTAGTAGGTATTCAATGAATGGCAGTCACTATGAAGTTAATGCTAATTATAATTTGGTGTCTAGGATGTCCTGGAGGCATGTTTAGAATCCCATTATCAGGACCTCGCTCAGACTATATCCTGAATTTTAGATTCTAGAAGGATAAGCTACACTAGCTCCTTTTTCCTCACCCTTCTCACTCCCTGGGTCTATTCTTTCCTCCTCGAATAATAATTATCATGCTCAAACTAATAGCTGGTGTTTGTTGAACACCTACTACATGCCGGACACAGCATTAACCCTGTAACACGGTTGCCTAATTGAATCCTCATACCAACCTCGAGGGGTCGATATGGGCATCTCCATTTTCCCATGATGCACAGGGGCTGAGTAACTCACCTACTGTCACACAGTCATTCACAGGGGCTTTCTACCAGTTTTTGGAGGCACCAACACAGGGCCTTTGCATGAGCCGTTCCCTCTCCTTAGAACCTTACTCATGTAATCTCAAAGCTGACTGTATCTTATTATTTTGGCTTAATTCACGCATATCACCCTTTCAAAAAGGCCTTTTTTTTGTTTGTTTTGTTTTGTTTTTTGAGACAGAGTCTTGCTCTGTCCCCCAGGCTGGAGTGCAGCGGCACGATCTCAACTCACTGCCAGCTCCGCCTCCTGGGTTCATGCCATTCTCCTGCCTCAGCCTCCCAAGTAGCTGGGACAACAGGTGCCCGCCACCACGCTCGGCTAATTTTTTGTATTTTTAGTAGAGACGGGGTTTCACTATGTTAGCCAGGATGGTCTCGATCTCCTGACTTCGTGATCCGCCCACCTCGGTCTCCCAAAGTGTTGGGATTACAGGCGTGAGCCACCGTGCCTGGCAAAAAAGGCCTTTCTTAATGCCTGCTGCAACTCAGTTCCCCAGCTCTTTGCTAGCAAACCACACTGTTTTGTTTTCTTTACATCATTGACTGCTATCTTAGATGATTTATTTCTTTGTCCACTTGTGTTATCTGCCTCTCCTTCCTTAGTCCCACCTCTCCAACTTGAATGTCAGATCCAGGAGGGCAGGGATGTTGTCTGGCTTGTGGCTGTGTCCCTAGTGACTAGAACAGTGCCTTGCACATAACAGGTCCTCAATACATGTTTTTGTTTTTGAGATGGGGTCTCACTCTATCAGCCAGGCTGGAGTGCACTGGCACGGTCACAGGTCACTGCAGCTTTAACCTTCTGGATTCAAGCAATAATCCTGCCTCAGTCTCCTGAGTAGCTGGGACTACAGGTTCACGCTACCATTCCCAGCCAATTAAAAAAATTTTTTTTTTTTTGGTAGAGATAGAGTCTCACTATATTAACCAGGCTGCTCTCGAACTTCTGGGCTCAAGTGATCCTCCCGTCTCAGCCTCCCAGAGTGCTGGGATTACAGGCATGAACCACCTACCCAGCTTACATGTTTTCTTTTTAGTGAATAAATAAAGAGCAAGTGAGTGAAATGGGAGTGTTCAGACTTGAACTCAGATCTGTCTGACGCAGAAGCTCATGCTTTTCCCTCCCAGAGAGGTTCAGGTTCCACCCAGGGGCTAAGGTTCACCCATGAGTCTCTAATAATAGTTGTCATCAGATGACACAGTTATTCCTTTATTAGCATTTGCTAAAGTGCTTCTTTTATGGTTGGTCTGAAGTCCTCTGATGGAGTGATTAGCTAGGTCAGGAGACCACTGTAGACAAAAAGTAAATATTTGCAATGCAATTAATAACCATCTGGGGTTTCTGCCGAGCCAGCGCTCTCTTTTATCCAAGTAACAGCACCTGGAGTTCTCTTTTGGAAACCAACCTCCTCATGGCTCCAGGGAGGTGAGGGGCCCAGGACTGACCAATCAGAGCACTTCAACCCCCGACAACAGTGATTTCTGGAGAGCTGGGCATGGCGCCCAAAACAAGCCAAGGAGAAGCAGTCTCTTAGGGATTTTTCTGGAACTCTGGGGAATAAAGCAATTTTTTTTTTCTATTTCTAAAATTTTATTTATTTATTTAGAGACAGAGCCTTGCTCTGTTGCTCAAGTTGGAGTGCAGTGCGTGATCTCTGCTCACTGCAACCTCCAGCTCTCAGGTTTAAGAGATTCTCATGCCTCAGCCTCCAGATTAGCTGGGATTACAGGCATGTGCCACCATGCCTGGGTAATTTTTTTTGTATTTTTAGTAGAGACAGTTTTTCACTATGTTGCCCAGGCTGGTCTTGAACTCCTGGCCTCCAAAGACCCACTTGCCTTGGCCTCCCAAAGTGGTGGGATTATAGGCGTGAGACACCGCACCCAGCCTAAAAGCATTTTTTTCTTGCTTCCGGGTTTGCTGAGCTGAAGAGATCTCAGTGTGTAGCTGCTGGGGGCCATCTTTCTATCATGAGTAGAGAGGTTGCCTAAAAACGAGGCTAACACATATGAAAGCATAGTCAGTGCACGGAAAGAGAGATTTCTAATGGCATCATTTAAACACCTAGATTCAGCTGTGCCTGATATCCATGCTGATCCTTCAGCTTGTGTGCTATGCTGGTCTGTGTATTCTCATTGTTTCCCCTGAAGTCAGTTTGTTTTGGGATTACTTTAAATCCCAAAAGAACTTTGATTGAGGCCAGGCGCGGTGACTCACACCTGTAATCCCAGCACTTTGGGAGGCTGAGGCAGGCGGATCACCTGAGGTCGAGAGTTCGAGACCAGACTGACCAACATGGAAAAACCTCGTCTCTACTAAAAATACAAAATTAACTGGGCGTGGTGGCGCATGCCTGTAATTCCAGCTACTCGGGAGGCTGAGGCAGGAGAATCGCTTGAACCCGGGAGGCGGAAGTTGCAGTGAGCCAAGATCGGGCCATTGCACTCCAGCCTGGGCAATAAGAGTGAAACTCGGTCTCAAAACAAACAAAGAAAAAAACAAAAAAGAAAACACAAAACAAAAAAAAGCATTTTGATTAAAAGGAAAAATGGAAAACAGAGCTTTGAAAGGATCTAACTCTCTACTCTAGCTGAGATTCAGGCTGAATAAGGGAAGACTCTGGGGAAGAGATGGTGAAGCTGACCGCTGTGGGAGGAGGAGAACTTAGCAGCTCACTGTTTCTGAGAACTGCAGAACTCCATGCAAACCTCTGCATTAAGAGATGACCAAGGCCAGTTGTAGTGGCTCATGCCTGAAATCTCAGCCCTTAGGGAGGCCGAGGTGGGAGGACTGCTTGAGGCCAGGTGTTTGAGACCAGCCTGGGAAACATAACGAGACCCCATTTCTACAAAAAAATAAAAAAATTAGCTGGGCATGGTGGCATGCATGCGCCTGTAGTCTTAGCTACTTGGGAGGCTGAGGTGGGAGGATTGCCTGTGCTCAGGAGTGTGAGACCACAGTGAATTATTATTGAGCTACTGTGCTCCAGCCTGGGCAATGGAAGGAGACTCTGTCAAAAAAAAAAAAAAAAAAAAGGAAAGAAAGAGAGATGATCAAACTTTAGCAGGGTGTCTAGCAGAATAAGGTCATGTTCTTAGGATGACTCCAGCCCCCCATTAAAATGCCACCTGAGAAAGCTCTACCTTGCCAGGAGAATTTACTGTCTGACCGAGCCAACATCTGGCAATATACCCCTAATTTCCCTTTTCAGAACATTTACTAAAAAGGGCCTACAATTGTGAATCCTTCCTCTTTCAAAAGTGTGTGTATATGTGTCTATACCCTACAACTCAGGGGTGTTTCTAGAGGATCTGAAAGCCATTCCTTTGAAATAGAATCATCAGAAGGAGAGGACCTCCGTTTCCCAGTCTCTGTGGGAGGATAGAATTCTAACTATGACAATTGCCAACTAGCAGACACAGCTGGCCTAATCCTACTGACACTGTACAATTTTTTTTTTAAGATGGAGTCTCGCTCTGTTGCCCAGTCTGGAGTACAGTGACATGATCTTGACTCACTGCAACCTCTGCCTCCCAGGTTCAAGAGATTCTCCTGCCTCAGCCTCCTGAGTAGCTGGGATTACAGGTGCACACCACCATGCCCAGCTAGTTTTGGGGTTTTTAGTAGAGATGGGGCTTCACCATGTTGGCAAGTCTGGTCTCGAACACCTAACCTCAGGTGATTTGCCTGCCTTGGCCTCTGAAAGTGCTGGGATTGCAGGCATGAGCCAGCCAACTTTTTATGATTTTTCCTTGCAGTGCACTTCTCTCCCCATCCCTCATTCTGCCTTCTAGACACCCAGCCACCTCTGCAGTAATCTGAATGGAGCTCAGCTCTTTCCCCTACTGCCAGTGGTTACTGAGTAAGATCTTTTTCATAGCTTTAACTGATGTCCCACTTTGTTTATTGCAAACATTTCTCAAACCTCAGTGTTTCTCATACCACATTGGTAATTCTTTCCATATGCACACATCACCTACACTTTTTTTTTCCTCTTTTGTTTTTGAGACAGTGTCTCGTTCTGTAGCCCAGGCTGGAGTGCGGTGGTGTGACCACAGCTCACTGCAGCCTTGACCTCTCAGCTCAAGCGATCTTCCTGCCTCATCCTCCTGAGTAGCTGGGACTACAGGCACATACCACCACGGCTGGCTAATTAAAAATATTTTTTTTGTAGAGTTGGGGTCTTCCTATGTTGCCCAGGCTGGTCTCAAACTCCTGGGTGCAAGTGATCCTCCTGCTTTGGCTTCCCAAAGTGCCGGGATTATAGGCCTAAGCCTCTACACCTGGCTACACTTTTTTTTTTTCTTTTGAGACAGAGTCTCACTCTGTCACCCAGGCTGGAGTGCAGTGGCGTGATCTCAACTCTGCCTCCTGGGTTCCAGTGATTCTCCTGCCTCAGCCTCCCAAGTAGCTGGGATGACAGGCACCCACCACCATAATTTTTGTATTTTTAATAGAAACAGGGTTTCAGCATGTTGGCCAGGCTGGTCTTGAACTCATGATCTCAAGTGATCCACCTGCCTCGGCCTCCCGAAGTGCTGGGATTACAGGCGTGAGCTACTGTGCCTGGCCTCCGGCTACACTTTTCTTTACTCAATATTTTTCTTTAAAATGACTCATCTAAAATAAGTTCACTCATTTTTTTTAAACAATAACATCCACAAAATTATCTATGAATATGCTAATTACATTTAAATATAGATGACAGTAACAAAATGAAAATAAAACATATCTGTCCACATACCATGTGGAATTTTTTGGTGTGTCACCAAAAGAACAGGAGCCCCGTATGGAGGAAATAGTCATGACAATTGCTAGTATTTATGAAGAATTTGGCTCTGAGCCTGGTCCTACTCTTTGCATATATTAGCTTTACATATATTCGTTTATGTAACTTCACACTTTACATCATTTAGCTCTTTTATCCTTTCAACAACACTATGAGGCAGGTGCTGCTGTTCTCCTATTGCAGAAGAGGAAACAGAGGCACAGAGAGGTTAAGTGATTTATCCAGGCCACAAAGCTGCCGAATCAATGGGCAGACCCAGGTATCAGGCTCTGGAGCCTGTGGTCTTAAGTGCAACAACCTTTTTTTTTTTGAGACGGCGTCTTGCTCAGTTGCCCAGGCTGGAGTGCGGTGGCGCGATCTCGGCTCACTGCAAGTTCCGCCTCCCAGGTTCACGCCATTCCCCTGCCTCAGCCTCCCGAGTAGCTGAGACTACAGGTGCCCGCCACCGCGCCTGGCTAATTTTTTTTGTATTTTTAGTAGAGACGGGGTTTCACCGTGTTAGCCAGGATGGTCTTGATCTCCTGACCTCGTGATCTGCCCATCTCGGCCTCCCAAAGTGCTGGGATTACAGGCGTGAGCCACCGTGCCCGGCCCAGTGCAACAACCTTTTAAAGTCATTTGTATCTCCTAACATCCCTAGCTGGTAGAAATTGCTTCAATTTTTTTACATGAGGAAACAGAGATTCATGGAGGTTAAACGAATTGTCCAAGGTCATGTGCACGTAAGTGGCAGAACCAGGATTTGGACTTAGGGATTTGGACCTTGAATCCTGAGTTTGGCTCTGTGATAGGTGAAGAGAGGTCGGTGTTGGGTGAGAGTGTGGGCTGTGGGAGGAGCATTCCAAGTTGAAGGGACAGGTTCAACTTGTCCTTCCGTCCTGGAACCACTTGGAATCTGTTAGGAATAACGTTTAAAATTTTAAGGAAATTGAACCCTTGACCAAAGGATTTTTAGCAAAGTAATTTTATTTTTGTGCAGAGGCGTGTCTCTTTGGCCAGTTGCCATGAGAGCATACCTGAACAAAGGGGCACAAGAGTCTATTTTTGACGCAAGTCTTGCTCCTGTACCCTTTCCCCATTGGCTGGGGTTGGGTTGTACAATTTAAACTAATTTTGGTTGGCTAAACATTTGTGTTTTTTCAGATAAGGTGGGCACGTAAAAGAAAGTGGAGAGGAAAGGGGAAGGGGTGTTTGTAATAAGTTAGAAAGTTATTATTATTTTTTTTAATAAGGAAAGGAATGTGAGCTGGTATTGATAATGCTTGGTACTGCGGCATGTCTGAGCATTTAACAAAGGCAAAAAAAGAGGGGGTACTATAAATTAAAAAATATAAAAGATTGATTGGGTTATCTAAAAAAAAAAAAAAAACCTCATCATATTCCACAAATCCATGTGCCCAGCTTCAAACAGACCCTCAGCAACCTCTGGAAATCCGTTTATATCTCCTTGGTCAGTTCCTGGTTCCAATTTTCTCAGCAGTCATTCCAGCCTTTACAGCCATATACAAAGCCTAGATCACTCTCATAGTTATACCCGAGAACCAGCTCGGCTTCCTCTGGTTAAATTTCACTTGTTGGGTCTGAACACATTTTATTTCCTGCCCTCACCCATGAACTTGTGAGCCAGCCTCACTTCCTTCCTCCCATCCTCAGACAATGAATTTACTGACATTCAAGGTCAAGACCTGTTCTCCCGGCTCCTTGAGTCCCTAGATCATCAGTCATCATTCCTCCTGCCCTGTGTGAGGGAATCCTGCATTTCTCACATCTCTGTGAGAAGGATGTGTCACCGACCTGAGCTAGGTCTGTTTGCCTGTACACAATGGAAAGCCACACACCAAAGCCTTGGGAATTTTTTTTTTTTTTTTTTTTTTTTTTTTTGATAGAGTCTGAGTCTGTCACCCAGGCTGGAGTGTGGTGGGACGATCTTGGTTCACTGCAAGCTCCGCCTCCCGGGTTCATGCCATTCCCCTGCCTCAGCCTCCGGAGTAGCTGGGACTACAGACACTCACCACCATGCCCGGGTAATTTTTTGTATTTTTAGTAGGGACGGGGTTTCACCGTGTTAGCAAGGATGGTCTTGATCTCCTGACTTCGTGATCCGCCCGCCTTGGTCTCCCAAAGTGCTGGGATTACAGGCAAGAGCCACTGTACCTAGCCAACCTTGGGATTTTGTAGAGAGAAAAGTGTATTGCAAGGCTGTTAAGCAAGGAGACAGAAGTCAGGCTCAAATATGTCTCCCTGAGCTAGGGGTTGGGACAGGTTTTATAGTCAAAAGGGTAATGAGCATGATCTGATTGGATCTTGCCTTATTGTGAACATTTCCCAAACCTCAGTGTTTCTCGTACTATATTCGTAATTATTTGCAGGGAGGCATGATCTGATTGGATCTTGTAATGAGGTGATGTGGGGAGATATGATTTGATTGGACCCTGCCCTGGGGTGATGCCAGGGCTCGATGTGATTGGATCCTGGATCCCACCATCCAGTGTCCGCTTCTTAATTCAATCCTCACTTCTCAGTCTGAGTACTTAGGTTCCACTCAAGGTTACACATTTGGTTCACCTGGGCATGCTTAAATTACGGACCTTCAATCTGGGAGTCCATGGCAACTGAAAAACAACTCACAATTTTGTTACATAAAAGTTGAATCAGATTGGTCTGGTGTGATTACAAATGCCCCTATCATTCCCAGTCTAAGGCATCCCCTGCCCCTCCTGGAGGTTTTGGAAATATCTTCGTACAATTTTACTTATTTATTTATTTATTTGGTACAGATGGGATCTCATTTTGTTGCTCAGGCTGGTTTTGAACTTGGGGCCTCAAGTAATCCTCCCACCTCAGCCTCCCAAAGCACTGGGATTAGAGGCATGAGCCACTGTGCCCAGCCCATCTTCCTATAGTTTGGTTGTCACAGTGCCTGAGGATGAAACAGTAGTGACATTTATTGGGCAAAACCTCCTGCAATAATAGGTGGGACTGTCCCATATAACAGAAACTTGTCTCAGCTAAAATATTAATCATGCTCCAGTTAGAAATCTGAAGTTGGAATAAGGCTGTTGGCTTTTGTCCCCTGCTATGAGATTGGTAAGTTTGGGAGAAGAAAATGAGCTTACTTGGTTCAGATCCTCTCCTTCTCCCATTTTTTGGATTTACCTGTCTCCAGAAAGACTACAGTTTGGTCTGCTTCCTCGTACCGTGTGACAATGTACTTGCACTAGCAGAGGTAGCAACTATTGGGGTTGTAAATATATATGGCAGAGAAGCCAGTGGTGCCTCCCCAATCTATGAGTCCTTTCATAGTTAGAGGAGTTTAAGTTTGGCCCATGGTTGCCTGGAATAAAGACTAAATTTCCCAGCCTTCCTTGCAGCAGCTGTGGTCATGTGAGCACATTCTGGTGAATGGTATGTGAACAGAAGAGTTGTGTGCCATTTCTGGGTCATGCCCTTCAATAAAGGTCTCCCTTTCTTGTTTTCCCTTCTTTCAGGTGGAAGTGGGGACATGCTAGGGTGACCTGGGAACAAGCATGGGTACATGGTAGGGGCCCTGGAAACAAGCATGTCGATGAAAAGAGTCAAGTCCTCTAATATATACATGTTTTTTGAGACAGAGTCTTGCTCTGTTGCCCAGGCTGGACTACAGTGGTACAATCTTGGATTACCGCAACCTCTACCTCCCAGGTTCAAACAATTCTTATGCCTCAGCCTCCCGAGTAGCTGGGATTACAGGCATGCACCACAACGCCCAGCTAAGTTTTTTTATTTTCAGTAGAGACGGGGTTTCACCATGTTGGCCAGTCTGGTCTCGAACTCCTTACCTCAGGTGATCTGCCCACCTTGGCCTCCCAAAGTGCTGGGATTACAGGCATGAGCCACTGTGCCTGGCCCTGTAAAATATTTTAAGAGATTTATTCTGAGCTAAATATGAGTGACCATAGCCCATGACACAGCCCTCAGGTGATCCTGAAAACATATGACCAAGATGGTTGGGGTGTAGCTTTGTTTTATACATTTTAGGGAGACATGAGACATCAATCAAAACATTTAAGATATACATTGGTTCAGTCCAGAAAGGTGGGATAACTCAAAGTGGTGAGGGAGGGGCTTCCATATAGGTAGATTTAAAAATTTTTCGATTGGCAATTGGTTGAAAGAGTTATCATCTATAGAAAGGAATGTCTGAGTTATGATAAGAGATCATGGAGATCAGCGTTTTATGATGCAAACGAAGCCTCCAGGTAGCAGCCTTCAGAGAGAATAAATTGCAAATGTTTCTTATCAGACTTCAGGTCTGTGTTGATGTTAAATGCTGGTCTGTTTTTCCTGAACTCCAAAAGGGATGAGGCCATAATGAGGCACTGATATAGGAGCTAGAAAATTATTTAGGCAGATAGTAAGGGCAACAGAGTCCTTGGTGGAATTTCCCTTTTAACAAAAAGCAGCCCCAAAGTCACGTCTTTTCTACAAAGAGCATCTTGAAAAATTGAGCTGTAAACATAGACAAGCAAACTAGAAGCTCGCTTGGGTGAATGCCGGCAGCTGTGCCAATAGAAAAGGGCTACCTGGAGGCCAGATATGTTCAACATGGAGGCTCCATCTTCCCTTTTCTTTGTCACCACATGTACAGTAAAGCAAGCAGGTGGCATGGCACCAGCCAGGTAGAGAGCCCATCTGCATAATAAAAGATTGGGGTGTGGTGGCCAGTTTTTTCAGCAGCTATGTAAAAGGTACACCTAGTACCCCAGAACTTAAAGTATATATAAAAAAAAAAAAAGATACACCTAGCCCCATCCAGTTCTTTGCATGCCATGCAAATGGCACACCTGGTTGAACCAATCTTTCATGCCCTATGTAAATCAGACACTGCCTTTTCAAATTCATCTATAAAACCTCCTGCACTTCACTGTGGACCAGAAAACCCTCTTGGGATCCCCTCTCAATGCAGAAGACAGCAAAATTTTCTCTATATTTCACCTATTAAACCTCTGCTCCTAACCTCACTCCTTGTGTGTCCACGTCCTTGATTTTGTTGGTGTGAGGCAACGAATCTCGGGTATTATCCAAGACGAACAACCCTGCTTCAGCACGTTCGACCCCTACCCCCATCCCACCCGTCATGGGCTGAACCAGTCTTTCAGGTTAAATTTGGGGTGGCCTGGCTGAGGAGGCAGTCCATTGAGATGGTTTAGGTGTGCGGTAGGTGGCGGCGTTGAATTATATTTTTGGTTTACAAGCTCAGCATCATAGGGATAGCAGAGAACAAGATGGAAGAGCACGGACTCATGATACCCTCACAAAGCAGAGGTGCATACCAGCTAGGACTGTTACAGGACAGAGAAAAATGCATTTCTATGGAATTTAAACCACTGTTATTTTTAATCTATCACCAGCATCCAAACTTACATCTGATGTTAAGATATTTAGATTGGAGGTGACAGGAGGCAAGGGAGGTGATGACAAACCCATTGGGCTCCACAGCTTGGCCACATTCCCTGATACTGCATATTGCTTAGGAAATACTGATGGCCAGGCACGGTGGCTCAAGCCTGTAATCCCAGCACTTTGGGAGGCCGAGACGGGCAGATCACGAGGTCAGGAGATCAAGACCATCCTGGCTAACACAGTGAAACCCCGTCTCTACTAAAAAATACAAAAAACTAGCCGGGTGAGGTGGCGGGCGCCTGTAGTCCCAGCTACTCAGGAGGCTGAGGCAGGAGAATGGCGTGAACCCGGGAGGCGGAGCTTGCAGTGAGCTGAGATCCAGCCGCTGCACTCCAGCCTGGGCGACAGAGCGAGACTCCGGCTCAAAAAAAAAAAAAAAAAAAAAAAAGGAAATACTGATGACATGCTGATCTGTCTCTCTCTCTCAATTGGTTCTGACTTCTGGCCAGGACTAAGGATGTAATTTGTTGATGAAAAAAGCTAAGCTTGAAAATATTTGAAGATATTTATTCTTAGCCAAATGTGAGGACCATGCCCTATGACACAGCCTCAGGATATCCTGAGAATGTGTGCCCAAGATGGTTGGATTACAGCTTGATTTTGTACATTTTAAGGGGACAGAAGTTATAGGCAGACATCAATCAGTACATGTAAGGTACACACTGATTCAGCCCGGAGAGGTAGGACAACTAGAAGTGGGGCAGAGGGGTTACAGGTCATAAACGGATTCAAAGATTTTCTGATTAGCAATTGGTTGAAAGAGTTAAGTTATCATCTCAAGACCTGGAATCAATAGAAAGGAGTGTCTGGGATAAGATAAGTTGTTGTGGAGACCAAGGTTCTTTTTTTTTTCTTTTGTGACAGAGTCTCACTCTCTTGCCCAGGCTGGAGTGCAGTGGCGTGATTGCGATCTTGGCTCACTGCAACCTCTGCATCCCAGGTTCAAGCAATTCTCCTGCCTCAGCCTCCTGTGTAGCTGGGATTACAGGCACCCACCACCACGTCTGGCTAATTTTTTATATTTTTAGTGGAGATGGGGTTTTGCCATTTTGGCCAGGCTGGTCTCGAACTCCTGACCTCACATGATCTGCCTACCTTGGCCTCCCAAAGTGTTGGGATTACAAGCGTAAGCCACTGCACCCGGTTTATATATATATTTTTGAGATACCACTGAAGCAGTGTCATTGTCTGGGGTAAATATCCGAGATTCGTTGTCTCACAGTCACAGAAAACTAAGACATGGACCGCCAGAGTGAGATAAAGAGGGGAAATTTAGTAGGTGAAAGAAAGAAGGCCG
The DNA here is from genome assembly GCF_037993035.2 of Macaca fascicularis. Lineage (NCBI taxonomy): Eukaryota > Metazoa > Chordata > Mammalia > Primates > Cercopithecidae > Macaca > Macaca fascicularis. The sequence goes on along the minus strand of NC_088393.1, from coordinate 52,632,149 downwards.
GGCGCGGTGGCTCAAGCCTGTAATCCCAGTACTTTGGGAGGCCGAGGCGGGTGGATCACGAAGTCAGGAGATCGAGACCATCCTGGCTAACATGGTGAAACCCCGTCTCTACTAAAAATACAAAAAACTAGCCGGGCGTGGTGGCGGGCGCCTGTAGTCCCAGCTACTCGGAGGCTGAGGCAGGAGAATGGCAGTAAACCCGGGAGGCGGAGCTTGCAGTGAGCCGAGATCGCGCCACTGCACTCCAGCCTGGGTGACACAGCGAGACTCCGTCTCAAAAAAAAAAAAAAAAAAAAAAAAAAAAAAAAAAAAAAAAAAGAAAGAAAGAGAAGAGCTCTCTGCGCAGAGAGGGGTCCTGGAGAAAATAAGTTGCCACTTCGGCAGTGAAATGCAGAAGGTTTTATAGATGAAGTTGAGGAGGCAGTGTCTGATTTACATAGGGCACGAAAGATTGGTCAGACCAGGTGTGCCATTTGCATAGCACATGATGAACTGGTTAGGACTAAGCGTGCCGTTTGCATAGTGCGCAAAGAAGCTGGCTGCCCCACCCAGCTTCATTATGTGGATAGGTTGTCTACCTTGCCAGTGCCATGTGCCTGCCTTTTTTTTTTTTTTTTTTTTTTTTTTAACCGCACATGTGGTAACAAAGGAAAGGAAAGATGGAGCCTCCATGTTGAACATACCTGGCTTCCAGGTAGCCCTTTTCTATTGGCACAGCTGCCGGCATTCACCCATGCAAGCTTCCAGCTTGCTTATCTATTTCTGCAGCTCGATTTTTCAGGCTGCTCTTTGTTTAGAAAAGAAATGATTTTGGGGCTGGTTTTTGTTAAAAGAGAAATTCCACCAAGGACTCTGTTGCCCTTACTATCTGCCTAAATCATTTCTATCTCCTGTATCACCACCAGTGACTAGCTTTGTGTGTTTTGAGAGGCTCTTGCCTGTGTGAATTCAGCAAGCCCCGCATAGGTCTGGAGCTGACAATTCCAGTAGTAGCAAAACAGCAGCTTTTTGATTCCCCACCTGCCTGTGATGGTGGAGACAACAGCTCCTCTGATGGGTCAGTTTTGCAGCTTCAGGTCATCGTGGGGGCCTAATGGAGTCAGAGTCCTTTCTCTTTTCCATCAGAGGACACTCAGATGTCTGTCCCAGGGATGGATCTGTTCCCTTCGCCTTCTGAGAAATTGAATTAGGCCAGGTGCAGGGTCTCACATCTGTAATCCCAGTGCTTTGGGAGGCCAAGGTGGGAGGATTGCCTGAGACCAGGAGTTCCTGATCAGCCTGGGCAACACAGTGAGACTTCATCTATTTAAAAAAAAGTTAGCTGGGTATGGTGCATGCCTGTAGTCCCAGATACTCAGGAGGCTGAGGTGGGAGGATTGCTTGAGCCCATGAGTCCGAGGCTGCAGTGAGTTATGATCCCTGTCACTGCACTCCAGTCCCAGCCAGTCCCAGGAGGCAGAGTGAGACCCCGTCTTTAAAAAAAAATTTAAAAAGTAAAAAACAAACAAAAAAGAATTTGAGTTAATTCAATCTTCAATCAAATTAGAAGCACAAGAATGTCCTAACAACAGACTGACCCCTGAAATATCTTGGGAAACACAAGTGCAATAGCATTCCAAATGAAAGCAATTTTCTCATCTTGCTGTTTTCAGCCACCGTCCATATATCAGCATAAAGGAAAATATTCGTTTAAATGAGAGAAGACTGTTACATTATCTTTATGTTTTAATAAAAATATCTAGCAGAGTCCTGGGTGGTCTTTTTAGTTCTATGAGGGTGGAGGAAGGGAGAATGGCCAATGAAAACTCATAATTCTTTGTACTTTTTAGGAAAAAGGAGTGTCATTACCAGGAATAACAAATTATAAATGAAGACAATCAGCCCAGCTTTGGGAAGTTAGAGGTGGCTCTCGCAGGATGCAGCAACAGCAGTCTCTGAAGTCTGGGTGTCTTATAGGACTCCTTTGTGAGAACCACATTTACAAGGAAGGTTTTATGAGGGAAAGAGCATCTGCTTTTCTATAGTTGCAGAAGAGAGAATGATTTTCTCTTCTTTAGGCTGCTGAGATTTTTTATTTCCAGGAGTTACAACAGCCTAGAGTTTCAAGGCAAACTCTTGCAATCACATTTTTTAGTCCTGAGAGGAGAACAAAGAAGCGGCTCTAATACAGTAAAAATGTAACAATATGGGAAAGGAAATAGGAGTACCAGGATTACTAATAAATAGAAGATGATGCATGCAGCGTTTTGCATCCCCAAGATAAATAAACAAAGCAGGAAAGAAGAGTGCAAACTTTGGTTGTGTTGTGCTAGGATGCCTGAGAATCTGGGCCAGTCATTTGGACTGAAGAACCTGTCACTTTCAGCTGTATCTCATTCAAAGGTTAATGATGACATTAGGTTTTCCCATCTCTTGGAATAATATCCACATCTGCCCAATTGTCTCTTGAAGAGTGGCATTTGGAAAACTCTTGACTTCTTGCAAAGCTGAGACGTCTACAATGGTGACAACTTGCAGTCTTCAAGTTTTACTTGAGTTTCCCCTCTGCCTCTTGGTGTCGACCCCACATTAACAAACATTTTCAGGGACATTCCTCCCTGCCTCCTGTGTTCCTGTTCCTCATCCCATCCTATGCTTAAATGAGACTGGGCTATGTTTCAACGAGAAAACCAGCCCCTCAAATATGACTTTTGGATGCTTTTGGCCATACAAAATTGATAACTCAATTCAAAGTGGTTTAAAACACTGACATGTATTATCCTATGTAGCAGGGATTCCAATGAAAGGGCAGTTCCCATGTTGGTCGATACAGTGGCTCAGTAATAACACCAAGGATCCAGGTTCTTCATCTTCCTACCCCAGCCTCAGCAGGTTGTCCTCTCATGGTGACTTCCCTCCCAGTCCAAGATGGTGGCCAGCCACATCCATAGACACAAAAGGGGAATTGCTGCTCCTAGTTCTCTTCAAGATCCAATAAAATCTCTCCCATCAGCCCCCAGCAGACTTCCTGTCACTTGGCATTGGCCAGAACCTGGTCTCATGCCCATTCTTCTTTCCCTTTTCTCCAACTGTCCAAAGAATACCCAAAGGTTTCTGCTCCCAACTCCCAATTCCCACTCATCTAGAGAGCTGGTCAGGACCCTAACAGGTATGCCTGAGAGAATAGTTATGTGCTATCTGGGCCAGGCTGCCCTCTGCTCTTCTCCTAGACTGTCCTCCATTTGCCACCAAATTCTTCCTGTTGCTTGTCTATGACTCTGTCATTTGGGCTGTAACAAGAGTAATCTATCTTATGTGAATGATATATAGTACTATTATTATTGTTCTATCTCATCCTGCTCCACCTTGCCCTGCCCTTCTCTGGAAGTGGATACAGGGGCGATACCCCACTCAAGCTAGTTCTTACACCCCCTTCTCATCCCAGTTGGCTGTGGACCAGAATCAGGACCACTGCCTTGCCCACCTTGATGGGAGCCATTTATTGTGCTCTGTGTGAATGGCGTCCCCTGGTGGTGGAGGCATGTATTTTGGGTGAGGACAGGGGTGGGATGAGGGCTCATCTAGATGGGGGTGCAAGACTGGATCTTTCATCTCTGGGTTGGGGAGGTGAAGAAGATCAGAACCCACCCCATTTACAGTTCCCGAAGATCACCAGGTAAACACTCCCTGTGGTTGCCACACGGGAAGAGTGAATTGTTGATTCACGTTGGCTCCCAGCTGGGCAGGGCAGGGACCTGGTCTTGGCTGGGGCTAGGATTCTTATCAAGAGTTTATTCTGGCTGGGCTCCAAGAGGAGATGAATGGCTGCTTGGCCTTGGGCCTGTTTCCCAGGTCGCCATCTGCTCCAGGTGAGTGACATCCACTGGCCCACTGTGGGTAGTTTTTGGTGGAATCAGTTCTCCAAATGTCTGTCAGGAAACTTTTCAGTTTAGAGACCCTCAGGGGCTGAAGGTTTAGGATGCCCACCATCTCTGCAGAAGGAATAAGGTTTCAGAAGAGATGCTTCTGATGTCTATGTCCTCTACGTCCTTGGTAATGCATACCCTGATTTTTAAATGGATGCATGGGAGTTCAGCAAAAAATATGTTCTCTAGGTTCCCTGGAGCTAAGTGTGGCCATGTGGCTGAATTTTGGCCAACAGATAGAAGTGGAAGTGTTATATGAGGCTGCCAGGACTGGCCTTAAGGACAACTTTTGTTCCTAATCCTTTCACTACTGACCAGATTGTGGATATGATGGCTGGAGCTCTGGCAGCCATCTTGGACCCCAAGTTACGTACTGAAGATGACAGACCAATAATAATTGAAGGGGGCTGCGTCCCCAGGATTATGAAACTGCCACACTTGCCCCGAACTCTCTATCTCCAGACTCCATTTATGTCAAAGAGAAACTTCCATCTTGTTGAGGACATTTGATTTTGGGGTTTTCTGTTACTTGTAGCTGAAGCTAGTCTTAACAGAATGCTCTCTCTGGGAGGAGGAGTGCAGGATGCATCCTGTCAGGGCAGGTGTAACTCTTAAGGGTCTTTTGGGTCTAGATGGCAGGAGTCCAACTTGAGGCAGTTTACACACAAAGGGAAAGTTGTTATAAATGAGTTCCAAGACAGGAGAGCATAGAGACACCCAGAACCAGAGGCTCAAATCCCCTCAGGGACCTCTCAGTGTCCCTCTCTCTCTCAAAGTGCCTCCCAAAGTGCTGGGATTAGAGGCATGAGCCACCACACCCAACCTCTATTTTTAATTTTTTGAGGAGCCACCATACTGTCTTCCACAACAGCCATACTAGGTTACGTTCCCACCAACAGCACACAAGGTTTCCAATTGCTCCATATCCTCGCCAATTCTTGTTATTTTCTGTTTTTGTGATAGTGGCCATTCTAATAGCTGCGAGGCAATATCTCATTGTAGTTTAGATGTGTCTTCCTGTAATGATTAGTGATGGTTGAGTATCTTGTCATGTGCTTATTGGCCATTTATTATGTTCTTTGGAGAAATGTCTATGCAAGTTCTTTTTGCCCATTAAAAAATTTGTGTTTTTTTTAAATTGTTGCGTTCTGGAAGTTTTCTATATATTCTGGATATCAATCTCTTATCAGAAATATGATTTGCAGCTGGGCATGGTGACTCACATCTGTAATCCCAGCACTTTGTGAGGCTGAGTTGGGAGAATTGCTTGAGCCCAGGAGTTTGAGACCAGCCTGAGCAATGTAGTGAGATCTCATCTCCACAAAAATCTAAAAATTAGCCAGGCATGGGGTGGCACACACCTGTCGTCCCAGCTACTTGGGAGGCTAAGGTGGGAGGATTGTTTGAGCCCAGGAGTTTAAGGCTGTAGTGAGCTATGATTGCACCACTGCCCTCCAGCCTGGGTGACAGAGCAAGACCCTTTCTCAAAAGAAAAGGAAAGAAGGAAAGAGGGAAGGAAGGAAGGAAGGAAGGAAGGAAGGAAGGAAAGAAAGAAAGAAAGAAAGAGTGAAAGAGAGAGATCGAAAGAAGGAAAGAAAGAAAAAAGACAGAGAAAGAGAGAGAGAAAGAAAGAAAGGAAGGAAGGAAAGAAAGAAAGAAAGAAAGAAAGAAAGAAAGAAAGAAAGAGAAAGAAAGAAAGAAAGAAGAAATATGATTTGCAAATATTTTCTACAGGCACGCACCTGGGAGGCTGAGGTGGGAGGATCACCTGAGTCTAGGAGGTTGAAGCTGCTTGAGCCATGATACTGCGATCCTGCCACTACACTCCAGCCTGGGTGACAGGGTGAGACACTATCTCAAAAACATTCAAACAAACAAACAGCCTAAATCATATCTCGCCCCTTCTTTGCTCAAAGCCTCCAGTCTCAGGCTGAGTCAAAGCCAAAGTCCACAGTGACTATATAATCCACACTCACCCCCTCTCGCCCTGCAGTTCTCCGCCCTCTCCTTTTACCCTCTCCCCTCACTCACTTTCCTCCAGCTACACCCTCTACTCCCTGTTCCTCACACAGCCAGGCTACCCTCCAGCTCCAGGTGGACCTCTGCCCTGGGACGCCCTCCCTCCGTCTAGACGGTCCTCTCCCAGATCTGCCCTGGCTTCTTCCCTCACCTCCTCCAGGTCTGCTCAAGCATCTCCTCCTCAGAGAACCCCTCCCCAACCTCCTAGCATTCTAACATTTCTCATCTCCCTTCCCCGTTCCTGCCTTCTCCATAGCATCGACCATCCTCAGACAGACCCTGTAATTTGCCCATTTGCCTTGTTCATTGGCTGTCTCCCGGCTGGATGTCAGCTCCTCAAGGGCAGGGACTTGGTCCTGCACCCTGCCACATCTCCAGCACCCAGCACAGTGCCTGGCTTAATTAATTAATTAATTCATTCATTCATTCAACGTTCAACTATGAAGGATCAGCTGAGTTCCAACTGGCAGGAGTGCTCGCTAAGTTTTTTTTTTGTTTTATTTATTTATTTATTTATTTGACATAGTGTTGCTCTGTCACCCAGGTTGGAGTGCAGTGGAGCAATCATCTCATTGTAACCTCAAATTCCTGGGCTCAAGAGATACTCTTACCTCAGCCTCCCATGACCACAGGTGTGTGCCACCACACTCAGCCTATTTTAAAAGAATTTTTGAGGCCGGGCACAGTGGCTCATGCTTGTAATTCCAGCACTTTGGGAGGCTGAGGCAGGCACATCACTTGAAGCCAGGAGTTCGAGACCAGCCTGGCCAACATGGTGAAACCCTGTCTCTACTAAAAATACAAAAATTAGCTGTGGGAGGCAAGCCACCCAGGTGCCGAGACAAGAGACCGAGGGCGTGAACTGTTCCAGTATAATAAAATATACAAAATAAGAATAGTTATACAAGATATAGATCATAGATATGATTACATATGAATATCATTAATCATTAGTTTGTAGCAATTACTCTTTATTCCAGTATTATAATAATCCTCGCTCTACAATCATAACCGAGGAAAACCCAGGCCATATGGAGATAGGAACTGAGGGGACATTGTGAGAAGTGACCAGAAGACAAGAGTGTGAGCCATCTGTTATGCCTGGACAGGGCCACCAGAGGGCTCCTTGGTCTAGTGGTAACACCAGCGTCTGGGAAGATGCCCGTTGCCAAGCAGACCGTGGTCTAGCGGTAGCATCAGTGTCAAGGAAAAACACCCACAACTGAGCAGACTCTATTCAGTTCAGAGAAGACTCTACTCCTCCACCTCTTCTGGAAGACCTGACATCAGTCAGGCCTGCCCGCAGTTATCCGGAGGCCTAACCATCTCCCTGTGATGCTGCGCTTCAGTGGTCATGCTCCTGGTCCACTTTCATGTTCCATCCTGTACACCTGGCTCTGCCTTTTAGATAACAGTAGCAAAATCAGTGAAAGTACTAAAAGTCTCTGATATGCAGAAATAATGGTCTCTCTCCTCTCTCTCTCTGCCTTGGCTGCCAGGCAAGGAAGGGGCCCCTGTCCAGTGGACATGTGACCCACGTGACCTTACCTATCATTGGAGATGGCTAACACTGCTTACCCTGCCCCTTTGTCTTGTATCCAATAAATATCAGCGTAGCCTGGCATTCGGGGCCACTACTGGTCTCCACGTCTTGGTGGTAGTGGTCCCCCGGGCCCAGCTCTCTTTTCTTTTATCTCTTTGTCTTGTGTCTTTATTTCTACAATCTCTCGTCTCCACACACGGGGAGAAAAACTCACTGATGCTGTGGGGCTGGACCCTACATTAGCCAGGCATGGTGGCATGTATCCCCAAAAGTGGGGATGGTTAACACGACCTGCTTAATCCACCCGGACAATGGGGTTCTACACATTGTGTAGCGGTGATGGTCCAGTTGTTAAATATTTGATGGGTGGAATGGTTTCACACTATAGAGTTAAAAGAGGTTAAGTATTTTAAAAAGCAGCAATGCCAGCAGGCACGTCCTATTTTATCTTCAGAATGGGGCTGTGAGTTGGGTGTGGTTGTGTCCATTTTACAGATGGGGAACATGAGACCCAGAGATGTGAAGGGGATTCTTTTGTAAAATAATAAAGTGTGCATATAAATATGTGAAGAGAGAAGACTAGAAGAATATGCCAGTTAGCAAAATGTTAACTGGAATTAAATAGCTCTCCACAGTGTGATTATGGAGGTTTGCAATTTATCTTTTTAATTAATCTGAATTTCTCAATTTTTCCACCATGAAGGTGATACAGGAGGTAGAAAGAAATTATTTAGGCAGATAGTGGGGGTAAAAGAGTCCTCCATAGGGCTTCCCTTATAACAAAAAACAGCCCAAGAAATCTTTTTTTTTTTTTTCTAACAAAGAACAGCCTGAAAAATCGAGCTACAAACATGGATAAGCAAGCTGGAAGCTTGCATAGGGAATGCTGGCAGCTGTAATCCCAGCTACTCAGGAGGCTGAGGCAGAAGAATCACTTGAACCCGGGAGGCAGAGGTTGCAGTGAGCCGAGATCACACCATTGCACTCCAGCCTGGGCGGCAAGAACAAAACTCTGTATAAATAAATAAATAAATAAATAATAAATAAATGGACTCCTTGGGGGGCAGGCATGTTCACCATGGAAGCTCTATCTTCCCTTTTTTGTTAGCACGTGTACAGTAAGAAAGAAATTGGCAACATGGCTCAGCTCAGGCAGAGAACCCACCTGCATAATAAAAGATTGGGGTGGGGGCTGCCAGAAATTCACTCCCTATGCAAATAGCACACCTTGTTCTAACCATTTGTTTATGCCCTATGTAGATCAGACAGTGCCTCCCCACCAGCTAATCTAAAAAACCTCCTACATTTCACCATGGACCAGCAACCCATTTTTCTGGGATCCCTCTCTGTAGCAGAGGCTAGTCTCTTTCTTTTGCCTATTAAACTTCCATTCTCAACCTCGCTCTTTGTGTGTCTGCGTCCTTGACTTCTGTGGCCATGAGACAACGAACCTCGAGTATTACCCCAGACAGTGAGGCTGTTTCAAAGGTGTAAAATGTATTCCAGCTACTGTTTAGTGAGTGGTCATTAGGTGTCCAGCTCTGGGCTGTGGGCTTTTCCCATTGTGTGGAACAGACTCTGAGTTGGCCCCAAGGTAGAATATGGCAAAGGTGATAGATGTATATGGTTCTGTTACCAGAAAGGGATCCTGATCCAGATCCGAAGAGTAGGTTCTTGGACCTCGCGCAAGAACAAATTTGGGCAAGTCCATACAGTAAAGTGAAAGTAAGTTTTTTAAGAAAGTAAGGGAGTAAACAGTAACTACTCCATAGGCACAGCAGTGGCATGGGCTCCTCAGTTGAGTATACTTATAGTTACTCTTTGATTATATGCTAAGCAAGGGGTGGATTATTCATGAGTATTCCAGGAAAGGGGCAGGGATTTCCTGGAACTGAGGGTTCTTCCTCTTTTCAGACCATATAGGATAACTTCTGGACATTGCCATGGCATTTGTAAACCGTAATGGTGCTGGTGGGAGTGTCTTTTAGCATGCTAATGTGTTATAATTAGAGTAGTCAGGACAACCAGAGGTCAGTCTTGTCACCCACCATCTTGGTTTTGGCCGGCTTCTTTACCACATTTCATTTTATCAGCAAGATCTTTATGACCTGTGTCTTATGCTGGCCTCCTATCTCATCCTGTGACTACAAACACCTAACCTCTTGGGAATGTAGCCCAGTAAGTCTCAGCCTTATTTTACCCAGCTCCTATAGAAGATGAAGTTGTGAAATGGCCTTGTTTCTGGGGTGACACCTGAGGTTCGTTGTCTCACAGCCATGGAGAACAAGGACACAGACACACAAAGAGTGAGGTTGAGAGTGGAAGTTTAATAGGTGAAAGAAAGAGACTAGCTGTCTGTTACAGAGAGGGGTCCCAGAAAAATGGTCGCTGGTCCATGGTGAAATGCAGGGAGTTTTATAGATTAGCTGGTGTGGAGGCAGTATCTGCTCTACATAGGGTGTGAAAAGCTGGTTAAGACCAGGTATTCCATTTGCATAGGGTGTGAATTTCTGGCAGCCCCCACCCCAGTCTTTTATTATGCAGGTGGGTTTTCAGCCTGAGCTACACCATGTTGTCCATTTCTTTCTTACTGTGTACTTGCTAACAAAAAAGGAAGATGGAGCTTCCATGGTGGACATGCCTGTCCCCAGGTAGCCCTTTTCTTTCTTTTTTTTTTAAATTTATTTTTATCTTACTTTAAGTTCTGGGATACATGTGCATGTCAGGTCTCTGAGCTCAGGCCCGCATGTATACATCCAGATGGTCTGAGGCAATTGTAGAACAACAAAAGAAGTGAAAATGGCCAGTTTGTGTCTTAACTGATGACATTATCTTGTGACATTCCTTCTCCTGGACAATAAGTCTCTGGAGCTCCCCTCCAAGCACCTTGTGACCCCTGCCCCTTCCTGCAAGAGAATAATCCCCTTTAACTGTAATTTTCCACTACGTACCCAAATCCTATAAAACCCCTATCTCCCTTTGCTGACTCCTTTTTCGGACTCAGTCTGCCTGCACCCAGGTGATTAAAAAGCTTTATTGCTCACACAAAACCTGTTTGGTGGTCACTTCACATGGACGTGCATGACTGTGCAGAACATGCAGGTTTGTTACATAGGTATACATGTGCCATGGTGATTTGCTGTACCTATCAACCTGTCATCTAGGTTATAAGCCCCGCATACATTAGGTATTTGTCCTAATGTTCTCCCCGCCTTCCCCCCACCTCCTGACAGGTCCCAGTGTGTGGGACCCCCTTTCAGGTAGCCCTTTTTCTATTGGTGCAGCTGCTGGCACTCCCCCATGCAAGCTTCTAGCTTCCTTATGTTTGCAGCCCAATTTTTCAGGCTGCTCTGTTAGGAAAAATGATTTCTTGGGCTCCATTTTGTTAGAAGGGAAGTTCTGCTGAGAACTCTTTTGCCCTGACTATCTACCTAAATAATTTCTATCTCCTGTATTAGTTGCTCTGGTTCAAACACCTCTCGCAATTCTGTGACACAAAGTTGTAACTCTCATCTTTCCAGGAGACTCTCTCCCTTGCCGGCTTTGAGGAAACAAGTGGCCATGTTGGGAGGCTCATGTGCCAAGGGACTGAAGGCAGCCCCCAGGCAAAATCCAGCAAGAAATGGAGGTCCTCAGTCCTACAACAGTTGAATGTTGCCAGTGTAGCAGGACAAGCTGCAGACAAAATGCCTCAGACACCAAGTTAAAGAAGGAAGGCTTTATTCGGCCAGGAGCTTCTGCAAGACTCACATCTCCAAAAACCAAGCTCCCTGAGTGAGCAATTCCTGTCCCTTTTAAGGGCTTACAACTCTAAGAGGGTCTGCATGAGAGGGTCGTGATTGATTAAGCAGTGGGTACATGACTGGGGGCTGCACATACTGGTAATCAGAATGGCACAGATCAGGACAGGGATTTTCACAGTGCTTTTCCATACAATGTCTGGAATCTATGAATAACATAACCAGTTAGGTCAGGGATCGATCTTTAACTACCAGGCCCAAGGTGTGGCACTGGGCTGTCTGCCTGTGGATTTCATTTCTGCCTTTTAGTTTTTACTTCTTCTTTCTTTGGAGGCAGAAATTGGGCATAAGACAATATGAGGGGTGGTCTCCTTACTTACCAACACCTGGGTTTCCAAGTAGATTCTTCTCCAGTTGAGCCTCAAATGAGACAGCAACTCTGGTAGACATTTGGCTGCAGCTGCAAACCAAGAAATAGCTAAGACAGGTCTCAATCAATTTAGAATTTTATTTTGCCACAGTTGAGGATTGTGATCCATGACACAGCCTCAGGAAGTCCTGAGAACATGTGTCCAAGCAGTTGGGTCACCACTTAGTTTTATACATGTTAGGGAGACAGAAATTATAGGCAAAGACATAAATTGCTACATGTAAGGTATACATTGCTTTAGCTCAGAAAGGCAGGACATCTTGAAGCTGCAGAGTGGGCTGCCAGGTCATAGGTGGATTTAAAGATTTTCTAATTGGCAATTGGTTGAAAGAGTTAAGTTCTGCCTGGAGAGTTGAAATCAGCTTGAGTTAAGGTAAATGGGGGGCTGGGTTGTAAAGGTCAAGGCTCTTGTCACATAGATGAATCTTCCAGGTAGCAGGCTTCAGAGAGAATAGATGTGAATGTCTCTTATCAAAGGTGTTAAACTCTGGAGGGACCTATTAAAAGATTCTCAGCTGGGTGTGGTGGCTCACGCCTGTAATCCCAGCTCTTTGGGAGGCTGAGGCATGTGGATCATGAGGTCAGGAGATTGAGACCATCCTGGCTAACACGATGAAACCCCGTCTCTACTAAAAATACAAAAAATTAGCTGGGCGTGGCAGCATGCGCCTATAGTCCCAGCTACTACGGAGGCTGAGGCAGGAGAATGGCTTGAACCTGGGAGGCGGAGGTTGCAGTGAGCCTAGATTGTGCCACTACACTCTAGCCTAAAAAGAAGATTCTCTATAGAATGCGAATTTTCCCTAGAAGAGAGAGCTTTGCAGGGCCATTTTAAAATATATCAAATAAATATATTTTGGGGTAGAATACTTTGATTTCCTTTTAGGGCCTGTTACCTGTCGTGTGATGCTATACTAGAGTCAGGTTGGAGGTGGTATCTTATTGGTATCAAGGGTCTGTTCTGTCAGTCTCCGGATCTCTATCTTCATGTTAATGCTGGTCACTTTTGCGTGGATTCCAAAGGGAGGAGAGTATAATGGGGCATGCCTAACATCTCCCCGTTCCTGTCACAGTCTGACTAGTTTTTCAGGTTCCAACAGGCTCTCTTGGCTGAGAAGAGAATCTATTCAGTCAGATGGGGAGGTGGCAGGTGGGCTGGGGTGAGGGCGCTGAGAAGTTTATTTTTGGTTTGCACAACCTGGGGAGACCCTGGAACAGAGGCCCCAGTTAAGCCATGCCTCGTCTCCTGATCTATAGAAACTTTGAGATGATATGTCTGTTGTTTTAAGCAGTCAAATTTGTGGTAATACTGTTATGTAGCAATAGACTGTTCCATTTTGTCTTCTGAATATCGATATGAGGTAGGTGTGGTTGTGTCCATTTTACTGATGGGGAAACTGATGCTCAGAGATGTGAGGGGCTTGCTTGAAATGGGCAACTCCCAGATCCCACGCTGGCTGTCTCAGTGGCAGATGGGGACTGTCAGGCCTCTGAGCCCAAGCTAAGCCATCACATCCCCTGTGACCTGCACGTATCCAGATGGCCTGAAGTAACTGAAGAATCACAAAAGAAGTGAAAATGGCTTGTTCCTGTCTTAACTGATGACATTCCACCACAAAAGAAGTGAAAATGGCCAGTCCTTGCCTTAACTGATGACATTACCTTGTGAAATTCCTTCTCCTGGCTCATCCTGTCTCAAAAAACTCCCCCACTGAGCACCTTGTGACCCCCTCTCCTGCCCGCCAGAGAACAACCCCCCTTTGACTGTAATTTTCCTTTACCTACCCAAATCTTATAAAACGGCCCCACCCCTATCTCCCTTCACTGACTCTCTTTTCGTACTCAGTCTGCCTGCACCCGGGTGAAATAAACAACCTTGTTGCTCACACAAAGCCTGTTTGGCGGTCTCTTCACATGGACGCGAGTGAAATTTTGGTGCCATGACTCGGATCAGGGGACCTCCCCTGGGAGATCAATCTCCTGTCCTCCTGTTCCTTGCTCTGTGAGAAAGATCCACCTATGGCCTCAGGTCCTCAGACCAACCAGCCCAAGGAACATCACATCAATTTTAAATCAGGTAAGTGGCCTCTTTTTACTCTCTTCTCCAACCTCTCTCACTATCCCTTAATCTCTTTCTCCTTTCTATCTTTGTGCCACACTTCAATCTCTCCCTTCTCTTAATTTCAGTTCCTTTCCTTTTCTCATAGAGACAGGAGACACGTTTTATCCATGGACCCAAAACTCTGGCGCCGGTCACGGACTTGGGAAGACAGTCTTCCCTTGGTGTTTAATCACGCGGGGACGCCTGCATGATTATTCACCCACATTTCAGAGGTGTCTGACTACTCAGGGATGCCTGCCTTGGTCCTTCATCCTTAGCGGCAAGTACCACTGTTCTAGGGGCCAAGAATCCTCCCGACCCCTTCTCTCAGTGTCTCTACTCCTTCTCTGCTTTTCTGGGAAGCAAGAACCCCCCAACCCCTTCTCTCCATGTCTCTACCCCTTCTTCACTTTCCTAGGAGGCATGAACCCCCCCAACCCCTACTTTCCGTGCCTCTACCCCTTCTCCACTTTCCTGGGGGGCAAGAACCCCCTGACCCTTTCTCTCCATGGCTCTACTCTCTCTTTTCTCTGGGCTTGCCTCCTTCACTATGGGCAAGCTTCCTCCCTCCATTACCCCTTCTTCTCCCTTAGCCTGTGTTCTTAAAAACCTAAAACCTCTTCAACTCACACCTGACCTAAAACCTAAATGCCTTATTTTCTTCTGCAATGCTGCTTGACCCCAATACAAATTTGACAGTGGTTCCAAATAGCCAGAAAATGGCACTTTCAATTTTTCCATCCTACAAGATCTAAATAATGCTTGTCATAAAATGGGCAAACGGTCTGAGATGCCTGATATCCAGGCATTCTTTTACACATCAGTCCCTCCTTAGTCTCCGTTCCCAATGCAACTTGTCCCAAATCCTACTTCTTTCCCTCCCACCTGTCCTCTCAGTCCCAACCCCAAGCGTCACTGAGTCTTTCTAATCTTCCTTTTCTACAGACCCATCTGACCTCTCCCCTCCTAGCCAGGCTGAGCTAGTTCCCAATTCTTCCTCAGCCTCTGCTCCTCCACCCTATAATCCTTTTATCACCTCCCCTCCTCACACCCAGTCTGGCTTATAATTTCGTTTCGCCACCTGCCCAGCAATTTCCTCTTAAAAAGATGGCTGGAGCTAAAGGCAGAGTCAAGGTTAATGCTCCTTTTACTTTATCCGACCTCTCCCAAATCAGTTAGTGTCTAGGTTCTTTTTCATCAAATATGGAAAAGCCAGCCCAGTTCATGGCCTGTTTAGCAGGAACCCTGAGACACTTTACAGCCCTAGACCCTGAAAGGTCAAAAGGCTGTCTTATTCTCAATATACATTTCATTTTATTACCTAGACTGCTCCCAACATTAAATAAAGCTCCAAAAATTAAATTCCGGCCCTCAAACCCCACAACAGGACTTAATTAACTTCCCTTTCAAGGTGTACAATAATAGAGTAGAGGCAGCCAAGTAGCAACATATTTCTGAGTTGCAAATCCTTGCCTCCACTGTGAGAGAAACCCCAGCTGCATCTCCAGCACACAAGAACTTCCAAACACCGAAATCGCAGTGGCCAGGTGTTCCTCCAGGCCCACCTCCCCCAGGAACTTGCTACAGCCCAACTTGAACTGCACCCCAAAAACTTGGATAGAGTCTGAAAACTCACCAACCAAACAAGTAATTACGCTGAACCGCCTTGGGCACTCTCTAATTGGATGTCCTGGGTCCTCCCAATTCTTAGTCCTTTAATACCTGTTTTTCTCCTTCTCTTATTCCGTTTAGTTTTTCAGTTCATACAAAACCGTATCCAGGCCATCACCATAATTCTATATGACAAATGTTTCTTCTAACAACCCCACAATGTCACCCCTAACTACAAAATCTTCCTTCAACTTCGTGCAAAACCATATCCAGGCCATCACCAATAATTCTATATGACAAATGTTTCTTCTAACAACCCCACAATATCACCCCTTACCACAAAATCTTCCTTCAACTTAATCTCTCCCACTCTAGGTTCCCACGCTGCCCCAATCCCGCTCAAAGCAGCTCTGAGAAACATCGCCTATTATCTTTCCATGCCACCCCCCAAAAAATTTTTTTTGCTGCCCCAACACTTCAATACTGTTTTATGTTAGGGACACTCAGAGCAGTCTCAACTCCAAAGAAGAGTTGGACGGTTCCTGTCCTCCTGCAGTGTAACTGCATTCCTTCTTGTTCCAGGAGGTGGCGACTTTTCCTATCTTGGGAACTGAAACTGCCTTTGCAAAAGATGTATCAGTGAGAAAATTATAACACTAATCCAACCCCCATCTTGCCCTTCCCTTAATTATTCCTGGGCTATTGGGCCAAGTTAGCTTTGGAAGACATTTAGGCTACAGTTTAAATAGTAGGTCTTGCCCAAAAGCTAATAGGAGTGTCAGAGGCGTCTGAACCACAGCGACTCCATTTTGAATAAGGGCTAGGAAAATGAGGCTGGGACTTGCTGGGGTTCATTCTCAGAAAGTGAGGCATTCCTAGCCTCTAGATGTTTATGGTTAAGGGAATAAAACAGACCTAGACTTGAGAGTGTCCCGATATGTCAATATCTGGAGAACAAAGGCATCCCTAATTTAATTTTACTTTAAAGATAATAGTATCTTGCAAAATACAGTAATTAAGAAAATTAATCCTTTATCACAAACCCTTGTAGCAGAGCACATCTCCCTGTTTCTAGAGTACAAGCTATATCTTTGCTTGATAGCAGCATCATACCTAGGGTAGATGCATTCCTCCTCTTACTTTCAGGAACGCCCTACTCTTGCCTATGCAGTAACTGTCCTTTCACCATTGTACTTCCTTAATAAACTCGCTTTTGCTTTGCACCACGGACTTGCCCTGAATTCCTTCTTGTGTGAGATCCAAGAACCCTCTCTTGGGGTCTTGCTGGATGGGGACTCTTTTCCTGTAACAGGAGGCCATCCAGCTGAGGGGGAGAGAAGGCTGAGTCCTGTTAAGGTGCAGACATTATTTCAGAGGCTATAAGATATGCAACTTCCCCAGTTACTCCTGAAAACAACAACACTACTGATGACTGGCCTTTTGAGATATCTTTCTAGGAGATGATTTGAGTTCAAACTCCACCTCCCATGTGGTGTGGCCAGCCTCATGTCTACTAAACTGTTTCTTTACTACCATGGTCTTTCTTCATACAGTGGGCAGGAAGAACCCCTCAAGTAGTTACGGAACTGGGAAGCCTGATGCCTAATGAGGATGAGAATTAAGACTAATGAACAATAATGATGATAATGAAGACAATACTTCTAATTTATATAGAAAGTTCTCACACCTGCAGAGGACATGGATGCTCAATGGAGTAGACTGCACAGTGCATTGGCCTCTTTGCTTCTCATTCAGCCTCCGTTTCATGCCACCCACAACTCCCATTGATCCACTGCCTCCGAGTAAGTTGTACTGTGCTTTTGCCTCGGCTAACAGCAGATTGGCCATTGCATTTATCATTCAGATCTCCAAGAGCCCACCTACCCCAGATACCCACTGGCTAGTCCTGACCACTCCAAGTCAGGTTGAACCCCCATCTCACCAGGAATCCGTGCAGCCTGTAGTTCCAGCCTGAAGAGTCTGAGTCACTGTCCTGGGTAGTGGGGCAGAATCTGGACACCTCATCCTGCTGCTGTTTCCCCACTCTGATCCCCACCTGGTCCTAGCTACCTCCCCGGGAGCTTGACCCTGGAGGAGACAGTGCTTTTGGTATGGACTGGAGGAGACACTGAGCAGACAAAGGCGCACTGTCTGCCGAGCCACTGCAGCAGAGGCAGCCCTGCACACTACCTGGCGACCGCGATAGTGTACCTGTGCCTGGAGCTGCAGTGAGTGGTATGGCCGCCAGGTGGCGTTGCTGCCAAAAAGCAAAGCCACGAATTACCTGGTCAGGTGGGCAGTCGGGCAGGGCCTGTGGGTTCTGAAATGGAGGCTTCTTCCTCATTGCATTTTGTTCTCTCCACTATTTGGGTTTAGAAAACAAATCCTCCTGTACCATTATCATTTTGTAAACTGCACATACTCCATTATACAGATCCTGTGTGTGTACCAAATCTTTCATAACAAGACAGGGGAAAATGAAGCCGGTGACGTTGGCTGAGTGTCTAGGGAAACTTCTTCATCCTCGAGTTTTCTCCTCTCTGAATTTTAACTTCTTTTAACCTCTTCTGAGGTTTAAAGAAAATGCTCAGTGTTGTATTCAAGTCAAGTATAGATTAAAGGTCTAGAACTGAAAAAAAGAAAAAAATTCCAAATTCTGGTTACTATTGTGGACTAGCCAATTACCCCCATATTTAACAACATCCCTTCTAGTTCACTCACATTTTGTGGGTGGGGGATTTGGGAAGTGGTCTGCTGGACAGGACTTGCTTGGGGTCTCTATGTAGCTGCGGTCAGATGGTGGCCAGGGCTATACTACAGTCACCTGAAGCCTTGGCTGGGATGATGTCCAAAATGGCTCACTCTGTGACTTGCTTCTGGTGTTGGTTGCTGCCTGGGAGCTCAGTGGGGGCGTGAGGTGCCTCCATGTGGCCTCTCCAGCATAGCTGTCCCAGGATGAATGCACTTCTTACTTGGCAGCTAAATGAAGTTTAAGTGTGGTAGGCAGAATAATATGCCTTCTCCTCCTGCTCCAAAGACGGTCCTCTCAGAATCCATTGAATCTGAGACTATATTACATTGCATGGCAAAAGGGACTTTACATATGTAGTTAGTTAAGAATCTTGAGATGAGGAGACCATCCTGGATTATCCAGGTTAGACCCAATGTAATCACACGGGTTCTTATAAGCGAGAAGCAGAAGGATCAGAGTCAGAGAAGGTGATGTAGTGAGGGAAGCAGAAGTCGGAGTGATGTGAGGAAGGATCTATGAGCTGAGGAACGCAGGTGGCCTCTAAAAGCTGGAAAAGGCAAAGACATAGATTGTACTCTAGAAACTGCAGAAAAGGCCTGGCACCGCCTGCCATTTTAGCTATTTTTGAGTATATGATTCAGTGGCATTCATTACATTCATAGTGTTGTGTAAAACTGGATATCCACGTGCAAAACAATGGAGCTGGACCATTATACTCTAAACACAAATTAGAACGTATCCCTCATGTCTTTTTATAACTTCCAGTTTTGGGAAGTTTCTGTACTATCTAATTTTAAAAAATTAGCTTGGCATGGTGAGGGGCACCTGTGGTCCCAGCTACTTGGGAGGCTGAGGTGGGAGAATTGCTTGATCCTCGGAGTTAAGAGGCTACAATGAGCTATGATCATGTCACTGCACTCTAGCCTGGGTGACAGTAGACACTGTCTCTTAAAAAATTTTTTTGGAGAGAGAGAAAAAAAAAGACAGGCTGTTCCTAAGGTGCCTGAGAACCCCAGCCCTCACAGCCTTCTTCATTTAGCATCTTGCTTCCATGTCTCTGGTTCCATCCCATGTGGTGATGCTACACACGAAACCCATCTCCTCCTTCATTTCCACAAGAGACCCCATTGCACACAGCCACTGGAGGTAAATAAATTTTAATGAGATTTTGGGCGCTGGAGAAAGACAAGGAGCTTATGTGCCACCAAAGCAACCAAGTTTCCTTGGTCTCCCCAACTCTGTGGGGTCCCACTGGCCTCATCACCCCTTGAACCCTTTGCCCCTGCCATCCTGCTGGTTTGTATCTCTTCCTCACACTTCTCTGTTCCCCACTCTTCCATCTCTGTCCACAGCAAATCCTCCGTCCCGCTTATTTTCTCTTGCAGAGCAGCTCAGGCTTTGCATTCTCATTCAGCATCTTGGCCCAAGATCTTTTCTCCCTCGAGGTATTTTCCCAAACAGTTTTCTTTATAAGAAGAATTCTGGTGTCTGCCCTCAAGATCATAGACCTTTTTAAAGTAAACTTGTCAGTTGCATCTGAGCAGCTCGGCCTCCTGGGTCTTGGGTCGCATCCATCTTGGTCCTAAAGGAGCGTGTCCTGAGCAACTGCAGTGCCGCCTCTCCCTGCATCCCCTCCCCCTGGAGCTGGAAATAGCATTTGCTTCTTTTGTGGGTTATTTCCTGCCAGTCCCAGCTTGCTGGCTGCAGATGCTGGCCGAAAGTGGCTGCAGCTGACTACCTTCTTCAAGTTCACGTCCAGTAGTTGTCTCTGCTCCTTGGACACACCCCAGGCAGCTGCTTGCGGCCTGAGTTGCAGCCTCTGGTGACCAGGGTCAGTGGCTGTTTCTTGTAACCACAGAGATCTGACGGATACAGAGAATTGGAAGGTCAAGGCCAGAGGCCAAATTTTTACCAAAATTGTCTAGCGGTCCACACCCTTCTGTGTGGTCTGCTATGCAGTAGAGGCTTAACCTTGCCCAAACAAAGATGAGGCCCTTTATCCTCAGCTCCTGGGCATTCATCTCCAAGCCCTTGGAATATCCTGCTGGTAGCTGATCTGAGAGTCTTGGGCCACTCTGGGCCACATCATAAATGATGTGATTTATGGTGGGGGTCTTGGGCCACATGATATTGGCTTGATGTATGAGGTTAGTCATGTGGGTGGTGAGCTGCTTAATTCAGCACTTTGGGAGGCCAAGGCAGAAGTATCACTTGAAGCCAAGAGTTCAAGACTAGCCTGGGCAACACAGGGAGACCTCATCTCTACAAAAAATAAAAAGATTAGCCAGACATGGTGGCACATACCTGTAGTCGTAGCTACTCAGGAGGCTGAGGTGGGAGGATGACTTGGAGTTGAGAAGTCAAGGCTGCAATGAGCTGTGATTTCACCAATGCACTCCAGTGGGCCAACAGAGCCAGACCCTGTCTCAAGACAAACAAAACTCTGGACACGAAGATCTCGAGTGAGCTGCTCTGGTTGGCAGTACTTGCACGTCATCACGTGTGTTGCTGTGAGAATCAGGTGCTGCCTCTATGGCTCCACTGGGAGACAGCAGCTGGTAGCCGGCGCCTCATCTCTCCTGGAGTGTGGGCTGTGCACCTCCTCCCTGTGCTGATCTTAATCCCTATCTTTTTACTGTAACAAGCTGTAACTGTGAGCCTAACAGCTTTCCTGAGTCTAGTGAGTCCTTCTAGCAAATGAACAGAGGGTGGTCTTGGAGACCTCTGAACTTGCACCTGCCCCCCTCGTTTTGAGGTCTGGCACAGGGAGGGAGGCTGGTCTCTTTGGAGGGGGTCTTCATCCATTGGGGCGGGGTCCAACTCCGGAGGCCCATGTCCTTGCCAGCTCCAGTCTCTCTCCCTGCTCAGTCCCGACGGTGTCACCTTGTGCCCTCTGTCTGTGGATCCTGGCAAAAGCTGGCCTCTCTGCTCACATCTGAATAGGAGATATACTAGAAGAGGGTTTTCACACTTTAGCCTCAGGGCTCTTTTGAACAAAATCAAATATCTTTCCACGGAAGCCCAATGTGCAAAGAACGGCAGGCCCATCCCCTCCCCTCTCCCTGGAAGCCAGCGCGGTGCTTCTCAAGGTGTGGCCAAGGGTGGAATTGAGGCCGGGTCGGGGGACGGTGGATATTAAAATGCAGATTCCCTGGCCCTATCACAGACCAGACTGTCTGGGGCTGCGTCTTAGCAAACTCTACAGCGGATTCTGCCCAGCAGGAAGGGTTGGGAAATGCTGCTTGGGGCACCAGGAGAAAAGACCCAGGCTCTTGCGGGCATCTGGAGACGTCTGGTCTGTAGTTCGTGCAGACCCCACACCCTCCTTAGCTCCAGCACTGCACTTACGCCATTAGCCGAGGCGCTGGCATGCTCCTTACCTGGGGAAATAGGAGGGGAAGTCGTCAGGAAGGCATAATGCTGGGAAGCATGGGAAGAAGACATGCCTGGGTGTCAGGGCCCTGAAAATGTCAAGTTCTGCCTCTGCTATTACATGCGGGCGCCATTTCCCTTAATGGTATACACGTGTGTGAGACAGGGATGGCGGGGGTGCTCTGTAAGGATCTGGTCATCCAGTTATTCACTTGGTTATTAAATATCCATAAATATCGAGCCTGGCTCTAGAACCAGATGGATGGGTTCAAATTCCATTTCTTAGGAGCTGTGTGAACTTGGACAAGTGACTTAACCTCTCTGTGTTTCAGTTTCCTGGACTATTCAACAGGGGTGTATTTAGCAAATAGTAGTTATTATTCAGCAAATGGTAAATGTCTATTTTGTGCCAGGTACATTTTAGGTGCTGGGGACACAGCTGTGAACAAAAGAGATAAAAATGCCTGTTCTTGGCCAGGCGTGGTGGCTCACGCCTGTAATTCCAGCACTCTGGGAGGCTGAGGTGGGCAGATTGCTGGAGTCTAGGAGTTTGAGACCAGCTTGGGCAACACAGAGAAACTCCATCTCTACTAAAAAAATTTAAAAATTAGCCAGGCGTGGGAGCGCATGCCTATAATCCCAGCTACTCGAGAGGCTGAGGTGGGAGAATCACCTGAGCCTGGGAGGTTGAGGCTGCAGTAAGCCAAGATCACACAACTGCACTACTCCAGTCCGGGCAACAGAGTGAGATCTTGTCTCAGAAAAAAAAAAAAAAAAAAGCCTGCTCTTGTGCAGTTTATGTTAATAATAACAATAATAGTAATAATAGCAATAACAATCATAGTGAATACATACCCAGCATGTGGCTTACAATGTGGCACCTGCTGTGTTAAGTGTTTTACTGTATTATTAGGTACCATCACCCGATTTTACAGATGAGGAAACTGAGTCATACAGATTAAGCTATTTGCCTATGGTGACATCACTAATCAAACAGTAGCTCGAGGGCCCACAGGCAGTCTGGCTCTGGAGTTGACACATTGAATCACGCAGCAAACACTTCCTCGAGTGCCTCTTTTATGCCCAGCCCAGTGGTAGGTGGTCCTGGGGACATAGTCATGACAGTGACAGCCTCAGGTCTGCTCTCTTGGGGCTCACAGTCCACTGGGGAAGACAAACAAGTCCCCCACAGTGATGACCCAGAATGGGCAAGGCTGGGGTGGGAGAGCCTAGTAGATGCTTGGCCCACGCTTGGGGGTCAGGGAGGGCTTCCTGGAACAGGCAGCATCTGTCCGGGATGTGAGGCAGCAGCTTTGTTTAGTGGTTGAGGGAAAAGCTTGGTAGTCAAAGATCTGGCTTCTTCTCTCCATCAACCACTTTCCAGCTATTTGACCATTAGCAGGTAACTTCATCTGTCAAGCAAATATTTCTTCCTCTGTAAAACGGGGCTCATGGGAGAACCACTTTGCTGGGTGCTTGTGAGCATTCAAGGAGATTGTATAGGCCAGGTGTGGTGGCTCACGCCTGTAATCCCAGCTCTTTGGGAGGCTGAGGCAGGTAGATCACATGAGGCCAGGAGGTCGAGACCACCCTGGCCAACATGGCAAAACCCCGTCTCTCCTAAAAATACAAAAATTAGCTCTGCACAGTGGTGCAGGCCTGTAATCCCAGCTACTCGGGAGGCTGAGGCACGAGAATCGCTTGCACCTGGGAGGTGGAGGCTTTAGCAAGCCGAGATCGCACCACTGCACTCCAGCCTGGGCGACAGAGTGAGAGCCTGTCTCAAAAATAAAATAAATAATAAAAAAATAAAAAAAGTAGAAATTGAAATCGAGGGGGTTACACACACAAAGTGGCACGTAGACGGTGCTCAGCAAAGTATCGCTCCTTTGATAACAGAATTAGCTGGCACACTTCTCCAGAAGGAGCCATGGGAGGGTGCTCCAGGCAGGGGAACGGCCTGTGCAAATCTCTTGAGGTGTGACAGCATCAGACCCTTTTAGAGCTGAGGATCAGAGGTGCCAGTTCCTGCCAACTTCTCCTAGGAGTCACTCCTGAACAAGGCACATGGAGTAAGGCTGAGGGGTTAGGCATTATTTCACCCTCTATCCATCTGGCAGGGACTCCCACATCACCTGAATTAAATTTCAAAGTCCCTACCATGGCCTTAAGGCCCTATATGCTCTTCTCCCACTCTGTAAATAAGATTTGTAAATGTAATCAACGAACCAGTGAATGGCTCTGCACCCTCATCGGTCAAACCTCATGGCAGTGGGGTGATGATTCAGTGAGAAGCACATGGGAAGGACTCAGCACAGAGCCCAGCACATAGTAGGTGCTCAATTATGGCAGCTCTGGTGATGATCACTCGAGGGAGACAGATGATGATGCCAAAGGAACTCACAGGAATATCTGGACTGACAGAAATAAAGCCCGATCCCCACGAGGGTCAGAAGAATCACGATTCCCAGAATCAGGAAGATGATGATGTTACTGGACATGCCTGAGTGCTCACTGGGAGGTCGCTCTGAAAGAGAAGGAAACAGGCATTTAGGTAAGAAAACTCTTGGGGTTTATCCCTCATTCTTGAAATGGCATCTCAAATTTCCTTGGAGAGCCGCCACTCCACCTGCCTCAGTCTATTTAATTCAGGTGGACTGGATCCCAACCTCTGGTTCCTAGAATGGGACTTTGACACAGGCCTGGCCAATCAGAACATTCTATTCTCCCTGGCTGCTATGATTGGTTCATAGGTGGGCTGTGGCCTAAGCTGAGCTAATGAGAGCCAGCCCTGGGACTTTGGCTACAGTTATTGAAAGTGGTGTGTTTTTTCCTCCTGCTGTTGCTATTCTGGTAGGATGTGAGCCTGTTGCTGCTGAGGGCCATCTTGCTTCAAAGGCTGCCTGGGAATAAAGCCAGTATAACAAAAAGCAGAGACAAGGGAAGTATAAAATAAAAGTTCCTAGGTTACATGGTTGGAGCCCCTGGGTCTAACCATAAACTGAAGGTGAATTTTCAATAAAGTCCTGTGTTGTTTTTTTGTTTAGACTACTTTGTGTTTCTGTCAATTGCAATTGATAGAGGTCTGCCTAATACATTTGGAAAGGCCTGAGTCCCTGAGAGAGAGGGATTCCACATCTATCCCAACCTGTGTGTGTGGAGGGAGTGTATTCAGGCAGCTGAACAACGGTACCAGTGGTATAGGTATGGAGTTAACAGGGGAGTACAACTGGCCCCACTGGTCCTTTTGTGAGAAGGCTTAGGAGAAGGATGGGAGCCAGAGAGCACTGGAGAGGGAACCCTGCCTCGACCTCTTCCTTTGGTCCCTGTTCTCCCGACTCAGGGAGTTCCTCACCTTTGACCTGGATGGTCAGTTCTGCCTGGCGAGCTCCTAGGGCATTGGTGACGTTGCAGATGAAAGTTGTGTTGATTGGTTTGTCCACAGGACGGATCAGGAGCTGGGCGCCCTGGGCCACAGCGAAGGGTGGCAGGGGACCCATGGTCCTGGGAGTGACAGAAAGGTGAGGAGGTGGCCTCGGCTGCAGGTCCGGAGTGACAGTGATTGAGCACTCACTGCGTGCCAGGAACCCTCACACCCTCTATGGCATAAGCGGAGAGCAACTCTGGAGGCCCCCCAACTCTTCCCTTCCTCTCACGCCCACACCCAACCCATTAGCCAATCCTGTTGGCCCCACCTTAAGATCTACCCAGAATCCCACCGCTCCTCAGGGCTTCCAGGGCCACCTCCCTGCTCTGGCGCGGTGCATCCGGGCCCCCAGCAGCCGCCTCCACACTGGGCTGTTTCTGCCCTGGCCCCCTCATCTTTTCCCCACATGGCCACCAGAGGTCGCCTGTGAACCCTAAGTCAGTTCCCATCCCTCAGCTCAGTACCCTCTGGCGGCTTAGCCTGGCTCAGAGTTAAACCGAAGTCTTCTCCTGTCACAGGCCCCACATGATCTGGTCCCTGCTACCTCTGCCCATGTTTTCCATTACTTTCCGCTTTGCTCCCGCCTCTGCATCCACAGTGGCCTCCTCGTTGGTCCTCAAACTCTCCAGTTAGGTGTCCAGTGTGTTTGCTTATGCAGGATGGATAGAAACGGGTTTGCCCATGCCGTTCCCTCTGCCCGAATGCTTTCCCCCCAGGTACCCGCAGAGCTCACCCTCATCTCCTTCAGGCCTCTGCTGGGATGTCACCTTAGTAACACCTCACTTGGCCACCCTATTTCAACTGCGATGATCACCCTTCCCATCCCCTTCTCTCTTTTCTTATTTTCTTTTTTTTTGAGACAGGGTCTCACTCTGTCACCCAGGTTGGAGTGCAGTGGCGCCATCTTGGCTCACTGCAACCTCCATCTTCTGGGTGCACAGAATCTCCCCACCTCAGCCTCCTGAGTAGCTGGGACTACAGGTGCGTGCCACCACACCCGGCCAATTTTTGTATGTTTTTTGGTAGAGACAGGGTTTTGCCATGTTGGCCAGGCTGGTCTCAAACTCCTAGCCTCGAACTCCTAGCCTCAAGTGATCCTCCCATCTCTGCCTCCCAAACTGCTGGGATTACAGGCATGAGCCATGGCACCCAGTCCCATTCCCTTCTCTGCTTTATCTTTTCCACGGTATTTATCACCATTGCGCACACACTACACACCTCATGACTTTATCTTGCTTCTTGTTTCTTTCACCATTAGAATGGAAGCTCCATAGGGGGAAGAAATTTGGTCTGTTTTATTGACCCGCGTACGTCGGTTAGTTGCACCTGGCTTACTTACTACAGTAAGTAGTCAAGGAACACTGGTTTAATGAACAGAGGTGGAGGAGATGGAAGCATCGGGCTTTGCGCACTCTGCAGAGCTGGGATGCAAACGCAGCCATCCGGCTCAAGAGCCTGAATTGTGGCACTCTGAGGCAGGACAGTAAAGGCACCATCACACCAATCGAAACCTTTGACCAGCAATTCCTTCCACTGACAACTGCTGACAAGTGACCACTGGGGATGGTTACCACCATGGCGTTTGCAGAGTAGAAAATGGAAAATGGGCCGGGCGCGGTGGCTCAAGCCTGTAATCCCAGCACTTTGGGAGGCCGAGACGGGTGGATCACGAGGTCAGGAGATCGAGACCATCCTGGCTAACACGGTGAAACCCCGTCTCTACTAAGAAATACAAAAAACTAGCCGGGCGAGGTGGCGGGCGCCTGTAGTCCCAGCTACTTGGGAGGCTGAGGCCAGAGAATGGCGTGAACCCGGGAGGCGGAGCTTGCAGTGAGGTGAGATCCGGCCACTGCACTCCAGCCTGGGCTACAGAGTGAGACTCCGTCTCAAAAAAAAAAAAAAAAAGAAAAGAAAATGGAAAATGACATCTGTGTCCTCTACTGGGGACTGGTTAAATAACTGATGTCATCCACATATGTTGGAATCCCTTCCCTGCGCTTTGGGAGGCCCAGGCGAGAGGACTGCTTGAGTACAGGAGTTCAAGACCAGCCTGGGCAACATAGTGAGATCCTGTCTCTATTCTTAAAATTGTGTTTTTGTTTTTTTTTTTAAAAAGTGATGGAATCCCAGGAACATTGAAAAAGGGGCCAGGTTAGCCAGGCATGGTGGTGTGTGCCTGTAGTCCCAGCTATCTGGGAGGCTGAAGCTAGAGGATCACTTGAGCCCAGGAGTTCAAGGCTGCAGTGAGCTGTGATTGTGCCACTGCATTCCAGCCTGAGCAACAGAGTGAGGCCCTGTGTCAAAAAAAAAAAAAAAAAAAAAAAAAAAAAAAAAAAAAGCAGGGGAGCTGGGGGTGCTCTGAAGTGCATAATATGATTGATGGATGAATAGAGGGACTGAAGGAATCACAGAAACATGATAAAGCAAGCACAGTAAAATGTTAGTGGGGGAATCCACGTGGTGGAATCTTAGGTGCTCACTGGAAAATTCCTGACTTTTCGGTATGTTTGACAGTCTTCCTAATACAACGTGGGGGAAAATGGAGTGTGGATCTCTGTGCTTTGACATGGAAAGGTATTCACAAGATACAGGAAAAGTTTCAAAATTATATGTATAGCATAATTCCAGTCTTTGTTTAGAAACAGAGAGAAAGAAGACAGAAGGATGTATAATAAGGGGTCACTGGTTATTTCTGGAGGTGGCTGGGTACACTTGACTATAGGTGCTTCTTTCTTCTTTTTGCTCATAACTAAATTGTTTGATATTTCTACAGTGGATACAAGTTAGTTTTGTAATAAGGAAAAAGATGTAAGGCTGGGCGAGGTGGCTCACACCTGCAATCCCAGCACTTTGGGAGGCTGAGGTGGGTTGATTGCTTGAGCCCAGGAGTTGGAGACCAGCCTGGGCAATGTGGCGAAACCCTGTCTCTGCAAAAAAATACAACAAAATTAGCTGAGTGTGGTAGTGTGTGCCTGTAGTCCCAGCTACTCAGGAGGCTGAGGCAGAAGGATCATCTGAGCCCAGGGAGGTCCAGGCTGCAGTGAGCTATGATCACACCACTGCACTCCAGCCTCGGCGACAGAGTCCCTTCTTAAAAAAACAAAAGGTGGTTCAGTAAAATTATGTAAATTATGTAAAATTATGCATTATAAAATTTTGTATTATCCCTTTGCCTTTCTCTTACCCTGCTCTTGACCCCAGCTTCAGTATGAATCTGGGGAAATCTTATTGCTGTGAGCCTCAACTTTCTCATCTAGACAATGGGGATAGTACTTGCTCCATCCAGAGATAACCAAGTAGGTTACACAAGGTGATGGTGAGGTGGTTACAGTCTAGCGTGGGGGTGTCCAATCTTTTGGCTTCCCTGGGCCACACTGGAAGAAGAAGAACTCTCTTGGGCCATACATAAAATACACTAACACTAATGATAGCTGATGAGCTAAAAAAAAATTGCAAACAAAAAATCTCATAATGATTTAAGAAAGTTTACAAATTATGCGGCCTGCAGGTTAGACAAGCTTGGCCAAGAGGCGGAGGACCAGCTTTGGAGCCAGGGCTGATTCAAGGGCCGCTTCTGCCCTCTCGTGGCTGGTCTTTAACCTGGGCATGACAACAGCTGCTGACTCTGCACAGCATGGGGTCACGTGGGATTCGGGGGAAGTACCGGGCACAGAGCAGGCACACCCCAAGAGCAGGTGCATCCACCAGCCAGGATTAAACCACCTGCTAAACGCCTCAACTGCAAAACAGAGATGCCCCCCACTGGGCATCTCTTCCCTCCTCTTTTTTTCTTTTCTGAATCCCCCTGCTCTCTTAGACCAGGATTCCAGGCCCCTAGCCTCTCCTCCCTCAGACCCAGGGGTCCAGGTCCAGCCCCTCCTCCCTCAGTCCCGAGTCCAGGCCCCCAGCGTCTCCTCCCTCAGACCCACAAATCCACACCCCCAGGCCCTCCTCCCTGAGACCCAGGACTCACGTGCTCCAGTTGTAGCCTGTGGGCTCTGGGTTGCTGCGAGCGTCGCAGGTCAGGGTGGCCTCATTCTGGCTGAGGTACCAGTTGTTATCATAGCCAGAGAAGGATACCTCTGGGGGGTCTGCAGGAAATGGACACAGAGGTTCAGAGACAGGGAGACTTTGGGGAGCCGAGGGCTACGTGGGATTCACATCACTGCAGGAAAAGGCCTGGGGATATTTGGAAAACAGCGGGAGCTGCAGAGGCCTAGGAGTCGTCTAGGGAGATGGGGTGCCGCAGAGAGCAGAAGCCTGGGAGTCTGTGGTCAGTGGGCACATGGAGAGGGCTTCTGAGGACCTGCTTTTCTCCACTAGCTTTCCTGGGTGGCCCGGACCAGGCATGTCTTGGGTGTCCTGCGGGAAAAGGCCTCCTCCTTTTGTCACTCATAGGCAATGACCACTCATAACACACGGCAGTGTATTCAAGGCTCCGACAAGTCCTGCGGGAAAGAGTCCTGGATAACCCTGCTCTAGGCTGCTGCTCAGCCATCCCCGATGTGATTGACAGTGAGGGCCTTTCGATGTCCTCAGGGGACAGGCCCCAATGGGACAGGGTTTTTTGGGGGGTGAGGGGTAGGAGTCAGTGTAGATCTCCTCCTCGCTCAGACCCAGTGACAGTGTTGAGGGACTCCAGGATAGACAGTACCTGAGGGAATCTGTGTACCACTTGCCTGGCGGGGGAGTAGGCAGTATAGACAATGATGGGAGGAACAGTATGAATGATGCCTAGAAGAGCTTGTGTAGATATTACTGATGGGCTCAGTGTAGACAGGGTGTTGGAATATTACAGTAGATGCTATATTGTCAGGCCAGTGTTGAAATGTTGTGGTGGGGGTGAGATCACCCCCACATATAGAGTGTGCCCCCGGGAGCTGGTGAAATTAAGACAGGCCCTGTGTGTGTGTGTGTAGACAGTATTTGGATGAGCCAGTGTAGACGATGTGGGACCTTAGTCTAGCTGTCCAATGTGGCACTTACTGGCCACATGTGACTACTGAGCACCCGAAATATAGCCAGGCCAAAATACACACCAAATTTCAAAGGCTTTACTAGGGCAAAACAAATGGGAAAGATCTCAAGAATAATTTAAAAAAATTACAAGTTGAAATAATATTTTGGGTATATTGGGGTACGTAAAGGCAATTATGAAAATTAACTTTGGCCAGGCACAGTGGCTCATGCCTGTAATTCCAGTACCTTGGAGGGTTGAAGCAGGAGGATCACTTGAGCCCAGGAGTTCGAGACCAGCCTGGGCAACATAGGGATATCCTGTCCCTACAAAAAAATTTTAAAAGGCCAGGTGTGGTGGCTCACATCTGTAATCCCAGCACTTTGGGAGGCCAAGGTATGGGGATCATGAGGTCAGGAGTTTGAGACCAGCCTGGCCAACATGGTGAAACCCCGTCTCTACTACAAATACAAAAATTAGCCAGGCACTGTAGCCAGGGCCTGTAATCCCAGCTACTCGGGAGGCTGAGGCAGGAGAATCACTTGAATCTGAGAGGCGGAGGCTGCAGTGAGCTGATATCGCGCCACTGCACTCTAGCCTGGGTGACAGAGCAAGACTCCATCAAACACACACACACACACAAAATTAGCTGGGCATGGTGTCACACGCCTGTAGTCCCAGCTACTCAGGAGACTGAGGCTGAAGTGGGAGGATCACTTAAGCCCAGGAGGTTGAGGCTGCAGTGAGCTGTGCCACCGCACTCCAGTCTGGGTGACACAGTAAGACCCCGCCTCAAATAAATAAATAGATAAATAAAGAAACAAATAAATTTCATCTCTTTTTTTTTCTTTTTTTGTTTTTGAGATGGAGTCTTGCTCTGTTGCCCAGGCTGGAGTGCAATGGCACGATCTCGCTCACTGCAACCTCTGCCTCCCAGGTTCAAGTGATTCTCCTGCCTCAGCCTGGCCAGTAGCTGGGATCACAGACACCTGTCACCATGCCTGGCTAATTTCTGCATTTTTTAGTAAAGACGGAGTTTTACCACATTGGTCAGGCTGGTCTTGAATGCCTGACCTCAGGTGAGCCACCTGCCTCAGCCTCCCAAAGTGCTGGCGTGAGCCACCGTGCCTGGCCTCTTTCTTTTAATTTTTTTAATGGGGTGGCTGCTGGAGAATTTAAAATCCTATATGCAGCTTGCGTGCTATTTCTGTTAGACAGCACTGGTTAGAGAGTCCCTGGGGCTGTCGGTGGAGATAAACGTGTGGGTGTCAATGTCGATGACGCCGTGAGGGAGCTGCTGGAAGTAACGCCGTGCAGGAGAACCAGGACAGATGCTGTCAGGGGCCGTGCAGACAGAACACAAGGAGGCCAGTGTGGTGATGTGGGGTGAGACTCCATAGCCTGTAAGTGAGCCAGTGTAGACAACATTGGGCAGAGGAGCATGGAGACTACACTGGGGGACTCTGCAGACACTGCTGAGGGGAGCCAGCACAAACAACGTGGGAAGATCAATGCAGCCAGCACCTGGCAGAGATGGTCGATCGTGGCTCAGGGGAACTGGTTGATACAATGTGGGAGGTGAATGCAGACAGTTCTCCAGGGAGTCAGTGTAGACAGTGTCGAAGGGCACTTTAGAGAGTGCCTAGGAGAACCAGTGTAGAAAAAGTGGGGTGTTTATGTAGACAGTGGTCACAGGAGCCAGTGTAGACACCATGTGAGACAGTGAAAACACCCCACAGCTGATGGCCGAAATAGCTGGTGTAGACAATGGGGATAGTGCTGTCTGCGGCCCAGAAGAGCCAATGTAGACAATGGTAAGGCAGTGTAGAAAATGGACAAGAGGCTAGATGCAGTGGCTCACGCCTGTAATCTCAGCACTTCGGGAGACTGGGGTGGGAGGATCACTTGAGCCTAGGAGTTTGACACCAGCCTGGGCAACATAGCAAAACTCTCTCTACAAAAAATTGTAAAATTAGCTGGGCATGGTGGCTGTACCTGTAGTCCCAGTTACTTGGGAGGCTGAGGGAGGAGGATCGCTTGAGCCTGGAAGGTTGAGGCTATAGGAGCCATGATCATGCCCCTACACTCCAGCCTGGTTGACAGAGCGAGAACCTGTCCAAAGGGAAAAAAAAAAAAAAAAGGCCACGCACGATGGCTCATGCCTATAATTCCAGCACACTTTGGGAGGCCGAGGCAGGCAGATCACCTGAGGTCAGGAGTTTGAGAACAGCCTGGCCAACATGGTGAAACCCTGTCTACTAAAAATACAAAAATTAGCCAGGTGTGGTGGCATGCACCTGTAATCCCAGCTATTTGGGAGGCTGAGGTAGGAGAACCACCTGAACTTGGGAGGCAGAGGTTACAGTGAGCCGAGACTGTGCCACTGTACTTCAGCCTGGGTGACAGAGTGAGAACTTATTTCAAAAAAAAAAAAGAAAGAAAAAAAGAAAGAAATGGACAAGGGAGTGGGTGTAGACAAGAAGGGCGGCAGTGCTGATTGTGGCCAGGAGAACCAGTGTAGCAATGTGGGGAAGGTCATTGTGGATAGTTGCCTGGGGAAGCAGGTGTAGGCAGTTTGGGGGCAGTGTAGACTGTGCTCAAGGGAGTCAACAGAGTGTGGGGTATCCGTGCAGACAGTGGCTAGAGGAGCCAGGGCAGACAATCTGGGTACCAGCATTGACTATGGCCCGAGTAAATTGGTGTAGGCAATAGGGACAGTGTTGTTTACGGCCCAGGGGAGCTGGTGCAGACAATGGGGGTGGGTCGTGTAGACAAGAGTCAGGGGAGCCAGTGCAGATGAAGGAAGCAATGCCTACAGTGCCTTGGGGAGTCAGTGTAGACAGTGGTGGGGGCAGCCTGGCAGTGGATCTTGCCGTCACTGACTCGGGCACACTCACAGTAGACGGTGAGGTTCACAGTCAGCAGCTGAGGCTTCTCAAAGCCCTCGTGCTCCACCTTGCAGGTCACACTCTTGCCGTCCACCTGGCTTGAGGGCACCAAAATCCAGAGGCTGGTGACAGTGACTGTGCCAGACAGGAACCCTGGCGCCTGGCTGGTATTGGGCATCCCGCCCAGGTCTGAGTGCCAGGTGATATGGGCCGGCGGGCGACCCCCTGTGGAGACGCAGCGGGCCACAGGCACTGGCTTTCCAGTGAGCTGGACCTTCTGAACCTCAGCTGTGTTCTGTGGCTTGGCTGGGAAGAGGAACAAAAGCAACAGGTCATTCAATGAACCCCTCTGTGGTAGAAGGAGGCATTCATTAAGGGTACAGGATGGCATGGTGGCTGGGCGGGGTGGCTCATGCCTATAATCCCAGAACTTTGGGAGGCTGAGGTTGGTGGATCACTTGAGGTCAGGAGTTCGAGACCAGCCTGGCCAACACGGGGAAACTGTCTCTACTAAAAATGAGCCAGGGTGTGGTGGCACACACCAGTAATCCCAGTTACTTGGGAGGCTGAGGCCGGAGAATTGCTTGAACTTGAGAGGTGGAGGTTGCAGTGAGCCGAGATTGTGTCACTGCTCTCCAGCCTGGGCAACAGAGTGAGATTCTGTCTCAAAAAAAGAAAAAGAAAAAAAAAAAGGATGGCATGGTTTAAACCCCTGCTGTGTCCCTGAGCAGCTGGGTGGTCTTGGGCAAGTCTGTGCCTCAGTTTCCTTGTCTGTCGACAGGGGTAGTGATGGCACCATAGGCAATAAGAATATGCAGGTGAAGCTGTCAGAATGGCACATAATAAGTGCTCCATAAATACTGTTTGCTGGAAAGTGCTGGGGCCCAGCAGTGACCAAAATAGCCCTGGTTCTGCCCTCATGGGTACAGTCCAAGGGGGCAGACAGACTCTTTCCTAGGCAGTGATGACTCGGAGAGGGCAGGGCTGGGAAGGGGAAACCCAAAGGGGATTATCCTAGTCTGGGGCTCAGTGGAGGAGAGGAAGCCTAAGCCCTGAAGTTGAGAAGGGAAGTGACTTGCCCACGGTGACACAGCTGTAAGCAGCAGAGCTAGGCTTTCACATAAGGTCTGTCTGACTCCAAAACCACCTTGACCATCTCTTAATCATCATCCTGGTGATTCCCAAACCTGGAACTTGCTTCCCCATCATTACCTGTATTCTTTACCGAAGATTTCTCCTTAACTTGACTCGCTGTTTCTGTTTTACCCTCATCCTAAACCATGATACCTGGAATCCCAGGCTTGCTGGAGTGACAACAGCTGCCTGTGGTCGGGTGTTGTGTGCCAGGCACAATTCCAAGCCCTTGACATTTCATGAGTTTCTCATGCACAGGCCTGGAATAGTTCTTGGCACATAAGCTTAAACAAAACAAAACAAAACAAAATAAAACAAAACAAAAACAAGTTGGGCGTGGTGGCACATTCCTGTAATTCCAGCTACAGGGAGCGCAGGAACATCCCTTGCGCGCAGGAGTTCCAGGCTGCAGTGAGGACCTGCTGTGACCACACTACTGCACTCCAGCCTGGGCGACAGAGCTAAACTCTGGCTCAAAAAAAAACAGGGTCAGTTTTCTTGAATCCTCATGGTGATCCCCATCCCACAGATGAGGAAACTGAGGCACAGAGATTTCTTGCTCAAGTTCCAAGAGGAGGGCCTCATGGAGCTCATGAAAATGAAAGCAGATCCCCTCCTCTTTTGGGTATCAGGATCCTTGCTTTCCTGTCTGTCTGTTTCAACTTTCTCCTTTTTCACCAAATAAAGTAACAGTAACTGACAGCTCTAAGGGGCTCACATGGGCCAGCGGTGAAGCTCTAAGGCTGCACCGGGACACTGAGGACAGCTTTCCAAGGGTGATACTATTGTCACCAACCCTTTTACAGATGAGGAAAGGCGGGGCCAAGAAGAGGCCACCCAGGCCTCCTCCCTTCCGGGTTCCCTCCAAACTCCTTTTCCAATATACCCCTCCCTCTGCCTCAGGGTGTTCTGACCCCAAGATTGGGGGTCCTTACGCCAGGAGATCTCTGCTGCCTTCCTGCCCTGCAGCCCCTCCCCCCATGCGCTCCCCTGACCCCACCCCCATCTCCTTTTGTCCCCAGGGAATCTGCTGTGGAGGGAATCTCCCTCCCTCCCTGGCCTCCCCGGCCTCCCCACTCTGGCCTCCCCACTCTGCCGACTTCCCTGATCCTCCCACCAAGTCTCCGCCTTTCATTCAGCCTCCCCAAAACCCCTGCTCACCAAGCACTCTGAGCCAGATATCCACGCTCCTTTTGCCCTGCGGGAAGATGAAGAACACACAGGTGTAGCTGCCTTCATCCTCGACGCGCAACCCGAACATCCTCAGCGAGGCATCCCGCAGCTCCGTGCCCAGTCTGGTGGCCACGAATTCCAGCCGTTTGGGCTCCGAATACTTGGGGCCCTGCGTTGGGTGGAAGATGGCCATGCTGCCGGATTCACCATGCCGCGACCAAGTCAGCTGTGACACATGAGTCTCCTCCATGCCGGGCACCTGTAGGTAGCAGGGCAGCGTCACGGAGTCGCCCAAGAAGCCGGGCACCTGGGTGGGCGCCTGCACGACGATGTCCCCTGCGGAGAACCGAAGAGAAGGTGTCAGACCCGGGGCATTCCTGGGCTAGATAGGGAGGGGCTCCGGGAGCCCGGGCACCTGGGCGTGCAATTGCACGCTGGGGCCCTGGAGCCCTGGTGGACGGTGGGGTGTGGGGGGAGGGGGGACTGGGGCACTAGTTGGGGTCATGGCAGGCGAGGAGGGTAAGGGCATCTGGGATGGTCTGCAACTTGGCCTTGCTCCTTCACTTTGGCTATTTATTACCATATTTCTTCTGTTATTACCGTATTTCCCTCAATCTCAACATCACTGATTTTAAAAATTATGGTAAATATGTGGTTAAAAACTAAATTTACCATTTAAGCCATTTAAAGCATACAGTTCAGTGGCACTACACACATTTCACAATGTTGTGCAACTGTCACCACTATATAGCTCCAGACTTTTTCTTTTCTTTTTTTTGAGATGGAGTCTCGCTGTGTCGCCTAGGTGGAGTGCAGTGGCACGATCTCTGCTCATTGCAAGCTCTGCCTCCGGAGTTCAAGCAGTTCTCCTGCCTCAGCTTTCCGTGTAGCTGGGATGACAGGCTCCCACCACCACACCCGGCTAATTTTTTATATATTTTTAGCAGAGATGAGGTTTCACCATGTTGGCCAGGCTGGTCTTGAACTCCTGACCTCAAGTGTTCCTCCTGCTTCGGCCTCCCAAAGTGCTGGGATTACAGGTGTGAGCCACCGCACCTGGCCCTGAACTTTTTCATCACACCGGTGTCGTAGCTTTCACATACCATGACTGTCGTTATTTACAGCACAATTGCCATTAGGGGTTAGAATACCCTCAATGTAGAAAATAGGGAGAAATCCTCGATGTTCAAATCCATGAAAAGCTGTATTATTACTCCGGGTAGGTCCTGGCTGGAAGAATGTGGGGGATCGTGGCACAAGAGGAAGGCAATTATAGTGAGGCTTCAGGCCGGTTACTTAACCTGTCTGATTCTTTTTCCTAGTTTGTACAATGAGACTTAGAACAGTGCACACTCACAGGGCGCTGACACAGATCAGGGGCTATTCTGGGTGCTTCACATATATCTTGGCATTTAATCCTCAAATAGCCCCCTGAGGCCAGCACTACTGTTAACATCACTTTACAGACAGGGAAACCGACACAGAGTATAGCATCCTCCAAGTCATACAGAGGTTTAGTGGCAGAGGTGGGATTTGAACTTGGGTGGTCAGAGACTGACCTCTAACCCCCCAGGTCCTATATAAAAATCTTTCTGCTAAGGGCCCTAGCACATAGTAGGTCCTTGACATGTGTCAGCGCTTATTGACACTAATAAACATAGTCCTATGTATTCTTTTCTATTTTCAAATTTTTATTTAGTTAATTATTTTTATAGAGATGGGGTCTTGCTATGTTGCCCAGGCTGGTTTTGAATTCCTAAGCTCAAGTGATCCTCCCACGTCAGCCTCCCAAAGTGTTGGGATTACAGGCATGAGCCACTGTGTTTGGCTGCAATCAGCCTGGGCAGCATAGCGAAACCCTATCTCTACCAAAAATACAAAAAAATTAGCCAGGTGTGGTGGTGAGCACCTATAATCCCAGCTACTCCAGAAGCCACAGTGAGGATAGCTTGAGCCTGGGAAGTCCAGGTTGCAGTGAGCCCAGATTGTGCCACTGCACTCCAGCCTGGGCAACAGAGCAAGACCTTGTCTCTCTCTCTCATACACACACATACACACACCCACACTATATATATACGTATATATACACACACATAAAATATATAAATAAATAATAAAATAAATATTTCCTCATTAAATGTATAACAAAATATATATTATTTATTATATAAATGTTATAAATATATAATATATTTAATATATATTTAAGAAATATATTGTATATTATTATATATTATTGTTATATAATACATAATATATAATATATATTATTATAATATATATACATAATACATAATATATAATATATATTATTATAATATATAACAATAATATATAATATATATATTCATCAGGAGTTTGAGACCAGCCTGGCCAACATGGTGAAATCCTGTCTGCTAAAAATACAAAAATATTAGCCAGGCATGGTGGCACATGTCTGTAATCCGAGTTACTCGGGAGACTGAAGCAGGAGAATCGCTTGAACCCGGGAGGAGGAGGCTGCAGTGAGCCAAGATCAGGACACTGCACTCCAGCCTGGATGATGGAGTGAGACTGTCTCAAAAAAAAGAATGAAAGAATGAATGAATGGCCAGTCCCCTGGAGTCAGACATTGGGGGTCAGAGGGGTAACGGTGTCAAGTGTCACCCACTGTCCGCCTCCCCAACTTCAACCATCCTCTCCGTCCAGACCCAGCCCGCCAGCAGGCTGCTGGGTTATGGCCTGGGTGTGCTGAGCAGGAACCTGGGTAAGGTAATCCCGCATGAGTCACCATCTGCTGATTTTCCGAGATTCTCTTGCCTTTTTGGGAAATGTCCGCACCCAACTCCATCCGCTTTCCGAGGGGCCCAGAGGAGGGTCTTGTGCCCACCCTGTGTTGCTGCCAATTTCGAGGAAGTTCTAAACCCAACTCCGACCGCTCTCCGGATGGCTACGAGGAGGGTCCTGCCCTCGCCCCGTGTTCCTTCAAACCCCGGGGCAGAGATGGGGGGTGGGTGGCGCCGTCATCTTCGGGGACCCAGGGGCCGAGTACCCGGCCTGGATGCGGAGCTGGGAGCGAGAGAGGGGCCGCCGGACTGCGCGGGGGTCACTCACCGGTTCCTGGGGGTGGCCAGGACAGCGCCAGTAGCGCCAGCAGCAGCGGCGGCCATGCGGCGGCCATATGAGTTGCCCCGGGCAGCTGGGCCTCCGGCGGGCGTCTCCTTCTCGCTTCCCGGCGCCGCTCGCTCTGCCGCGGCCGCTGCGAGTCCAGCTCCCGGAGCTCAGGTCCTGGAATCTCCGGGGGGCCGCTCCGTCAGTGCCTGGGGTGGGAAGAAGAATACCCACTTCTTCAAGTTCCAGACAAGTGACGGGAGGGGAGGGGAGTTGACGGCGAGTCCCCTCAGGCGCGGAGGCGTCACCCAGGCTGCGCCTTCACCACGCCCCGGCGCGCGTGCGCCTGCGCAGGTCTCTCCGGGCGCTCAGTCCCGCTACAGACGCGCGCTCGCTCCCTCAGCGCGCTCTAGAAGAGGTGGCTTCCCGTGTGAGGACGCCCACATCCCAGGTGAGGAAACGGAGGCACGCGGAGAGATTCAGCAGCTTACTAACGACTCGCGGTTGCCAAGTGGCAGAGCTGAGGTTTCAACTTGTGATGCGACAGATCCTGAGCCCGCCAGGCTGTCCTTCCACCCAGCCTAAACCCATGGGCTTTGGGGTCAGACAAGACCTGGGCTCATGTTGAGCAAGTGGTTTCTCCTCGAGGGCCCTCAGATTCTTTATCTGAAAAATGGGCATAGTAGGGCGCGGTGGCTCAGCAATTTGGGAGGCTGAGGCGGAAGGACTGTGTGAGCCCAGGAGTTAGAGGCTGCGGTGAGCCACCCTCGCGCCACCGCACTACAGCTTGGGTGACAGAGCCAGACCTGTCTCAAAAACAAACAAACAAAACAAAACAAAACAAAAAGGTTGGGGGCTGGGGCGCAGGCGCAGTGGCTGATCCCTGTAATTCCAGCACTTTGGGAGGCCGAGGCAGGAGGATCAGCTGAGGTCAGGAGTTCAAGGCCAGCCTGGCCAACATGACACAAACCCATCTTTACTAAAAATACAAAAATTAGCTGGCATGGTGGCACATGCCTATAATTCCAGCTACTAGGGAGTCTGAGGAAAATCACTTGAACCTGGGAGGTGGAGGTTGCAGTGAGCCAAGATCAGGCCTCTGCACTCCAGCCTGGGTGACAGAGCGAGACTCTGTCAAAAA
Source organism: Macaca fascicularis (assembly GCF_037993035.2). Lineage (NCBI taxonomy): Eukaryota > Metazoa > Chordata > Mammalia > Primates > Cercopithecidae > Macaca > Macaca fascicularis. The sequence continues at coordinate 52,592,866 of NC_088393.1, read as the reverse complement.
AAAAAAAGAAAGAAAGAAAGAAAAAAGGGCATACAGCGTGGTCTGTAAAGGAACTGCTTAGCAAGGAACTGCTTAGCTCAATTTCGGGGACATAGTGTGTAATAAATAAAAAGCAGATATACCAACAATAGCAGCAGTGGCAGTGACAATTATTGTTATTGTTGCTTTACAGTTGCCATCAAATAATAATGTTCATGAGAATGGTAATTCATTCATTCTTCACTCAACGTATATTTATTGAGCCAGTCAGTATCCCAGGCGCTGGGGATACAGCAGAAAATAAGACACAAAAATCTCTGCCTTTAATGAAGACCATGTTCTAGTGGAGGGAAACAGACCATAAACAGATTAATACCAGAACTCCAGCAGGTCTGGGGGAGATAAGGGTTATAGACCAACCTGCAGTAGGGAGAGGAGAGGAGGGAGGGAAGGAGAGGGAGAGAGAGAGAGGAAGGGAAGGAGGGAGAGAGAGAGAGAGGGAGGGAGGGAAAGAGGGAGAGAGAGGGAGGGAGGAAGAAGGGAGAGAGCGAGAGGGAGGGAGAAAGAGAGAGAGAAACAGACACACTCAGAGATAAGGGCTGGGAGACAGAAAGATTGAAAGAGATAGAGACACAGCATAGACAGCGAGATGAGAGAGAAATGAGAGGTGAGAGATTCAGAGAGCCAAATCCTAAGAGATAGAACCTGAGAGACTTCCTGGTCCCCAGAGGTGTCTGTCCTGGCCAGGGTCTCCGTGAGGCCGACTAACAGCTCTGGTCCCTGTTCTCTGACATCCTTATATCCTTTTTATTTTTATTTTTTTTTAGACAGGGTCTCACTATTTCACTGAGGCTGGAGTGCAGTGGCGCCATCATGGCTCATTGCAGCCTCCACCTCCTGGGCTCAACTCCACCTCAGCCTCCTGGGTAGTTGGGACCATGGGCATATGCGAACACGCCCAGCTAGTTTTTAAATTTATTGTAAAGACAGGGTCTCGCTATGTTACTCAGGCTGGTCTTGAATTCCTAGCCTAGAGCAATCCTCCCACCTTAGCTTCCCAAAGTGCTGGGGTTGCAGGCATGAGCCACGGTGCCCAGCCCCACATTATTATCTTTCTGTAAAATCCCTCTTACGGCTTTTGGCTGGCTTGAAGCTTTCTGTCCCCGGGTGCCCTCTCTAACTTAGATCTGATGCTTGTGTATGACATATCTGATGCTTGGGGTCTCTCACCCTGGATGTACATAGGTGAATTTCTATGGAAACATGGAGGCTGGTCTCTTGGAAATCTCTGAATTTTCTGTCACTCTCGTTCTGCTGAGTTATTTCCAAATTGGGAATCTGTGGCCATTGTTATGTTCCTTCTCTGGACGATGCCATCACCATCTGGGTTTCCCTCACCTCTCTGGACTCCCCAGCTCCTGTCTCCAGGGCCTCCTCTCAGGGACCTGGAGGGTCAGAGGCTGCTCTGAAGAAGCAGGCTCAGAAGAAAAAGCAAGTTTGGTTCTGGGCATATCTGCTTGCTTCTGTGTGTTTCTCTGTCAAGAGTCTAAATTCCTTGAGTGTTTGGACCAGACATTTTCTTCACTCAAGTGCTGAAATATCATCTGAAAAAATAGTGAATGGAGATCTCCAATGGGCATCCTATTTTTTTGTGTGTTTGTTAGTTTGTTTGTTTTGAGACAGACTCTCGCTCTGTCTCCCAGGCTGGAGTGCAATGGCGTGATCTCGGTTCACAGCAGCCTCTGCCTCCCAGGCTCAAGTGATTCTTGCGCCTCAGCCTCCCAAGTAGCTGGAATTACAGTCCTGCACCACCATAGCCAGCTAATTTTTTTGTGTTTTTAGTAGAGATGGGGTTTCACCATGTTGGCCAGACTGAGCTTAGGTGATCCACCTTCCTCAGCCTCCCAAAGTGCTGGGATTATAGGTGTGAGCCACCATGCCCAATGGACATCCTCTTGATGCTGTGGTTTTCAAACTTCTGGATCCAAAAGGATCATCAAGAAGCTTGTATAATTAAACAAATATGAATCCATTTCCTTATTCTTCCGTCTCCCAATAAAAAAATAAAATGGTGGCATTGTTCTCTTTCTGTTTTTCACTTAGCAACATATCTTGGTGATTTTCCCATAGGCAGATATATTGAGCTACCTCATTCATTCATTTGTTCATTCATTCATTCACAAATGTGTAGTATTCCATTACATGAATGCACCATCATTTTTGAAACTGTCTTCCAGGGATGGCCTCTTTTGGGTATTTCCGCCCTTTTGTACTTGCAAACCGTGCTTCCCTGGGTCATCATGTCCATGGCATTTCCCATGTATGTGACAGTGTCTGTCATATTTATTCCCAGAAGCTGATTTCCTGGGCCAAAGGGCATGCACATTTGTGGTCTAGAGGATATTGCCAAATTGCTGTCCTGCAACCATGCCAGCAAAGTAAGGGCGTGGAGTGGCTTCTACCCAGGAATGCTCACGGCAGTCAGGGAAGGTTTAAAAATTTCAGATATGCCCCCACCCCCTGCATCTCTACAAAAATTAAAAGAAAATTAGCCAGGCGTGGTGGCACATACCTGTAGTCCCAGCTACTTGGGAGGCTGAGGCTGGAGGATCGCTCAAGCCCCGGAGTTTGAAGCTGCAGTGAGCCATGATTGCGCCACTGTACTCCAGCCTGGGTGACAGAGTGAGACTCTGTCCACCCCAAAAAAGAAAATGTCAGATGTGAAGCTTTGTCCAGAAGGGTGTGATGTAGGAGGACTTGGAGCAGGGGGAGAAAGAGAGAAAGACATGGAGAGCAAGAAGAGGAGATGGGGAACGAGGGCTCCAGAGACTCCCTTGGTTCAAATTCTGCTTCCACCAATTGGTAGCTGGGAATCCTAAGTAACTGGTATCGCTTCTCTTGCCTCTTTTTTCTCATCCACAAAATACGGGCTCGTGAAAACATGTGGTGTTAGTTAAATAAGTTATTTAGAAACAAGTTATATGTGGCTGGGCGTGGTGGCTCATGCCTGTAATCCCAGCACTTTGGGAGGCTGAGGTGGGTGGATCATTTTGAAGGGGGCCTGCCCCTCCACCCCGTGGGTGTTTCTCCCAAGGTGGAGATGAGAGACTGAGAAAAGAAATAAGGCACAGAGACAAAGTATAGAGGAAGAAAAGTGGGCCCAGGGGACCGGCGCTCAGCAAGTGAGGACCTGCACCGGCACTGGTCTCTGAGTTCCCTCAGTATTTATTGATCACTATCCCTACTAACTTGGTGAGGGGCATGTGGCAGGACTATAGGGTAATGATGGGGAGGGGGTCAGCATGAAAGCATATGAGAAAGGACTCTGTGTCATAAATAAGTTTAAGAAAAGGTGCTGTGCCTAGATGTGCACGTAGGCCAGATTTATGTGTGACTTGACATAAACATCTCAGTGCAGTAAAGAGCAGTATTGCTGCCAGCATGTCTCACCTCCAGTCGTAAGATGGTTTTCTCCTATCTCAGTAAACAGAATGTGTGATCAGGTTTTATACCAAGATCTTCCATTCCCAGGGATGAGCAGGAGACAGATGCCTTCCTCTTATCTCAACTGAAAAGAGGCCTTCCTCTTTCACTAATCCTCCTCAGCACAGACCCATTACGGGTGTCAGGCTGGGGGACGGTCAGGTCTTTCCCTTCCCACGAGGCCATATCTCAGGCTGTCTCAGTGTGGGGAAACCTTGGACAATACCCAGGCTTTCTTGGGCAGAGGTCCCTGCAGCCTTCCAGAATGCATTGTGTCCCTGAGTACTCGAGACTGGAGAATGGTGGCGACTTTTACCAAGTATACTCCCCGCAAACACATTTTTACAAAGCACATCCTGCACAGCACTAAATCCATTAAACTTGAATCAATACAGAACATGTTTCTGCGAGCACAGGGTTGGGGCTAGGGTTACGGATTAACAGCATCTCAAGGCGGAAGAATTTTTCTTCGTACAGATCAAAATGGAGTTTCTTATGTCTTCCTTTTTCTACATAGACACAGTAACAGTCTGATCTCTTTCTTTCCCCCACACATTTGAGGTCAGAAGTTCAAGACCAGCCTGGCCAACATGGTGAAACCCCGTCTGTACTAAAAACACAAAAATTAGCTGGGTGGTAGTGGTGCGCACCTGGAATCCCAGCTACTTGGGAGGCCGAATCACTTGAGGTGGAGGTTGCGGTGAGCCAAGGTTGTGCCACTGCACTCCAGTCTGGGCGAGAGAGTGAGACCCTGTTTCAGGAAAAAAAAAAAAAAAAAAGAAAAGAAAAAAGAAATAAATTAAATGGTTTAAAAAGTTATTTATTTAGCTGGTCAATAAATGGCAGCAATTATTATTGATATCTCCTGGGGTTTATGATTCTTCATCTGAAAAATGGGCATAGCATGGCACAGTGGCTCAGACCTGAAATCTCAGCACTTCGGCAGGCTGAGGTGGGAAGACTGAGAACAATGCATTAAAGTTCTTTGGTGCAATGCCTGACAAATATCACTATGGACACCTGGCTGCTGTTTAAACAATTAAAAAAATTTTTTTATTTGTGGCCAAGTCTCGCTCTGTTGCCCAGGCTGAAGTGCAGTGGCGTAATCTTGGTTCACTGCAACCTCTTCCTCCTGGGTTCAAGAGATTCTCATGCCTCAGTCTCCCAAGTAGCTGGGATTATAGGCACGCACCACCACGTCTGGCTAATTTTTTTGTATTTTTAGCAGACAAGGCTTCACCATGTTGGCCAGGCTGGTCTTGAACTCCTGAGCTCAGTCAATCCACCTGCCTCGGCCTCCCAAAGTGCTAGAATTACAGGTGTGAGCCACTGCGCCCAGCCAAAAAAAATTTTAATTTTAAAATTTTATTTTTCCTAAGCACCAACTCCAACCAGAGAGACCTGGCTGCTCTTTCCTTCTTTCCTTCTTTCCTGCTTTCCTGCTTGCTTTCTTGCTTGCTTTCTTGCTTTCTTCTTGCTTGCTTTCTTCCTTGCTTGCTTTCTTGCTTGCTTGCTTTTCTTTTCTTTTCTTTCCTTTTCTTTTCTTTTCTTTTCTTTTCTTTCGTCTTGCTCTGACACCCAGGCTGCAGTGCTGTGGCATGATCTTGGCTCACTGCAAGCTCTGCCTCCCGGGTTCATGCCATTCTCCTGCCTCAGCCTCCTGAGTAGCTGGGATTACAGGTGCCCGCCACCATGCCCGGCTAATTTTTTTTTCGTATTTTTAGTAGAGACAGGGTTTCACTGTGTTAGCCAGGATGGTCTCGATCTCCTGACCTTGTGATCTGCCCGCCTCGGCCTCCCAAAGTGCTGGGATTACAGGCGTGACGCACCATGCCTGGCCATCTGGCTGCTCTTATTATTAATGATCTTAATGTGTTCTCTAGTACAGCTGACCCCTCCCCTGCCAGGAAGCCCTCCTGGATCCTCCAGTCTCGATTAAGACTCCCCTGCTGGCCTCCCAGAGGGGAGTGATGACTCTGGGTCATCACTGGGAACAGGTCTGTCTCCCTCACTTTACTATAAGCCCTAGGAGGGCAGGTCCAGGGCTGCTGTGGCCACCTCTTGAGGCAGGAGAATAGGGAATTAGGGTAACCAAAGGTTAAGCCAGAAGCAAAAGAACAGCAGGTATACTTAGTTCTAGGCAAGATTAGGCAGCACGCAAGCCACATCCCCACTCCTGTGATAACAAGGGGCAGGGTTTCATCATGTTGTCATGCTGGTCTTGAATTCCTGACCTCAGGTGATCTGCCTGCCTTGGCCTCCCAAAATGCTGGGATTATAGGCGTGAATCACTGTGCCTGGCTAACATCTCTTACTTATTTTATTTTATTTTTTTGAGATAGTGTCACTCCCTCACCCAGGCTGGAGCGCAGTGGCCATGATCTCGGCTCACTGAAACTTCTGCCTCCTGGGTTCAAGTTATTCTCCTGCCTCAGCCTCCTGGGTAGCTGGGATTATAGGCACGTGCCCCCATGCCCGGCTGATTTTTGTATTTTAAGTAGACGGGGTTTCACTATGTTGGCCAGGCTGGTCTGAACTCCTGACCTCAGGTGATCCACCTGCCTCGGCCTCCCAAAGTAGTGGGATTACAGGTGTGAGCCACTGTGCCTGGCCTAGCATGACATATTAATCATGTAAGGTGAATAGTCAGTGGCTGGCACATGGAGAACCCTCAACAGACAAGACTTGGACTCAGTTCTGCTACTATTATTGGTAAGCAGATGCCATGTTAGGTGGTTCTGCATTGGTCACAGAAGTACCGAATGTTCCTCAAATGTGAGATATATCCCCCAGAGGAGTTTCAGCCATATTTGTGTGCCCTGTGCCTGCCATCCTCATATGGAGAAGTATTAAACTCGAACAGCGCAAAGCTCAAAGGTTGATCTTATTTGCAAACATGCCTCTCCCACTCTCAGGAAGAGAGGCTTCATGAGAAACCACTCAGAAGTGGTGGTGTTTTTATTTAGTTTTTGGTTCTTTTTGAAAAAGAGAAAAAAAAGAGCAGTATGTGTAAAAGACATATTTTGGGGTCTGGCCAATTTCCAAGGTAAAACCTCCCCCCTGTTTGCTGAGCACTGAGCTCCCACAGACAGGGATGAGCCTCTGATGCTTTGCTTGCACAACGTGTCACAGTGATGGGACCAAGGATGGCACCGAGTCAACCCATCAGATGCTTTCTTGAAGTGTTTCAGAAACAGGGCAAAGGGAGTCTGGTTAAGTTGGGTTGTTCCCTTGAACAGAGATGTTGGATGTTGTAGACTTGGAAGCTGTGGGATGGGGTCTTTTCCCACGTGGATAGAGAAGTACAAAGTGCCCATCTGCAGAGAGAGACAGAGAACTGTGAATTCCACGTGCAGGAGGAAAGGAATTGTAAGGGCTTGAGGTGGGGGTGAAGTGTGTGGGTCAGGGAGGCTGGCAGAGAGAGCTGTGTGTACTTCCACATTTCTTGGTAGATTGCAAAAATGGCCACAGATTTTTCCCTTCCTAGTAAGAGATGGAGTCAACTTCCCCATCCCTTGAATTTGGCCAGTCATGTGACTTTGGCCAATGAAGTCCTTTCTGTGGCAGAAGTGATGGCATGTCCCTTTTGAGCTTGAGACTTAAGGGGCCTTGCAGTTTCTGCTCTTACTCTTAGAATCCTGCCTCTGCCATGTGAACAAGCTTGGGTCACCCTGCTACAGGATGAGAGACAACATGAAGGAGAGGCCAGTTGTCCCAGCTATGAGGCTATCCTAGTCCAGACAGACCTGGGGCAATCTGCCAGCTGACCCCAGATGCAGGAGTGAGCCCTACAGAGACCAGAACTATCCAGCTGAGCCCAGCCCAAATGGATAACTCATGAAATTCCAAGCTAAATAAATGGCTGTTGTTTCAGGCCACTGAGTTTTAGGGAGGTAGTTTGTTACAAAGCAAATGCTGACTGTCACACCTATGGATTGCTGAAAAATTTCATAGGTCCTTAGATGAAACTGTTCATTTTAGTTTTTCCTGAGCTACTTCAGTGAGTTTCTTTTGCATGGATCCCAAGAGGTTTATGAAATATAGGCTGCTTGTTTAGGCAGCTTCTAGGAATTAGATGAGCTGGGCAGATGGGGTGCTGGCAGTCGGCAAATGGAGAGAAAAGCAGCTCCTGGAGCTCTCCACAGGAGTGGAACATCTCACAGGCAAATGAACAGGGAACCAGGAGGGAGGAAGTCACATATGGAGTATCTGCCTGGGAACCTCATTCTGTTCCCAAACCTAGGATTTCCTTCACACCCTTCCTGGTATTACCTCTTCAGTTGACAGGAGAGTTGCCCACATTTCAGCTGCATATTCCTATTCTCTGCCTGTCAGTCCTGCAGTGGAGAGAGAGCGAGAGAGATGAAGAGAGAGAGAATGAGAATCATCGACTGAATTATTATCTGCTCCCCAAATTAATATGTACTCCTAGCCCTCCAATGTGACTATATTTGGAGATAGATTCTTCAGACACAATAAAGTTAAATGAGATCATGAGAGTGGGGTCCTGATCCAATAAGACTGGTGTCTTTATAAGAAGAGAGACATCAGGGATGAACATAGACAAAAGGTCACGTGATGACACAGCAAGAAGGTGGCCTTCTGCAAGCCATGGAGAGGGGCACTATGGGACATCAAACTGGCTGCCACCTTGATCTTGGACTTCCAGCCTCCAGAACTGTGAGAAAATAAATTTTTGTTGTTTAAGCCCCCCAGTCTGTGGCATTTTGTTACAGTAGCTGGAGCAAACTGATACAATCATCATCATCACATGGCTGAGGTTTATTGAAGGCTCATCATATTCCAGGCACTGTTAATAGCTTATAACTCTCACCATTTTACTTAATCCTCACTCCTGTCTTTGGAGGGAAGTATAATCATATCCCTGGTTTTCTTTTTTTTTTCTTTTTTATGGAGACAGTCTGACTCTGTTGCCCAGGCTAGAGTGCAGTGGCACTATTTTGGCTCACTGCAACCTCCACCTCCCAGGTTCAAGTGATTCTGTTGGTACCAGGCCCCCGAAAATCTGGCCATAAACCGACCCCAAAACTGGCCATAAACAGTGGCCTGACCCTCCAGATCTTTCTATTCTGGAGGACACTGGGCGAAAAGTAGTCGCCCCAGTGACTGTTTGAGCAGTGCCTTGAGCAACCACTATCAGTTCTATTTAGGCAGGAATCCAGCAAGCTAGAAGAGAAGGTGATTTAGAGGCTTGGCAGTTCCCTGTTAGAATACACCCCACAGATCAACAGGGAAATATAGCTACATTTGAGCCTTTTCCTTTTAAATTGCTCAAAGAATTTAAATAAGCTATTCATATTGAAAAAGAATGTAGAAATAATCAGCGAGTCAGGCTGCCAGATAGGGGAAAAAAGAAAACTGGTGAGTCTGAAATATGTCCAAAAGGTAAAAAAGAAAAGCATTGGGCTAATCAGTGTCACTCTAAGTTTGATAAAGATGGGAACCGGATTCTGGGAGATGCCATGAGGGGCCTGTCATGGACAGGGATTTTAACAATGCTTTTCCATACAATGTCTGCAATCTATAGGTAACATAACCAGTTAGGTCAGGGGTCGATCTTTAACTACCAGGCCCAGTGTGTGGTGCTGGGCTGTCTGCCTGTGGATTTCCTTTCTGCCTTTTAGTTTTTACTTCTTCTTTCTTTAGAGGCAGAAATTGGGCATAAGACAATATGAGGGGTGGTCTCCTCACTTACCAACACCCTGGTTTCCAAGCAGATCCTTCCCCAGTTGAGCCTCAGATGAGACAGCAACTCTGGCTGACATTTGGTTGCAGCTGCAAACCAAAAAGTATCTAAGACAGGTCTCAGTCAATTTAGCATTTTATTTTGCCATGGTTAAGGATCATGATCCATGACACGGCCTCAGGAATTCCTGAGAACATGTGCCTAAGCGGTTGGGTTATTGTCTGAAGGGGGCCAGCGCCCCCCCACCTGTGGGTATTTCTCGTCAGGTGGGACGAGAGACTGAGAAAAAAAATAAGGCACAGAGACAAAGTATAGAGAAAGAACAGTGGGCCCAGGGCACCAGCACTCAGCATACAGAGGACCCGCACCAGCCCTGGTCTCTGAGTTCCCTCAGTATTTATTGATTACTATTTTCACTATCTTGGCAAGAGGAATGCTGCAGGAGGACAGGGTGATAGTGGGGAGAAGGTCAGTAGGAAAACATGTGAGCAAAAGAATCTGTATCACAAATAAGTTCATGGGAAGGTACTGTGCCTGGATGTGCATGTGGGCCAGATTTATGCTACTGTCCACCCAAACATCTCAGTGTAGTAAGGAGTAGCATAGCAGCATTGCTACCACCATATCTCGCCTCCAGCCACAGGGCAGTTTTCTCCTATCTCAGAATAGAACGAATGTACAATGGGGTTTTACCCTGAGACGTTCTGTTCCCAGGGGCATGCAGGAGATGGAGGCCTTCCTCTTACCTCAACCACAAGAGGCCTTCCTCTTTTACTAATCCTCCTCAGCGTAGACCCTGTATGGGTGTCGGACTGGGGGACGGTCAGTTCTTTCCCTTCCCACGAGGCCATATCTCAGGCTGTCTCAGTGGGGAGAAACCTTGGACAATACCCAGGCTTTCTTGGGCAGAGGTCCCTGCGGCTTTCCGCAGTGCATTGTGTCCCTGGTTAATCGAGAAAGGAGAATGGCGATGACTTTACCAAGCATACTGCCTGCAAACATATTGTTAACAAGGCACATCCTGCACAGTCCTAGATCCCTTAAACCTTGATTCCATACAGCACATGTTTCTGTGAGCACAGGGTTGGAGCTAAAGTTACAGATTAACAGCATCTCAAGGCAAAACAATTTTCTTAGTACAGATCAAAATGGAATTTCTTATATCTTCCTTTTCTACATAGACACAGTAATAGTCTGATCTCTCTTTCTTTTCTTTACAGAGGAGTGGTCTCCTCCCTTACCAACACCCTGGTTTCCAGGCAGATACTTCCCCAGTTGAGCCTCAGATGAGAGGCAACTCTGACTGACGTTTGGTTGCAGCTGCAAACCAAGAAGTATCTAAGACAGGTCTCAATCAATTTAGAATTTCATTTTGCCACAGTTAAGGATCATGATCCATGACACAGCTTCAAGAAATCCTGAGAACATGTGCCCAAGCAGTTGGGTTATAACTTAGTTTTATACATTTTAGGGAGACAGAAATTATAGGCAAAGACATAAATTGGTACATGTAAGGTATACACTGGTTTAGCTCAGAAAGGCGGGACATTTTGAAGCCACAGAGTGGGCTGCCAGGTCCTAGGTGGATGTAAAGATTTTCTAATTGTTGCTTATAACATAATATCTGAAAAGAAACTTATTTCTTACAGTCATAGAGGCTGAGAAATCCAAGGTTAAGGGGCCACATCTCGTGGGAGCCTTCTTGCTGGTGTGGACTCCCTGCAGTCTTTAGAGCACAGGGCATCACATGACAAGGGGCCACGCTAGCTCAGGTCTCTCTTCCTCTTCTTTTAAGCTACTAATGCCACTCTCATAATAACCTATTAATATATTAACCCATTAATCCATAAATGGATTAATCCATTCATCAGAGCAGAACCCACATGACCCAATCGCCCCGAAGGTTTCACCTTTCTATACTGCCACATTGCCTATTATGTTTCAACATGAATTTTGAAGGAGACAAGCATTTAAACCGTAATGATGTGGTTTCTCTATTTGATATGAGAATGATTATTAAAGTTCAGCTCCTCTACCCTGTTCTCTGTGTCCTCATCTAAAATTTGACACATCAGCCAGGCGTGATGGCTCACGCCTGTAATCCCAGCACTTTGGGAGGCTGAGGCGGGTGGATCATTTGAGGTCAGGAGTTCGAGACCAGCCTGGCCAACATGGTAAAACCCTATCTCTACTAAAAATACAAAAAAATGACCTGGGCATGGTGGCTTGTGCCTATAATCCTAGCTACTCAGGAGGGTGAGGCATGAGAATTGCTTCAACCCAGGAGGTAGTAGTTGCAGTGAGCTGAGATTGTGCCACTGCACTCCAGCCTGGGTGACAGAGTGAAACCCTGCTCCAAAAAATAAATAAAATAAAATAAAATATAAAATAAAATTGGACACATCACATTAAGTTAATGACAGAGACAACTTTTCTTTTTCCTTTCCCACCAAAGGAGAGCCATATGGAGTCAATTTTAGAAAATGCAAGCTAATAGTCCTATTAGCTATTAGGACTTTTTTTGGTAAAAGTATTGGTGGTGTGTGGGAACGTATTATTGATGAGATGTTAGATGCTTGTGTTTCTGGGCTCACATGATAACCTGTGATGGGGACTCTGTGCTTTTGTCCCTACGATATGCTCTCTGATATTCAACCTTCTCCATCCTCCTCTGTGTCCCAGGAGGCCACCTGTTTTAGTTATTTATTGATGTATGACTAATTACTCCAAAATGTAGTGGCTTAAAACAATAAAATATTTGTTATTTTATAGTCTCTTTGAGTCAAGAATCTGGGCTCAGCTTAGCCATGTCTCTTCCCTCTGATGCAATCAAGCTACTGGACGGGGGCCGCAGTGTCATTCAAAAGCTCAACTTGAGATGAGGGTATGGGGTGATTGTTCTGCTCCCAAGCTCACTCAGATGGCATTGGCTACTGGCAGGTAGGTTTCCCCTCAGAAAGTGATTCAAGACAGAGTGAGAGAGAAGTTGAAAATAGAAGCAACAGCCATTTTGTGACCCGATCTGAGAAGTGACAGCCATCACTTTCTGCTGTACTTCATTCCTTAGAAATGAGTCACTGGGTGCAGCCCACAACTCAGGGGGAAGGAATTAGATGAGGGCATGAGTATAAAGAGACAGGATCACTGGTTCTTGCAGCTTCTCTTTAGTAAAGGAAATGCAGTAGACTTGCATCATACACACATTTAATTCACGAAATTTTAACTATAGAAACAGGTGGAAAGAGAGCTCTAATTTGAGGCAGCAGCTCCATCTATGGCTCAGTGGTGAAGCTGTATTTTGCAGATTTGTCCTGTTGGGTACTGAGCATCTCTGTACACACTATATGCACACAGCTACTGCTGTACAACATTTTATATATAAAACCACATTCACTGCATGCATATGGGATTTAAGCAATATTCAAGGTGAAATTGAGCTAACCACAATGTTCGCCTTCACTCCTAAACCCAAAGAATGCTTTCACTTGATTCAGAATTCTGGTTGACAGTTCTTTCCTTTCAGCACTTAAAAAATATGCCACCAAGATGCAGATCATAAAGACTTCGCTGATGATACAGGATGTGGTAAAGAAACCAGCCAAACCCCACCAAAAGCAAGATGGTAACAAAAGTGACCTCTGGTCATGCTCATTGCTCATTATGTGCTAATTATAATACATTAGCGTGCAAAAAGATACGCCCACAAGCACCATGACAGTTTAGAAATGCCATGGCAACATCTAGCAGTTACCTCATATGGTCTAAAGTGGGGAGGAACCCTCAGTTCCAGGAATTGCCCACCCCTTTCCAGGAAAACTCATGAATAATCCACCCTTTGTTTGGCATATAATCAAGAAGTAACTGTAAATATACTCAGTTGAGCAGCCCATGCCATTGCTTTGCCTATAGAGTAGCCATCCTTTTCTTTTTTTTTTTTTTGAGACGGAGTCTGGCTCTGTTGCCCAGGCTGGAGTGCAGTGGCCGGATCTCAGCTCACTGCAAGCCCCGCCTCCCGGGTTCACGCCATTCTCCTGCCTCAGCCTCCCAAGTAGCTGGGAGTACAGGCGCCCGCCACCTCGCCCGGCTAGTTTTTTTTTGTATTTTAGTAGAGACGGGGTTTCACCGTGTTAGCCAGGATGGTCTCGATCTCCTGACCTCGTGATCCGCCCGTCTCGGCCTCCCAAAGTGCTCAGTTGAGCAGCCCATGCCATTGCTCTGCCTATAGAGTAGCCATTCTTTTTTTAAATTTTTTAATTTTTTTGAGACGGAGTCTCACTCTGTCGCCCAGGCTGGAGTGCGGTGGCCGGATCTCGGCTCACTGCAAGCTCCGCCTCCTGGGTTTACGCCATTCTCCTGCCTCAGCCTCCTGAGTAGCTGAGACTACAGGCGCAGGCCACCTCGCCCGGCTAGTTTTTTGTATTTTTTAGTAGAGACGGGGTTTCACCGTGTTGACCAGGATGGTCTCAATCTCCTGACCTCGTGATCCGCCCGCCTCGGCCTCCCAAAGTGCTGGGATTACAGGCTTGAGCCACGGCGCCCGGCCTAGTAAGCCATTCTTTTATTCCTTTTCTTCCTTTCCTTTCCTCTCCTCTCCTCTCCTCTCCTCTCCCCTCCCTTCCCTTCTCTCTCTCTCTCTTTCCTTCTTTCTTTCTTTCTTTCTTTCTTTCTTTCTTTCTTTCTTTCTTTCTTTCTTTCTTTTCTTTCTTCCTTTTTTTTTTTTTTTTTTTTTGAGACAGAGTCTCGCTCTGTCGCCGGGGCTGGAGTGCAGTGGCCGGATCTCAGCTCACTGCAAGCTCCGCCTCCCGGGTTCACGCCATTCTCCTGCCTCAGCCTCCCGAGTAGCTGGGACTACAGGCGCCCGCTACCTCGCCCGGCTAGTTTTTTTGTAGTTTTAGTAGAGACGGGGTTTCACCGTGTTAGCCAGGATGGTCTCGATGTTCTGACCTCGTGATCCGCCCGTCTCGGCCTCCCAAAGTGCTGGGATTACAGGCTTGAGCCACCGCGCCCGGCCCTTTCTTTCTTTCTTTCTTTCTTTCTCTCTCTCTCTCTCTTTCTTTCTTTCTTTCCTTCCTTCCTTCCTTCCTTCATTCATTCTTTCTTTTCTCCTTTCTTTCTTTCTTCTCTTTTTCTCTTTCTCCCTTTCTCTTTTCTTTTCTTTCTTCTTTCTTTCTTTCTTTCTTTCTTTCTTTCTTTCTTTCTTTCTTTCTTTCTTTCTTTCTCTCTCTCTCTCTCTCTCTTTTCTTTTCTTTTTTCCTTTCTTCCTCTCTTTCTTTCTTCTTTCTTTTTTGAGACAGAGTCTTACGCTGTGGCCCAGGCTGGATTACAGTGGAACAGTCTTGACTCACTGCAACTTCTGCCTCCTAATTCTCCTGCCTTAGCCTCCCAAGTGGCTGAGATTACAGGCATGCCCCACCATGCTCAGCTAATTTTTGTATTTTTTGTAGAGATGAGGTTTCTCCATGTTACCCAGGCTGCTCTCGAACTCCTGGCCTCAAGAGATCTGTCTGCCTTGGCCTCCCAAAGTGCTGGGATTACAGGCGTGAGCCACTGCACCTGGCCTATTCCTTTTCTTTCTTAATAAATTTACTTTCACTTAAAAAAAAAAAGTGCCACTTTTTTTCTGGCCACTGTGGTTCCTGATGAGAAATCTGCCATCATCTGAATTGTTGTTTTGGTATAAGTCATGTGTTTAGTTTTCTCTGGATGCTTTCAAGATTTTTCTTTGTGTTTGATTTTCCACAGTTGGATGATGATGTGTCTGGGTATAAATTTCCTTGGAAAGGATCCCTGACATTGGGTGAAGAGTTGTGCATGCATCTGCATATTCTGAGGAAGGGCCTGAAGCTTCAGTCCAGGATCACACAACTTTCACTGCATTTTCAAGGGAGTCCCGGACTCCGTGATCATTAGCAACCAATGGTTTCTATGAAGTTATTGGAGATGGCTGGAAGGCTTGGGGAGCTTGAGGATAACTGGCAATACATGATTAACTAGTGCATCTGAAAGGGGCTTAAACTTCCCTGAAGTCATTTGGCAACTCGTGTGGTTCAGTCCACTTGACTGGAATTTCCCTGGGTGAGGGGAGCTGAGGAGTTAAAGGTCATAGGGACTGTGGAGGACATTGGTGATTCAGGGAGGCTTTTAGGATGCTTATTCTCTTAATACTCTACTTCTGCCCTTCACTCATATAAACACCCATGGGAAGTGAAAACATGTACTGGCCATGCAGACACAGTTTCCGGAGAAGTCCAAGCTTCTCTTGCAGCCCTGTTGCTGCTCCAGAGATTCCGATGCCTCCACAGAGAGGGTCCAGGGAGGAGATTCTCCCCCATCATGGGAGAGGGGTGTGGGCATGTGGGATTCCCAGGAGCCCAACTTGAGTGCCAATACCCATCAAGAGGCTGGGCTCCATCATTCAAGAACTCTGTGGGTTGGAAGATAATGCTCAGACTTGATATAAGGAGCTACATATTATGGACCAGAGGCAGCCCAGCCAGGGGCTCCTCGGCTAGAGTGGAGTCGGTCTGGTCTCCCTTGCACATTGGGATTTTATGGCAAAAACACTGGGCATGTCCAACTGGCTTGTCTGCTTTAAAAATCCAGAATGAGATTACAGATTTTAATCAGAGCATGTTTTTCCAACCAGTCTGGTTCTAAGTCACCCACCATCCCTGACTGGGCTGAGGGAAAGATGAGGTAGGAGATAGCTTGGCAGGACTTATTTCTCAGTCCTGAAGGGTCAGAATGAAAAAACTGGCAGGAGCCAGCAGATGGCAACAAAAGCAATACTTAGCTGCCCTCATTGTGCATTAGCACAAGACATTCTCACCAGTGCCATGACAGTTTACAAATGTGTGGCAATCACCCAGAATTTACCACCGCTTTCCTAGAAAATTGTAAATGACCCATCTCTCAATTTGCATTGACCTACCCCTTAATTTGCATGTAATTGAAAGTGGGTATAAGTGGGTATAAATATAGTTGGCAATAGTCCCTACCTTGCCTGCTCTGAGCACATTACCTATGAGTTAGCCCTGCTCTGCAAGGAACAGTACTGTGCAATAAAAGCTTGCTGTCTAACACCACCAGCTCACTCTTGAATTCTTCCCTGGGCAAAGGCAAGAACCCTCCTGGGCTAAGCCCCAGTTTTGAGACTTGCCTATTCTCCATCAGAGAGGGTGCCCCTCTAATGAGGATGCATGTGAGGCTTTGCTGAGTGGTAAGTGCACTGCTCTCATCCTCAGGAGACCTGTTGAAGGTGGAGAAGCCCTTCTGCGTGACCCTCAGGGCTTCTCCCAGATGGACAATCCTGAAGTTTCCATGTGGACTTGAGGTCAGTCTATTCAAATTGATACCAGAATCATATTTGGTCTGCACTTGGCCAGACCTTTCTAGGTGGGAAAGAATATAAGAAGTGAAAGCTGTCAACAGCCTGGCTTCCAGAAATGAAAGCCTTCAAATTGGTTCAAAGAGAAAATTGGAAATGCTTCAAAGTACAAACTCTAGGTTTGAATTCTGGCCATTTTCCAGCAGAGTGACATTTGGCAAATTATTGTACCTCTCTGAGCCTCTGTTTCTTCATTTGTAAAATGGAGATTATGATATAGGTTTTTCGTGGGTTGTGTTACTTTATTTTATTTTATT
The DNA here is from genome assembly GCF_037993035.2 of Macaca fascicularis. NCBI lineage: Eukaryota > Metazoa > Chordata > Mammalia > Primates > Cercopithecidae > Macaca > Macaca fascicularis. The sequence goes on along the minus strand of NC_088393.1, from coordinate 52,576,053 downwards.
TTATTTTATTTGAGACAGAGTCTTTCTCTGTCGCCCAGTCTGGAGTGCATTGGTGCGATCTTGGCTCAGTGCAACCTCTGCCTCCTGGGTTCAAGCAATTCTCCTGCCTCAGCCTCCTGAGTAGCTGGGATTACAGGTGCCTGCCACCACACCTGGCTAATTTTTTGTATTTTTAGTAGAGACAGAGTTTCACTATGCTGGCCTGCCTGGTCTTGAACTCCCGACCTCGGGTGATCCACCTGCCTCGGCCTCCCAAAGTGCTAGGATTAAGGCCATGAGCCACTGCACCTGGCCTATCATGGGTTATGTTATTAAAGGAGATCATGTATGTGGCATGCCTAGCAAAGTGCCTGGTACAGAGTAACCACTCACAGGTTAGCTGGTATTCTCATTTATAATTGCTGGTCTTGCAGCTTTTCAGTCCACGTCTACAAACAAGGTAAAATGCACCATGGCAGTCCAGGCCTGTCTGCTGGCTCTTTCCCCTGCACTAACCCTGGAGATGCCTCAGAAGCTGGAAGAAGGACTAATGAGGCAACAGAAGGTGGTTGGGTTCTGGATGGGGCTGAAGTCATGGGTGAGAGCATTTCTATTGTAGAAAGACTGGTGCCATGGGTGGGGAGAGATTTGGGGTCTGCCCTTTTCTTCCATTAGCATTACCTGACCACTCCCTACCAACACAGGCTCCCCGCCACCACAGGGAGCCTAAAAAACAGCAGTCAGGCTGGGTGCAGTGGCTCACGCCTGTAATCCCAGCACTTTGGGAGGCCTAGGTGGGCAGATCATGAGATCAGGAGTTTGTGACCAACCTGGCCAGCATGGTGAAACCCTATCTCTACTAAAAGTACAAAAATTAGCCGGGCATGGTGGCGGGCGCCTGTAGTCCCAGCTACTCGGGGGGCTGAGGTAGGAGAATTTCTTGACCCCAGGAGGCAGAGGTTGCAGTGAGCCAAGATCGAGCCATTGCACTCCAGCCTGGGTGACAGAGCAAGACTCCGCCTCAAAAAAACAACAACAAAAACAAAACAAAACAAAACAAAAATAGCAGCCAAAGCCAGGAGAGGCAGTATAGCATTGAGAGTTTCTCCTGCCCTGTTGGAGGGCAAAGGGGTATGATTAACACAGGTGCAGGGTCTTGTCCTGTCCCTAACTTTGCCTCTTACACTCTTTCCTGTCACTTGCTGAGAGCTAGGGTGTTACAACAGAGGAACACACACACAGGAATAAAAGAGTGCAGAGGCAGAAGTGCGGACTGGGATACCCGAAGCTCTGCACTGTGGCTCTTGTCCCCCCAAGTTCAGCAGGAGTACAAGCCAGTGCCAGTGAATGGCCACCAAATACTTGAACAGTGTTTACAACAGTTCTCTTTCCCACTGCTGGATATAATTAATATTCCACTTTTTTTTTTTGCCCCATCTACGTATTAACGTTCGTATCCCAAGGTGGTTTTAAAATACATTTCCATCACTAGTGAAGCTGCTATCTTTTCCTAAGTTTGATAGTCATTTGAGGATGATGTCCTCTGTCAGTTGCCTATTCATGTACTTTGCAAATTAAAAAAATGTGTTGAATTCCAGCACTTTGGGAGGCTGAGGCAAGAGAGTTGCTTGAGCCCAGGAGTTTGAGACAAACCTGGGCAACATAGTGAGACCTCATTTCTACAAAAAGTTTTAAAAATTAGCCCAGCATGGTGGCACGTGCCTGAAGTCCCAGCTACTTGGGAGGCTGTAGCTGGAGGATCACTTGAGCCCAGGAGATCCAGGCTGTAGTGAGCCATGATCACACCACTGCACTCCAGCCTGGGTGACAAAGCAATACCCTGTATCTAAAAGAAAAAATGGGTTGTCTCTTTTTTTCCTGTTGCTTTTCAGGAGCTGTGTGTATATTAGGGATTTTGAGCACTTGCCAGTTGGGTTATCCTTGTCAACGCTGTTGTCCTGGGATACCAATGGGGCCATTGACATGACTGACCACCAAGGGACAGAGCTGCCCTTGGCCAAGCGTGGAGGACTTCTCAGCTCAGAGTTGGGAGGAATGTTCAAGGTATCTGCTTGTGCCTGGGCTTGCTCTGGGTCCTTATATCCTTCCTATATCATCATCATCTTCTTGTTCTTCTTCTTCCTTCTTCCTTCCTCCTCCTCCTCCTTCTCTTCTTCCTCCTCCTCCTCCTCTTCCTCCTCCTTCTCCTCCTCCCCTTCCCCTTCTCCTTCTCCTTCTTCTTTGTGAGATGGAACTTTGCTTTTGTCACTCAGGCTGGAGTGCAGTGGCGCGATCTTGGTTCACTGAAACCACTACTTCAAGCAATTCGCCTGCCGCAGCCTCCCAAGTAGCTGGGATTGTAGGCATGCCAGCTAATTTTCATATTTTTAGTAGAGACAGGGTTTCACCATTTTGGCCAGGCTGGGTCTCAAACTCCTGACCTCAGGTGGTCCACCCACCTCGGTCTCCCTTGGACCAAGGCTGACCTCGGTCACCTACCTCTGGGATTACAGACATGAGCCACCCCGCCTGGCCCTTTGCTTCCTATCTCTGAGATTTCTTGGTTTACTAAGGGAGGGGCATCAGTGGGGATGGCTATTATCACTTTCTATGGGTCTCATCAGTAAAATCCCTAAATCCAGGAGCAGTGTAGTGCAGTGGTTAAGAATGCAGGCTTTGGCATTAGATGTGGGTCCAAATTCCAACTCCTCCCCTTATGGGCTGTGTGGCTGGGAGGCTTTCTGAGCCTCTCTTGTTCTTGCCTGATGGCCATGGGGATGGAAACTTGCACTTAATTGGGATTAAACTGCTTAGTGCAGAGTCTCACACATTCATTCACAAAATGTTTATTGAACATCTACCATGTGCCAGGCACTGTGCTAGGCTTTGGGAATTTACAAGAGTGAACAAAACAGGCAGAGGGGCCAGGTACAGTCACTTACACCTGTAGAATCACCTACTTGGGAGGCTAAGGTGGGAGGATCGCTTGAGCCCAGAAGTTTAGGACCAGCCTGGGCAATATAGCAAGACCTCATCTCTAAAAAAAAAAAAACAAAAAAAAACCAGGTAGAAATCCCCGCCTTCAAGGAGCTGATATTAAAAAGAGCAGACAATCAACAAACACAAATCAGTGGAGAGTGTCACATGGCGATGAGTGTGTTGGAAAGAAATAAACCAGACAGGTGGGACAGGAAGTGCTAGGCTGTGCACGGGACAGTCAGGGAAGGCCTCTCTGAAAAGGTGACATCTGAACGGGGTCCTGACTGTGGTGAAGGAGAAAGCCATGTGGCTATCTTGGGAAGAGTGTTTGGGGCAGAAAGTAAAGCAAGTGCAAAGGCCCCAGGGCAGGACTGTGCCTGAGTGTTGATGAACAGTGGAGAGGCCAGTGTGGCTGGAGTGGGGGGAGTAGGGGGGAAGTGGGAGATAGGGGTGGGGCATGGATGGGGCCAGACCATGGACCTTGCAGGCCAGTGTTGGGACTTAGGCATTTTCCTGAGTGAGACAGAAGCCACAGGAAGCCTCTGAGCAGGCAAGGGACATGAGACAACTTAGGCATTAATAGGAGGGCAGGAGCAGGGAGCCCATTGCGGAGGATACTGCAATGGTCCAGGTGGGAGATGGTGCTGGTGCAGGTGGAGCTGGTGAGAAGTGGTTGGATTCTGGAGAACTTTGAAGGATTTGCTGTTGCATCAGCAAAGCTGGTTTCTTAGTAAATACAAATTTCCTTTTCTTTCCAGTGAGCCTCCCTGAGGCTCCTGAAGATTTTCATTTCCTGTCTCCCACCTGAGTCTTCAGACTGGGCCAGACATGCAGGATGAGACTTCTGGCTGAGGCTTGAGCCAAAGACTGGAATCCTGTCAGGGCCAGATTGCAGACTCCTTGTGTGGTCCTGGGGGGATCACTTGCTCTCCTGGGGCCTCTGTTTCCCCATTTATACAGCAGGAAGCCAGGAGGGGAACATGCAGTCCCCTGCCCTCCCACGTTTGCCTACCATGGGGATGATTGGGAGGATCAAAGGGCACGAGTTCTGGGCCAGGGACACGACCAAAGAGAAGTTAATGAGACATTGAACAGTTCTAAACCGAAGAGGACTGTGCCAGTCCCTCCCCGGCTGGCCACCAATGCCCCATGGGCATGGTCCTCATCATGGGGACAGAAGGCTGGGCCATCTCCTGTCTGGGCTGAGGTTCTGGGCAGGACACACAAATCGGCTCACTCTGGGGTTCTCACAGTCTGTTCTCTGCAAACCAATGTCCTTCTAGTAGGAAGCACTCCTAAAGGACCCTTGGCCTGGTTCCTGGTTGCTCCCCATGGCTGGGGTGAGCCCTGGATGGGAGCGTTGTTCATAGGTGAGGGTGTGGCTGAGAACTGGGGTTGGGGAGGGCATTTCTCAGAGGTTATATCAGAGATCAAGGCTTGGCTGGTCCCATTTCCAGCTTCCCAGAACCTGTGTCCTGACAAATGTTCATTGTCCCAGACCCACTCTATGAAACAATCATGTCTTAAAGGGGAAGTTGCAGGGCAGGGAAGCTTTGAGTAGGACCAGCCAAATTAATTTATAGCTCCACCCCTGACATCTGTGTGACCTGAGGTAAGTCACTTGACCTCTTTGATTAATTTCCTTATTTGCAAAATGATTGTACTTCCCCTTGGGGCTGCTATGAAAATCAAACAAACCCCATTTTGAGTGCCTGGAGAGTAGTAGGCAGGTGATGATTAACAGAAATGATGAAATGATAAGGAAGGTAGGAGTGTAGGATAGTCCTGTAACTGCTGATACTCTCTGATACTTGCCGAGCACAGAGAATGGGCCAGGCCCTGCTCCAGGAGCTTGATATAAATAGTTGTCTAGTCCTCTCAGCTCCTCTTCAGGGGGGCACTGTGAATTAATCTGCTTTGCATTGCTATACAGGAAAACCTAAGGCTGGGTAATTTACAAAAAAAAGAGATTTATTAGGCTCATGGTTCTGCAGACTGTACAAGCATGGCAGCATCTTCTCAGCTCATAGTGAGGCTTCAGGAAGCCTATCATCATGGCAGAAGGGGAAGGGGAAGCCGAGTATCACCTAGTGAAAGAGAGGCAAGAGAGATGCCAGGCGCAATTTCGGCTTGCTACAACCTCTGCCTCCCGGGTTCAAGTGATTCTCCTGCCTCAGCCTCCCGAGTAGCTGGGATTACAGGTGACCACCACTATGCTCAGTGCATTTTTGTATTTTTAGGAGAGATGGGGTTTTGCCATGTTGGCCAGGCTGGTCTTGAACTCCTGACCTCAGGTGATCTACCTGCCTCAGCTTCCCAAAGTGTTGGGATTACAGGCATGAGCCACCGCGCCCAACCAAAATTTTCTTTTTCATTGACATGTGGTCTCGCTATATTTCCCAGGTTGGTTTCAATCTACTGGCCTCAAGTGATCCTCCTGCCTCAGCCTCCCAAAGTGCTGGGATTACAGGAGTGAGCCACCATGCCTGGCCTCTATGGCCTTTCTTTATCTTTAGTGGTGTTGCCATTTTTAAAGAATATACCTCCCTGTTTAAAAATTAAAACTATCTATCATCATCTACTTATTATCTATCTGTCATCTACCTATTAATTTATCTATTATCAGTAAAGACTCATTAATTTATATTTTCTAATGGTTTATAACTTGTTACTGTACTTAATATTTGGGTGCTTAAATTATTCTGAAGTTGACTAGTGGGAGCCCTTTTCATCTTCCCTGGGGCATGCTCATTTTTTAAAAGCATTCCATGCCTGGCATAATAAGATATTCGGGGTTCATGTTTGTACATATTCTGCTCCTCTCCTGGAATAAGTCATTTCTCTGGAGAGCACTGCTTCCTTTTAACATGGAATGGTATTAGAGACCAAAGATCTGGGAGCTAGGTGCTACTTGTGTGTCTTTGCTTTTAGGCTCTTTCAGTGGATAGAACTAGAAAAATGTGTGCATGTATACACACAGACACACATATGCCCACATTTGCATGTAATTATGCATATTTGAGAAATCATGCATTTACACCACCACTCCTAATCTCAGGTTCTTTTTTGCTTTTCCCACTTTATATTTGCATGTCCCTTCTTCCACAGTGAGAATCCTGGCTCCCAACATTAACACATTTACTCATTTGCTTAATATAATAATTTGATATATCTATATACATTATAACAATATAATACATTTAACGTAGTCTTACAATTGCATCACCCATACCACTACAAAAAACAGTTCTACTGAAATGAATTCAGGATTTGTTTGCAGTTCCCATCTTCCAACCCTGTTAAAGACTATGGGTATATAGTAAAATATACACAAATTACTAGAGTTAGTCCTTTTATTACTCCCTCTTTCCCTGTTTCCTTCCCTCCTACATTTCCTTCCTTCCTTCCTTCCTTCCTTCCTTCCTTCCTTCCTTCTTTCCTTCCGTCCCTCCCTCCCTTCCTTCCCTTTCAGTATAATTATAATATTCATTTGAAATACAATTAGGTTAATTTGGTTTAGTTTGTTTTTCTGCTTAATTTTAATTTTTGAACATTTAGAATATTAACATGCTTCCAAAAGTCAAACCTTGTTATAAACACATTTCAGAGAAGGGTCACTCCCTCCCATATTCCTTCCACTTTATTTTCCTCCCACCTCTTATGGGTAACCAACTTCATTGCTTCCTGGTTTATCCTTCGTGTGTGTGCGAGTAAAGATAGATATGTGTATGTTTCATCATTCCTTCTTATACAACAGATCGCATACTGTATATGCTCTTTTGCAATTTGCTTTTTTCACTTGACAGAATGTCCTGCAAATCATTTATTATCAGGCCATGGAGATCTTCTTCATTCTTTTGTTACAGCAGCATTCCATTGTGTAGAAGGTACCATAATTCATTCAGCTACTCTCGTATGCTTGGGCATGTAGGTGGTTTCCAATATTTTTCAGTGACAAGCAGTGTTGTGATGAATAACTTTGTGGACATGTGTTTTCATATTGCCAGAGGTGTTTCTTCAGGTGAACTTCCTAGAAATAGGGTAACTGGTTTCAAAAGCAGAGCCATACATAAATTGTTAGATACCTCCCACCCCTGCTGCATTGCAATGATACCATTTTGCATTCCTACCAGCATTGTGAATAAGCGTCTGTTTCTCATGTTTTTTTGTTGCAAATGGTTGATGCTTGCTGCGTGACTCAGAGTTCCCTAGTTAGGAGATGCTCTACTCTCTCCAGTTCCTTCACCTGTGAGGCCATCCTCCTAGGGCTGTCTTAGGAGAGACCATCCCCTGTGCCATCACTGGAGGGGACCACGTAAGCAGCTGAGTAGACCTCTCATGACCATGGTTTGAAGAAGATTAAAAAAAAAAACCCTACTGTGATAAAAACAAAGTAACATATATGTTCATTGTAGAAAATACTTGCAAAACAGAAAAACCTCATGTATTTCCACCTCCCAAAGAGGCAATTTTATTTCCTTTCAGATTTAATTTGTAAAATCTTTAATTTTGCTTTTCTTTTTAACATTTGAAATAATTATAGATTCACAGGAAGTTGCAAAGAAATTGTATCATGGAGAGATCCCATGTACCCTTTATCCAGTTTCCCCCAATGAGTACATCTTATAGAGCTATAGTTCAATGTCACAAATCAGGAATGATACTGGTACAATGTGTGTGTGTAGTTGTGTGTGTAGTTCCAGTTGATCACAGGATCATGTAAACGCCACTGCAATCAAGTTACAAAACGATTTTATTGCCACAAAGTTCTCCCTGGTGCCACCTCTTCATAGTCTCACCCACTTCCCTCTTTTCCCCCATACTTAACCCCTGTCAGCCACCAATTTGTTTTCCATCTCTATAATTTTGTCATTTCAAGGATGTTATATAAATGGAATTGTACAGTATGTGACCTTTTGAGAGTGACTTCAATATTTTACTCATGCATAATGCCCTTGAAATCCATTCAAATACAGTTGGCACTTGCACAATGTGGGGGTTAGGGGTGCTGAACTCCATCCAGTTGAAAATAATTTTTGACTGCCCCAAAATTTAATTACTAATAGCCTATTGTTGAATGGAAGCCATATTTTGTAGGTTCTATGTATTATATACTGTATTCTTACAATAAAGTAAGCTAGAAAAAATGTATTGAAATCATAAGAAAGTGAAAATATGTTTACTATTCTTTAGGTGGAAGTGGATCATTTTAAAGGTCTTCATCCCCGTCGTTTTCACACAGAGAAGGAGGAAGAGGAGGGGTTAGTTTTGCTGTCTCAGGGGTGGTAGAGACAGAAGAAAATCTGCTTGTAAGTGGACCCGCACAGTTAAAGCCCATGTTGTTCAAGGGTCAAGTGTAGTTACATATCAATGGTTTGTTCCTTTTTGTTACTGAGCACTTTTTCATGTACTATAGTTTGTTTATTCATTCAGTTATTGAAAGACAACTTGGTTGTTTTTGTTTTTTGGGTATTACAATAAAGCTACTATAAACATTCACCTATAGGATTTTGTGTGGACCTGGTTTTTTTTTTTTTTTTTTTTTGAGACGAGTCTCGCTCAGTTGCCCAGGCTGGAGTGCAGTGGCACCATCTCGGCTCACTGCAGCCTCCCCCTCCCGAGTGCACGCCATTCTCCTGCCTCAGCCTCCGGAGTAGCTGAGACTACAGGTGCCCGCCACCACGCTCGGCTAATTTTTTGTATTTTTTTTTTTTTTTTTTTTTAGTAGAGACGGGATTTCACGGTGTTAGCCAGGATGGTCTCGATCTCCTGACCTCATGATCTGCTCGCCTCGACCTCCCAAAGTGCTGGGATTACAGGTGTGAGCCACCGCGCCCTGCCTTTTTTTTTTTTTTTTTGAGACAGTCTCACTCAGTCGCCCAAGCTGGAATGCAGTGGTGCGATCTCTACTCACTGCAACCTCCGCCTTCCGGGTTCAAGCGATTCGCCTGTCTCAGCCTCCTGAGTAACTGGGATTACAGGCACGTGCTGCCATGCCTGGCTAGTTTTTTGTATTTTTAGTAGAGACGGGGTTTTGTCATATTGGCCAGGCTGGTCTTGAACTCCTGACCTCAAGTGATCCGCTGCCTCGGCCTCCCAAAGTTCTGGGATTTCAGGCAGAGCCACCGTGCCTGCCTTGAGTTTCTATTTCTTTGGGATAGTGCTCAGGGGGGCAATTGCTGAGTCATATGCTAAGTGTCTGTTTAGTGTTTTAAAGAAACTGCTAAACTATGTTCCCTAGTGGCTGTACCATGTTACATCTCCATCGGCAAGGTGTGGGAGATGCAGTGTCCCTACATCCTTGGCAGTGTTTCATATCATCGCTATGATTGTTTTCAAGTTTAGTTGTTCTAATAGGTATGTAGCTAATATTTTATTGTGGTCTTACTTTGCTTTTCCCTAATAGCTAATGATGTTGATTAAATATCTTTTCCTGTGCCTATTTGCCATTTGTGTATGTTTTTCAATGAAATCGCTCTTCGATTATGAGAAGATTGTGTGCAAAGGAAAAGAACTGAATAAAACAATTTTGAAAAAAAAGAATAAAGTAGGAGGTAGCACTCTCCCTGATTCAAATCTTATTATATAACTACAGTAATCATGACTATGTGGTACTGTGAAGAGAGATTTCACTGAAAAATAGATTGTTGTTGTTTGGTTTTGTTTTTACTGTTGAGTTTTGAGAGTTATTTGCATATTATAGATAGGTATCTTTTATTAGATTTATGATTTGCAAATATTTTCTTCTAGTCTATAGCTTATATTTTCACATTTAATTTTTTTTTCTTTTCTTAAGTTTTTTTTTTATTTCCACAGGTTTTTGGGGAACAGGTAGTATAAGTTCTTTAGTGGTGATTTGTGAGATTTTGGTGGACTCATCACCAGAGCAGTATATACTGAACCCACTTTGTAGTATTGTATCCCTCACCCCCTTTCCACCTTTCCCCCCTACCGAGTCCCCAAAGTCCACTGTATCATTCTTAAGCCTTTGCATCCTCATAGCTTAGCTCCCACATATCAGTGAGAACATATGATGTTTGCTTTTCCATTCCTGAGTTATTTCACTTAGAATAATAGTCTTCAATCCCATCCAGGTTGCTGCGAATGCCATTAATTCATTTTTTTGATGGCTCAGTAGTATTTCATCATATATATATGTATATATCACAGTTTCCCTATCTACTCATTGATTGATGAGTATTTGGGTTGGTTCCGCATTTTTGCAGTTGGGAATTCTGCTGCTATAAACATGTGTGTGTAAGTGTCTTTTTTGTATAATGACTTCTTTTCCTCTTGGTAGATACCCAGTAGTGGGATTGCTGGATCAAGTGGTAGTTCTCATGTGAAACTACTGAGGCCTGGAGAATTTCCTTTTCAGGAGTTTTAAAATTTAAAAACCAGTTTCTTTAATAGTTGTAGGGTTATTCAAATTCTCTATTTCATATTGGGTTAATAGTGGTAGTTTTTGCTTTCTTGAGGAATTGGTTCATTTTATGTAAATTGTCAAATTTATGTGTGTAGAGCTGTTTGTCACAATCCCTTATTATCATTTTGTTGTCAGCAAGGCTTGTAATGATATCCACTGTTTCTTTCCTGACATTGGTGATTGATTAATTTTCTGATAAATTGGTGACAAGTAATTTCATTATTTTATTTGTCAGTAATGCTAGAGGTTCATCAATTTTGATTGTAAGAACCATCTTTTTTAGGGGGAGGGGATCTTACTCTGTTACCCAGGCTGGAGTGCAGTGGTGCAATCACTGTTCACTGCAGCCTCAGCTTCCCAGGCTCAAGTGAACCTCCCGCCTCGGCCTCCCAACTAGCTGGGACAACAGGTGTGAGCCACTGTGACTGGCCAGAACCAACTTTTTGTCTCATTGGTTTTCTCTATTCAATTTTATTGATTTTTGCCATTTATTATTTTATTTCTTCTGTTTTATTTGGCTTTCTTTTGCTTTTTTTCTATTATCTTGAGTTGGGAGCTTAAATGATCAATTTGATACTTTCCCTCTTGTCTACTATAAGCATTTTTGTGCTATAAATTTCTCTCTGAGCACTGCTTTAGTTCCATCCTACAAAATTTGATGTGCTGTGTTTTCTTTTTCATTCAGTTCAATGTATTTTTGTTTTCCCCCAAAACTTTTTCTTTGACCTATGACTTCGTTAAAAGTGTGGTGTTCAGCTTCCAAGTATCTGGAGATGTTGCTCTTATCTTCCTGTTAGTTATTTCTAGTTGTATTCCACTGTGGTCAGAGAACACACTGTATGGTTTCAATTCTTTTAAGTTTGTTGAGGTTTGTTTTCTAGCCCAGGACATGGCTTATTTTAGTATATGTTCTGTGTATGTTTGGAAAGAATGTGTATTTCGCTGTTGTTGGGTGAAATGTCCTGTCAATGTCAGTTAGATCTTGATTGCCGGTGGTGTTGAGTTCTTCCATCCTTGCTGATTTTTTTTTTTCTGGTTGTTCTATCAATAGTTAAGAGTAGTGGTGAAGTCCCAAACCATAATTGTCAATTTATGCGTTTCTCATTTCAGTTCTGTCCATTTTTCCATCACATATTCTGCAGTTCCGTTGTTTGGTGTGTATACATTTGGGATTTCCACGTCTTCTTGGTGGAGCGACTCTTCTATCATTATGCTCCTTTCTGTCCCTGCTAATTATCTTTGCTCTGCTCTTTATCTGATGCTAATATAACCACTCTTGCTTTCCTTTTATTAATATTGACATAGTATATCTTTTTTTAATCCTTTCAACCTGTGTGTATGATTATATTTGAAGTAATTTTGTTGTAGCTATCATTTAACTGGCTCATTTAAAAAATACAGTCTGTAAATATAAATCTTTTAATTGGTATATTTAGGCTATTAAATGTAATGTAATTGTTGTTGTGTTAGGGCTTAGGTCTGCCAATTCATTTTTTTTTTTTTGTCTTATGTTTGGTTTTTGGTTTTCGTTTTTCTGTTTTCTTTTTCCTGCCGACTTATGGATCACATCAACATTTTTTTAGAATCTCATTTGATTTATCTTAATGTTTTTGAAGGTGTCGCTTTGTATAGACGTTTTACCAGTGGCTCTAGGTATTACATATAGACTTTAGCACAGCCTACTGGTTTTGACATTTTACTAGTTCAAACGAAATATAGAAGGCTTACCTCAGGGCTTCTATATATACATTTATATACATATATACATATTTTATATGTATACATATAAATGTACATCTCTTTCATTCACTGGTTATAGAATCCTGGGTTGACGGTTCTTTATCACTTGTAAAATGTTGTGCTTCTTCCTTCTGGCTTTCGCAGTTTCTGATGAGAAATCTATTTTCATTAAAATTGTTTTCTTCCTATGGGTAGGTATCATTTATGTTTCACTGCTTTCAAGATTTTGAATTTATCTTTAGCTTTCAACAGTTTGATTATGATATGTCCTGGTATAGATTCATTTGGGTTTATTTTGCTTGAGTGTATTTTTATTTTTTACTTTTTTATTTATTTATTTATTTATTTTATTTTTTTATTTTTTTTTTGAGGCGGAGTCTCGCTCTGTCGCCCAGGCTGGAGTGCAGTGGCGCGGTCTCGGCTCACTGCAAGCTCCGCCTCCCGGGTTCCCGCCATTCTCCTGCCTCAGCCTCCCGAGTAGCTGGGACTACAGGCGCCGCCACCACGCCCGGCTAATTTTTTTGTATTTTTAGTGGAGACGGGGTTTCATTGTGTTAGCCAGGATGGTCTCGATCTCCTGACCTCGTGATCTGCCCGTCTTGGCCTCCCAAAGTGCTGGGATTACAGGCTTGAGCCACCGCGCCCGGCCTATTTTTTACTTTTTTATTGCTGCCTAACAACATTATCACAAATGTGGAGGCTTAAAATAATATTTTACTATTATTATTTTTTAATATGTCAACTATTTTCAATCATAAAGGCATATCACAAAATCAGTTATTACATCAAACATATATTTTCCATCTATACTCTGCCCTGGAGATGAAAGCCTAAATGCGATTTTTCACCGAGACATTTATTTATTTATTTATTTATTTATTTTTGTTATTTTTTCTTGTTGGTCTTTAATGAAGGCTAGGCATAAACTGAATTGACTTTCATGCAGTTGATTTTCATTTTTCATTTTGCATTCTTGTTTTTTGTGAGACAGAGTCTCAATCTATTGCCCAGGCTGGAGTGTGGTGGCGTGATCTCGGCTCACTGCAGTCTGCCTCTGGGGTTCGAGCGACTCTCCTGCCTCAGCCTTCCCTGTAGCTGGGATTACAGGCATGCGCCACCGTGCCTGGCTAATTTTTGTATTTTTTGGTAGAGATGGGATTTCGCCATTTGGCCAGCTGGGTCTCCAACTCCTGACCTCAGAAGATCTGCCGACCTCTGACTCTCAATGTGCTGGGATTACAGGCAGGAGCCATCACGTCTTGCCATGATTATCATTTTTCTTTAATGCTCATGGTGTATGCTGCCCAGTGAGTTGTACCAACTACATCATTGTAACATCTGAATCAACTGTGGCCTATGTTGTTTGATCAAGATTGATAGATTACTTTATTTATTTATTCTTCTTTTACAACCATAGCCTACCGATAAACAACCAATATGATAGAGATTAAACTTGATTATGCTACATGTCATATTACATGAATCACTCTGTGTCTACAAGGGCAAATTGACTGGATAAAATTCATTAAGGTGTAATGCCAAATAATCGCTTTATTAGGATACAATACAATACTCATGTCTAACTTCCTTTTTTTTTTTTTTTTCTTCGAGATGGAGTCTTGCTCTGTCGCTCAGGCTGGAGTGCAGTGGCGTGATCTCGGCTCACTGTAACCTCCGTCTCCCGGGTTCAAGCAATTCTCCTGCCTCAGCCTCCTGAGTAGCTGGGATTATAGGCATGTGTCACCATGCTCAGCTAATTTTTGTATTTTTAGTAGAGACCGGATTTTACCTTATTGGCCAGGCTGGTCTCGAACTCCTGACTTTGTGATCCACCCGCCTTGACCTCCCAAAGTGCTGGGATTACAGGCATGAGCCACTGTGCCGGGCTTTTTTTTTTTTTTTTTTTTTTTTTGAGACAGAGTCTCCCTCTGTTGCCTAGGCTAGAGTGCAGTGATGCCATCTCAGCTCACTGCAACCTCCACCCCAGGCTCAAGTGATTTTCATGCTTCAGCCTTCCGAGGAGCTGAAATTACAGACGTGCACTACCCCGCCCAGCTAATTTTTGTATTTTTAGTAGAGACTGGGTTTGGCCATGTCAGCCAGGCTGGTCTCAAATTCCTGGCCTCAAGCAATCCACCTGTCTCGCCCTCCCAAAGTGATGGGATTACAGGTGTAAGCCACCGTGCCTGGCCAGGTCTTACTTCTAAATTGGTTAAAATAACTCATTTATAGTATGTGAGCATACTATAAATGGGAAAATCATGCTTCTGCATTTTTGGGTTTAATCGAACACTAAATTAACTGCTTAGGAGTTGGTCTTTGTCAACTCAATTATTGTATTTTGTCCTGTCTTTTTTTTCCTACAGTTTGTCTACTAAAATTATGCCAGACTAATCATTCAATTATAATTTAGTGAGGGTTTACCTTGAGAAAATATATTTCTTGAGATTCCATTTTTTATTGGATCTTATTTCGATATGCACTGCTACAAAACAAGAAAGTGCTGTTGCTATACTGATAACAGAGATTTATTTGTTCCCTCAAGCTGATCAACTGAGGGATTTAGGCCTGTAACCATGTCTAGACAAAATGCGAATGTGGGTATTTGATAATTTTTTCTTACTGTCAGTATGCATTTGGAAAGTGTCCAGCATTACTTCTTTGAGTTAAATTTTTATAGAACTAATTATTAAGGTTTGAAGACCTCTTTGCATAGATGCTGTTTTATTTTTTAGAATAAATTTATTCCTGCACCTGTTTTCCAGAAGGACACTGGTAGAATCATTCTAATAATAAGATGGAGTGGAATGAAGGAGACACTAATAGAAAATGAAAGTCCATGAAATGGAAATATATGTCTTCCTTTCAGTGGGTGTAATTTATTATTGACACACAGGACTTTTAGGACAAGTGAATGACGAAAGAAGAGAAATTATGGAAATGACTGAAAGAAAGCGGTAAGTACTCCCCCAACCCCTTCCATGAGTGTCTGTGCCTCTCTGTATGATTTCGCTGAGTATAAGAACATGCAAGCCCCAACTGAGAGCAGGCCAAAAATGTCAGAGAAATTAACATCCTGAGAGTGACCATTAACTAACACCAAGAAGGAACTGGTAGATATAGTCCCCAGAACTTAGGGGAACAACTCAGAGGTGTTTTTTGTTTGTTTGTTTATTTGTTTGTTTTGAGATGGAGTTTTGCTCTTGTTGCCCAGGCTGGAATGCAATGGCACGATCTTGACTCACCACAACCTCTGCCTCTCAGGTTCAAGCGATTCTCCTGCCTCAGCCTCCTGATTAGCTGGGATTACGGGCATGTGCCACCACACCCAGCTAATTTTGTATTTTTAGTAGAGAGGGGGTTTCTCCATGTTGGTCAGGCTGGTCTGGAACTTCTGACCTCAGGTGATCTGCCCGCCTCGGCCTCCCAAAGTGTTGGGATTACAGGCATGAGCCACTGCGCCCAGCCCTCAGAGGTGTGTTTTATACCAGTTTTCAGAGGTGAGCTCCAGTTTTCTATAGAGCTAATTTCTCTATGTGGCTTCCTTCTTTTCCCTTACTTACTTTCCCACACCTCTGCCAATGCTTTCTCCAAAATAACTGTAATCCCAGCACTTTGCCAGGCTGAGGCGGGCGGATCATGAGGTCAGCAGATCGAGACCATCCTGGCTAACATAGTGAAACTCCGTCTCTAATAAAAATACAAAATATTAGCCAGGCGTGGTGGCGTGTGCCTATAGACCCAGCTACTTGGGAGGACGAGGCAGGAGAATCGCTTGAACCCAGGAGGTGGGGGTTGTAGTGAGCCAATATCAGGCCACTGCACTCCAGCCTGGGCGACAGAGAGAGACTCCGTCTTCAAAAAAGTAAGTAAGTAAATAAATAAATAAACTAATTGCACTTACATTCTAGTTCAGAGTCTGATTCCGGTTGAACTAAGACAGTGAATAACATTTACTATTTCAGTTTCTGTACCCCAGATGACCAAGTGTGCTCAACTGGGTTCTCTTACCAGGCCAAATGATGTGAGTTTGCTGGGGTTTATCTGTAGGCTTTGGGAAAGAACCCACATCTAAGCTCATTCAAATGGTGGCAGAATCCTGGTTTTTTTTTTTTTTTTTTTTTTTTTTTTGAGACAGAGTCTCGCTCTGTCACCCAGGCTGGAGAGCAGTGGGGTAATCTCGGCTCACTGCAAGCTCCGGCACGTGCCACTATGCCCGGCTAATTTTTTGTATTTTTAATAGAGACAGGGTTTCACCGTGTTAGCCAGGATGGTCTCGATCTCCTGACCTCGTGATCCACCTGCCTCGGCCTCCCAAAGTGCTGGGATTACAGGCATGAGCCACCGCGCCTGGCCAGAATCCAGGTTCTTACACTTGTAGGACTGAGGTCTGTTTCCTTGCCGGCTGTCAGCTGCGGGTACTCTAAGCTCTTGCAGGCCACTCTACCCTCCTCACACATTGACCCCTGCATCTTCAAAGACAGCAAGGATGCATTGAATCCTCCTTGTGTTCTGGTTCTCTGACTTTCTCATCTGCTCTGGTTTTAAAAGACTCATCGGATCAGGTCAGGCCCACCCAGATAATCTCTGTATTTTAAGATCAGCTGACTTGGGCTTTCATTACAAAATCCCTTCAGAGCAATACCTAGATTAGCATTTGATTGAACAACCCGGAACAGAAATCTGGAAGGACTATGTTTAGATTCTGATTACCACATTGGCACTGGGGTTTACTCAGTTTCTTGATTCTAGATTTATGTCTTTTACCAGATTTGGGAAATCGGCCATTATACCCACTTCCTCTTTTCCTTCTAGGTCTCCGATGACATGAATGTTGGCTCTTTTGTTAAAGTCCCACAAGTCCCAAAGTTTTGTTCTTCATTTCTTATCCGTCTATTTTCTTTCTGTTGTTCAGATTTGGTAATTTTTTTTTTTTTTTTTTTTTGAGACGGAGTCTCGCTCTGCCGCCCAGGCTGGAGTGCAGTGGCCAGATCTCGGCTCACTGCAAGCTCCACATCCTGGGTTCACGCCATTCTCCTGCCTCAGCCTCCCGAGTATCTGGGACTACAGGCGCCCGCCACCTCGCCCGGCTAGTTTTTTGTATTTTTTAGTAGAGACGGGGTTTCACCGTGTCAGCCAGGATGGTCTCGATCTCCTGACCTCATGATCCGCCCGTCTCGGCCTCCCAAAGTGCTGGGATTACAGGCTTGAGCCACCGCGCCCGGCCAGATTTGGTAATTTTTATCTGCACCGATTTTTCTCTCTGTCGTCTCCATTCTGCAGCTGGGCTCAAACATTAAGTTTTTAAAAAATTTATGTTATTGTGCTTTTCCATTCTAAAATTTGCATCTGGTTCTTTCTCATATCTTCTATTTCTTTGCTGAGACTTTCTGGTTTTTCACTTATTTCAAGTGTTTATAATCGTTCATTGAAGCATTTTTATGATGGCTGCTTTAAGATTCTTTTAAAACAATTCTAACATCAGTGTAGTGAATTCTTATAATTTTATAGAAACTCAGTATCGATTTTTTAAATTTTATTGTTTTGAGACAGGGTCTCACTCTGTCACCCAGGCTGGAGTGTAGTGGTGCAATCGCAGCTTACTGCAGCCTCAAACTCCTGGGCTTGAGTGAACCTCTCACCTCAGTCCCCTGAGTAGCTGGGACTATAGGCATGTGCCACCACACCCAGCTAAGTTTTTGAAATTTTATTTGTAGAGACGGAGGTCTCACTCTGTTGCCCAGGCTGGTCTCAAACTCCTGAGCTCAAGCAATCCTCTTGCCTCAGCCCCCAAAGTGTTGGGATTATAAATGTGAGCCCCTGTGCCTGTCTCAGTATCTATTTTGAATATAAGTTGGACTTTCTCATACCAGAAGAAAGGCTTAGTCACCCTTGACACAGTTTCCAGGTCTCCACCTTCCCCCAGATCCTTAATGTGGGAGATCCAGATATCTGCCTTACACTACCACTTCCTATTAACCACCTCCTTATGCAACAGCTAGATACAAGCCACCTGACTGTCCCTCTGACCCCCAGACCCTGCATAGGCTGTGCGGATATGCCACAGTGATCACCTCCCAGTCAGTGTGACTCCATGCAACTTGTGCCTGCTGGCTCTAAACCCAGCTAGAATTCTCTCTGGAAAACTCCCTGAGGCCCCAATAAAGGCATCAGCCCACAGGTCTCTCATTTTCTCTTTCTTGCTCCCCACCCGCTGGTTGAGTGTGTGTGTCCCAGAAAACTCTCTTCTTCCTGTTGGCTCTGCGAGATGTGCTGTTCTGTCTTCTCTGGAACCTGAGTAATAAACTGCCCCTGTTATTTCATGTGTTTTGTCGTGCTGCCTCCTTTGTGTCTCACCTGACAGACACATCCAAACCTAACGTCTTTCCTGGTCAGGGCTGTCCTAAAGCATGGCTCTCTTCGTAGAAATAAACTGGACACAGGTCAGACAAAAGACTTAAGAATGTCTGCCATTATAAACAAGTATACTGCCATTATAAACAAGTGTAATCCCAGCACTATGGGAGGTTGGGGCGGGAGGATCCCATGAGGCTGGGAGTTCAAGATCAGGCTGGCCAACATGGTGAAACCCCATCTGTACTAAAAAAATAAAAATAAAAAAATTAGTTGGGCATAGTGGCACACGCCTGTAATCCCAGCTACTCGGGAGGCTGAGGCATGAGAATTGCTTGAACCTGGGAGGTGAAGGTTGCAGTGAGCCAAGACCATACCACTCCACTCCAGCCTGGGTGACAGAGTGAGACTCTGTCTCAAGAACAAACACACACACACAAAACAAACGAGTGTACTGTGAGAGGGACACCTGGTCACATGTCAGACATGTAGGCATTAGGCCGTCCACCAAGATAAAGAAGTAACCAGTGAAAATTACCCTTCAAACATCTATAACTAAATCTCCTAGAAAACTCAAGACCAAGTTAGAAAACATCAACAACAATCTGTGTCATCTCTATTAATTGTCTTTCCTCATTTAATTTAAGGAATGTCTTTCTCATTCAGTCAATTTTTTTTTCAGAGATGGGGTCTCACTATGTTGCCCAGGCTGGTCTCGAACTGCTGAGCTCAAGCAATCCTCCTGCCTTGGCCTCCCAGAGTATTGGGATTACAGGTGTATGACAAGTGGTTTTCAATGACACTCTGGACATTTTGGATATTATGAGATGCTGTATCTCATTTAAATCTTCTGTTATAGCAGGTCTCCTCTGACATCTTGCTGGTGAGGCAAAAGGGGCACCATCTTGTTACCACCAGTGGGGATGGAGCTCCAGGTTCCCCATTTGGCCTCTGTTGACTTTCCAGGTGGGGCGGGGCATCTGTTACTCTGGGCAGTTAGGAGAGTTCAGGCATCCCACTAAGACATCCTCTGATACCATCCTGCCAGCAAGAGGCAGAGACGCCTCATTACTGCTCCCTAGTGGCCTCAATGGACACTGCGGGGTCGATGCTCATTACTGCTGGGCAAAGATGACAGTCCCAGCTGCTTATTCAGCCTGGTGGAGGGGATGGGTGTCTCTGTACAGCTAGTAAGGGTAAATGTCCAGGCTTTTTCTGTGGGGCAGCAAAGTAATTATCTCCTAAAGATTTGCTGTCTTTAGCAAATCTTGTCAGGCTGCCCCTTCTTGTCCTTTGGCTAGAGCAGGCTTTGCTTGAGCCTCTTTTGGGTCTACACTCACTGGCATTTCTGGATTGCCAGGTTCTCCAGCTCCCAGTCTGGGATCTGTGAGGCACAAAGAAAGCCCAGAAAACTCACCACCGTGTCCTTTCTCTGGTCTTGAGATCCGTAGCCAGTCTGCCATATTCTCTCCTCCTTTCCGAGTCATCTATTTGTTTGTATTTGTTTGTTTATTCTTTAGCTACACCTTTGACAGACTGCTTGATATTATTCCCATAGAACAATGATGTTCTGTTCATATTGTCAGTTTTTTTGTCTATTGCTTTATTTTATTTATTTTTCCACAGGTTATTGGGGTACAGGTGGTGTTTGGTTACATGTGTAAGTTCTTTAGTGGTGATTTGTGAAATTCTGGTGCATCCATCACCTGAGCGGTATACACTGCACTGTATTTGTAGTCTTTTATCCCTTGCTCCCCTCCCATTCTTCCCCCCAAGTCCCCCAAGTCCATTGTCTCATTCTTATGCCTTTGTGTCCTCATATCTTAGCTCCCACAGATCAGTGAGAGCATATGATGTTTGGTTTTCCATTCCTGAGTTACTTCACTTAGAATAATAGTCCCCAATCTCATCCAGGCCATTGCAAATGTTGTTAATTCCTTCCTTTTTATGACTGAGTAGTATTCCATCATATATATATATATATATATATATTCCATCATATATATAGTCCATCATATATATGTATCACAGTTTCTTTATCCACTCGTTGATTGATTGATGGGCATTTGGGTTGGTTCCATGATTTTGCAATTGTGAATTGTGCTACTATAAACATACGTGTGCAAGTATCTTTTTCATATAATGACTTCTTTTCCTCTGGGTAGATACCCAGTAGTGGGATTGCTGGATCAAATGGTAGTTCTACTTTTAGTTCTTTAAGGAATCTCCACACTGTTTTCCATAACGGCTGTGCAAGTTTACACTCCCACTAGCAGTGTAGAAGTGATAATATCCAAGGTTTTTAACTGTGCTCAGGGGATGGAGTAGAAAAAACTGTGCCTGCTTTATTTTCTGAGATTTTTTAAAACTAGATTTTTCTACATAGTATTTATTTCACAGTGGTTATGAAGTTTGGAGTCACATAGCCCTGAGTTTAAAAATGATTCACCCACTTACAACTTGGCTTTTCACAACTCACTTACCCAACATAAATCTCAGTTTACCTATTATAAAATGGGATATTAATAGTCTTTACAGCACAGGGTGGTACCAGTTGTACATGAGATAATGCATTTGATGAACAAAACTCAGTACCCGAAATGCAAGCAATGCATGCAAGCATCCAGCAGTTTTTTTCTCCTTCCTTCCTTCTTTCCTCCTCTTTCTTTCTTTCCTCCCTTCCTTCCTTCCTTTCTCTCTTTCTCTCTTTTCCTTCCTTCCTTCCTTCCTTTCTTTTTTGAGATGGAGTCTCACTCTGTTGTCCATGTTGTAGTGCAGTGGTATGATCTCGGCTCACTGCAACCCCCACCACCCAGGTTCAAGAGATCCTCCCGCCTCAGCCTCCCAACTAGCTGGAATTACAAGCACATGCCACCACACCTGGCTAATTTTTGTATTTTTAAGTAGAGACAGGATTTCACCATGTTGGCCAGGCTGGTCTTGAACCCCTGACCTCAGGTGATCCACCTGCCTCGGCCTTCCAAAGAACTGGGATTACAGGCGTGAGCCACCACACCCAGTCAGTGATGGATATATTAATTAGCTTGATTATAGAGATCAACTATCAAAACATCAAATTGTACACTTTGAACATATAACATTTTTATTTGCTTATTATACCTCAATAAAACTGTTTTTAAAAGTGTAACCATTGGGTCAAAAGTTATAGAAACATGGGTAACCTTCAACCTGTATTTCTAAGTTGACTTCAAGAAAGGTATTTACTACCTGTCATCCCAGCACTTTGGGAGGTCAAGACACGAAGATCACTTGAGCCCAGGAGTTTGAGACCAGCCTGGGCAGCACAGCAAGACCCCACTCTACAAAAGTTTTTCAAAAGTAGCTGAGCATGGTGGCATGCATCGATCTCAGCTACTCAGGAGGCTGAGGCGGGAGGATCGCTTGAGCTTGGGAGGTCGAGGCTACCGTGAGCCATGTTAGTGCCACTGCACTGAAGCCTGGGCAACAGAGCAAGACACTGTCTCAAAAAAGAAAGATATTTACTAATTTGTAATCTAGGTATAAGAGTCCTCACTTGAACTCTAAAGTTGGTCCTTAGAGTGCCCCATAACCCCTTGAAGTTATATACAAATGTAAGAAATGACCTGCATCACACCCAGGGTGACCTCCCACACAGCTGAGTTGTACCCTCTGTAGCTCCTATGAATCACCTTGATGCTGAGATGCACTGTGCTATAACATCCTTTTATTCTGCTAAGTCATAATCACACCATACAAATAAGAAAAGGATCTCAGAAGGGTAACCATCGAGAGCAAACATTTTCATCCCTAAATAACTTTTATACCAATATTTTTTAAAATTTGGAGCAAGATAGCACAACTCTTCTTTATAAAGGAAAATGCATATTCCGTAATTTATAAGAAATAGATTACAGGCGTGCAACAGCACATCTGGCTAATTTTTGTGTTTTTAGTAGAGACAGGGTTTCACCATGTTGACCAGGCTGGTCTCGAACTCCTGACCTCAGGTGATCCGCCCACCTTGGCTTCCCAAAGTGCTGAGATTACAGGCATGAGCCACCATGCCAGGCCCTAATTATTATATTGATTATTTATTGCCAATCTCTCCATGACCCCCAAGACCCAGTGGCTCAAGACAATAAGAGTTTGTTGCAGCTTGTAAGTCTGCAGGTCAGTTGGGTGGTCCTTCTGAACTTGGCTGTATGTTTTTTAGTAGAGATGAGGTTTTGCCATGTTGGCCAGGCTGGTCTTGAACTCCTGACCTCAGGTGATCCACTGGCCTTGGCCTCCCAAAGTGCTGGGATTACAGGCGTGAGCCACCATGCCAGGCCCTAATTATTATATTGATTATTTATCGCCAATCTCTCCATCTAGGTGGCCAGATCTTTGAGGGTTGAGCCCTTGTCTGTTTTGTTGACTGCTGTATCATCAGTGCCTGGAACAGTTTGATGAATGAATACATGAATGAATGAATGCTGGCCACTTTGCTCAGGAGACTCACCCCTCTGCCAGCTGATCTTGGACTTGTCTTTTGGATCTCAGCTTAAATGTCACTTCCTCCAGGATGCGTTCCCTGATTTCCCCTGACTAAGTCTGGTCCTCCTGTGAGATCCTCGAATAGCATCTTATGCTACTCCTTTATAACACTTGTCATCACTTTATATATTTGCTCCATTTTGTGTGTGTGTGTGTGTGTGTGTGTGTGTGTGTGTGTGTGTGTGTGTGTTTTGACAGAGTCTCACACTGTTGCCTGGGCTGGAGTGCGGTGGCACGATCTTGGCCAACTGCAACCTCCGCCTCCTGGGTTCAAACGATTCTCCTGCCCCAGTCTCTCGAGTAGCTGGGACTACAGGCGTGTGCCACCACGCCCAGCTAATTTTTTGTGTTTTTAGTAAAGACAAGGTTTCACTGTGTCAGCCAGGATGGTCTCGATCTCCTGACCTGGTGATCTGCCCGCCTCGGACTCCCAAAGTGCTGGGATTACAGGCGTGAGCCACCGCACCTGGCCCTCATTGTGTGTTTTATGTCTCAGTTCCCTCCTGAAGTGTAAGCTCTAGGACATCAGGAATTTTGTCTGCTCTGTTTTCTGCAATATCCCTCGAGTGCCTAAAAAGGTGTCCGGCACACACAGTATGTGCTAAGTAAATGTTTGTTGAATGAGGAATGGATAAATATGATCCTCAGAGGCCACATAGTGCAGGGGTTCAGAGTGTAAGCTCTGGCATCAACATGTTTCAAATTCCAACTCTACCCCATGTGTGATGGTGAATGGGTAGTTTAACCTCTCAGTGCCTGTTTCTTTAATGGGGATATTAACAAAGCCTACCTCATAGGGTTGTTTTGAGCAATAAGTGAGATAATATAGTTTACCAGTCATTATTCCTGTCATCTGTGTTATATTTATTATCTGGTCCAGACTCTTCCTTTCCCTGGGCCTCAGTTTTCCACTCTCTAAAACGGGGGGAGAAGAGGATTTGAATTGAGTACATGGATGGAACAGCTCTGAGGACCTGAAACCCAGAGCCCCAGCACTGACACCTCTCTCTCCCTCTACCTCCCTCCCTCCCTCTCTCTCTTTCTCTCTCTCTCTCTCTCTTTCTCTCTCTCCCCCTCCTGCAGAGGCTCCTGAGGATGACCTGCAGCCGGCCTTACTCAGGACCGCCATTCCTGCTGGAGGCATCGCAGGGATTGCCTTGGGTGTCCTGATCGGCATGGCACTTACAGGGACTGCCCGCTACTTTGCTGGGGTCATAAGGTCCCAGGTACCAGCTCTGGGCCCCTCAGAGGTCACGGAGCCAGGACTGAGTGTCTGGAGATCCCAGAGGGGGCTACTTATCTGGGAGCTTCAAGCTTCACTGGCAGGGACCAGGGGCACTGAGGATCAGTGGGTGAGTCTGCAGGGGAAGAACCTGCTCAGGAACTGGCAGTTGGGGCTGGGGCTGGCGCTGGGGCACCACCCATTTGTCCTGAGTTAAATCCTGGGCTCTTGAGTCAGATGGAAGTGGTTCAAAGCCCTCTGTCACCAGCTCCTTGCAGTGGTGACCTTGGAAGGGTGTCCTAACCACTCTTGCCTTAGTTTCCTCACCTGTGGGAAATGGGGATAAAGGTACCCATTACCTCATAGGTTGTGGTGACAATTCACCAGCATCATCGGTACTTAGCTAATGTCTGTACGTGGTAAATGGTAACTAAATTTGTCTATTAATAATATTGTTAAAGTAACAATATTATTAGTTATAACTAACATTTATATAGTGTCTACTAAATCCTAGGTATAATATCATATTATAATTATGGCATGGCTAATCATAAATATTACTACCTAGGCTGGGCACAGAGACTCACTACTGTAATCTCAGCACTTTGGGAAGCCGAGGCAAGTGGATCACTTGAGCTTGTGAGTTGGAGACAAGCCTGGGCAACATGGTGAAACTCTGTCTCTACCAAAAATATAAAAAATTAGTTGGATGTGGTGGCACATGCCTATGGTCCCAGCTACTCTAGAGGCTGAGATGGGAGAATCGCTTGGGCCCAGGAGTTTGAGGGTGCCGTGAGCCATCATGACGCCACAGTATTCCAGCCTGGGCAAAAGAGTGAGACCCTGTCTCAAGAAAGAAAGAAAGAAAAAGAGAGAGAGAAAAAAGAAGAAAGGAAGGAAGGAAGGAAGGGAGGGAGGGAGGGAGGGAGGGAGGAAGGGAAGAAAAGAGCTATCTCTTGCTGGTTTATAATTCCCTTGAGGGATTCTGGAGGTTTCTGGGAGTGGGACCCTGGGTCTGCTGAAGTCATGCTTCTACCGGCTGGTGGCATTCTGTGACTTGTGTCTGGGTCACCTTCTGCTCCTCTTCACATTGCCATCTCCTCTGTGTGTGTCCAATCTCTACTCTTTAATGAGGAAACTCGTGATGGCATTTAGTGTCCACTCGCATCATCTAGATGACCTCCTCATCTCATGATCCTTAATTGTATCTGCAAAAACCTTGTTTCCTTATGGCGTAACGTTTCCAGGTTGCAAGGATTAGGAGCTGGTATCTTTGGGTGGCCATTCTCCATCCTACTACCAGTTGTGCAAAGACAAATTGCAGCAGCCCCATGTCCTGGGAGCTTGCTGTATTTCACCCACTGCTGAGCCACTGCATTTAGCATCTCCTCATCTCATCGAGCAGGGAGGAGCTAGGGTTACACCCATTATGCAGAAGAAACTGAGGCTTAAAGAGGCTCTGTCTCATGCTTGAGGTCACATAGATGGTGAGCAGAGGAGCTGGGGGAGCTTCAAACCCATTTCTCTCTCACTGTATAGTCTGGGTCCTTAACCACTGTGCTACCTGAAGCCTGGAGCAGAATAGGGGTGGGATGGGACCAAGATCGCTCGTGGTGTGTCATCCCTGTGCACATCTGGGCAGAGACTGCATCAGCTCCATTTGCTGGGATGGACCCCAATATTATTCACCATGATAACATGAGGTTGGCTCTACATTCAAGGTTCTCTGGGACCTTGGGCTCACCTAGGAAGCAGAGATCTCATCTTTTTGCCCCCTTTCCTTCCCTCTGAAGGTGAGATGAATTCAGCCTGCTTTTGGCTTAGCTGCAGAGGAAGACACCTTTTCCACTCGCCTGTTGGGACTTAACTCTTCTTTCCTTCTCTCCAGTCCAGGAATCCCGTGGAGTTCAGCTCAGCAAGGTAAGGGTGAAATACTCTTTCAGAGGAAGAATAGTCTTCAAAATGTGTCTGGGCAAAATGGCTCTGAGGGCCCTCTGCTGTGTGCGCAGGGGGTTGCTGAGATGAGGACTGGAGAGGGAGGCGCCAGACCAGTAAGCTTCAGATGCCAGACTGAGGAATTACATGTTCACCCCATGGACAGTAAGGGATCATGGGAGGGGATTTACCAGGAAAGAACGGCAGCATCCCAGACTTCTTGTAGGGTCAGCTGGGGGTCTTCAAGCCTCTCTTTTTAGAGGGGAGAGAGATGCTCCAAGAAGACTCAGTTCTATGACCCTGGAGAAAAACTTCACTGTACCCTCTGGGCCCCAGTTTCCCCATATGGGATAAAAGGGAGCTTAGACTGGAATCTCTGTTTAAACAGAGGAGTAATTTTGAGTAGGCTCTTTCTTAAAGTCAATTTTACAAGTTTTAGCACCCTTTAAGACAAAGAACATTACTACAAACTCTACGCTTCTGAAAGATCAGGGTTTTGATGCGATGTCTTCCAATAAGCACTTCCAATGGTGACCTGGAAAGGAGCCAGGTAGAATGCATTCAGCTGCAAACAAAAGATAACCTGGATCACAGTGGCAAAAATCATAATTGTCATTTTACAAGATGCCCTAGGTTTATTCCATGGCTCAGTGATATCCTCTCATCCATGCCTCCGTCCTCAGTGTGTTGCATTGCTGCTTCATGGTCTCAAGATGCCTGCCTGAACTCTAGACATTCCTGTCTTCACATCATGTCATTATGGTAGGCAGAATAATGACCCCCCCACTGCACAGGTGCCCACATCCTAGTTCCTCAAACCTGTGATATATATTCAACATGGAATACTACTCAGCCATAAAAAATGAACGAACCTGTGAATATGTTACATTACAAAAACAAAAGTGACTTCGCAGATGTAATTAAGGTTACTGATATGTTTAGGCTTTGTCATCCCCACCCAAATCTCATCTTGAATTCCCATGTGTTGTGGGAGGGACCTGATGGGAGGTGATTGAATCATGGGGGCAGGTCTTTCCCGTTCTGTTCTCATGATAGTGAATAAGTCTCATGAGATCTGATGGTTTTATAAGGGGGAGTTTCCCTGTACAAGCTCTCTCTTCGCCTGCTGCCATCCATGTAAGATGTGACTTGCTCCTCCTTGTCTTCTGCCACGATTGTGAGGCCTCCCCTGTCATGTGGAACTGTAAGTCCATTAAACCTCTTTCTTTTGTAACCTGCCCAGTCTCAGATATGTCTTTATCAGCAGCGTGAAAACGGACTGATACAGTTACAAACGTCAAAATAAGGAGAGTATGCTGGATTATCCAGGTGCGTCCAGTTTAATCACCCAAGCCCTTCAAAGCAGATAACTTTCCCCAGCTGGAAGCAGAAGCGAGATGCGGCAGACAGAGGGCCTGGTGCAGTGGCTCATGCCTGTAATCCCAGTGCTTTGGGAGGCGAAGGTAGGAAGATTTCTTCAGCCCAGGAGTTCAAGGCTGCAGTGAGCTGTGATTGCACCAGTGCCTGGGCGACAGAGGGAGACCCTATGTCTTAAAAGAAAAAAAAAAAAAACTGTGAAGAGATGCGGCAGACAGGGAAGCCAGAGAGATTCCAAGCCGGAGAAGGATTTGTTGTGGTGTTGCTGGCTCTGAGATGTACAGGCTCAAAGGCAAGGACAGGAGAGAGGCCTCCTGAGGTAAGGGCAGCCCTCAGCTAACAACCAGCGCAGTAACAGGTTTCCAGCCTCATAATACCAAGGAGTTGGATTCTGCCAACCCAAACCTGAATGACAGCTTGGAAGCAGATTCTTCCCAAAGCCCCCCAGTTAAGAGCTCAGCTGCCAACACCTTGATTTTAGCTTCATAAAGCCCAGAGCAGAGAAGCCATTTAGCCAATCTGGACTTCTATCTACAGAACTGCAAGAGGATAAACTTACGTTGTTTTAAGCTGCCAAGTCTGGGGGAATTTATTGTGGCAGCAATAGGAAACTCGGTTATTTAAATGCAGGAAGCAGGGAATGGCTCCTTGGGACTCTGCCTGCATTTTTAAATTTTTTCAGAAGTGAATTAATTCTTAGAAACCTCCAAATGTATGTATATTTTGCCCTCTCACCTCCTTCAATTCGTTGCTTAAAACTCCATGGGGTCTACCCAGACTGCCTGCTTTAGCATTGAATTCTGCGTGCCCACTCTGGCACTCTGACGCTGCCTGCCCTCATCCCCCATGGCACACATCACTTTCCAATGTCATAGATAGTTTAGTAATTTTCCACTTATTTATTCATTTATTTATGTTAGAGACAAAGTCCCAGCTACTCTGTCAGCCAGGCTGGAGTGCAGTGGCATGATCATAGCTCACTGCAGCCTCAAACTCCTGGGCTCAAGTGATCCTCCCGAGTAG